>NC_139157.1:21158141-21758141 GCF_964270905.1 Leucopleurus acutus
CATTAAAATACGTGTATATGTGTTTGCAGGTGTCTGTCAAATAAAGGTAATTAGGTCCTAGAGTTCTGTCACTCATTATGTTATGGATATTTGGAAGCTACTTAATTTAGTTATTTTAAAAAGTCATTAAACTTTAAGGAGACATGTTATGACATTAATGTTAGAAAATACCTATTCTATTTAGAGGTTTTAAAGTGGGATACAGTTTTATAATATAAAAATAACCATTTATTGACGGATTCTCACAATGGAAATGAAACTCTAGATTTGGGGCCCTTTGAAGAACCCGTGTGAGTCTATATCTCTCTCATACCTAGCCTATGACTTCAGACATATCAGATCATCATTTAAATCCCTGTTAAAGGACTGGAGAACATATATTTTAATATAAAAAGTTTTTTAAAGTATTCATGCCAATGTTTCTGACATGTTTATCTCTGCATAAATATTTCCCCCAGTTTTTTTAAATATATATTCTTATAGAGCATTGTTTTACATTTATACGTACTCAAATCTTTCAACCATTTCTTTTATTGTTTCTGATATCAGTGTTGTATTAAGGAGTGACTTTCATACTCTAATGGTATATAAATACCACTTTTTTCATATTTTCTTCTGGTACTTTTAATTTTTCACATGTAAATCTTTATTTCATCTGTAATTTATTTTTGTATATTGCGTGAGATGAGATACACATAGTCTCCTCCAAATTGTTCATTAATATTGCCAAACACTTCGTATTAAAATATATTCTCTATTGATTTAAAGGACATAATCATAAGACAAAAATTATATCATAGGTCATGTAACTGTATTCTCAAAAATGGGAAAGATGGAGAATTATAAATGCCAGCACAATCGTTCTTAACATATTCACCCGAAGTTTTTCCTTCCTGTGAGGAATTCACTCCTCAGTAAATCAAACCAGCAAGATGCTTTCACTACATTCACACCTTTCTTTTAAGTTGGGGATACCGGACCTAGAGCATAAAATTATCTTCCATTATGAAAACAAAAGGAGCCTAAAAAGAGTCCAAGTAAATGTCATGAAAAGTCACTTGGGTCTAAATATGTTATAATAATACAGACTGATAACTGTACTAGTGTGCAAAATTTCAGTGTTTTTTAAGGATTCTTCAGCAAATAAGTTGACTTACTTTCAGTAGAACGGAAAAAGTATAAATGTTTAATAGCTTGAAGTATCAGCTATTAAACATTTAAGGAACATTACTTAGTTCCTTAAAATTGTGTTTTATTTAGAATTCTGTTGTTACTTTTCTTTAATGAGACAAAAAAAATTTTTAACTGAAAACACTGGGGTAAGGCAGATGCTTATTCTTTCATCTGAAATCATGCTGCCTCTAATCTCTTTTGATATCCAGCAAGGAACATGAAGTCCAAATAGGGGCTTGTAAAGGAGAAACAAGTTGTATAAACTTTTTTCCAGGGCTTTATTTAATATCAATGCATCATGGAAAGAGAACACTAAATTGCTGCTTATAAACTAAATGTGCATTTCAAGTAAAACATTTAACATTCTAAACAGCTAGATTAAAAATACCTAGAGGTCTGATTCTAACTGGAAAGCAAAGGTGAAAATTAAATGTCATTACCTAGATCTGAACATTTATGAGCCGCATACACAGTGAGTTTTATATTTTACCTTTGTTTACCTCTAGGGATATCACTGCTTTGTGGAACTAAATTTCACAGTCCACTATTAGGTACATTATCCTGCCTCAGTGTCCATGACTTAGATACAGATAAATGAAATAATTCATTATATACAATTGTTATGATCAATTGATAGTTAGAACACTGTTACGATCAATAACTTGACTTCATACACAAAAGAAGTTACCAAAATTTATTGAATCCCAAACTGAGCTAAGCCCAAATGTTAATTATCTTTGAGCTATACATCAACCAATTTTCATAAATAACCAGTTCACAGTATGACACTATCTATTGATTTTTTAAAATATTTCTGAATTGGGCCACTAAAATATTCTCCAAATAGAAGTAAAGTTAAATTTGGTTTGAGATTATATCTATTCTGATACAATTCTGAAAACAATCAAGGAGTCAGTGGGTAGATTATTTGTACAACATTTTGCCCTATAAAAAAGACCTGTTTAAGCAGAAATTTATATAAATTTCTTACTGATAATATGTCTGTAAAATAATGATGTATTAAATTCATTATTATGTGTGCAATATATAACATTAATATAGTTAATTCTAAAATAATTTAGGATGAAATCACCCAACATATTATATAAATTGAGTCTTTTCCTTTCTATTGTCATGAGCTGTCTTAGTGCCCATGTACAATTCTCAAGCAAATTAATAGGAAACAAATTGTACTAGCTTGCTAGGGTTGCTGTACCACAAAGTACCACAAACTGGGCAGCTTAAACAACATAAATTTATTGTCTCACAGTTCTGGAGACTGGAAGCCCAAGAACAAGGGGTCCTGAGAAAGAGAGAATCTGTTCCAGGTCCCTCCCTTAGCTTTTGGTGTTTTGCTGGCAATCTTTGGCATTTTTTGGCTTGTAGGAGCATCACTTGATCTCTCTTCATCTTTACATGATGTTGCTCCCTGTGTGTCTTTCACTGTGTCCAAATTTCCCCGTTTTATAAGCACATCTGTGGTATCGGATTAGGGCCCACCCTAATGACCTCATCATAACTAATTACATCTGCAAGGGCTCTATGCCAAAGAAGGACAGATTCTGAGAAGGTGTTAGGACTTCAACCTATGAACTTTGGAGGGATACAAGTCAATCTATAACACAAACAGACAAGCATGCCCAAACCAGAACCCCGGATTGCCAGGTCTAATGAAAGTTCTGAAGATAAGAAGGCTCAAACCCTTGACTCAAATGAAATGAATTTTATTCACTTGTGTTAACATAGGTCTTCATTGCTCTGGCCAATTGATCCTTTTTTTTTAGGTTCTCCAAGTGCTTCCAAAAGCAAGCCTATTCGCAATTCGGACAATAAAAAACCGGTCCCTAATAACAAAGTATTATAGAAACTAGGTGCTTAAATAGGACCTTGATTGAGATACTGTTTATTGTATAACTGAATCAGTACAATGCCAGTGCATCTGACCTCACCTAAGATTTGGAGGTATAGTATGTGAAATAGAAAGGACAGTCTTTTATTTTTTTTCAATATTTACTTATTTATTTTGACTGCTAGGGGTCTTAGTTGCGGCGTGCAGGATCTTTAGTTTTGGTACACGGGATCTAGTTCCCTGAACAGGGATCGAGCCGGGGCCCCCTGCATTGGGAGCACAGAGCCTTAACCATTGGACCACCAGGGAAGTCTCAGAAAGGACATTCTGAATCAACAGTTTCATGACAACCAGAATGATACTACAGTTTCCCTGACCCCAGATCAGCTATATACAACTTGCCTCTATGTAGCTTTGGCCACACATGGATGGAAAAACACTATTATTTAGTCATATGCATAAAGATCTAAGCCTTCCTTGGTATTGCAAGAAGAAAATGTAGAACTAAAATTTCATCTAAGCAACTTGTATTAGTTTCCTGTGACTGTTAAAACAAATGATCACAAGCTTGGTGACTTAAAAACAGCAGAAATTTATTCTCTCACAGTTCTAGAGGCCAGAAGTCCAAAAACAAGGTCTTGTCAGGGCAGTGCTCTTTCCAAAGGCTCTATGGGAAAATCCTTCCTTGGCTCTTCCAGCTTCTGGGGGCTCCAGGCGTTCCTTAGTGTGTGGCCGCATAATTCTAACCTCCGCCTCTGTCTTCACATGCCTATTCCTTTCTGTGTCTGTATCTTCCCTTCTTCCGTTTCTCATAAGGACATTTATCATTGGATTTAGGGCCCATCTGGGTAATCCAGGAGAATTTCATCTCAAGATCCTTAACTTAATTATATCTGCAATGACCCTTTTTCCAAATAAGGTCACATTCACAGGTTTTTGGGGTTGGGATATGGACATATCTTTGAGGGAGGGCACCTTTCAACCCACTGCACATCTGTCCAAGAATGTCCTTTATATATTAATACTATATTTAATATCTTTCAAAATAAATAGTGATATGTATATTAGAAGTAGTATATCAGTTGACAGAAAACAAAAACCAGAAGTGTTCATACTGGGGCTAAATCAGGAGAAATAGAAATTCCACTAAGCTTTTATCGGCTTTGACGAGTTCTGCTAGATCTGCTTTAGCTTCCAGCCTCATCTTGTGGCTCCTCTCTCTTCCATTTCTGCACTTCAGCCAGACAGCAAGTTACTCTCCACTGTCTCTCTTCAGGGTTTTTGCCTGAGGACCTTATTCTATTCTGTTGGATGCTGAGTCTCCTGGTTAACTTTCCTCATCTGTTCATCCTTTGGGTTCAGCCCAAGAGTTACTTTTCTAAGAAGAGTTCCTGACTCAACAAATCTGTGTTTGATGTCCTTCCTATGGGAATTCACGGCACCATGTATTAATATACCCATAGAGACAAATATGAGAATCAATGGAGTAAAGTGAAGATATTAATGTGTCATCCAGTCTAGGAACCAGAACACACTATCTCTATGATAGCCATATTGGCTTCTAGTTTAATTGCATTATAGTCAGAACATGTTTTCTGCATCAAATCAATCCTTTAAAACTCTTAAAATTTCTTTTATGACTTGGTAAACAATCAACACTTGTATATGTTTCATGTGTACCTAAAAGGAATTTATATAGATCTATTTGATCAGTGAGATCAAGCCTGTCGATCATGTTACTCAAATCATCTCTATCCTTACTCATGTTGGATTCTCCATCTATCAACTGATGGAGATTTAGTCATGTCTTTCACGATGATTCAGGTTTTATCACCCCAGAACTCAAAGACTTTTCCCCCAGAACAATTTGATTCATTTTGAAGGGGCCAAATATTATTTAGATAGCAGAAGTAAAAATGGGCCATCTATATGGACATAAAGTGTGAATTCAAGCTACTTCTCTTTTCCCATTCACGTCTTGGTGTAATCCCCTCCCCTTGAGTATGGGTGGGGCCAGTGACTTGCTTCTAATCAACAGAACATGGTGAAGATGCTGTGCAACATGAGACGTCGCTCCCGTGACTACGTGGTCTTACAGAGGCAGAGGTGATGGAATGGTTCTCCTGTGGTTATTTTATGTTGTGTTTGACTCCTGCCTTGACAGCTGATTCACGTTAGAGTCTTGCTCTCTTTGCTCTCAGTTTACAAAGAACTGAATTCTGTCAACAACATGAGTTAGCTTGGGAGCAGACCCTTCTCCACTGGAGCCTCCAAATACAAACCCAGCCCTGACTGACACGTTAATTGCAGCCTTGGGGAGAACTCAACTAAGATGTGCCTGGACTTCTGACGCATAAAAACTGTGAGATAAGTAATGTGTGTTGCTTTAAGTTGCTAAGCTTGTGGTCATTTGTCATGCAGTATAGAAAATGAATACTATTTGGCAAACATTTATTACTGAGAGCATACTGAGGACTAGGAATAGATGGACGACCAGCCCAAGGAAATCTAAATATCATTATTATGTTTCCTACGCCCTTTATTTTTTTCTTCTCTTGCCCTGTAGACATTTTTTTTTTTTGCGGTACGCGGGCCTCTCACTGCCGTGGCCTCTCCCGTTGCGGAGCACAGTCTCCAGACGCGCAGGCTCAGCGGCCATGGCTCACGGGCCCAGCCGCTCCGCGGCATGTGGGATCCTCCCGGACCGGGGCACGAACCCGTGTCCCCTGCATCAGCAGGCGGACTCTCAACCACTGAGCCACCAGGGAAGCCCGCCCTGCAGACATATTTAAATGAACAAAGATTTCCGAATATGAGTGCTCTGCGTGGCATTTTTGTAATAGAGCACCACACACACACACACACACACAAAGAAACATCCTAAATGCCCCCAACAAAGATGGACTAGTTAAATACATTTGGGCATGTCCAAATAACGGAACAGTATCTAAAATATTCATACAAATCAATATAGATGGATAGCCAAGAGATATTGTTAAGTTAAAATTTACTGATACATAATAATAAGTATAATCCAATTTGGGCTAAAAAGAGAAGATATACTATATGTAAGTGAGATAACACTTGCTCTCTGCAAATTACAGGAAGGTAGAATGCTTGAATACATAAGGCCATTTTAATGATAATAGTGAACCTAAGAAAGGTTTGATTTCCTTATAGTAGATAAATGTTCTGTGCATAGAAATTACTTCAGTTCCTAGGATTATCTAAATTAGCTCGTCCTTCCTAAAAAAATGAAAAAAATTAAATATTGGTGCTGATTTTTAAATTGGTAATGACCTGTTAATTTGTGGCTATGAGATCCCATGGGGACGAGACCATGTTTGATATCTGCTGCAATTCCTATTTCCTTTGGCAGCCAGATCTAGTGAACAAATGTTTGTGGCACGCAAATCACCCAGGGTTTGCCCACAGCAATCTGCACATGCCCAGCCGCACAGCCATCAGCTTGACACCTTATAACATAGCTGCTGTTGGCTTTTATCATCTCTGGCGTGAATCCAAGGCTCATTCTCCAATGGAAGAGACAAGAGAGAAATCATCTAACTGCCTTGGGCTTGCTATCATCAGGCTCCTTTGTTGTGAACACATCGTACAATGAACACAAACGGATCAGCAGCATAAGTCACAGCTGGCCCCGAGACCTCAATTTAAAAATCGGACCAGTTTTTCTTCAATAGCCTCTGAGTGTATAAATACCATCTTCAAATATATAGAATACTATATATCAAAATGAAAAAAATGCTAGTTTCATTTTCAGCAAGACTGCTCTCTCATTGAATGAGCAGGACTAAGTGTTCCCATCCTGGCAAGACCAGACAGCAGGAAAATATATTTGTTTAATTACAGTCTTGGAAGAGAATGGTACATTCTTAGGCTGCGACTTTCTGGAAGAGAATTTGGAATACACATCGGAACCTTCCCTGAAAGGGGTTTTAATTGAATAATGGGCCGCAACTTTCTACAAGAGAGACTTAGAACATATCTGAAGACCTTCCTTGAAAAAGGCTGCAATTCAATAATTATATTGTTATTGCTGATTATCTGCAAGGAAAAAAAGAAATATTGTTCCTAAAATTATCACATAGAATAAGGTGAACATGGGACTTGGAACTGAAAATTTTCTAGGCCATTTTCTACATGAGATTATTTTACTTCTTTAGTGAAGACCCATTGTAGTACAGTAAAAATGAGGTCTGTAGACACATTTGCACAGACTAGTGTTTTCTAATGGTAGAATGAAATATAATTGTCAGAGTCATTTCGTGATACTGCCTTGATAGGTAAAATATTTGCTTCTAAACCAAGACTGTTTCTACTTCAGTCTTTTTTTTTTTTTCATTAAATGAGGGATTGACTGATTCATTATTTTTCTAGAGAGAGTCTTTTACTTCCGGTTCAGTCCACACAGAGAGCATTCAGCATCATACTGGTGACTGGGAGCCACCTCTCTAATTCATATAACCTTCTACTTCAATCTTAAACCTATATTTTACAAATTCATTTTAGAAAAGAACAACTGCACATCCATATGCAAAAAAAAAAGAAGCTAATTTTTACAGGCTTTGCAAAAACTAACTCAGAATGGATCCTGGACCTGAATGTAACTATAAAACTCCTAAACTATAAAACTCCTAAACTATAAAACTTTGTTAAAGATAACAAAGGAGAAAAATCTAGGTGACCTCGAGTAAGCCCATGATCAGCACCGAAGGTATGATCCATAAAAGAAATAACTGATAAGGCTTCATTAAAATTAAAAGCTTCCACTGGAGAAGGTCAAGAGAATGAGAACACAAGCTTAGGTCTGGGAGAAAACATTTGCAAAAGACACATCTGATAAAGGACTGTTATCCAAAATATATAAAGAACTCAATAATAAAATAAACAACCTAACTTTTAAATGGGCAAGAGATCTGAACAGATACCTCTCCAAAGAAAATATATAGATGGCAAGTAAGCACATGAAAAGATGTACAACATCATATGTCCTTAGGGAAATGCAAATTAAAACGAGATACCTGACACACCTATCAGAATGGCCACAACGCCAAATGCTGATACAGGTGAGGAGTAACAGGAACTTCCATTCGCTGACGGTGGGAATACAAAGTGGTACAGCCACTTTGGAAGACAGTTTGGCTATTTCTTACAAACTAAACATCATCTTACCAGCGTATCCAGCAGTCATGCTCCTAGGTATTTCCCTAAATGAACTGAAAACTTATGTCCACACAGAACTCTGTACCTGGATAGTTTACAGCAGCTTTATTCATAATCGCCAAAACTTGGAGGCAACCAATATGTCCTTCAGTAGGTGAATGGATAAATAAACTGTGGTACATCCAGACAATGCAATATTATTCAGTGTTAAAAATAAAAAAAGAAATAAGCTATCAAGCCATGAAAAGACATGGAGGAAACAAAGTTTAAAGAAGTTAATCTGAAAAGACTACATACTGTATTATTCGAACTATAGGACATTATGGAAAAGGCAAAACTACGGAGACAGTAAAACGATTAGTGATTGCCAGAGGTTAGAGTCAAGGGAAGGATTACTAGGCAGAGCACAGAGGATTTTTAGGGCAGTGAAACTATTCTGTATGTATGATACTACAATGGTGGTAGACATTTGTCAAAATCCATAGAATGTTCAACATTGAAAGTGAATTCTAATGTAGACTATGATAGACGCTGGGTGAGAATGATGGGTTAATGTAGGTTCATCAATTGTAACAAATGTACCACTCTGGTAGGGATAGTTGTACATGTGTGGAGACAGGAGTAGATGGGCACTCTCTGTATTATCTGCTCAATTTTGCTATGAACCTAAAACCACTCTAAAAAAAAAAGTTTATTAATTAAAAAGTCAAACATTCAAAGTTATTTATTTGCCAATATTTATAAATACTAGCTTAAGCTATTTAGTAAGTTGGGGTGCTCTAAACAGTTTTTTTTTTAATAGAAAAATATTTAAGTAAAATGCAGATACCCAGGACAAGGTATAAAAACATACTTATGGTCCCCCAAATAGAAACAGTCTAAAGGACAGTATCATGTGGACCTCAAAGCAGCAGCCGTCTCTAGGTAAGTTTTAGCCAGTGCTTGAGACTGGGGGAAAGGAAACAACTTAAGTTTCCCCTTTGGGTGGTTAATGTACTTTTGCTTCTCCAATTCTGGAAGAATACACACTGAGCATTGGCTCAGCATCAGGTCAAAAGAGGGTCTAGCTGAGGTGGTGTGGAGGATGGGCGGCAGGCCTGGGAAGTAAACCATCTCAGTTCCTTTACTGGGCTTCCAAGGCTAATCTATGGCAGTGTGTTTCTGGCTTAGTTCCCTCATTACTTACTTTCATACCTTAGTTTCAGTTTTCCAGAATTAACGGCATCGTACCATAACAAAGATAGATTCATAACCCTAGAAATGGAACAGATTTATAAAAACAGCACTACAGAATAAGAAAGAATCTTAGGGTTTCCATCATTTTTACCCTTTTCTACTCACTCTGTCTCTTAATGATGCTTTTTAGAGTACGTGCCCTTTATGAGAAGTTCGACATTTCTAAGATGCCTATATAGTTCCAAGGACCAGGCTCTAAACTTGCCTTTGCTGATGAGACCCAGTTTGTGGGATGTGGGAAAGAAGCTAGATTCACAGCCTCATCTTTTCACTATTAGAGTGAGAAAGTCTTCAATTCAATTGAGTACATACTCAATGCGTGTACCATAGGCAGAGTGCCACTGCAGGCGAGGTAGATGGAGCCAGGAAGGGTTCTGAAAACCGCTTTCCTTAAAGAAGCTTAAATCTCCTTGATGTGACACCATACATAAGAGTTAGATACTATTAAAAAAAAAAAAACAGCAACTTTTATTGAAACCTAAGAAGGATGTTCCATTTTTGCGAGAAGTTCTTTAATCCCTGCCTCATGACTTTCAGCAAGGAAGGCTGATGTTGAAAAGAGAGAAGAAAGGATTTGTTGTATAAGACATTCTTATAGCTTGAGTTGCTTCAAGTAACAACTGAAAACATGAGGCACTGGGAATTCCTTGGTGGCCCAGTGGTTGGGACTCCACGCTTTCACTGCCATGGCCCAGGTTCGATCCCTGGTGGGGGAACTAAGATCCCACAAGTCACAAGGCGTGGCCAAAAAAAAAACCCCCAAAACCCAAAACCAACCAACCAAACAAAAAACATGAAGCATTGCTTATTAAGAAGACCTATGGGTAACCTACTGTGAGAGAGACTTGGAGTGCAAATGATTCCCACTGTTACCCCAAGTGAATTAAGTATGATGCAGACCTGCTTTAAGTTCCGTTAAACAAAGGAATTTACTTTGTCTTACCAAGAGTATTGCATAAGTGGAATTCATTCTCATGATCTTTATTCATTTTATAAATATGTCAGGAATGGGGCTTTACTAATATTAACTCATTTAACCTATGTAACAACCCCCATGAAGGGGTAATGATAGTCGTCTACTGAGTCAGCATTAGTTTTACAAAGTATTTCTTTTTGAGCTATAATTAGGGGATAGATGTTTAGTAATAAAATTTGGGTAAAATGAGTTGGAACTGGATATACAGTAGTATTTACAGAGATCCTACCATTGTAATTAACTTAAACGTCACCAAGTCAAAGATCTGCAATATTAACATACATATTCTTAAATTTTCTCTAAAATTAGATAGAACTGATATGACTGACTGTGGCTTCCTAGACATACTTAATTTCCTGAATGTCTGCATCCGTACAAGACAAGAGGATTTTTCAAACGATAGTAAAATACTTTTAATTATTTAATCTTACATAAAGAATATTTATGAATACTCATCTTACTATTATAAGAAAGAAAGATTCAAATTCCATTGTTGAAGTTATTTTGGTCATGCATCCAAGATTTTCATCATCCTCTTGTCACAGAGATTACCTTAGCAGAAAATGCAAACCGCAAGAAGGTGAAACTATAGGAGCAGCGATACAGTTGGTTGTTTTTCAGAGGTCAGCTCAGATCATGCAGTCTGCTCTCTGACAAGGTCTGTGATGCCACATGTTACAGATGGCGCATTTTACAGGTTGTTCCCAGCGATGAACACTGCAGATGAATCTGAGCAGCAGTCTGAACGCTCCTTTAATTTGAATTTCATTATCTCAGGGCTGAGAATTCTTGTCCTGGCAGAGCACACTGCTCTGTTTTGGGCTCCCTTTCAATAAGTGTCTCCTTGGAAGCTTTTCCTTCCCTTGGCAGCACACTCAGCAGTAAGCAGCTCCACAAGACTGCCATGCAGTGACACAACACTGCAAGCTAAAGGCCACCTACACGGTGGAGCCTGTTCATGCCCCATAACGTGGCTGGTAAAACCTTCTGCCTCTGCATATCCACAGCTCTCACTAATTTGTATCACCTCCCATCCCAACACTCAAGGACATTTTCTGGAGGTACCACTTTGAGGCCAAACTGTATTTCTCCATCACGGAGAGGTGTTAGTTACTTTGGAATAAAGCCCAAATTACCTAATTTAATATTTAGCTGATTCCTTGCCAAAAGTGGGGCTTGATATAAATTCAAATGCTGAAACTTCACTTGTTTTTAAAAATACCACTGAAAGGAAAATTTAGACTGGGGACCAGAAATATGTTCTTTTCTTTCTGAGATGGTAAAATTCTGTCCCTCTCACTTTCTAGCCTTTTTTTCTTTTCCCCCAGAGAGCTGTCCAGGGAAAGGATGTATGATAAATATGATTTTCATATAATAGATCTGTATTCATACTTGAAAAATCTCATCATTTCTATGGGCATCTTTAAGAAAACTATAAAATTCCACCCTCTTTCATTTCATAACATAATCATCACCACCACCTTCTATACTGATTGAACATGTACTTTGACCTCTCTTAGGCACTGGGGATAAAGAGATGGATAAGGCCATCTTTGCCCTATGCATTTGCAGTCCAACAAAATTCTAATGGATTTAAACTTTTATCTCCTTTCCCATTGGCCAGAAAGTGAAGGGAAAGAACCTTAAAAATGAAACCTTCAATAATGAAAATACAGTCTGGTGAGGGTTGGGAATAGCACTGCTAAAGAAATCAGACTTTGCTTAAGCAAGAAAGACCACAGTGAGAGCCGAATAATGCTCTCCCATCCCCCCACTCCAGATGTCCACATCCTAATCCCTAGAACATGTGAATATGTTACCTTATATGGCAGAAGAGACTTTGTGGGTGTGATTAAGTTAGATTTTGAGAGTGAGATTATCCTGGATTATCTGGGTGGGCTCAATCTAATTACAAGAGTCCTTATAAAAGGGAGGCAAAAGGGTCAGAATCAGAGGGAGAAGATGTAAGGACAGGAGCAGATGTTAGAGATGAGAAGGTGCTATGCTACTGGCTTTGAAGATGGAGAAAGGGGCCATGTGCAAGGAGTGTGGGTGGACTCTACACACCAGTAAAGAAAGGCAAGGAAATGGATTCTCCCCTAGAACTTCCAAAGGAATGCAGCCCTGCTGGCACATTTTAGACTTCAGACCTCCAGAACTGTAAGATAATAAACTAGTGGTGCTTAAGCCACTAAGTTTCTAGCAATTTGTTACAGCAAGGACAGGAAACTAATACGGACACTCTTTACCCCACCAGAAGCTAGAACTGGTTCCCAGCACAAGGACAGATAAACTTGATCCTTGCAATTCCAAGTAAATCTTCAGCACTGGTCTATTCTAAATTGGCTATTTCTTTGAACTTATCTTCTACCACTCTCCCTTGAAATCATGTCAGTTCAGCTATATTGACCTCCAAGCCGTCCCCCAAATGGGTGAAGCCTGCCCCATCACATGTTGTTCCCTTATACCGATATTCATAGTTTCCTCATGTAACTGCACGTCCTCAGACAGGCCTTCCTGGACCACTCTTTCTTCAAGTGGCCTTGTCATGTCCCTTACACCTCATTCTATTTTGCTTCACAACGCTTACAACTACCTCATATATTTGCTCATGTATCTATCTCCCCTGATAGAATGTAAGTTCTGTGTTTTGTTCACTGCTATATTCCCAGAGCCTGGACAATTCCTGCAACATTGTGGGTGCTCAATGCAAAATTTTTGAATACACAAAACTACTATGTGAGGTATTGATTGGTGCATCAAATAGTGTTGGGTAACTCTCTTTCTCCAGATAAAGAACATTAGCTCTAGACCTTTCCTTGTCTTGAGCTTCTAATCTTTGTATACTTATGGAGTTAATGAGGAAAAATGAGCAGCAATTTCCCTTGAAAATATTAAGAAAGATGTCTTTCACTTTCTGAGTGAGAGAAAGAGAGAGTTTTATTTCTGGTGAGCCAATAGAGTAAATATACTGTATTGAAATAATTGAGTTGAATTGTTGAAATCTAAGTTCAATATCCCTCCTAGTACTAAGATACACACACTCTCTCTCTCTCTCCTCTAGTATATACTTACATATATACTTTACATAGCAAAAAATACATATTGGGATGTATAGAATTTATGAACTTTATCCCACAAGCAAACTTTATAACAACATCTCAAAAGGCTATAAAGAAATGGGTGGATCATAGATCTGGCTCAAATTGAGTAACTTTCTATAAGACCTAAGCTATTGCAGAGAATAACCTAATGCTTATGATTGAGAAGATACTCAAAGTTCATATTTTAACCAATATAACAACAGTTGTGTGCAATATAATAATAAATATAATACACATAAATAATAAGATTGGTTTTTAAACAATCACATTGTAATTTACAGAGCCAAGTGATTATTTTCTGCCTAAAATCAGTCCTCTTATAACGTACTTCACTTATTCTAACAAGGCTATCCTTGTTCAGAACATTTTTATAACTTCTTTTGTTTGGAACTGCCATCAGAGATAGAGGAAAGAAGATGTACAAATGGCCAACAAGCATGAGAAAGAAAGCTCGACATCATTATTCATAAGGGAAATGCAAATCGAAGCCACAATGAGACAATACTTCACATCCACTACAATGGCTATTATTTAAAAAATGGAATGTGACAAGTGTTGGCGAAGATGTGCATAAGCTGGAACCCTCACATATCCTGATGGGAATGTAAAATGGTAGAGCTACTGCGGAAAACAGCTTGGCAGTTCCTCAAAAGTTACACACAGAATTACCATATGACCTAGCAATTTTACTCCTACATATATACCCTCAAAGGATTGAAAACTGATACCCAAACAAATACATGTATACAAATGCTTACAACATTTAGCACTATTCACAATAGCTAAATGGTAGAAACAACCCAAATGTCCATCAGTGGATGAATGGACAAACAATATGTGGTATATCCATACAATGGAATATTATTAAGCCATAAAAAGGAATGGAGTATTGGTACATTCTACAATGTAGATGAACCTTGAAAACTTTATGCTAAGTAAAAGAAATCATACAGAAAAGATCGTATATCATATGATTCCATATATGTGAAATATTCAGTATAGGTAAATCCGCAGAGACAGAAAGCAGATTGGTGGATTGGTGCTTGAAAGGTGTTTGAGGGGAGGAGAAAATAGAGAATGACTGCATAGTGGGTACACAGTTTTCCTTCTGTTGATGAAAATATTTTAGAACTAGATAGAGGGACTTCCCTGGTGGTACAATGGTTAGGAATCCTCCTGCCAATGCAGGGGATACAGGTTCGAGCCCTGGTCCGGGAAGATCCCACGTGCTGCGGAGCAACTAAGTCCATGTGCCACAACTACTGAGCCTGCACTCTAGAGCCCGCGAGCCACAACTACTGAGCCTGTGTGCCACAACTACTGAAGCCCGCAGCCTGCGCACCTAGAGCCTGTGCTCTGCAACAAAAGAAGCCACCGCAAAGAGAAGGCCATGCACCCCAAAGAAGAGTAGCCCCCGCTCGCCAAAACTAGAGAGAGCCTGCGTGCAGCAGCGAAGACCCAACAGAGCCAAAAATAAATAAATAAATTTTAAAAAGAACTAGATAGTTGGTAGCTGTACCACATTGTGAAGGTACTAAACACCACTGAATTGTATACTTTAAGATGTATAATTTACTTTAAAATGTATATTTTAAAATGTATACTTTAAAATGTATACTTTAAAATGTATATTATGTGAATTTCCCCTCAATTAAAAAATAATTTTTTTTTAAAGATGAGAAGATTCTTGAATTCTCCAAGGCTATCTACACAGTGACATATCATATTGCTTGTGGTTAGGTGCTTAATAAATATTTATGAAATTTAATGGTGGAAAATATTTATGTCCTGAAAGTTAATTTATTTTTTGGAATTGATCAAGATCATTCTAGGCCAAGTCAGCTGAATAAGATAGGTTATCAAACTGAGTCATGCCATCTTAGCTGTTAAAATAATAATGTGTTAACTACAAAGTCAGAGACTACTGCCAGAAACTCATGAAGCTGAGCAGGACCCTGTGGGGCCTTCCCTGGGAAAGACCACCCCACTGTGAATACCCTGCCTCTTGTTTGAAGAAAAGTTTTAGCCTCCTAGGCTTTCCCCAAGTTCCAAAGAGCAAAATTTAATCAGAGAAGTGAGAAAATGCAGTAACAAAGAAAAGCAGTCAATCAAGACACAATAATAATAGTTTGGCCATAAAACAAATCAAGGACCTTCATTTCTTTATTAAGGGCTATAGATAATATTCTGAGCCATATCCTTGAGTTGTTTTTCAGATACTAAAACACCAACCAGGTGGAGGAAGTTAACTACATGCTGACCACCAGCACGATGACCCCAGACCAGCTGGAACCAGAGGTTGACGATGTTGACTCCTGAAATACCACCTGGTTACCTCGTCACTAACCCATCCACGAGCTGATCAGGCACCTTGTGAACCTCTCCCTCAACTTACCTTTAAACACCCTTCCCTGAAAGCCATTGGGGAGTTCAGGTCTTTTGAGTATGAGCTGCCTGTTCTCTTTGCTTGACCCCATGTTGGATGCCTTGCAATAAACGCTGTACTTTCCTTCATCACAGTCCAGTGTAAGTAGCTTGGCTTTACTGCACAGGGGCAAGGCAGACCCAAGTTTGGCTTTGGTAACACTCACATTTCCCTCTGCCTAGTGAACCTGTTCTTCAAACCCTCAGCCCACATGTCACCTCCCCTTGGAGCTTCTCTTCCCTTGTCAAGCAGAGCTTCCCTCCTGGATCTTCCACTTTGTACTGTACATAGCTACCTAAACACTTGCAGTTCTAGAACTCATCTGTCTTCCCACAGCAGTGTCATCTCAAAGGAAAACAACAGCTCTATTTTATTGACAGATACTTAGCAAGGAGTACCATGTTTGCAGATAGAAGGTCTATCACAAACATTTGTTGAAGGACAGAATGAATGAACTAACGAACAATTGAACGAACAGAGTTTGGTCTGGTTTGTAAAGTGACCTGAGAGACAACTCGGAAATCAGAATTTCCTATTTGTTTTGAGTAATATCAACATTCTGAAATTAATGTACACCCATCCAATATAATTGCTGAAAGAAATTCTCTTTGGCTGTTTAAATTCTAATGTCTTTGCTAAAATCCATCCCTGTCCTTTAATTGACATGCCTTTTCTCCCCGGAGTGACTGGTATGCATAGCAGTCTTAAGCATCTTAAGGCAGATGCTCTTAAGACCAAAGTTTCTCAAAATAAACATGTGCTAACTTGCTCTCATAAAAGTAAACAATGGGTCTTTGTCATTAAGGAAGAAATGTTTTAATATTTTTGTAATCAAGCTGCCACAGCAATTCTGCCAGGCCTTTCTTATCTCCTGGGAACATCCTCTGATAACAATGCAGTTCTGTGCTAAATTTCAAACAAATCTGGGCCACTGCAGGTTTGCAAGGGTGGGGACGGTCATGTAATTATGTACCTTCATTCTGTAGTCACACAAAACAAGATGAAATTCTTAGCATTTTTCTTTGACCTTGGGCCACTTCTTAAAACTTGAAGCAGCATGAAACTTAAAGGGTTCAAGCAAATTGAAATAAGAAAAAGTGGTGTTCACCTGAAACTACACCAAACTGATAAAAGAAGATTTTACAAAGCTGTGCTTACAAATCTCCCGGGTTTTGTAAGCCAGTCTTATTTAAACGGCCAATCATTGGGATGAAATTCACATTACAGAACTTCCATCACCCTGGCACAACCCTCATGATTCTTATCACTACTTGGCATTATACCATATATTTACTTGCTTATCTATTACCTTTCTGTCCCAATAGCATGTGAGTTCTATGGAGCAGGGACTGGATATGTCTTACCACTGCTGTGTTCTCTGAAGCCAAAAGGGTGGCTAACACAGTAGGTTCTCAATTCATATTTGTCGAAAATATCTTTCATCTAAATTACGTTCCAAAATTGTGATAATTAAAGGAGGTAAGGTAAGGCAAGAGGTGTTTCGAAGTAATTCAAAACAATAAGCTTCACCCAGTCATTGTTAACAAATGCAAAATTCACACACTTGCTAGTGGAACTAGATCATTAGAGACACACTGATGCGGTATGAAGGGGGACACAAAACAAAGTGCCTATATCTCCTTGCTCCAATGAAGTTGAAATCAATATGTAGCACACAATTTGATAAGTTATGAAATATTACTTGAATGAACGGTCCATGTAGCAGTAGAGTTTAAATTCTGAGTCACCATGTAAAACTTTGATATATCTCAAAATAAACACAAGTCTGGCACAGAAACTATCCCATTCTATTGTACAGTTGTGACCATATTTTTAACATGAGACAAAGAATGCACTCAGCAAGTATTTATAACAGATCAGGGTAATAATACTAGATTTGCTCCCAACATATGCCTTGACTCCTGGTTCATTATGCTATGACTATGGTCTCTATCTCTCATTTCCATCACACCACTCAACTCTTAGACCTAGTGATAAACTCAGCTTCACCTTCCTGGCTGGGCCACCCTCTGGCTTCCTGATTTAGCCCTTCTAGGAAGCACCTCACCTGATCCAGTGCACCTCTGGGGTCCTATCTACTGGCCTGGAGCCCCTTAAAAACAGTTTGAACACAATGCTCCCATCCAGCAGGCACAGGGTGGAGTTTACCCATCTGAACACAACCAAATGCCATGAAAACAAACGGCTTCCCTACAACATGACAACGGGTGGATATTTCCAAATTGCTTATTTTACCCATAAACCTCAAGTCCACTCTCAACATAGGAAGATAGAAGAAAATCTAGTTTAAGTGTTCTTGTTGTGGTAATGTTTCACGCAAATCGATCACGACAGCTGAGTCTTGGTCAGAAGCATCAACAGGATTTCACAGCTAGTGCTGATTAATAAAAGAACAAATTCAATAATAGCTTGGGTTGGGGCAGCGTGGGGAGCCGTGGGGAAGCAGAACCTTCCAACCATTCATCCCAAGTTACTGTGGGGTTGGAATCCATGTCGTCGGTATCTGAGGTTTACCCAGGATATTGGGTCCTACATGGCAAGGCAGTACATAACATGTGCTGCTTTGCAGTTAACTGATTAAAACACAATTTGTTGGCTTTTAAACATTTCTAAAAGCAGTATATGCTTATTGTAAAAGCGAAACCCAAAAGACCTCAAACAAAATCAAAAAGTATGAAGTAAAATGTGAACATTCGCCTTTCCTTCCCCAGGGATTGAGAACTGCTAATATACTAATTATATATTCTAATATATTGAGAACTGCTTGGGATGTACTCTTTCCAGACATCGCCTATGCAAACACAAATTGTTTTTACAAATACAAAACTAGTTTTATATGCCATAATCACATTAACTTATTTTTAACAACAGTTCAGAAATATTTCTCTCTCCCTCTGGGTTTTACAACTAAGTTTTTTTCCTCCCCTCCACGTATTAAGAGCAAGATACATTTAAGCACACTGATATATTTTAGATATTTTGAAAAAGAATTTCTCTTTCTAAAGAAGGAAATTGGAAATGTTCAAAAAAACATGGATAAAAAGTATCACTAGACTGACTGTTTTCAAGTTGAATGCTGGTTCTTTTTTTTTGTGGGAGGAGCCCGAGCACAGCTTGCGGAATCTTAGTTCCCCAACCAGGGATTGAACCCGTGTCCCCTGCAGTGGAAGTGTGGAGTCTTAACCACTGGACTGCCAGGGAATTCCCAAAGGTCAGTTCCTTTTTACTACTTACTTATGGCCAAGTTTCATGTGCCTCATTCTTTTGATATCATCAGATCCTCCTTGGGAAAAAATATTTTCTCTTTAGGTATACGGTACTACATTCTTCATGAGATATCAAATTCAATACACATGTTACTGTAATTGTTACATGTTCTATCTTCCTCTGCAAGGAATCCCTACAAAATTTACATTTAAAAATTCTAGATTTGGTTTAATGGCAATCAGAGAAAAAAAAAAATCAACATTCCGAGGAACTACATGTCTGGAAACATAAGGATTGTATCAACATCGTCAAGCAGGCAGCCATGCTTTGCACTTTTGCCTCCAACTGTACTTCCTTCCAACTATCCTTTTCTCCTTAAGCTTTTAAAATTTATATAATGAGCATGTATAAATACACCACTGCGTGACATAGAACATTTTGCAGCTGGGTAACAACGGCACAAGCAGTGAGTCTGCCAGCATATATTAAGTACCTACTGTGTGCCACATACTGTGCTAGGCCTTAAGGAAACCAAGGCGAAGAGAACTTTGCCCTTGAGCAACTGCTCAAGGTGGGGACCCGGCTGACGGGGACAGTGGATGTGAAGGACCAATGACAACACAATGGTATGTTGGCCATTGGAGCTCAGGGAATAAGCAGCCCTGCAGTGACGTGGAGAAGGATTTCCAGATGGTGACAGATGAGCCACGTGTCCTGAAAGACAAATAGGAATCCACCAGGTGAAGAATAAGGAAAGAACAGTGGACAAGGAGAAGAGCAGGGAGCAAAGCAGAGAAGAGGACACGGCATTGGGGATGAGACGAAGAGTCTGGGTGCCGGGCCCGGGGCTGTGTGACTAGAGGTGGGTAACAGTGTTGGTGACACAGGTGGGGGCCGAGCACACAAGAGCTTTGCGTGAAATCTTTTTTTTATATAACAATTAATTTATTTATTTCGGGCTGCGTTGGGTCTTCGTTGCTGCACGCGGGCTTTTCTCTAGTTGCAGCGAGTGGGGGCTCCTCTTTGTTGAGATGCGCAGGCTTCTCATTGCAGTGGCTTCTCTTGTTGCGGAGCACAGGCTCTAGGGCGCTCAGGCTTCAGTAGTTGTGGCTCGCTGGCTCAGTAGTTGTGGCTTGTGGGCTTAGTTGCTCTGTGGCATGTGGGATCTTCCAGGACCAGGGCTCAAACCCGTGTCCCCTGCATTGCCAGGTGGATTCCTAACCACTGCGCCACCAGGGAAGCCCTTTGTGAGATCCTGAGAGCATGGGCAAGATCACTGAAGATTCTGTCAAGAACTAGGAAATAAAGTGAACTGCCACTTAGTTTAAGTAAATGTAAAAAATTCATGAACTCCAGCCCATATACATGAATCATAGGAAAACTACTCAGGCTCTCATGGGGGTCTATTATTTTAGATAAAAGGATAACAATCTTGATTATCTGGTCTCCCAGACCACAAAAGATAAGAAACTGCACATGTAAACATGTTTTATTTGGTATCTATATAAAATGATGGATGTTAACTAAAATTATTGTGGTAATCATTTTGTAAGATATGTAAGCCAAGTCACGATGCCGTATACCTTAACCTTATACGGTGCTGTATATCAATTATATCTCAGTAAAACTGAGAGAAAAAGCGAGAAACAGCACATAAAAAGGGAGGGAAATGAGAGCTGCCAGAAGCAAGTACACTGAAAACAGCAAAAAGGAACAGCTGAGGGTCTGAAGACACAAGGTCGGAAGGCAGGGGAGCCAGAGCAGGCTGAGGGGGAGGCCATCACAACCACCTGAGAGGTAGCCGTGAGGATCAAGTGAGTTAATATTTGTAAAGATTTAAAATGCATGTAGACACTAAATGAGTCTGCGGTTATGTTATACTCGTACTAGAGCCAAGTATAATCAACTCTATATTTAGATAAGGAAAGTGAGGCCTATGGATGTGCCCAAGGCACCATGCCAGCCAGTGGGAGAGACTCAGCCAGGAAACTAGACTCTGAGTCTAGTTTCTTTTCACGACTCCAAATATTAGAGTATGTTCAACTGGAGGAGGCAGATAAATGTGACTGGATATAAGAAGGAACTGCAATGTGAGAATGATTCCCATGCAAAATATAAATTCAAGAGTTGGTGGTGGGTGAGTGTCCTCATAGCTGCTGGCCTCCTGAGTCCTGTGCAGTTCCAGAGAGGCTGGAGCTATGGCAACAAAACGCCCTTCCACAATGAGGCAGCCTGAGAGGGCTGGGGGTGTGTGGGAACACATCCCTGATCTCCTGAGTTTTCCTTGTTGACTAAGCCTGTGCTGTCCTCCCAACGTCTTCTGTTGACCTTTTTCATAAGCTAGCATCTACTTTGGTCTCTCTCTCTCTAATTTGTCCAAATCCCCTACCCAATACTCCAGTCCCTGCTCTAGAACTGGATCTCCATGCCCAGTCTCTGTGTGAAAATGCTGGGGCTGCCCTAGTTTTCATACTCTTGTCCTTCCCCTGGGGGTTTGTACTGCCCCCTCTGCATCTGCTCCCCACCTGCCATATAAACACATGCCCTTCATATGCTTGGACCCCTAATTAATGAACTTCTACCAGAATTTCCAGCTAATTTCCCCAGTCCCTGGTCCCCAGATTGCATATCCAAGTACAGACAGCTTCAAGATAACAGATTGGGACAGTCGTGTTCCATGGACACTGTGACCAAAGCCATTTGGCTGTCCTCCCCTGAGACAGCCTTTGTGGCCAGGACAAATATAACCACATTTCCCTGGAAAACAATAATGCATGCAACCCAAAGGGTAAACTGCGTTTGGCTTTCCTTCTGCATAAGAGTCAATGGGAATCAGATTTGGCATGGCCCATGCCTCATGAGTTGGCAAATGGCCAAGCATATCCTCCACCGACATGCTTTTCATATGTCATTACAGCTTGTCCCATGTGCAGTTAAGCTGTGCGTGAGGCTGATCTCCGAAAATAAATACATAAATACACTTCTTTGCCTTGGTTTCATATCTGTAAAAGAGAAACTGATCACTTGAAATGTTTACATATTTCACTGGAGAACTGTGAGAAATGAACTATATTTGTAAGCATTTTGAAAGATGAAAGGGATATTATTGAAGCATGAACAGTATTCTAAAAAAGTCACTTATTTCTCGTTCTGCATTTAAAACACAGTTTTGTGGGCCTCGATTTTCTTTTAAAACTACCCAGGAACCCAAAAGTACCTTAGGAGTTTTTGTAGTTTTGAGGCTCCATGGAAACCTTTGGAACTGCAAGGGACAAAGCCAATGTCCGTTAGCAAAAGAGACCCCTTTGTTTATAGAAGGTTAGAGTTGTAACAAAAACTGACACAAGCCAGGAAATATAAAAGTTAATGGTGGCGCTTCGTTCTAAGTGTATGCTACAGGGCTCCTGGTTTGCTACAAAGTCTGGATTTTGAAGACAAAGTTGGCTTTCATTTTCAACTCTCTGGCTTTTTTCAACTAGAGTCATAGTCACACAGTTATTTAAACAAATGTCTTTGAACTTTCTTAATTTAAAGGAGTGACCCTTAGGTTAATGAATGTTGTAAAATGCATATTGTTTGAGCAAGTGGGTTGGCTCCACCTACTAACATCTCTTCTGTAAGTACCACAGACAAGCATGATGGGCGCTCTGAAGACTAAAGTCTTGCAGGGGACACCTAAGATATTTTCGCTCTTGCACCATACGGGCAGTTCTCAGAGGTCAGGATTGGCCATCTTTCCTTTAATCCCCTTATTAAAAATGCCCTAAGTTAAGCTGCTTGCAAAATGGATGGCTGCCAATTGTCCATTACTAAGAAAATAACACCCAAGTATATGAAACACAGAGGCAGGCAGCAGGTGATAAATTAAAAGCAAGTTGGGTGGATGAAGTTTTAAGCACGTCTCAGTCAAGGTAGGGAACCTCGGGAGTGCTCTCCGTAGGGAGAGGGTGAGGAGAACACAGCCTTCACCTCCACTCCCAGGCAACTGTCTCACTGAGATGCTTCTTCATCTACAGGTCAGTGCAGGTCTCCAATAGGACCTATCAGAGCACTTTTGTAAATGGCACATGACCTTTATAATTCTAGTAATAATGTGATTTCATGATGGCAACAATCAATTATCTTAAAAACACACGAAGCAGTGGAAACTTGCTCTGTCTGAGCTGCTTTCTTAAATGTCCCTTGACAGACAATGAGTCTCACCAGGGTAAACAGTGGAGTCACCCTTGAAATATTTTTTTTAAAATACAGCTATCTGGGCTTCCCTGGTGGCGCAGTGGTTGAGAGTCCGCCTGCCGATGCAGGGGACGCGGGTTCGTGCCCCGGTCCGGGAAGATCCCACATGCCGCGGAGCGGCTGGGCCCGTGAGCCATGGCCGCTGAGCCTGCGCGTCCGGAGCCTGTGCTCCGCAACGGGAGAGGCCGCAGCAGTGAGAGGCCCGCGTACCGCAAAAAAAAAAAAAAAAAAAAAATACAGCTATCCTTTTTCCCCCATGGGAGATTCTGAATTAGTAGGTCTGGTGTGGGCCTGGGATGGCAATAGGTAGATAGGTAGGTAGGTAGATAGATAGACAGATTTTAATTCCATAAGTGATTCTGATGGGCTCCCCACTGCTTGTCCTAATGGTAAATGACTACATCACTCAACTGCCAATAAAAATTAATTCATTGTTTCTATGTAAGCATAAGCACACAATAAAAGATATACCTCAGGTTTTATTTCAGCCATCCCTTTGCCCTCTTACTGAACACGTATCTTCTGCCAGACGCTGCACTAGGGGATGAACTTATGAAGAAGACACAGCCCCGTCCTTAGGTGCACGTGGCCTAGTCAAAGAGGCAGACACATAGAATAGCATTATAGTGCACCTGACACATGTGGGAATGGGATAAGAGAGTGTTATTCGGGCATAGAGAAGGGAGAACACTAATTCCATCCCAAGAAATTGCAGAAGGTTCCACAGAGGAGGGGACTCTTGAGCTGGGACTTACCCAGTGACAAGGCTTTTCAAGGTGGTGAGGGGGGATTGCGGTGATGGGGGTTCCACACAGAAGGATCAGCATGTTTAAATTACGCGTTTCTGGGGGTTAATGAGAAGTGCAGAGCGGCCAGACCACTGTGAGAGTGAGGGGGGCAGGGAGAAGAGGCAGGAGGTGGGGCAGGAGGGGCGGGGCGGGGGGGGGGTGGATACGAGGAATGTCGATGCAGGGGTGACGTCGCAGGCAAAACCAGGATGAGGGGGCCCCTCACAGCCTCTGATACTAGAGGCTTCGTTGGCAAAACCATTTCGAGTTTAAAACCCTCTGCCACACTTTTTCAAGTGATCCTCGTTTGATTTAACATGAGATAGTTAAATCAAATATTATAAAAGATGGTTTTAATGAATTCTGTTGTTTCCATTAAAAGTTCTATATTAACCCTAGTGTAAAAAGTACCATTTAAGAAAAAGTTTATATCTTTATTGGAGTATAATTGCTTTACAATGTTGTGTTAATTTCTGCTGTATAACAAAGTGAATCAGCTATACATATACATATATCCCCATATCTCCTCCCTCTTGAGCCTCCTTCCCACCCTCCCTATCCCACCCCTCTAGGTTGTCACAAAGCACCGAGCTGATCTCCCTGTGCTATGCGGCTGGTTCCCACTAGCTATCTGTTTTACATTTGGTAGTGTATATATGTCCATGACACTCTCTCACTTCATCCCAGCTTACCCTTCCCCCTCCCCATGTCCTCAAGTCCATTCTCTACATCTGTGGCTTTATTCCTGCCCTGCCACTAGGTTCATCAGTACTGTTTTTTAGATTCCATATATGTGTGCTAGCATACGGTATTTGTTTTCCTCTTTCTGATTTACTTCATTCTGTATGACAGACTGTAGGTCCATCCACCTCATTACAAACAACTCAGTTTCATTCCTTTTTATGGCTGAGTAATATTCCATTGTATATATGTGCCACATCTTCTTTATCCATTCATCGGTCGATGGACACTTAGGTTGCTTCCATGTCCTGGCTATTGCAAATAGTGTTGCAATGAACATTGTGGTACATGACTCTTTTTGAATTATGGTTTTCTCAGGGTACATGTCCAGTAGTGGGATTGCTGGGTCGTATGGTAGTTCCATTTTTAGTTTTTTAAGGAACCTCCGTACTGTTCTCCATAGTGGCTGTATCAATTTACATTCCCACCAACAGTGCAAGAGGGTTCCCTTTTCTCCACACCCTCTCCAGCATTTATTGTTTGTAGATTTTTTGATGATGGCCATTCTGACTGGTGTGAGGTGATACCTCATTGCGGTTTTGATTTGCATTTCTCTAATGATTAATGATGTTGAGCATCCTTTCATGTGTTTGTTGGCAGTCTCTATATCTTCTTCAGAGAAGTGTCTATTTAGTTCTTCTGCCCATTTTTGGATTGGGTTGTTTGTTTTTTTGATATTGAGCTGCATGAGCTGCTTGTATATTTTGGTGATTAATCCTTTGTCAGTTGCTTCATTCACAAATATTTTCTCCCATTCTGAGGGTTGTAAAAGCACCATTTATGAACCAAAATACCCAGAAAAACAAATTATCAAATCCTCTCCATGCTTTAATATTTAAGGTTACTGTCAGTTGAAAACGATCTGAAACTCATTCTGGAGTGTGTGTGTGTGTGTGTGTGTGTGTGTGTTTGGGGGGGCACGTATCAGATGGAACAGGACCTATCTCTCTATCACTAAAAAGAAGGATGCCTGTGGTGAGTCACGATACAGCAAATATAGTATTGGTGTCTGATAGTGGCTCTGACCCAACCACTCAGCACAGATACAGTCAGTGATGATTAAATCATAGCGGTGTTCTTTGGGGTCTAATAATGTAACTTTTCTATTAGATAAAACTTGACAAGGGATGTTTAACATCTCTTATTAGTTAAAACTTACATGTGAAGTCTCACCAGAGAACATTTTTGCAGCTATGGTGAATCGTTACTCAATATTTAATTTGCTTGAGAGATGCTGGAGGAGGAAACACGCTTCCGGATTAAGAAGTAGGTGACTAAGTCTCTCCATACCGCCTTCTTAATCAGGTCCACATTCTCCAAAAGGATGGATTACAGAAAGCCTGGGTCCAGCCTACTCTGTTCCTATCCCGGTGTGTCGTCCAGAAGCAGTCTTTTGCCTCTGCTTTTTTCTTTCAGCTGTTTCCTTGGAGGTCTCTTCACCCTGCCAGCCTCACATTCGACCCGGATGCAGATAATTCACAAACACAGACCCTCAACTAGACTGGCCTATTCACTGTAGGAGGAAAGAGGGAGATGAGGAAGAAGAAAGGGGGGGAGCGGGAGAGGAAGGGGGGTGAGGAGTGGTTGCTTACTTCTGCAAGGTAGGTATTTCTGGCTGTCTGTAACAGTAGTTCTCATCCTGGTTGCCCATTAAAATACCCTCGGGAGCTTTTAAACAAACACCCATGTCCTGACCACACTCCAGGGATGCTGATCTAACTTGTCCAGGGTGGGGTCCAGAGATTGGTATATTTTAAAAGCTCTCCAAGTGGTTCTCCTGGACGGCCAGAGTTGAGAACTATTACTCTAACTCTTTGGAGGACACAGCAGATGTCTATGATGTGTCAACTGCCCTCAAGATGCTTAAAGAATGGGAAGAAAAAGATGAAGTGGGGGGGTAATCTCAGATGGACTGTCAGGAAGTACAAAGCTGCACGGTGAGTTCTGTTAGTGCCCTGAGGAAAGGCAGGGCTTCAAGACCAGTTGGGAAAATCTCCTGAAGGCGGGATGTGTGCTGAGCCTCGAAACAGAGCTGGGTTTCCATCCAGTTCTCTCTCCCCTCCCGCACTGTCACACCCCAATCTAGAGCCTCCTAAATGGATTTCATTCTTAGGGGCTTCCATTCTTGCCTCTCTCCCATCTGTTCTTCCCATGGTTATGCCTTGAAATCATCAGTCCTGTCATGCCACAACTCCACCCAAAACCTATGGGTAGAATAAAAGCCAAGCCACAGGCTTCTCCTGATTGGCCTGAGGCCCCTTCATGAAGTTCACAGCACTCATCCCAACCCAAATATTTTATCCATTCATTATTAACTTCTACTTTCTCTGCTAGAATGAATTTTCATTATGACAAGCTCTGTCTCATCCACTTGTACCCACACGGACTAGCACAGGGCCTGGTGCAGAGTGAGTGACCAGGAAACATTTCCTGGATGTATGGAAGAAAGAGTGACTGAATGGTGAGGAGGAAAGGCCTTTCCAGGTGGGAAGAATAGAAAGAGCAAGGGTAAGAAAGGGAGACACGCATGCATGTTCGTGTCCATAGAACACAGAGTAGGACAGCTTGGCGGAAGTAGAGGCTGCCTGGTAAATAACTGACAATAAGCAAGTCCTGTACAGTCAGGTCCGTACATAGCAACAGATGTCAAGATTTGAACTTCACACCTGTAAAGGTGTAAAAACTGCCCCAGGACTGAATGATCCAGGACTAGGAAAGGAAATCATGTTTCTAAAGCCTGAAAAGTAATGAGGCATAATTTTAGTTACTGTACATAATTAGAAGATTAAATATTTGGAAAAAATTGGTTTATGTGAGGAAATTCAAACTGTAATTTTGGGGAAATAGATAGCTGGATGTTAGGGAATTATCTTCTAGTAAAGAACTATTCTGAGCTACTTATCAAAATAATTGCAGATACTTTAAATCAAACAGTAGGAAAAAAAAAAAACCAGTAGGAAAACCTGCTAACCTCTCTTTGAAACTATGGCTTCTCGACGTATGTATCAAAATTTAAATAAAACAGAGTATTATTTCATAGCATGTTTTTCAAACCTTGTAGTGGTTCACAGGGTAGTACAGAGTTTGAAAAGAAGTAAGGTGAAATGTAAGCGTTACTGATGAAAGACCTTGTTGTGCACAGGTGTTGTAGAAAGAGATATACCCACCACTATTCTGTGACCTTCCCTCTAACCACGATCTCTCTGAAAGAAAATGAAAGGGTCAAATTCTCCCACAGTGCAGATTAATGTCTCTGCACTTTATTTAAATATCATTTTTAAATTCTTTTGTGCCTCTTTTCATAATTTCTGTTAATGATCCTATTATCATAAACTTCAAGTGAAAATTTTGAATACTTTTTATAGTGATAATAAATTTTACAGGTGGACTCCATCAAAAAGCATTCTACTTTACAAATTGTCATAAATGTATGAATGTTTATGAAAAATCACAACTATCTTTTTCCTTACCATGTACTGACTTCTATCTAATAGAGCATTTAGATATAAGATCGTCTTTGACCTTGATACTTAGAAAAGAATTTCCTTTTAGAAAAATTGCTCTGAACTAATTCAATGACATTCGATTTAATTTTTAAATATTTATTATATGCTTACTGTGTTCCAGGCACTGTACTCGATGCTATGGAAGATACAAAGATGAAGAATTCCCGCTCTCAAAGCAAGATGACAGCATGAAAAATGCTGGGTTGAATTTTGCTATTGTCAAAAAGAGTTGGACTCAAGTTTACAAATCACTACTTATTAGTGAGCTCTTACTTAGCTTCAGTTTCCTCATGTGTAACTTGGAAAATAACATTTACCTACAGATTGATTGCAAGATTAATGATGTAACCTATATAAAATACTGAAGTTGGTGCCTAGAACATAACACGCATTCAAAAAACGTAAGATCCCTTCCTTTTAAGACATTTAACATTTAAATAGGATTTGCCTTTGTTATATATGTTCTTGATGCCTGACCTATGAAATAGAACTCTGAAATTAACTTTTTAATGCATGAAGTCTCTTATTATCAATTTTTAATAATTCATGTGAAATGTTAGTTTGGATAAATAAAATCTGCACATTGTTCCTAATCTCACAGGTGTAATTGAATCCCATTCATCTCCAATTCAAGTTTGAGTCCTAGCTCCCTTTCCTTCTTTATTTCATCTGATGGTGATGCTAATGAGCAGTGAAGTGCCCCAAAGCCTAGAAACAAGGAACAAGAAGAGAAATCCTGGACAGAGCTGACACAAATATTTAGTCTCTAAAGAATCAAGCATTGATATTTACACAAGTGAATAGTCTGTTACTTCCCCCAGATGGCTTCTAAATTAGGAAACAGGAAGTTGAGAAGAATTCAGGAGAGAAAGAGTAAGGTGAAAATGGAAAGCATAAATGAGAATGAAGGGCTTTTACCGGTGACCCCCAAATCTGAGTTATACGCTTTGTAACTAGGCATCCCCAGGAGAGCCTGCGGTTAACACAACTGGGAAACGCTGCCTTCTGTATTCCATCTTGCGAAATCACAATAAATATTAGCACAGGCTAGGATTTACATGCTAATTCTATTAGCATGTTTAGAAACCTGTTTAACACTGTTAAGCTCAGCAATTCCCAGAACTGCCTGAACACTAATTCTGTGTTTGCGTGCGTGCCTGTGCACAGGAAAGGGAAGGGGTGGAACTTAATTAATATCCTGTGAAATTAATACGCAATGGCATATAATTTAGAAAATGGGTAGATTATTGATTTCCCTTCTCTGCCACCAAAGTGTATTCTTGCTGGTTCTTTATGTCTTAAGAAAGGCATTTGCTTGAATTAAAGTGATAGTTCTGCCAGGACATCAGTATAATTAATTGTGGGTGGCAGAAGCTTTAAATGAGGCTAAAATAGGGATTCCAGTTTATTTATTTTTTACTCACGCTACTGCTGTAATTAGAGAAGCTTTGGGCTGATCTTGAAATTGTGCCTTGTCATGGAATATCATACCTACATGCTTATATGATAAGCCCTATGGCATATTTTTTTTAATGATCAAGATGGGGGGGTGGAAAATGCACATGAATCAGCCCAGCCTCTTCCTTCCTACTACTACTATGCAGACACACACACACACACACACACACCCCTAATATGTGTTTCTTTCACAACTCTCAACGTTCATCCCTAATAATGTACTGTTCCAATTTATTTCAATGCTTTCAATGTCAAATACAAAATTATTTTAGTCACAGAGTTTTACTCCTGGTAAGCGATTTCACAGAACTCAAAATACTCTGCCTTCAAAATCTCTGCTTGCCTGCTCTACCTGCACCAAGGACTGAAACAGCTACATTTCATAAACAATCATGTTTTACTAAAAATGGGTGGTCTTATTGTGTAGAATGTGTTTTAAACGATGTATCCTCTTAGCAGAGCTGACCGTGTATCAGGCGCTGTAGGGCATCACTGTAAAACTGATAGCAGCTGAGTAACTGAGCTAATGCCTTTCAGGAGGCAGAGAGTCCATAACACATTTGGGAGAATTCTGCATTTAGTGTCAATAACACTGAAATGGGGAATAATCAGTCCCAGAGTGCGTACCTTCTAAAAGTTCAACACAGCAAAGAAAAAAGAAAAAGTTCTGCATGAGAAGTAATTTGATGCTAATCATGTGATTGGCATTAGAATACTTCCGTGGCCATGTATGTCTAGCTGTCAAGTAAAGATATTAAAAACAAATACATTATTAAAAGGTACATGATTGGCCACTAATGTCTGTGCTCTGAAATTAAAATATCAGAGGACACTGAGACATTTCCTACACTGCATCTAACATGAAGACTAAGCATCAGACGCAAGAATCCTTCTGCTGTTACACTCTGCATACTGTAATGCTGGAAAAACATTTTCCTTCAGCTCATTGACACCATCTACCCTTTGCCCCCCGCCCTTAGTGACAGTTTTATCATCAACTATATGCCTTTTACACCCACTGTTCTGAGCACAAAAGGATCATCGGCACACATCCTGCAGCCGAAATAACAGTGCAGTCTTCCAAAAGGTGAATGTGGAATTACAATCTGCGTTCCCAATTCCTGAACTTGAAAGCAAACACTGATTGCCCTGTGGACAATGCAGCAGGGTTAACACATTACATAGTTCCCGGTCCTGAACATTTAATTGTGGAATAAGACCAACAAATAGGCAAACCTTCTGCAGCAAAGGGTGCAGACTGCAAACGAGCCCAGAGGCTATGAAGAATTACATGCTTGCTTTACATACCGGCATTGTCCATGTCTCAGGAGTGGCGAGGAGAGTTCTGGAGCCTGGCAGCTGGGAAGCCCTGGCTCTTCTCCTGGCTAATGAAGCACCCTGCCCTTCTGCTGATTATCAGTCCTTGCTGGCGCACAGAGCATACTTCATGCACTGTTTGCAGGAGACACCGCCAGGAAATTTATATCTCCAAGGATGACATACAGCCATTAGCTCCATTACAGGCTGATTAAGAGAGACTGAGCCTATCAAGTGGATACTTGAATCCACTGGGGTTTTCACCTCTGTTCCCGGCAAAGGAGAAAAAAAAAATCACTGCAACGTTGAGTGTATTGCACATTTCCGAAAAGCAGTGCACATGTTATGCAGAACACAGTGCTTTTCCAAAAGATGACAGAGCAAACATGAGCAGGAAGAGGCACAGATAGTTTAAAAGGTAAAAACGGGGCTTCCCTGGTGGCGCAGTGGTTGAGAGTCCGCCTGCCGATGCAGGGGACACGGGTTCGTGCCGTGGTCCGGGAAGATCCCACATGCCGCAGAGCAGCTGGGCCCGTGAGCCATGGCCGCTGAGCCTGCGCGTCCGGAGCCTGTGCTCCGCAACGGGAGAGACCACAACAGTGAGAGGCCCACGTACTGCAAAAAAAAAAAGTACGATAAATTATCCTTTTGTGGGGACTAATCTAAACGTGGTCCAGCCTCTATCACTGACATCACTGGATGACTGGGCAACTTTTCAATTCAGAATTTTAAAGTTTATTTTTGGTTATTGCTGTTGTTGCGAGTGGGAAAAGAAGAGCAGATCAAACATTCTAAAATAAAGGCTGTCTTAATATTTCTGCTCTAATTAATGCTAACAAGGTGAGTATTCTCATTCCATTTTGGTTATGTTTTCATCATGACTGGCGTTCCTATTTCTGGTCAGATTTTCTGCCCACCTATGCTAGCAGAGAAATTCAAAGGGATTTCACTAAATGTCACTAATAACACAAGAAATAATTGTCAAAAGATGTCAGGGGACCCTATAGTATGTTACAATCCGTAGCCATCTAAGTGACAGAAATTTGAGGATCAAGAGAAATCCAAGAAAGTCCATTTCACTACTTTTCTTTAATTTGGCTATGTAAAGAGGACCCTCAAAGACACCTGAGACAGCTTCCGGGGTCAGAGCATATGAATGGGCAGAGTGCTGAAGCAATCATGGGCTGTGCCCTGAGGCTGTTATGACATTAGACTCTGGGGACAGCACAACTCTGTTTACTGCATTTTCTCAGATATAGAAAAAAAAATACAATGGCCTCATTTGACCTACGATACAATGAATCCACAGTACATAAGTGCTCTACAGGTTTTTTTATTTTGACTAGTTTTTAAAACACAGTTCTGGTGTTATCAAACCCCCGGCATTGTTAAATTTTAAAAAGCAATTAATTTATTTAGTATTTCTTTATGCCATTGGAATTCCTAGTGACAAACAACTTGCAAATTATTTATAGTCTAGTCTTCTATTTCAACAGCTTCTAAGTATTTTTGTTTTTAATGTCACCAAATTTTCCTATAGATTTTAGGTTCCTTTATTGTTTAGGCAAATTACTTCATTTGTGATATAACATATATTTTCCTTAAAGAAAAGCTGCATTTCTTGGTGATTTTGCCCTGAGATTTTTACCCCCATTATTTTAATTCTGTCACACAAATTTGAAGATATCTTCAGAAAAACATTCTTCATATGTTTTTGAAAATTAGTTTGATCCCCTAAGACTCAGATCACTGTGGCTTCCATAACTCATCTACTTGCCCTGATTAAGACTGCCAACTACCCAGAATGAGTGTCATCTGTAGAAAATCTAGGGCAAACTGACAAAAAAAAGAAGAGGAGTTAGGGAGATACAAAAGCTAAATGAGAGAGAAGAAATATCATGAAGCCTGAGATTTTGGTAAGGAGGAGCTAGGAAGTGTCATCTACTGGCCATGCATACTGACTAATATGATTATAATTTATATTACCTTTGCACACAGTTCAAAATGTGACTCGATTATTTTTATTAATACAATCAGTCCCCAAAGTACAAATGGATTGTATTCTAAAAGTTTGTTTTAGAAACAGACTCACAGACGTAGAAAACAAACTTACGGTGACCAAAGGGGAAGGGTGGGACGCAGGACAAATTAGGAGTCTGGGATTAACATATACAAACCACTATATATAAAATAAATAGGGACTTCCCTGGCGCTGTGGTTAAGAATCCGCCTGCCAATGCAGGGGACATGGGTTCGAACCCTGGTCCGGGAAGATCCCACATGCCACAGAGCAACTAAGGCCGTGAGCCACAACTACTGAGCCTCTGCTCTAGAACCCGCGAGCCACAACTACTGAGCCCGTGTGCCACAACTACTGAGCCCGTGTGCCACAACTACTGAAGCCCGCACGCCTAGAGCTCATGCTCTGCAACAAGAGAAGTTACCGCAATGAGAAGCCCACGCACCGCAGCAAAGAGTAGTCCCTGCTTGCAGCAACTATAGAAAAGCCCACATGCAGGAACAAAGACCCAACACAGCCAAAAGTTAATTGATTAATTAATTATTTTTAAAAAAGATAACCAACAAGGACCTACTGTATAGCACAGGGAACTCTACTCAATGTTTTGTAATAACCTATATGGAAAAGAATCTGGAAAAGAATATATATGTATTTTTAAAAAATAAATTCATTTTTTAAAAAGTTTGTTTTGTTGATTATTTGGAAAACACTTTTTCTCATAAACACTGATTAGGTTCCAAGAACAGGACGTTAAACGCTGTTTAAGTCATGATGTGATTTATATAAGATCCACAATCTTTTATACACAATGATAAAATCCAGAAAGTGCTAAAAATCTTAATTTTTTTAGAGTTTGGCTCCAAAATGCATTTGGTGTCACAACAAACTTGAAGTGATATGAGGATATTTAAAATCTTTACTTATCTCATTTAGAGTGAATAACATATATTGCTTCAGAAATTTTAATGTTACAGGTATGGGAATCGATTGTCCAGACCCTGCTGGGACTGATATATAATATATAGTATATGCATTATGTTACCTTTTTAAAATGCAAAAATTCTGTATTTAGAAATGCACCTGATTCCAAAGGCTTCAGATGAGGGACTAAGGTCCTTCACTACATTTTTGCAATTTAAAAATAGCAGGAAATAATCCTTTCTACTATTTTACTTCAGGATCATACTCCTCATTTAGGAACTCACAATCTCCCTCCCTCACCTGCTAAGTTCAGGTACTGATGTTCGAATTACTGATGTTGTAAGAGATAAACAAGGGACAGGCAACGTAGAAAGGTGTCGAGAAATAGTGAAACTAACATTAAGGGTCTATTAAGAATCAGGCCAGGACTTCCCTGGTGGCGCAGCGGTTGGGAGTCCGCCTGCCGATGCAGGGGACACGGGTTCGTGCCCCGGTCCGGGAAGATCCCACATGCCGCGGAGCGGCTGGGCCCGTCAGCCATGGCCGCTGAGCCTGAGCGTCCGGAGCCTGTGCTCCGCAACGGGAGAGGCCACAACAGTGAGAGGCCCGCGTACCGCAAAAAAAAAAAAAAAAAATTAATAATTTTTGTGCATAGGACTTTTGTCCTACTAATATAATAAACTTTTATTGTTTTTGAAATATTGTTTATTTCACCTTCATCCTGGCTTTAAAGTATTTCGTTTTTATGCTACAAAATATACATGATCTATTAATATAGTAGTCAACGTATATAACTCCTCAATTAGTAAGTACACATATATTGAGAGAACATGCTAATTTTTTTCTGATTAGATTACTGTAGCACCCTGCTTCCATGCAACTCCTTCCATGCAAATTCTGTTCGTTCTTCCTAATTTTCCTCTGTGTTTGTCTTTTGGGGTTTTTGTTGTTGTTGTTGATGTCCTGCTGCTGTTACCACGGACGAAGTCTGTATATCCTTCTCTCTCTACTGGTCACTGAACTCCCAGACACATTTACTCTCCTATCAATCACTAGATCACTTTCCTTCCTTCATTCAAGGAATTACATCCTTCTCACCTTGTCTATAAAACTTTCCCCAACAACCTAGAGGCACATGAAACTTCTAGTACTCTACTTTTGCTAATCACCATACAAAATACAATTACTATTCGGCTTGTTCATACTAACATTTTACTTAATTCATTGTAAGTAAAGGTATTGAATATAGTTCCATGTGCTATACAGTAGGCCCTTGTACTTTATCTATTTTGTATATAGTGGTGTGTATCAATTAATCCCGTCCTCCTAATTTATCCCTCCTCTTCCCCTTTCACCTTTGGTAACCATAAGTTTGTTGCCTATGAATAATTTCTTTTAAGCCTGCAGGTTTCTCTCTCAATTTGACTAAAAAAATGTTTAAAGCTAATCTTTTGTGCCTTGCCAAAAAAGAAATCTCTTGGTCTTCAACAATACTCAATAGTATTGATATGAAAATAAACTTGGTAGTATTTCTGCCTGTAAAGAGACATATGAGCCTCTCTCTAAATTCCAGGAGAGAGCTGCCTTAAAAATTATTTCTGAAGGGAGACTAAATTATAAATCTATAACTTATAGCAGAATGATACAGGCTTACCATTATCCAGTTCAATTTATTTATCACTGCAAGGATTTTTAAAAATAGTTTTCAGGAACTCTCCATCTACTTTATTATGGCAAATTCTCAAAAAGAAATTATTAAGTCGGCAGCAATACAACCAGGTCACTGGTAAATAGAGGAAGGCCCATGTGTGATTCGGTACAGAGTAACTGGCAAAAGACAGCTCCTGACTCCATCCAACAAGCCAAAAGGGTGGCCTGTTCCTTAAAGGGCAGATACAGGTACTTGTGGATAAGTCTACTGTTATCAAACCCGCAAACAAAGGGAAAAACTGATTCACAGAATCTGCTCCAGGAATATACAGCCTCAACAAGTTCTCCCCATGATTCATCACTTAGCTGAAAGCATGATGGGTGCCCACTCCAACCAGATAGCTCGTTCTCCTCAAATGACAGACGGCTGGCGAGCGCACGCTGGCGGACTGAAGGCAGGCTGCCACCCAGACTCACAGAGATGATGGTCTTTGGCAGACTTGAAGAGAGGGTCAGACTACGGTTTTCTTAGATGAGCAGTCAAGGGCTGCCAACTGACAGTGTAATCAGTGGCCCACTAACACGATCATCTGGCCCGACCAGACCCCAAAAGCTTTAGATGAGTCACATGCTCTCAGTTTGCCAATGTCCCCACCATTCCCTGTTGTAATATACTGAGCTGCACACACCTTTGTGACCTGCCTGGCTCCTGAAAGCATGTGTGTCCAAGGCAGCAGAATGGACGGATGACCTCTCAAATCCTTTCCTGAATCATGGTTTTATAAAGAAAGGGTAGGATATTTCAACTACCTGTATAGCTCGGAAAGGTGGAAATGTTTAGGCTGGATTTTTTTTTTTTTGGCTGCACTGTGCGGCGTTCGGGATCTTAATTCCCTGACCGGGGATCGAACCCATACCCCCTGCCGTGGAAGCATGGAGTCTTAACCGCTGGACCGGCAGGGAAGTCCCTAGGCTGGATCTTAACGAGCAGTTCCTACAAGGCTGGCACGGGAAACACCACTTTGCAACCAAAAGAAGTTCCTTCACGGGATAGCTTTCTGGGATTCATGCAACAAGGTGTCCTGGGCTCTAAGTGAATTAAATTTAAATGGCTAAACATTTCTTTAGTGCAAAGATGTTTCTTAACTTGGACAATTCCTTATTAAACATGTACTGATTACCTCTATACAAGATACAGTCCATGAAAGGAGGGATCTGGTCAGTCTTCCTCATAGCTCCAAAAACAGTCCTAAGTGCTCAGCAATTATTTTTAGAATGAATACATGACTAGATAAGTGATGGGCGGAAATAAACATTGTGATCCAGGCATGTCCATTTCTCCAACAGGAGAATCCCACCATGCCTCAAAAGCACTGGTCACTTTTTTTCCCTCAGTCATCAAATTCTGCCTGATCTCCTTAAAGGGCCCAACAAAAATTTAGTTTCCTCCTACAAAAGTACACTTTGCCATATATTAGTAAACAGTGGGTAAGTACTGATACTTACTTAGTCTTCAGATCAATTGGGTAAATGATTCTTTTCCTCTATGCTGCTTCTATCTCCTCATCCAGGCACTCATTGAAGAAAGAAGCAGACAACCTGAATGTTTTATATCAGCCCAGGACACCTAGAACAAAGTGCTGAGTACACAGTAGGTATCAATAAATGCCTGGCTGGTTTAACTGGGGACTAATTCTCTGACTTTTCCCACTAACATCATCGTTCTAAGGGAGTGAGGGATAACATCCTAAGTTAATTATTAGGGACAAATCTCATGTGCTTACTACTCACCCCCTAAACCCGGCACAGATAACGTGAGAAACACCAGACATCTAAACGTTTCTAGAAGGACTCGTTAGGACCGCAGCAAACATCTAGCTGCCGTCTTTGAGGAGTGTGAGGCTGAGTGATTCCTCCAAGGTGGTTGTATAAGAGTTCCCGGGAGCCATGGGGAAAAAAGAGATAAACGTATGTCTCTGATGTGAGGGACAAGACAGGAAAGGCACTGGATAACAGTTGGGGTTTAACCAGGTTCTAGAAGAACAGCAGGGAAATGGGCCAAGAGGAGGAGCCCGTATGATTGTTCTTAGAAAAGAAATTAGCCGTCCTATGACTGCTTTCTCTACCTGATTCACACGTCTGCTTTCAATGTGCTTTCTCCATCGTCTTTTCATCTATATTAGTTTCCTGTTGCCATTGTAATAAATTACCACAAATTTAGTGGCTTATAACAACCTAAATCTATTCTTACAGTTCTGGAGGTCAGAAGTCTGAAATGAGGTTTTCTGGGGCTGAAATTAAAATGATGACATGACCGGACTTCTGGAGGCTCCAGGGGAGAAACCATTCCTTGCCTCTTCCTTGGCTTGTGGCCATATCACTCCAATCTTTATTTCTGCTGTCACGTTACCTTCTCCTCTCCTGACCTTCTTGCCTCTCTATTATAAGGACCCTTGGGATTATATTCAGTTCAGCTGAATAATCCAGGATAATTTCCCCAACTCAAGACCCTTAACTTAATCATGACTGCAAAGTCCCTGTTTCCATGTAAAGAAACATATTCACAGGTTCCAGGGATTAGGGTGTGGACCACTTAGAGGGGGTGGGGGGGCATTATTCAACCTACCACATCATCATCATCTTAACGAACTACATCTCATCCAGCCAGTCATCTTAATAAATGTTCTCTCTCGCTGGAAGCTGCTCAGAGACAGCCAGAGTCCCTCCTGCTGCCCCCTTACGTATATTTGAGGTCTTGAGTGTTGGGTAATAGGTAGAAAGTGGTGGGAGGGGTATCAGAAAGGGTGCCAGTAGTGGGATTTGAGCAAGTAATAAAAGAATAGTTAGCAAGAGAAAAAGATAGAAGAATTATAAAGAAGAATGTCAATATAAGAATGGATGCGAGGGACTTCCAAGAATCTAATTCCACATGGCATTCGAAAAAACTGAGTCTGGGATGCCCCTGAGGCTACCACCAAAAGTGTTTAGGCCAAAGCTACATTAAGAATTTAAAAACCTTTTTTGCAAGGGCACAGCTGAAACTGTGTGTTATAGGAGGGAGGATGGGGGGGATCAAATCCCTCAACCCCTGTTTCACTGGCTCCCCAGTAGAAAATATAGATAGCGGAAGAGAAAACCAAGAGTCAGTACTCTGCAAACACGGTATATGTAATACATGTTATTCTGAACTTTGTCCCCAAGTTTGGTGTATGGATTACAGGGAATAGGGATTTCACCTTATTTTTAGGAAGGTCTGTGGATAGAGGATGATATTCACCTTGAGTAAAAGAAATCACCTTTAGCCCTTTAATGAAAATGCACGAGGACTTCACCACTTTCCTGGATGTCTTATGTTTCAGTACAACTGCTCATGGTGAAAAAGCAAAGCCACGGAGGTGTCCTTGACCTCCACAGCACTCCTTACAGGAGGGATGGGCCATCAGCTGCTAAGTGTGGTTTCTCTCATTTCTCGGAGGCGAAGGTAACTGTCTTCCTGGAAGTCATTCCTGTCCCTCTCCCACAGTGGGTTTTCTCAAGATAAAAACGAACGGGTTCTTCCTTAGAATGGAGAGTGAGAACACTGAAGGGGGAAACATATGCCAAGAGTAGAAAAGAAAGATCCAGATTATAGAGCAGAATGATGTGGCATGGACATGGGTGCTGGGAACAAAAGCAAAGGCCAGAAGGAGGCAGGAGCCGGAGCTCCGCGACAGCCACGGGACTCGCTGGCACAGGACATGAGGTGGAGACAGAGGGGGCCAGCTAAGAGGTCACAGGACTTGCAGCCAGTGCTGCAGAGCCCTAGGAACAGCCTTGTGGGTGGACGCTGTGATTCTCACAGTGAGATTTGGTATTTCTAGAGCAAAAATCATTCACTCGCTTAAAACCTACTACATTATCTACCCAAAAATGCTTACTGCTGAGACCCTGATACAGATATAACTAAGACTGTCTCTTTACTAGTGAAGCTCAGGTACATGGGAGCCTCTGCACCAAGAATAACCACCAAGAGGTAAACCTTCTGAGAAAGGATGACCAGCTTAGCCAGGCTCCATCAACTTGGAAAATGAAGCATGCTGAAAAGACACGGTATCAAGACTGAGAGGAGACCAGGAACAGAGGGATACACAGATCTGGCTCGCTGGGGACAAAAAAAGTATTTTTCATGGCCAATTTGGCAGGACCGATGATCAAGATTCAATGACCATTTGCACCGTGCTATAAAACATCTGTAGTTCATTTGAGAGAGTCAAATTAAATTACTTAGTAAGTCTGATGATTAGCAAACTCTCTTAACTTTACTGAATCTCTGCAAACCGTACAATTCTGAAATACTCTTATTCTTTAAAGTACTATTTTAAGGGTCCCCAGTAGCCATTGCTTAATATCAGAAATAGTTGGAACCAAGGGAAACTTAAAAAGAATCTGACAGGAACAAACCTCTAAGTGAGACTACCTGTAACCCACCTACTCAGAGATAGGAAGGGAGGGGCAAAAAGTTACAGAATGAATGTTAAAATAGTAACATCACCATGCAGTGAATCACCAGTGTGTTTATCTTTGGATGGCTACATTACGTAGAACATTCTGGCAACATTCTTTTTCTTTATTCTAACAGCATTCCTTCTCCCTTGAAAAAACAACAACAAAATAAGCTCTAGTCCTCTTCGTGAAAGCCTAATGTAGGACTCTGTTCCCTTGAACTTTGGGTAAAGTTTGAAACTTGTAATTTAAAATGCGAATGTCAAAATAGCATACAGGCATGTAACTTTCAGTTAGCATCAGCTTGTCAAGGTCCCCTGGGATGTCTGCTTTGCGCACACCTTACAGCTTGCTCTGTGAAAGTCTGAATTAAAAATATGTTAGCTCATCAGTCATTTGAGTCTGGAAACATTTAAATAATTAAGCTCCAAAGCCAGTCAGCACTACAGAATGCTATGACCCTGCAGATGTACTGGGCCCTGTGCACTCCATGTCAACAGTCAAAAACTCTCCCAGCATCAAGGAAACATGGCACGAAACCCTCCACCTAGTAAATGTGGCACAAAACCATCCATTTTTGTTTCATGCCAAATAAGGCTAGCATATCAGAGGCCTATCACCTACCCTCCTTTTTTTTTTTTTTACCTTATTAGCCTTTCCTGTGTCTCTTGACATCCTCACCCTAGTTCATGTATATTTCGGGGCCCATCCCCTAACTGGACTTCTTACTGAGCAACATCATGCCTTGCCCGTCTATATTTTGCATCAAATGCATCACACCTTATAAAGGTTTCTAAATTTGTTCTTACTATAGGATTCTAAAATCGGCTTGCTTCTGAAAACCTGAATTGAAAATGTAACAGAAAAAGACCAATTTTAGGAAGCTGTACGTTATTCATAAAATCATTACGTAATAATCTTCCTTTCAGAACTTCTTCCCCTAGCTAATGTGTTTGCAAAGAAAGTCTGCTTAAACCAGCTGACTGGAAGAAGAGAGCCCCAAGTCGATGTCCCTGCAGACTCGATTCACCCAACAGACAGCCTGGTGAATGACAGCAATGCAGGAGCAAGTGCTCTGTAGCAGACCCGGCGCTGCTTCCTTGCACAGGTGCAGGGCCCGAGCCCTGCTTGCCCAGAAGTGCAGGCTGTTGGCTCCAGACTAGTTGACGGCCACCTCTAGAGAGGCCCGCATGCTGGTTTGCCGGGTCTGGCCGAGGCCAGTGCCGAGGCAGAAGCCCGGGCCCGCTCCCTGGATCATCGTCATCATCGAGTCTAGAGCTCTTCCTACTTCCCTTCCCAGAGACAGCAACGACACCCCATCTCCACTTAGGCGTGTTCAGTCTGTGCCAGCCCCTGTGTGCTTCCACATCCCAGGGAATATTTTCATTGGTTCTAAATACAAGTAGTTAACCTCGAATGGCTTTTCAGCTGCAGAGCTGTCAAAGATACACATTTATTTTACAAATTCATTCAATCAACCCTCACTGAGCACCAACGTAGCAGAGCGTCGAGCAGAGGGGCTCAGCAGTGGATGGGCCACGGCTCTGAGGGTTCAAAATGGGCAGAGGAAGTCCACAACCTGAGTGTCTGAATATCTGTTATTTAAACAAATATTAAATTTAAAACTTTAAATATTAAATTTAATAATATTATACTGTCAATTAAAATGTGTTCTATCCTCCAACCTTAATAAATATACCTTTATCATGACCTAGAACATGGCAGCTCTGAGGCCCACCCTTCTCTGCCCATCCTCAGGTTTGTCCTATACCGTGAGAGCTGCCCACTCCATGCATATCCAGAGAGTGATATATGCACTTTCTGTCACACATCCTCACACAGCCACCCCTCTGGTCTAGGGGTCCAAACACCAGCAGTACAGTCTGTTGTCACCCTCAGAAAGATAGGTCTAGGGAAGTAGCCCAGGCAGGCCCTGGAAGTGGGCTGAGGGCTGTTTGGAACGGGAGTTCCAGGACGCCAGGTACACAAGGCATGTCCTGGAAAGGGGGCAGCACATTCCCTCCTTGTGAGAGAGGGGTAACTGGAGGCGGCCAAGGGGGCCCAGGGCAGGGGCTCCTCGTGCCTGGGCCTAAGGGCGGCATTGAGGTCAGCACCTACTGTCCTGGCATCCCCTGGGAAGTCCTTCATCCCATCTGGCCCTCACTGGCCTTAGGCCAGAGGCCCTCGGCGGTCACTGCTGTGTCCAGCCTCCTTCCTGAACGTGTAGACTCCTCGGAGCTGTGGCCTCTCTGTGGCCTGTTCACGCTTCTCTTGGCGTTTGGAAACCTTCTGCTGCTCTCACGTAACTCTGGGCAGGGGAAAAGCTGCCTCGGGCTCTGCTGGCCTCATGAGCTCATTCTCTGCTCTTGTGGGGCAGGGAACTTGGTGACATTCTCAGGCAAGTGACCCAGAACACCGTGCAGATGTCTCTTTTTCCTTCTCGGCGGGCTTCATGCAGGGTCCTCCCAGAGTGTCCTAAATGTGTCTCAGTCTGTCTGCATCCATGATTAACCTAAAATTCTTTCCAGTGTTTTATCTTATGCCAGGCCTAGTCTTTGGAACCTCAGAAGTCAAGAACTGGCTTCACTGTTCTCCGCATTCGGCCATCACCCTTTCGTAAGGAAGTGGATGCAGAATGCCCCAGCTGCCTGTACCAAGGGTGATGTCATAGGCACAAAGGGTTACAGAAAAAAATCTGTTACTATTTCAAAATACTGTCTCCAAAACATACATAAAATTAGTATAAGAAACACTGTCCTTCATATACAAATATAATCACATTGGCCGGCTGGCCGTAGGACACAGAGGCTGTGTTTTTCTGGTAGCAGGTATGGATTTGCTCCACTTCATCCGTGGTATCAGCTCATCCACCTGTTGACCAGCACGTGCAGTGGCAAGATGGCCATCTGGGTTTGGGGGACAGGATGAGGCCGCACAGCAGAGCCACACGAAGATATCATAACAGACTATTCTCGTGACCTGTCTTTCCCACGGTAACCTCAGCAAATAAGACACAAGGCTTTTTCTTTCTTAGATCTTCAGAAATAGCAGATAAGACAGCTTGTTCCTATAACTAAATAAATAAACAAACAAGTAAATAAATAGAAAGTTGTTGAGCTCCCGGAGTGACATGTAAACCTGAAGAGTTCACTGAATGGTCTTTGACCCGGGGGTCTTTTCTTGTCTTCAATAGCACCCACTTGTGATCGCAAATACCTATCAACCGTGCAATCCAGAAAACTGTAATTAGCTTTCTAACACCGATTTTATATTAAGGCACATAAGTAACATGGGGGAGGTGAAATGCTATGTTCCTCTTGATTAGTGTCTTAAAATAACAGAAGTAAGAGCCTTATGTTGATAGACGTTGGCCCCAAAAGTACGTTTAAAGCCAGAGACTCAAAAGCACATTTAAAGTCAGAGGCTGGCATTTGCCTCTGAACAATTCAACCGGAAGCTCACTAGGACTTGCATGATCTTACGAATGTGCATCCTTCACCTTCAAGGTGGTGAGTTCCTGAAAGGCATCTGCAGCACATGAAAAAAATTTTAATGACTATTTGACCGAATACAGGGAAGATACCACAGTAAAAAAATTAGTTTTGTAAAAATCCTGTAGATTTTAATGACTGTAAGGCCATCCAAAATTCCAATTCTTATGTAAATCAAATTCACTTTCAAGTAAGTACATTTTCTTTAATCACTAAGTACCAGTAACCCAATTTTAAACTCTGTTACCATGAATTTTAATTGTTGAACACAGAGTTTTATTGACTATAATATTCTGAAATCAACTCAACCTGGGCATGATTATTATATTTTTAAATACATGGCTGGGTTAGGTTACAAACACTTTGTTTAGGAATTTTCCATCTGTCTTTATGAGAGAGAGTCATCTGTCATTTTCCCTTCTGGCTTTAGACTGAGCTGTGTTTCATTATTTTCTGTAACATGAAATAGTTTGTGTAAGATTAGTGTTATAGGCTGAATTGTGTTCCCCAAATTCATATGTTGAAGTTCCAACCGCTGGTACCTTGGAATATGACTGTATTTTGAGATAGGACCTCTAAAGAGGTGATTAAGTTAAAATGAGGCCCTTGGGGTGGTCCCTAATCCAGTCTGACTAGTGTCCTTATGAGAAGAGGAGCTTTGGACCTAAAGAGACACCAGAATGTTCACGCATAGAGAAAAGGTCTTGTGAGGACGCAGCAAGAAGGCGGCCATCTGCAAGCCAACGTTGAGAAGCCTTAGAAGATATCAAATCTGCTGACACCCTGATCTTGGTCTTTTAGCTTCCAGACCTGTGAGAAAATTAATTTCTGTTGTTTAAGCCACCAATTCTGTGGTGTTTTATTATAGCAGCCTTAGTGGACTAATACAATTAGAATGACTTGTTCCTTGAATGCCGAGTTGAACTCACTAGTTAAAAACTTTTGGGTGTGGTGAAACCAGATTTTCGATCACTGATTTAAATTAGTTAATAATTCCAGGACTTTTCAATTTTCTATTTCTTCTTGAGCCAGTTTTTTAGGAACATGTACACTTCATCTGTTTTCAAGGTTATAGAAAGCAAATTGTTTATCACATCCTCCTGCTACCTTTTAATACGTGCAACCTCCGTAGGTATATTCCTTTTCATTTCTACTATTGTTTATTGCACTTTTCTTCCTTCCCTCACGGATATTCCCAGGCGTGTCATTTCCATTAGTCTATTCATAGATCCAACTTTTGGTTTTGTTGATCCTCATATATTTGTTTCTGTTTCATGAATTCTTACATTTATCTTTAGTATTTCCTTCCTTCTGCTTTCTTGGGTTGTTTCTGGGAAAGTCTTACTCTAAGAACTGACATTTGGGACATCTAGTGTAAATTAGTGGTTTTAAAGCTCTGCTGGGCAAGACCCTGGGATATTCTTTGGTGGTGTCTCAGTGGCTACCATCGAGGGTTCCTCACTCCCACCCACTCCACTTGCCACAAAGAAAGCTCAGCTATTTTAATCAAAGTAGCTCTGGGAATTCCCTGGCAGTCCAGTGGTTAAGACTCCGTGCTTCCACTGCAGGGGGCACGGGTTCGATCCCTCGTTGGGGAACCAAGATCCTGCAAGCCACGTAGCCAAAAAAAAAAAAAAAAGAAAGAAAGAAGGTAGCTCTACCTTTATCCACTTTACATGTAGAATTTCCATAAAGTTCAGGGGAAAATGGTTGCACCTCCAAAAAGGAAATTTTTTTTTTTAATTTGAAGACTACAGAAGGATTGAGCCAATAAGATCTATTTCTCCCATATCATAACTTCTAGTTCTTACAGCTACACATATTCCTATTGACAGTGTAGTGAGTTAATCTTAAAGTACCAACTTACAACTAGGGAAATCTCTCCACATTTGTCAATGCCAGAATCCTTCTAAACTGAGATCCTGTAATTGTATCAATAACATCAGTGATCTTAAACATAAAAGGCTTTGGGAGATCGTTCTCTGCCCAGTAATGTTTAGAATTTGTGCTGAGTATTGGACTAATTTTTTTACTCTAACGATCCCTTCAGGTAGAGTTCCCATGAGGTGGATGAAAGAACGGTACTTCTCAATTTCAAAACAGAAAACTTGCTTTCAAATATTTCATTAGTTTGTTGAATATGTCTATGAAAAACGACTCCAGCTTTTTTCTCCATAGTCTCTGGACTTAATCTTTTAACCTTGAATGAGTTGCTAACAGGCTTTTGGTACAATTATTCTATTATAGATCATTGCCATAAACTATTTCATGTTACTGAGAGATGCGTTAAGAATAACATCAGATTGTATTTTTTAGTGTAAAACCTTGGATAACATTAATTCATCGAATATATGCCTTTGATTCCACAGGCAGAAATAATTTATGGACTTATCTAAATTATTTGGCATAAATCGCCTATAAATGTTTCTCTTATGTCTGTATCACATTTTATTGCCAAAAAATTAGTGTGATGGTTTCTTAGAAAAACAAATTAAAAATTAAAATACTACAGAACAGTACTGAGTCTTAGCTGCAACTCTCTTTTTTTACACTTGCAGCTAAGTAATTTGATTTAAAGTTTATAATAATTATCATGTCTTTCCAACCATGGCCAAGAGATGATTATCTGTCTTCATAGAAATGATGTGGATTTCACAAACCAGGAGCAGTAATTAGCTGAACCAGCTAGCTAATTACCATCAGAAAAAAACCAACTCAACAATAACAAAAATCTCAACTGCTGATTTAGTCAATCTTTAATATTGTAATACGTGGTGCTAAACATCATTAAATATGTGCATCCTTTCAGAACTCTGGAGAAAGATATATTTCAATTAATGCAGCAGAATAGACCCATGGCAGGTTTTCTCATACTTAGACATACGATGGTTCCTTTGAGCTGTGTGGCCAGTTGGTACTATCTGCCGTTAAAATTACCCAAAATAAAAACTTCTTTTCCATATTATACAATGCGGAAGGCCCAGGTCTCATCCAAGTACATGATAAATGGGTTTCTGAGGTTTATGTTTTGTTTTAAAGAAAAAAGAATCTGTCCCTTCCATGAAGTGCTAGCAGCCCCAGCTTAAAACTCCCTGCTGTTGGGCTCATCAGACGTTCTGTACATTAATTCCCTGGCCAAATTTAACTTGCATCAAATTACATAGGAAGCCTCATTCTTCCACATCATTTTGCAGGGTTTGGGGGACAGAGTCACTCACGTAGTTCATTCACTCACATTTTTTGAGCGCCTATCAGGTGTGAAGCCCTACGATAAGCAAGGAAGATCCTGTCTTCACGGAGCTTGCTTTCTAGTCCTGGTTGGTCTTTTTCAGAGACCAGTATTCCCAAGACAATGCCATCAGTCTCTATACTGCCCTCTTGGGGTATCCTGCTTGGTAGGAGGCTCTAGCGACTCCTGTTCTGAATCCCTTCCCCACTCCTTAAGCCTGAGGTTAGCAGTGAACCTAGTTCCCTCTTTCCAGTGTGTTGTCCTTGTCCTATCTGGTACCTCAGTTTCTACTCTGAACAGAGATTTTGCCTGGGTTAAATCAATCTCACCCGAGACTTAAATGTCAGCTTCCAACGCCTTCCTAGTGTCTGGAATCCATCTCCAACAGGCAGACCTGCTTCCTGACAGGGACTACTTAGCTGTGTTTCCAAAGTACCGCCCCCTCCCCGCCCATTCCCTGTCATAAGGCTCTGCCTGCATCTGGGCGCAGGTGCGGTTCCACCCAGCTGAGCCCCACTCTCAGTCCCTGCAGCCCGTTAAGACTCTTCCACTGGTTCCCCTCAGTGCGCAGGTCTGCGCACTAACCACACCTTAACTGCTGATTAAATAGTCATGTGTTTCCCCTACTTAATTATGACAGGCAAGCCTAGAGAGGTGCGCTTCCTTCATCTGGACCAGACAAATCAGGCTCTTGATGTTTAGAGGAGAAAGCCAGCATCTCCCTCTCCATGGCTCCCAGCCGTACATGGCTCTCTTCCTTGTGCTGGGGTCCTGGTCTTTATTAACTGTCCGTTACTCTGGTCCCAAAGAAAGAAACTTCTCCCCCCAGCTCAGCCACTCCCTCTCACCCTGTACTCGTCCCTCCCAATGAGCAGTGGCGAATATGATCATCCAGAGTCTGACAGTCACTGGGCCAGCCATGCACATTTACTCATTTCTTACATCACATAGTAGAAATGGGCCAAGGTTTGTTGAATAACTGCATCAAACCCTATACATCGTGTGAACCTCCTGAGGTCTTCCAGGTCAGATGAAACTCTGCCTTAGGGTCTCCAGGGAATATTATCAAGTAAAGCCAGGCTCTTCTGGTGCCATAACTAGAGGTCATGTGCTGCTTCACTTGAACCAGACACTGCTTATTCCACTCTTTACCATTTTTCCTCCAGAACAGAGGCCACTTGATCTTCCCTGGAAGTCATAGCTGGGACCAACCTTTGCTGTACATGGGAGGGATTCAGATGCCTAGTCCAACACTATGAGATCCAACATCAAGTCACCTTTCCATTAATCTCTATTCACATCTCTAACTTTCTGGTCCCAGCTCTCATTACTTAACTGCTTTGATCCCAAAAGCCGACCCATCTGAACCCGAGTTCTAGTAGTTGGCTCCCAAGGCCAAATCCCCTTCTGAGCTACCTGCCTACTACTGTAATTTCCAGAACTGGTAGCTCTGTTTTGCTAGTTCCCCACCCGATGGCTTTGAACCTGAGTCCAGAAGCATAGGTACTTAGCACATGTTAGATGCAAACTAATCACTGATTGATCGATTGATTTAAAAATACCTGGACTACTATAACAGGTGGCAGGCATCATACCCAGAGAGGGACCTAGAGTAACCAGAATTCATTCAAATGAGGACTTCCAGGATTCTGAGGGGTCTAGAGGGCAGGGACTGTGTCTTTTTTTTTTTTTTTTTATTCTATTGAAGTGTAGTTGATTTACAATGTTGTGTTAATTTCTACTGAACAGCAAAGTGATTCGGTTTTATATATGTGTGTGTGTGTGTGTGTGTGTGTGTGTGTATATATATATATATATATATTCTTTTTCAGATTCTTTTCCATTATGGTTTATCAGAGGATTTTTTAAAACTTTTTATTTTATATTGGAGTACAGTTGATTAAAAATGTTGTGTTGATTGACATACATACACTAATATGTATAAAATAGGTAACTAATAAGAACCTGCTGTATAAAAAAAATGAAATAAAATTCAAAAAAATGTGTTAATTTCAGCTATACAACAAAGTGATTCAGTTATACATATGTATGTATCAATATCTACTCTTTTTCAAATTCTTTTCCCAATTAGGCTGTTACAGAATATTGAGCAGAGAGTTCCCTGTGCTATACAGTAGGTCCTTGTTGGTTATCCATTTTAAATATAGCAGTGTGTACATGTCCATCCCAAACTCCCTAACTACTGAGTGAAGTCAGACAGAGAAAGAGAAATATCTAAAAAAAAAGATACAAATGAACTTATTTGCAAAACAGAAACAGACTCACAGACTTAGAGAATGAACTTATGGTTACCAGAGAGGGAGGGAGAGTTAGGGACTGTGTCTTACTGATCACTGCTGCTTCTCTGACTGACACCATGCCTGGCACCCAGGATGCTCTTTACAATTTGATAAAGGAACGGATTTACAAATGGCAGCTAAGGCTCTTCAACCCACTGGCAGACTCTCTCCCTGAAGCTGCCTACCTCCCTGCTGGCCGATTAGCTCTGAGTACCTCCTACCCCAGGATTCCCATTGCCGTGCTGTGCCAAACTACTCTGACCCACGACTACCGCCCTTGACCTTCCATCCTCCCAAAGATGTTAACCGTGAACCAGAACCCCTTCCTGTGGTCACGGGCATAACCTCTGGAGGCTGTGCGCTGTCAGCCCCCTGAACAGACAGAAGCTTCATTATGATATGCGTGTCCCCCTTCCCCACCACACTGTCCCACCCCAGACAACTGGGCTGAGTCAGACGGTGTACCACTGGCTGGCACCAGGAGCAATTCAACAACCTCCCCCAAAGGATCTTCTCTAGCCTCCATGTCTCATATTGCTTCAGCTGATCCTCTCACGGAACACAACTTCAGAAGATTTCAGGGTTCTAACTTGCATCTCCTAAATGAACTTGTTTCTATATGACATTCACAGGGGATCATATACCACACTGAACACATCAGATATGATTTTATTTTTTTGTAACAAACATCAATTCCATCCACAAACATTTATCGAGAGACTGCTAGGTTCCAAGTGCTGTGACAGGCCAGCAGGTAATAAACTTCTTGTTAGCAAGGGCAGGTTTTACTGCTTTAATATCCACCTTACTCCTATCACAGTGTTGGGCTATTGACCACAATCACCGTTACACCAAACTAAGGAGTAAAGAGTCTGGGTCAGATAAAGAGTCCGATAAAGATTCTTTCTGTTTCCCACAACAAGTAGGAGTTGCAGGTAGGTGTGATGGGGTTACCTTTGGCGTCACCATTGCAGAGCTGGCACTGAAGATGAATGGGACATCAAGTTAAGGAGAAATGAGACGCCCTACACCCATCAAGCTGTTTGAGGCAGCCCATCCCTACAATAACTTCTTGTGTAAACTGGGTATAGGGCAATTTCTGCAACTCAAAAGTCAAGACTTCTAAGCAAGGGGCTTCCCTGGTGGCGCAGTGGTTGAGAGTCTGCCTGCCGATGCAGGCGACGCGGGTTTGTACCCCGGTCCGGGAAGATCCCACATGCCGCAGAGCGGCTGGGCCCGTGAGCCACGGCCGCTGAACCTGCGCGTCCGGAGCCTGTGCTCCGCAGCGGGAGAGGCCACAACAGTGAGAGGCCTGCGTACCGCAAAAAAAAAAAAAAAAAGACTTCTAAGCAGAATTCCTATTTCCAAACAAGCAAGTTGGAGATGATAATTTCACTTCAGCTCTCATCCTGAACCGCCCCCAAGGTATACATGGGCTCCAGAAAGCCCGGCTCTGCCAGCAACAATGTCCTTAGACCTGTCCTTGCTGTCAGGAGACATGGACAGACTTATAGGCTGGATGTGGCTCTGGAATGTTCAATCCACAAAATGAGCAAAATCAAAATTTGCATGAGAAAGACATCTAAAATAATCCATAACCATGTCTTATTGTAACTGGTGGTGTACAGTGGCTCCCAGAAAACAAAGACGTTCCACCCCTTTCCAAACAGCCTGTTAACACCAAAGCATGGAGCTGCCCTGGTTGGAATGAGGTACTTAGATTTTCATGATTACCGTCTTTTTCTGTGCAGGAGAAACTGCTTACAAAAAATCCTCATCCCTCACCTCAAGTTCTGACTAAACTATTAAAAACAGTAGCTAACAATTTAGGGTATTTCCTAACTGCCAGGTAGTGTGCTAAACTCATAACCCTCACGACAACTCTATAATGAAGATACACTTATTAGACCTATTTTACAGATGAGACAATTGAGAAAGATGTACCAGCTTACCTAGGATTATACAGCTAGTACGGAGTACAGCCAGTATTCGAATGGAGGCAATTGGACGACAAAGCTCACACTTTTAACCATTATTCTCAAGTGCCCCGCTAAGCTCCACAGCAAAAAATATGTCTTTTTTATCCTGAAGGACAAGGGAACTAATCTTCATTGACTCCTTACTAGCTGCCAGTCTCTTTACATGTACGGCTTCATTTAACCCACATTATAATCTCCTTGAGGTCAGGAACTATCTTTTTAAAATTTCTATCCACAGCACTTAGCAGTGTTTGAAAATGTATTAAGTTTCCAATTCAATCAACACTTGTTGACCCAGCAATCCCACTCCTGGGCATATATCCGGAGAAAACCATAATCCGAAAAGATACACGTATCTCAAAGTTCATTGCAGCACTGTTTACAATAGCCAAGACATAGAAGCAGCCTAAATGTCCATCGATGGAGGATGGATAAAGAAGATGTGGTACATATATACAATGGAATATTACTCAGACATAAAAAGAACGAAATAATGCCATTTGCAGCAACACGGATGGGCCTAGAGGTTGTCATACTGAGTGAAGTAAGTCAAACAGAGAAAGACGAATATCATATGATGTCGCTTATATGTGGAATCTAAAAAACGGTACAAATGAACCTATTTACAAAACAGAAATAGAGTCACAGACGTAGAAAACAAACTATGGTTACCAAGTGGGAAAGGGAAAGGAGGGATACACTGGGAGATTGGGATTGACATATACACATTACTATATATAAAATAGATAACTAATGAGAAGCTACTGTATAGCACAGGGAACTCTACTCAATATTCTGTAATAGCCTATATGGGAATAGAATCTAAAAAAGAGTGGATATAGGTATATGTATCACTGATTCACTTTGTTGTACAGCAGAAACTAACACAACATTGTAAATCAACTATATTCCAATAAAAATTAGTTAAAAAATAAAATAAAATTGCCAAACCAAAAAAGAAAATCAATGCTTGTTGAATGAATGAATCAAACTGTACCGCCAGATTTGTACCCACTGCCACCTACCTTAGCCTCACTCTTGCCAGTGGGACTAGCTGCCTTCCAGTTAAGACAGAGGTGCCTTACAGCTCTGTTATCATCAGTTCCACAGTATTCATATTCTATGGACTTTTCATAAATTCTTGCCAGATTCCTTGCTTTTGTGATTATGCAAAGTGCAAACATATCATTTTGTCACTTGGCAACTATGATAAATCTCGAGAGTGTAAACCAATGTTCTACCAACCTCAAAGGTGAGAAAGGGATTGTGTTTTTTCTGTAGATAGTTCTGTGCAGATGCAATCTGAGGATAGCTGTCAGCATGCATTTCTGTAATCCATCCCTGTGTGATATAAGTGCGTTCATTAGCTAAATCACTGTTTAGTAAAAAAGATTCAATCTTCTTGACGCATAGAGATGGAAGGATTGCAGAGGAACGCTCTTTATCGCTACTATGAGTCATGGTAAAATCACTGGTACCTAAGTGGCCCATATTTTGGCTCTTATGGCAAAAATAGCTGATACAAAATTACATTCAAAGACAGGATCAGAAATTTACTAATTCCTAAATTCTCTGAGTTTCATACCCAGAATAGAAAGATTCAGTACAGTGTTTCTAATTCAAGTATGTGAATGCTGACTGCCTGTTTTAAATGCATCAGGGTTTGAAATTAAAGTCTATATGGACAAACTATTATTTATATATTCTTATACTTAAATTCTTTGTAAACTTTTCTCTTTTAATACAGCTGAATCCTTCAACAAATCTTGGCAAGGCTATCAATTTTCCTATGCCCTTTCTGCCACTGCTGAATACATCAAATACCTATTTAAACAGTGTAAAATATTTTTATTTAGCTAAATAATTTAGAGAGTTAAACACACCATATTTGGCAAGCAGTTTTTGATCTTGCTCTTATTCCTTAATACTATATTGTAAGCACATTCCCATGCCATTAAAACTGTTGATGAATGTGGACGATACTCTACAATTTCTATCATTTACATACTTGTTGCCCTATTCTTGGATATGAAGGACATCCAAGTTTTTTGTTTTTTACTATTATAAATGACACTATGATGAATATCATTCTATGTCCATATCTGATCCTTCTTTGGTAAAAACTTGCAAGGAACCAAATTGCTAAATAAAAGGTAATGAACGTTTTTAAGGTTTTTGAGTAAACAGCCAAATTGTGTTCCATTTACCTGCCATGGAATCAAAGTACCTGCCTTCTCTCCTCCTGCTGGTGTCCACTGTCTGTACCGGATAATTAGGAATCTAATTTTATGTCATATTATTTTCCTTCTGCTTCCCTCTCCTTGTGGCTTGTTTCCTAGTGTATTTTGTGATTGTGGTTTGTGAGCTCATGGTCAAATGAACATTGCGGGAATGGCGTGAAGCTTGGACTGAGGGTCCACTTCCAGAAAAGAGTTTGCTCTGGATCATGCCAGTACCCCATGGTACTCCAATCCAGAACCACTGTAAGTTATTTGTTTGGCTAAATGAGTGGCGTAAATTCTAAGCCCAACCTGCATGAAGATGGGACTATGGTTATGAATTTTTACAGGCAGTCTTTTTCCATCCACAGCCTAAGAGGAAGCAGGTAAGTTTCCTTATTCCTTTTAATGACAGTTTTTTTTTCCCATAGCTTTCCCTCTTACTAGGATGCAACCCTTTGTCTATGGTTTATGTGACACACCTAGGCATTAAAACCCAAGGCCGTGGTGCCAGTTCCCAGGAGGCTGCCTTGCCGTCCTCACGTCTAATTGTCAAGATAAACCGCATTCATTTAAAGGGGTCTCAGTGGTCCAGCAGATGAGGGGAGAAAGGCTTGTTCCAGTCTTCTTCACACCCCCCACTCCTACTTTCCACGTCAATGAGAGACATCAACTCAGTCAACAGCGGGATACCAGATGATATCTCCCCTGTCCACCTGGAGACAAGAGCACTTCCCCCAAAGCCCTAGGGCCCTGAGGTCAGCAGTGGCTTTGGCTCCTGTTTACCACTCTGGTGTCCAACTCCCTCTGGCTTTGGCTCTGAGGGATTTCTCACGTTTTCAAAATTTCAGCTAGACATTTAAAGGGATGTATCTAATTTTGTCCCTCTGATTTGTAGGTGTTCTGCAATGGAAGAGTTTTCAGGATATCTTGTCTGCCATATTGCCAGAAGTGGTCCCATCTGTCACCTCTATACCTCTTGTCACTCTCCCTCACTCTGCAGAAGTGCTGGCACCCAGCTCACAGTTCCACCCCCACTCCAAGCCCTCTCATCATTCTGGGCCACTACAGCATGGATGTGGGTGACCCATACAACATCTTAGCCTCTCAACTCCTTGAATTTCTCATTCTTAGTGACATTTATCTTCACGTTCTTTCAGCAACCCACGACGGACCTTTTCCACCACATCAGCGGCACCCCCTTTACAAACGATTAAATCCATCTTGTTACTCTTGGACCGCAAGCTCTTGTATTTCCAATTCTCTTATTCAGTTACCTCTAGTCTTCCCTTTCCCTCCTGTCCAGTCTACATCCTAGAGTCCATACTTCACACTCTCAATCCACCCATTTTGCCCAAACACCTTTCAGGTGCACCTGCCTGAACAAAAACACCACAGTCAGGGAATCCAACACTCTGCCTTTTTTACACCTTCCCCTGAGCTTCTGGGAAAAATCCACATAAACTATGTAGATGGTACCTCTTATATTCAAGCTCTGTATCTGGTTGCTCTAAACGGCTTGGCAATGCTTTTAGGTCTCCATAGTTAATTCCCTCTTCTGTGATACACAACAATCATTTCAAACCTTCTCCAGCAAACTGCGACTCTCTCCACACCCCTTGACAAAAGAATTGCCCTCCTACCTCCTAGAAGAAGCGAAAGCCATCAGAGGAGAACTCCTGCAGCTTTCCTGCGGCCGAATTTCAACCTAACCCCACCATGGCAGTCAGCCTCGTAAGATGGTCCCTAATGGTCCCTCTTCAAAGGATTCACACTCTTGTACAGTCACCTTCCTTTGGGCTGGGCCAAATGACTCCCTTCTACTGAATAGAGTTCAGCAGAAGTGACAGGATAGATCACCTCTGAGGTCAGGTTACACAAGGACAATGACATTCACCTTGCTGGCCCTCTCTTGCTTTCTCTCCAGCTCCCTCTGCCATGTTTTGAGCTGCCCTGTGGAGAGGCCAATACAGCAGGAAACTGAGGGGTGGTGGGTGAGCCGGCCAGTGGCCAGCCAGGAACTGCGATTCCCAGTCCAACAGCTCACCAATGACAGAATCCTGCCAACAACGTCATGAGTGAGCTTGGAAGCAGATCCTTCCCACGTTGAGGGTGGAGATGCTACAGCCCTGGCACATACCTGGATTGTAACCTCTGAGACACTCTGAGCCAGAGGACCCAGATAAGATGCCTGGATTCCTGACCACAGAAATAACAAACACATTGTTTCAGGCAGCTCCATTTTGGGGTAACTTGCTGTTACACAGCAATAGATGATAAATAGACAGGCCCACTGACTCTTCCTGCCATCGTCCTTGTTGTAATGGGAAGGGAGCGTCTCCCAGTCTGGGGCATGTTAGATCACCTGGGGGAGAGGCCCCTTTCCTTTCCACCTTTCCAGGTCCTAGTCTGTCCCCCACAAACAAGCTCCTCCTCCGAGATCTTGCTTGACTTGCAGGCTCCTTCTGCTTTCTCATCACACGTGTCCACTCACCTCTTTTAAGAGTATAAACCAAGTGAAGACAGGAGCCACGCTGATCTGGTTAATTGTTTTATCCTCAGTTCCTACCACCATCCTTTGAACATAAAAGGCCCTTGGGCTTCCCTGGTGGCGCAGTGGTTGAGAGTCCGCCTGCCGATGCAGGGGACACGGGTTCGTGCCCCGGTCCGGGAAGATCCCACATGCCGCGGAGCGGCTGGGCCCGTGAGCCATGGCCGCTGAGCCTGCGCGTCCGGAGCCTGTGCTCTGCAACGGGAGAGGCCACAGCAGTGAGAGGCCCGCGTACCGCAAAAAAAAAAAAAAAAAAGGCCCTTAATAATAATAATATGGTGAATAAATGTACCAGGAACGGATATTTTAAAAGTTTTTTAAGATACTCCATTTCTTTGGCGTGGGTTTGTACTGCCATGTCACCCATTTTAGACCTGAAATATGAAAATCTACTTTAAAACTATACACATAACAGTAATTTGCTGAAATTGGTGTTTTTGCTGGGTTGTTGTAGATGTTGTTTTCTACTGAAGACACACTCCCTCCAAATGAAAATATTTTCCATCCTTCAGCCTGGACCTCTGCTAGCCAACACGCCTCCTCATGCAAAATTTTTAAAGGGGTCGCTTTTCTTCCTGGCAGCTTCCTAGTTTGGCAAGCAGTGTACAGGCTGGATTCCAGGCCGTACTCTCTCCCAGGGCCAGTGCTCTTGCGCAGTGAACAACCTATACATCCTTACATTACTACCCTGCTCAACCCTTCACACAGGGAAAGCCTAGCGCCAGACATTTGCTCTCTTGAGTTCTGGGCTCCCTTGCCTCCCTGAAGAAAGACAAGGGGCAACAAGAGTTAAATTAGATCATCCAAGAAGTGGGAAGATGAAGGACGATGTTTTGTACTGAAAAGGGGGAATGGATAAATCTGGCTATGACTTCCCTACCTTGGACCATGAGGGTGGCAGGTCTGGGGGTGCATCTCCAGCAGACACAGAGCCCCACACATGCAATGCTCGGTGAAGGAGCAACAGTAATTGTGAGCAAAAGGAACAAAGAATGAGGCTCCTTCCCCCACTGTGCCTGCACTGCTCCTGCTGTGACCCACAGGGGGGAGAGTGGGCCTGGTAAGTGGGTTGATCATGATGGTCTCCCCGGTGCTGGCAAATAAATGAGGGATAGGGTGCCTTGGACCAGACTTAGATTGATTCAGAAAGATAAATAACCAGACTTTACCTGCACAGTATATTATAACATTATATCCATCCCCATATCGCCCTCACTAAACCTTCCATGTATCCCTTGTTTCTACTCGCACTCCTTTTTAAGCCTTTGCTGAGGCTCTATTTCATATTTAAGCTACCTAAATAGGTGCTTCAGGGCTTTCCCTGCATCTCTCTTCTCTCATTTTTTTCCCCATCTATTATATAATTATCAGATTAATCTCTTTCAAACATGACTTTCAGGATGTCCCTTGTGGTACCCAAACATTTTTAACTGCTTCCCACTGATTAGAGGCTGCAGCTCAGTCTTCACCTGGGTTTAAGGCCTTGCCTACTGGGTCTCAATGTATATGTTCTGCTTCCTCTCCCATTCCCTTAACCTGTGATTCCAGCCAAACTGAAAATTTACCTGGAGCTCTCTCCTCTCAATGCCTCTGCCCAACCCATTTCTTGTGGTTGGGATTTTTTACACATTTTTTTTTTTAATCAAAATCTTATACAACATATTAATGGTTAAACATTAACATTAAAATTTTCCCTTCTCCCAAAGCCTTTCCTAACTCCTTTAACCCCTAAAGTCCCTTCTCATCTTTTATATTATTTGTGATCACAATTTAATTTCCCTACATTACGTAATCATTTATTTTAAAATGCTGAGGCCCTTGAGTGTGAGTTCCTAGGGGCAGGAACCAGAGCAATTGTCTACAATTTCACATCTTCCGTGTTGCCTAGCACAGGGTTTTGCACAAAAGCAAAATAAAATGATTGATCGACTGAGTCTTCCTTTTACCAGAAGAGCCACCATAACAAAATTCTTGGTGGACTTAAAATATGACTTTGAGGGCTTCCCTGGTGGCGCAGTGGTTGAGAGTCAGCCTGCCGATACAGGGGACACAGGTTCGTGCCCCGGTCCGGGAAGATCCCACATGCTGTGGAGCGGCTGGGCCCGTGAGCCATGGCCGCTGAGACTGCGCGTCTGGAGCCTGTGCTCCACAACGGGAGAGGCCGCAACAGTGAGAGGCTGCATACCACAAAAAAAAAAAAAAAAACCAAGAAAAACAAACAAACAAAAAAATATGACTGAAAATTAAAAAATTATTGTTACATTCCATTCAACTTCTCAAATAAAAGTTCACTTAATTTTAAAGTTTAATCACAAACTAAGAAATATGCATCTTATCAAAATTAAAGGATATAAATACATAATCTGATATAGAAGTTTTTTGTTTTGTGTGTTTGTATATGTGTGCATGTGTGTTACTGAGTCTGAAGTATAGTTTACCTACAACACGAGCTGTGGTAGAAAATCTAGCCCTCTGTAAAGAATTTTAGGTTACCAACTTTAACAGGAACAAATATTACCTCTGTTGACTTATGTTTTAAAACCGAAAAGCTAAATAGTAGAAATAAACTTCTCACTTGCGGGTGTTTAGGTAGTAACGAAACACTATTCTAAAAGTTAATAGATGTAAAGTCTGTTAAACATTTTTGTTTTCAAAACAGCTCCTTCTTGAATGAATGCAACTCAGCCAATTGTCTTTTACAGGAATAGAAAATTACCCTTTGACTTGTAAAATATGTAAACCAGAAAATGTGGCAGAAAGGAGCCCTTCCAGAGCCAGGTCATGAGAGCCCAGTGTCATTCCTACAGCAGCCTTTCTCACTAGTCACACCCTGGGTGTAATTAAGAGAATCAGGCTTGGGTTGCAAATCCTATCACAGGAAGAGCAATCTAATGTGAAGACACCAAGTTTGGAGATGCTCCAAATTTCCGGCCAACATAAAGAAAGGCCCTATGGATATATAGCTTATAACATCCACGTCAGCTGTGTTGGACACTGATTTAAAAGAGATTCAATTTAACCAAGGACATTGGCTTGCTCTGACATATCTCATTCCAGAAATGTGATTATGCCCTATTAGCTGAAAACAGGGACCCTTTAAAAGTTTCTAAAATCTTTTTAAACAATTGTTCACAGCCTGGACACAGACTCTATTTTTCTAAATTGAAAACAAATGTCCACTTAGAAAGACTTAATGTACTTAAGAATTAATTGTATTCTGAAAACAATTTACCCCAAGAGGGAATGGATTTTTATTTTAACAAAACAGTCCAATAATGGTTTTAATAGATTGGAAGATAAATAAACATTAAGTAGTTAAAAACAAAAAGTCATTCATCTAATATTGCTTCTCAAGGACGGCAGTACTTTACAAGAGGGAAAAACTCAAACAACGCATTTACAGGTACATCTATCTTTTCAACATAAGCTATTAAGTACAAACAACGTCTCCTTTGTGGCTAACATTTGCTGATCAGTATAAACACTATGCCATCTAGTGGCCAAACTTCAAACAGCAACTATGGAGAGATTTTTCGGCAAGCCCATCTTTCTGAATGCCATCTTGTTAAACTGGCTTCTGAAAGTAGATTATTACCAAGAATATAAAGGACAGATTGTTTATATATGAACTATTCTGCACCGTAACATTTCCAGGTGTCTTAGGAAATTAATATCAGGTGCCTAAAAATGTCATACAAACTATATAAAACAATTTTTACAACACAGGTACAGATAGGAATGAGTTGACTGACTTTTATGAAGAGGTTCTGGACGCGCAGGCCCACCGGCCATGGCCCACGGGCCCAGCCGCTCCGTGGCACGCAGGACCCTCCGGGACCGGGGCACGAACCCGCGCCCCCCGCATCGGCAGGGGGACTCTCAACCACTGCACCACCAGGGAAACCCTCCGACTTATATTTTTAAGACTTTTGGTAAACGAGAAAGCTAATTGACCTGTGGCTAAGAATTATGACATTCATAGACTCTACAGTTCAACTGGAGGAAAACACTGGTAGATATAAAGTCAAACATGAAAGTATGAAAATATATGCAAGAAAATAATTTATTGGTTGGAAATGTTTTCAGAGTTGTCAATGATTATTTATTTATTTGCCTAATTATAGCTCTAAATTATGTTCCAAAAGGATATTTTGTTGGAATTAACTAGCCAAGTAAATATTGAGAAATCTAATCCGACCGTTATACCCAGACACTCTGTAGAAATAAAGAAAACTCTGGCCAAATTTTACAGGTCACTATTAAAAGTGTTAATTTTTACATTTGGGAAAGGAGGTGTTTTTTTTTGTTTTGTTAACACCATTCTATCACCGAAAAAAAGCAAATGGCAGAAGGCCACCTGTTAGATTTAGCACTGAAATGAAATACCCGTAGGAGACAGTGCCTCATTGTTCATGGTTCTTCTCAATATTGCTATTGAAGAGGCCCTGGTTTGTTTGAAAAATATTTACATCAAATTTCCAACGCAACCAACTCTAGGAGCTGCTGTTTTTTTAGTGTCATTAGAAGAACATAAAAATATTTTGAAATTTTAAACATGTCAAGAATTATTTTGAGTATTTATAAAATGATTCAACCTAAAGAAAATGCAGGTGATGGTAAAAAGAAATTTCAAGTAAACTCAATGTCTTTGCTGAGGTGAAAACAAATGTATCTATAATTTAAAAAAATTGAATTCCATAGGAGCTTGTATGTTGAGAGAGATAAAACCTACTTATGGAGCTAAAAGAAGATACAGGCAGACCTTCTTTTATTGCAATTCACTTTATTGTGCTTCACAGGTATGGCGGTTTGTTTGTTTGGTTACAAATTGAAGGTTTGTGGCAACTGAGTCAAGCAAGTCTATCAACGACATTTTTCCAACAGAATTTGCTTACTTCATGTCTCTACATCACATTTTCATAATTCTTGCAATATTTCAAGTTTTTTCATTATTACTATATTTATAATGATGATCTGTGATCAGTGATCTTTGATATTACTACTATACTCACTGAAGGCTCAGGTGATGGTTAGCATTTTGTAAGCAATAAAGTATTTATAAATTAAGGCATGTGCATTGTTATTTTTGATATAATGCTATTGCACACTTAACAGACTACAGTGTAAACATAACTTTTTTATGCAACGGGAAACCAAAAAACTCATGTGACTCACTTTATCACAATATCACTTTATTGTGGTGGTCTGGGGCTGAACCAGCAATACCTCCGTACTTTAAACATGAACATTTAAAGTAGGGTGGAGGACAAACCCTGAGGTGACCTACAATGATTTCCCACCTCCTGATGTCCGTGCCTTTGTGTGGTCCCCTACTCTTGGGTGAGAACTGGACCTGTGACTTGTTAGCCAGCAGAATGTGGCAAAGTGGATAGGGTATCCCTCTGTGATTATGTTATATTCTATAAGACAGTTTCGGCAGACTAGAGCAAGAGATCCTCCTTTCTGGGTTAAGGAAGTGAGCAGCCAGGTTGAGGAAGCCCACTGTAAGCAGCCTTTGATCAACAGCCAGCAAAAAGCTGGAGCCCTCAGTCATACAGCCCCTGAAAAGAAATTCTGCCAACAAGGTGAATGAGCTTAGAAGTAGACTGCCCCAGCCAAGCCTCCAGGTGAGAACACAGCCCACTGATACCTTTTGCAGCCTGGCAAGACCCTAAGTAGAGAGTTGAGCTGTCTCAGGCTTCTGATTCAGGGAGGTTGTGACTTGTTTTAGCTGCTAAATTTGTGGTAGTTTGTGATGCAGGAATATAAAACTAATATAGGTAGCATGGTAAATAAACTTCACAATTCTCCAAACACATATTGAGAACTAGATCCAGGTCTGAGCCTGGCCTACAGTAGGCCCTGACAGCATAAATAAATGGATGTGCTATGCCTTATACTAGGATCAGAAAGGCAGGTAAGAGTTTAATGTACAGTTCCAAGGACATCATTATCTATTTGAGGAAAAATGGACATGTGATTAACTCTGATGAATAACTAAAATAAACGTTAACGCAGGTACAAGTAACATGACAGGGTGCACGGAAAACAGTCTGAATCAATAGAAATCTTTGCAAGCTACAGAAAATCCAAATAAAAAATAATTAGCAAAAAAAAAAAAAGGACTGGGGAGGAATTCACTCATTCACAAAACTGAAGTCTGGAGGTAGGGCTGGCCTCCAGAGTAGTTGCAGCCGTCCTCAGGGCCACAGGGGTCAGAGGATACCATGAAATACAGAAGAACTTGCTCTTCCATAAGCCCCAGTGAAAGTCTCCATGCATCTCATTGGCCAAATTGGATCACAGACACACCCTTCAACCAAGCTCCACGCCATAGCCAATCAGAGATCAGCCCTGGAGCAAAGAATGGGTCATTCCCTCTAAACCACACAGATGATAATGCTGCCTAGAGGGGCTATTTCCACAGGAAAATCTGAGGGTAATTGGCGGAGTTAAGGGAAATCAGTGCAAAGGTGGTTACCAACCAGTGCTGACCACGGGGCCTTGCTAATTTTAAGTGGGGAGATCATGGATGTAATATATAATGAAATACAATGCATGAGGAAATTATACATATACCTGCATGAAGGGTATATGAGAACACTGTGTATACTAGGTTCCCAATAGTTTGGTAAATATAAAATTATTTGAAATATTAAAAACATTTCATTTTGTACTCTGGATTAGACATGACGAAGACCAATCTTCCACAGATTAAAAAAAATGTGACAATAAAAAATAGATTTGTAGCAGTAAGGTTTGAGAATTTCAAAAGAAACCACTCTTTGAGCCTGAAATCAATTTCTATAAGAAACACACTCTCGGGGACTTCCCTGGTGGCACAGTGGTTAAGAATCCGCCTGCCAATGCAGGGGACACGGGTTCAAGCCCTGCTCCAGGAAGATCCCACATGCTGTGGAGCAACTAAGCCCATGCGCCACAACTACTGAACCCATGTGCCACAACCACTGAAGCCCACACGCCTAGAGCTCCTGCTCTGCAACACGAGAAGCCACTGCAACGAGAAGCCCGCGCACTGCAACGAAAACCCCTGCTCGCCACAACTAGAGAAAGCCTGTGCAACAATGAAGACCCAACGCAGCCAAAAATAAATTAATTAAAATAAATAAATTTTAAAAAAAAAGAAACACACTTGCTCTCTTTGGGGGGGGAAAATGTGATTGGGTTACATCTGATGGAGGCATTTAGACCCTCTAGATTTGACCAGGAAACTTTCTGGTCCACTGCAGTGTTGAGCTGTATATATTGATTGAATTGACTAGAAAATTGGTGCAAGAGTCAGAGAAAGAGAGATGCTATACCAGGAATTCAGCAAAGGATGGAGGTGTCAGGATAATATATGAGGTGAGAGGAATTTAGGCCAGTGAGAAGGTACATTGCAGAAGAGGAACGTCAGAGAAAATTTATATGAGGCAGAAAAGAATTTTTTAGCAAGAACAAAGTCTAAAAGCAAGGAAAAGTCTAAAAGATACTGACTCTGTGGTTAGGTACAAAAAAGAAATAGAGAGGGCTTCCCTGGTGGCGCAGTGGTTGGGAGTCCGCCTGCCGATGCAGGAGACACGGGTTCGTGCCCCGGTCCGGGAAGATCCCACATGCCGCGGAGCGGCTGGACCCGTGAGCCATGGCCGCTGAGCCTGCGCGTCCGGAGCCTGTGCTCCGCAACGGGAGAAGCCACAACAGTGAGACGCCCGCGTACCGCAAAAAAAAAAAAAAAAAAAAAGAAATAGAGAAATAAGAAAGAGCACAGCAGATCTTTTGGTGAAAACCCTAATTGTGTGGCTTCCCTTTTTTTTAACCATATAGAACAACATAAAATATGTTTTTTTGAGAACTGACATGTTGGCGGACCAATGTTTCATAATTAATCAAGTACTACATATGGTAGGAAAATATCCAATGCCTCCTACATAAATATCCCACAAGGTAAATACCATTTTTTAAAGAATGTGAATAGAATGTTATAAACATAACATGAAAACAATACTGAAACGAGGGCCCTAGCAGAAGTGGCTGATTTCAGGATGGAAACAGGGAACACAAGATGAACCTGGAACGTCATATGGTGCCAGAAAATAAGGAAGTGCTTTAAGAAAATGATGAGGACAGGTCAAAAGGATACAGGAGCCAACTTGAACGAGCTCTCGATAGCCAAATATGCAGCAATTTGGGCAACAAAATAATAACAGTAATGGATTATAACACATAGAATAAAATAAATATTCATGAGTCCATACTGATATAAACAAATAACTGAATGAATAATAAATGGTTCAAAAGAGACAGCTCTTCCCTACAGTGGAATTCCAATTAGTAAAATACAGAAGGAATGACAGAAATAGAAAATCACCATGTGGCAAGCACCACAATAATAACTGCTGCAGGCAATCATTTTTTAAGGCTCTCAGTGGGGTAACTGGCTAACTTTGAATAAGACCTGTATATTAGCTAGTATCATTCTGTCAATGTTCTTTTCCTGGTTTCCATAATTGTACCATGGTTTTGTAAGATGTTATCATTTGGGGAAGCCACGTGAAGGGTATGTGAGAATACATGTACTAGTTCTACAACAGTTTCATAAGACTAACATTATTTTAGATTAGAAAGTTTTAAATATTTACGAGAAAAAAAACCACCATAAATTGCCCCTTCAGGTCTCAGAGTCATTACGATAATAAGCATCAAACACTACTTCCAGAGCCATCGCTTAGGCTGGGTCAAGCAGGGCCATTGTCCTCCACTTGAATTTCAGAGGAAGGGGAGGAGAGCAGGGGAGGGCTCAGAAAGACAACCAGGGCAGTAAAGCTGTCACCCTCTGGAAGGCTTGGAATGACACTTGATCAGTCAGAGCAGAAGTCCCTCTCCTGGGAAGAGTGGATGAATCGCTCACTTCTCCACGTGCAAATGCACCCCCCTCTGGCCAACATTCTGTGGATTCTTTTTCTACTCTAGACGTCTCTAAAGCTGCTGCTAAATAGACTAATCTCCCTAACAATGTGCGGGTCTTAAGGAGGGAGAGCAAAGGGAGAGGATGAGTGGGAGGGGCTGACACACCCCAGGTGTTGCGCCCACCACCTCCTCAGGAGCAGCTCTGGGGGCTGTACTGGAAAAGCATGACAATGCCAACCAAGAGAAAGCTATCGACAGAACATCTTCCTAGCTACATCCGAAATGAAATATACGATGTTCCCCCACAAGAACAATGCTTATCGCCCATGTTGCTGATAAACACGTTACACCTCATCTCACATCTTAATACCCAGCACAGGGAGAGAAGTCAAAGCACTACACTGACGGTATGACTGTGAATACAAAGTCACGTGTGGTTAGGGCCCAGGGGATGGAGCAAAGGAAGAACCAAGGGGGCTACACGTTTGACTGCAGTCAGAACAAGAACGACACCGCTTCTGAATATAAGCTCAACAAATCATCATTTTTAAAATGTCAAGTGTGCTCCCAACATTTTAAATTCTTAAATGTCACGATGCCACAAATGTTAATCTTTGGTTGAATCTGATTTGAGCCTAATACACTTACTGTAAACAGAACCTCTTACAAACAGAGAAGAGGGAATTCCCTGGCGGTCCAGTGGTTAGGACTCCACGCTTCCAAATGCTGTGGGCCCAGGTTCCATCCCTGGTCAGGGAACTAAGATCCCACAAGCTGTGTGGCACGGCCAAAAGAAAAAAAAAAGAACAAAGAAGAATGGGAAAAACATTGCAACTGACCTCAAAGAACTGGACTGGGGCTTATATTGTTTAAGTATTATAATAATTGTTATTATTATAATAATACCACTCTATCAAAAACATTTATTGAATCTGACGCTAAGCACTGGCTGTCAAAAATGAAAGTCTCCCTGTCTGGTGGGGATCTTCTTTAACAGACGTGCCATCAAATGATTTATCATACACAGTTTCCAACGAGTCAGTCATTTGAATACCACCTCTCTGACTTTTGCCATATCTGTGTACCGATTATACTTTTACCTATTGGATTTTTCTCTTAAATGACTTCATTTTCTCCAAGGTTACATTAAAAGAAATATTTATGTAACTACTACGAATGGAAAATGGGGATCACTTGCTATAAATAGAAGCAAATTATAAATGTAAATAAATATCTAAAATATGAACAAGTCTACCTATATCCCATATAAAATGATCTCACAAACCACTAGTGGTATGTATGCTACAGTTTGGAAAATACTTCAGTACAATCTAAAAAATGTAGATACGTCAAAATTTTAAGGATTTGCTATTCACGTACAGGAAAGACTTAACAGTCAAAGAATAGGTGGAGGCAATTTTAGAGATGGACTATGCAGCAGTCAGGAGAGACTAGATTGTGCCACAGTAACAAAAAGTCCCCAGGTCTCATTGACTTAATGCCACCACCTAAATTTATTTCTCAATCACGGAGTCCACTGTGGGGCCTGGTAACTCTCTAAGGAAGCTGCCCTCATGTGGTGACCCAAGGTCAGAGCTGATGGAGGTTTCACCATCATGCAGCTGCAATTTCCTGAACTTGTGACTTCCTCAGTTGATGAGGTGAGGAAGGGAAGCCCGGAGGATTATGCATGAGCTGAGTGTCTCCCTGCCTCAGCCCATAAGCAACACATTTTTCTAACCCTCATAGCCCAGTGGGCAGGATTAATCACAGCCCTGCCCAGCTGCCAGGGAGGCAAGAAAGTGCACTCCTTTCTCATGGGTGTGAGTGAGCACTGCAAGTCTCTAGCAAATATGGGTTGGGAAGATTAACTGGTCCAGGAGAAAATAATCTCCAGGGAGAAATGTATCTGGGGATAGGAAGAGAGAAAACAGCCAAGGGAATAGAACCGAATGGAGAGGAAGTATTGTCTGATCATAGGTGCAGCTCTGATTAATAAAACCTAAAATGTGCATACAGATCTATTATTCTGTAGAAATGCTGTAATCACCTCTTCGATGATAAGAGAAATAGAAATAATTACCATATTTACATGCATAATTCTCTGCTTATACCTGTTTTTAATGTAAAATATATGTATTTTTTTCAAGATATAATTCTTTTATTAAAGTATAGTTGCTGTGCAACATTATATAAGTTACAGGTGTACAATACAGTCATTCACAATTTTTAAAGGTTATACTCAATTTACAGTCATTACAAAATATTGGCTGTATTGGCTGTATTCTCCATGCTGTACAATATATCCTTGTAGCTTATTTTGTACCTAATAGTTTGTACCTCTTAATCCCCTATCCCAATATTGCCCCTCTCTCCTTCCCTCTCCCCACTGGTACCACAAGTTTGTTCTCTGTATCTGTGAGTCTGCTTCTTTTTTGTTACATTCACTAGTTTGTTGTATTTTTTAGATTCCACATACGGGTGATATCATAGAGTATTTGTCTTTCTCTGACTTATTCACTTAGCATAATGCCCTCCAAGTCCATCCATATTGCTGCAAATATACCTCTGCTTATACCTTAACTCAGGTCAACATAGATCTACTGGATTCCTACAATGTGCAAGAAACATGTTCAACTCTAAGCACATTCATTCTAAAATATAAAAAAAAGATAACATGGGAAGAATGAGAAGACTCCACACATCTTCACCAGAAACATTTGAGATTCTCAGCTCCACTTATAAAGAAACCAGAGTAACAGTTTTTCTGGGATTTACCACACTCTGGATTTAACACTTCACCTGTGCTTTAGGAATTCCCCGCTGCTTATATACGGGAGGGAGGGAGGGAATGAGGAAGAGTATGAACATATTCCAGAAAGTGCAGCAACTGGAGCACAGTCTAAACAAGCAAGTTATTTCTCCTTGACTCTCAGGCTCTGGCTTTAAGGATTGAGTATCTTTGATGAACAGGAAGAATGAGAGCTTCTATCTCACTTACTGCACCGAAACAACCTAAACACAGACATCAGCACGCTATTTCTGAACATTAATTGAGAGGGTACAAAGGCCCTATAATTTCATTATTTCATTTCACCTCTGTAACTATCCTGTGAAATAAGAACTATTGTCCCCATTTAATGTAGGAGGAAACCCAGAGAAGTTCGGGGCTAGGCCTCTGGCCATGTTTCTAGTTAGGGGCGAAGGCAGGCAGGTAACACAGTCCTCCAGACTCCAAGTGTTCCTTTCACTGCCCAGTAGGTTCATCTTTCTGCCAAAAAAGAATTTCTTGGCTATTATGAATGTTTAAAAAATTAAGGTTGGACTTCCCTGGTGGCGCAGTAGTTGAGAGTCCGCCTGCCGATGCAGGGGACACAGGTTCGGGAAGATCCCACATGCCGCGGAGCGGCTGGGCCCGTGAGCCATGGCCGCTGAGCCTGCGCGTCCGGAGCCTGTGCTCCACAACGGGAGAGGCCACAACAGTGAGAGGCCCGCGTACCGCAAAACAAACAAACAAGCAAAAAAAACAAACAAAAAAATTTAAGGTAAAGGAAAATATGTAATAACAAAAAAGTGTTTATGATATCACAGTGAATGAAAAGAGTGAAACTGTAATAGGTGATTACAATTCCATGAAAAGATGCACAGCAAAGCAACTATGCCATTCTCTTCGTGGCACTGAGAGCGCAATGGGATTTGCTGAACCCTTTCTAAAGGGCAGGTTTGACACTTGGCGCTTCTTTGTTCATATTTTCAAGGCCCTCTTCCTTCTCTCCATTCCTCTCCCCTGGAGCATACCTTAAACCTCAGCGGCTCTAAGGGATCCACTGATGGGTCAAAAACCCAACACACAAACCACAAAGAGGAAGTTCATTCCTCAGCTCAGCAATTTGTCTGTCTTAGCAGGTCCATCCAGGTGGACCCACTCAGCGAAGCCTCTGCCTGAAGCAAACTGGCATTTGAAACCATAGGACGTAAGCCTCTATGGAGAGGATGATGCGGAGGAAATGTCTTTGTTTTCATCTCCAAATGGGAGACCACAGGAGGAAAGGAAGTATGGCAGCCATGCTGCCTATTTAGATCTTTCGGGGTTTTCAAAAGCCAAACTCACTTAAACCACATCTGCTGCTTTCAAAATGACTCCAGAATACTTTCTGCACAAAAGCCACTTTGCTGTTTAGAGGCTGTGAATTTAAAGAAGTGAAAGTGTTATACTGACAAGAGAAAGGCAACTGACCTGGCAGAGACAGAATCAAGCCCACGCTGTTATGGGTTATGAGGGACACAGAACCAAGTGTTTGCCTGTGAATGGCTTTAGACAAATAACCTACAGATATATCTCACGAGGAAGTTCTGAACCAGATGGAATGGATCAACCACATGTGGATCCTGATTCAAACCATCATTTAGGAGACAAGTGGGGAAATTTGAACACTGACAGAAGAATGATATTAATGTTAAAATAGTTTTAGTGCGATAATGGTTTTGTGGCTTTGTTTTTTTTGAGTCCTTATTCTTTAGTGTTACATACTGCAATATTTACAGGAAAGTGATATGATGTCTGGAATTTAATATAGTCTGAGGTGGGGCTGGGGGAGGACTTAGGCGCACAGAAGTAAGTTGGATTAAGAGTTAGTAACTATTGAAGCACAGGTGATGGGTACACGAGGGATCGTTAGACTATTCTATTTTTGTTTACATTTAAAATTTTCTAAAAGATAATCTTAAAAGTCTGCAGTGTTTTTAGTGTAGCTCTGGCTTTTGTTTCACCAGCATCTCTTCCTCTTTTCTAGAAACAGTCCCTCCCTCTTTACTTTTCTAGAAACTGTCCCTCCCCTGGTTCCCTTTGGTTTTCTCGGGGACCGACAGTCACCAGCCACAAGGGTGACACCAAAGGCCCCATCCAACTAGGCCCTATCAGAGCCCTGAGGGATTTTATGTGTGGACCCCATAAGAGAGAAGTTCTATTTTTTCTCTGCAGTTTCTCACTAAGATCATTTAAACCTGGAGTTACTGGCAACCATACTTGATCCTGCAGCGGGAGAGAATGAACCCACCCGGAGCCAAGAGAGTGGGGCTGAGGCCGGCTGGAGAGAAGAACAGTGGAAAGAGAGAGTGAGAATAAGAGACATGAGAACCGCTTTTCAATCCAAGGATCCAGTGTGCAATTCTTCCCTGTCCTAAGTTGTGGGGGCCACTAAATTCCCCTGTAAGGGCTTTAAATGCCAGAGGTTTACTCTAGCCTGGGTCTCTTACTGGAACTCCAGACTCAAATAACTTTGCAGATGTGATTAAATTAAGGATCTTGAGAAGGGAAGATTATCCTGGATAATCCAGGGGGTCCAGTATAATCCTAAGTGTCCTTATAAGAAGGAAGGCAAGAAGGTCAGAGAAAGGAATAGGACAATGAAGCAGAGGTTGGGGTGATGCACTTTGCAGATGGAGGAAGGGGCGACGACTCGAGGAATGCAGGCAGCTTCTGGTAGCGGGAAAAGTCAAGGAAACAGATTCTCCCCTAGATTCTCCACGAGGAACACAGTCCTACCAATACCTTAATTTTAGGACTACCGACCTTCAAAACTATGCAATAAGAAATCTGTGTTGTTTTAGCCTACTAAATGTGTGGTCATTCATTACAGCAAGAATAGGAAATAAGAATGCCAACTATCTATTCAATGTCTTCCCCTGGATGTCTGACATGTCCAACTCGATGTGTCCAAAGTGAACGCCTGATCTTCACCCCAAGCCTGTTACACGCACAGCCTCCATGCTTTCAACCTACAGCAACTCCACCCTTCCACTGCTTAGGACAGACACCTCGGAGCCATCCTAGACTCCTCTCACATACCATACCCCTCCAGCGGAAGTCACGCCAACTCCCTGTTGCAAGGTTTTGTGCAAATACCACTGTCTCCATAAAGCTCGCCCCGACCACCCTACTGCAGCCACCTGTCCCCATGTCTACCTCCCTTTGGCACTCTCAAGTTTCCTTTTCCTGCTCTGCTCTTTTTTTCTTTTTTTTTTTTTGCGGTACGTGGGCCTCTCACTGTTGTGGCCTCTCCCGTTGCGGAGCACAGGCTCCAGACGCACAGGCTCAGCGGCCATGGCTCATGGGCCCAGCTGCTCTGCGGCATGTGGGATCTTCCCAGACCGGGGCACGACCCCGTGTCCCCTGCATCGGCAGGCGAACTCTCAACCACTGCGCCACCAGGGAAGCCCTGCTCTTTCCTTTTTCTGTAGCACTTGCCATTTTCTAACACATTATATAATGTACTTACGTAGAAACTTTATTCCTTATTTTCTGCCTTTTCCTGCTACAGCATAAGATTCATGAGGGCAAAGAACTTGGTCTTGATTTGATTCAGTGATATATTCCAAGCACCTAGAACAATGCTTGGCATATAGTAGGTGCTAATTAAACACGAGTAGAATGAAAGAATGAATACATGAAAGCTGATTTTAGTTCTATTCCAGCCACTTGCAGTCAGAACACTCCTCATACACATCTATTGACTTGAGTTGTCATTCTTACTAGAAGACTGCTAATGGTGATCAATGTTTTACACCACCCGCCTTTGGAGAAAAGGTGAGTATCTCTACTTGTGATCACTATTCATGCATCTGGACAAAAATACCAATCAATACATTTCCCACATATAAGGACTTGCATTTTGCTGGCATTGCAGTTGTTATTTTTAGAGTCTGTTACTGTTTGTGACTTTGCCATTTAGTACTGTCAAAGCCTCTGCTTCTCCTCAGCAACCTTTCCGAGAACTGCCATCTGATCGTTTGCCAGCCACCTTCTTGGGGCGTCACGCCCCTACATGATCCAAAACACAACCCCAGGCTTTGTCGTCAGCTCTGATGGGCTTCCTTATGTCCCACACAATTTACCTCTTGTCCTGTAACTCATGAAGGGAAATTTTAAATACAGGCTTCCCCCTCTAATAAGTTCCCATAAATGTGCATGAGTTAAAAATACAAACTCCAGGGCTTTCCCTGGTGGCGCAGTGGTTGAGAGTCCGCCTGCCGATGCAGGGGACACGGGTTCGTGCCCTGGTCCGGGAAGATCCCACATGCCGCGGAGCGGCTGGGCCCGTGAGCCATGGCCGCTGAGCCTGCGCGTCCGGAGCCTGTGCTCCGCAACGGGAGAGGCCACAACAGTGAGAGGCCTGTGTACTGAAAAAAAAAAAAAAAAATCCAAGCAAAAGATTTATCCGGCATAACAGAGGGCTCCAAACCCAGGAAAATAAAAATGTAGCCACTAATCATGTTGTAACTGTTTACTTAATTTTCACTCTTGAAGATTATTTGGATATATAATATTAAAACATAGATTAAAAACTAAAGTTTACCAAGGAAATTAATTATCTAAGGCTTTTCAATACCCCAAGTTTGAGTTATCACAGCTTACAATAACACAGCTTTGCAATAACATTTTGTAGAAGTAGTTTAATGTTGGGGAAAAGTACTTGCTGCAGATATCACAGAAGAATAAGAGAATATGATGCTGACTTTGATGGAATCTTACTGACTACCCTAAAAATAGTGTCAAGAGAAAGAACACAGGTTTTCTTCTCTGGATAAAGAGGCTGTAGTGAGTTGTATCACGTTTATCTGATCTACATACGTTTGAACTATTCTGCATTTGTGTCTTTGGAACATTTTACTGCTAATTCTTTCATTTATTTATTCTCTACTCATTGTCTTTGTTTTGATTGTGGTAAAATATACATAACATAAAATTTACCATTTTAACCATTTTTATACATACAATTCAATGGCATTGAGTATACTCCCCACTATTTCCAGAACTTTGCATCATCTTGAACAGAAACTCTGTACCTGTTTCCTCCTTCTCATCCCCCAGCCCCTGGCAACCTCAAGTTTACTTTCAGTCACTGAGTTTGCTTATGCTAGACATCTCACGTAAGTGGAATCACACAATATTTATTCTTCTGTGCCGGGCTTATTTCACCTAACATAATGTTTTTAGGGTTCATTCACATTGTAGTTATGTATCAGAATTTTATTCCTTTCAATGGATGAATAATATTCCATGGCATGTATACACCGTATCTTGTTAATCCAGCTACTCACTGACTTTTAGAAAAAAATTGTGGGTGATCTGTTTTTAACACTTTGAACGTGTTCTTTTTTAATTTTGTTTTTTTCTTTCAAAACTAGATACTGTGACATGAAGATGAGATAAGCACATTTCAAAAGAGGATTATGACTCGTGAAAGCTCAGTCCCACTGAAGAGACAGTTGAATAAACAGAGTATTGCAGCACAATGCAGAGACACAGTGATGAGGCTATGAGACCATACTGGAGGGAGCAAGCTACTCTGGCCAGAGGAGCTAATTAAGTGTTTAGTGAGGCAACGGCAACTGACCAGGGTTTTGAAGGACATGTGGAAGCTCTACATCAGAGGAAGAAGAAATAGGGACCCTTGAAGCACAGAGAATCACACATGTCAAGACAGGGGATGAAAAGAGAGGGTGTGTTTGGAGAACAGGACATAATGGAGAAAGCAGGCTCCACACCATAGAGACATTAAAGGAAGAGAAAACATGGTCTAGAACCTCAACCAGTGATAAGTCTTGTGGGAGGCGAACATCAACAGCCACATGCATGTCCTCAGACTTTGTAAGCCAGTGGTTAAGGGTGTGACGGCATGAGCAGGAATAAAGCAGCCCTCTCTGGCTCCCTCCTCACTATTGATGCAGGGCTTCTGGTCCCCAGCAAAGCCGTCCAATGAATCTGGGAGTCTCCATCCCTGTTCTTCCACTCCCCTCAGGTGACCTGCCTTCAAGGTGACACGATGAGGTACCTCACTGCTACCCCTGTGCCAGAGGCCCACAGACGCTGCACTCCCGTACATCGTGCCAGGCACCCTGAGCACTGAGCCATCCAGGGGACTGTGCGTGGCCCCTGTAAATCCAGTCCATTTTAGCCTCATAGCTCCTTTCTCCAAAGGACTAAGACCTAAACTGTGGAGGCTGGTGGGTGTCCACCACAAAATCCCTTCCTGAAAGTTCTTCTCCATCAACCTCCCTCATTCAGTTATACATTCACCTCATATTTATTGAGCAACTATCTAAGATTCTAGGCACTGAAGATAGAGTTAAAAAGAAGACGGCAGGGTCTTCCCTGGTGGTCCAGTGATTAGGACTCCGCGCTTCCAATGCAGGGGGCACGGGTTCGATCCCTGGTCGGGGAACTAAGGTCCCAAATGCCTCACGGCATGGCCAAAAAGGAAAAAAAAAAAAGAAGAAGACAGCAGATCCCTGTTCTTATGAAGCTCTGTGTGTGGGGGCGGGGGGACAAAATACAAAACTCAGCAAGGAATGTACTGAATGGTGAAGGGAGTGCGGGACAGCGCAATGTGATGCTGGGTATAAGCGGCCCCAGGAGCTCGGGCGAGGGGTGGCCACGCCCTCCGGGGAGGACACTCTGAGAACAGAAACCCTACGTTCTTACCACCCACCTCACCAAATTCACAACACACTGCCTCGTTTCAGGTGCATAATTCTGGCTTTTGCCCAGAATCTCCACAAAAAGCTTGAATGGGCTTAGAGTAACCCCACACTTTGTTTACGTGAATAACCTGTACATGTAACTTGCTCAGAATTACAGAATGAATCTCAGAATGGAGTTATGAAACTCCTTTTAAATAGTATCTAATAATAAAAAAAGACATGCTACAGACTAATAACTTTTCACGTTGAAATTAGATTAAAAAATTTTACATTCATTTTTACTTCCATATGTAATAAAAGCAATGATATGTAAATAACAGAAGGAGAACTTTTTGTGAGTTATTTTCCCTTAGGGCAACTCCTTCCTTCCTATCTGCTCTGTGTCTGATGTGAGGTGGCCCAGTCCTTGTGGGTGAGGCCCCCTTGTGGAGTAGTTAGCATGAAGAAGCAGGGATTACAGCCTCTATAGCATCCTGGACACCTAAGAACCCTCTGCCATGCTGGAGGGTCTGAGGGTCTTCACACCCGCCGAGTTCAGAAGAGTTTGCAAGCACCATGTGGATGCCCTAGTTGAACAGCAATGGGACAGCCCCTACCCCCCCACGACGGATAAGCCACGGCATCTCTAAGCACTAAGACCATTGTCACACAGACAGGGAAACCACGCTCAGGAGACCAGAACCTCCTGAGAGAGGCGGAATGGCTCACCGGCAGCACACACATCATGCCAAGGTCGGAAGGAGGTCAGTCCTGCTGCAGCTCCTTCCACTGCAATGCCTGCCTGTGTCTGCTGTGTGCTGGGCCTGGGCCAGGCTGGCCGCCGGCTGAGCCTAACTGGTCCAAGACTGATGAACCCAGCCCGGCGGCCAGGTTCAGGAATCTGGCCAGATCATCACTTAAAGCTCCCCAGAATTCTGACTGGTCCTAAGCCTGGAATTCCTAGCAAATCTTGATGTCCCCCTCCTCACCTCTGATCGTGCGCGTGCGCGCGCGCGCGCACACACACACACACACACACACACACACCCCTAGACTCCCTCTCATCTGTGTACCCACACTGCTCCCTTTGCCTGGACCTCTTCTCCTTTATCTGGCAAGCACCCACTTAATCCTTCATGACTCAGCTCGGCATCCGTCACCTCCTCTGGGGGGCCTCTCCTGACAATACCAGTCCACGTGAGGCCCCCCTCCTACGGTGGCCCATATTGCACTATGTGTTAAGGTAACAGAAGTAGACTGGTCAGAGGTCTGTTTATGCCACAGAAAATAAGCTCCTAGATACAGGGACTAACGATGTCTTACTCACGTTTGTGCCTCTAGCACCTTCCCCACAGCAGATTCTCAATCAGGGCTGATCAAATGGATAAATGGATAAATGGTAGAATCAAAGAGAGAAAGCTCAAGACAGTTGCCCTAAACTAATCAGATTTCTAGTATTTTTTGCGGTACGCAGGCCTCTCCCGTTGCAGAGCACAGGCTCTGGACGTGCAGGCTCAGCGGCCATGGCTCACAGGCCCAGCCGCTCCGCGGCATGTGGGATCTTCCCGGACCGGGGCACGAACCCGTGTGCCCTGCATCGGCAGGCAGACTCTCAACCACTGAGCCACCAGGGAAGTCCTCTAGTCATTTTCAATTGGCTACTAGTCACATGGTTCACAGATGAATCAGCCTGATTTAAGATGCAGAATTGAACACTTGCTTCAGTTTCTAATCAGTTAACTGATCGATCGGATCAATCGAACTGCAGGGCTCTTTTTTTTTTCACTTCTTTATTGGAGTATAATTGCTTTACAATATTGTGTTAGTTTCTGCTTTATAACAAAGTGAATCAGGATATACATATACATATATCCCCATATCTCCTCCCTCTTGCGTCTCCCTCCCACCCTCCCTATCCCACCCCACTAGGTGGTCACAAAGCACCGAGCTGATCTCCCTGTGCTATGCAGCTGCTTCCCACTAGCTATCTATTTTACATTTGGTAGTGTATATATGTCAATGCTACTCTCTCACTTCATCCCAGCTTCCCCTTCGCCCCCTGTGTCCTCAAGTCTGCTCTCTAGGTCTGTGTCTTTATTTCTGCCCTGTCACTAGTTCATCCGTACCATTTTTTTAGATTCCATACATGTGCGTTAGCATACGGTATTTGTTTTCTCTTTCTGACTTACTTCACTCTGTATGACAGACTCTAGGTCAATCTACCTCACTACAAATAACTCAGTTTCATTCCTTTTTATGGCTGAGTAATATTCCATTGTATATATGTGCCACATCTTCTTTATTCATTCATCTGTCGATGGACATTTAGGTTGCTTCCATGTCCTGGCTATTGTAAATAGTGCTGCAATGCACATTGTGGAGGGCTCTTTTTATAAAGATAAAAATTCTGCGACATACTTTCCCCCCCAAACCTATCTTCATAAATAGAATTATTTAAGGGATAGATTTTAATTCTTAAAACACAATGAATTCTATTTTAATAAATAATACTATGTAATATTTACTAAAAATGTTAAAAAATATCCAGTACATATTTTCTTCACAGAATTCCCATATGTATGAGAACTCTATATCTTCATAATGTTTGCATAGCAATCCTGATAATCCCTGTTGTAAATTCTTTCTGAAGTACTGGAAAGTAACTGGTAACATCTGCTATATGGCAAAGTAAGAAGGGAGAGGAGAAGGAGTTATCTTACGTGCTCATAAATGAATTATATTCAGTTCCTTCCTCCATTGTCTCTTCCTACTTCAGACCCAGGCAGAGTTGAGGGGTGTGGTGGGAGGGAGAGATGTCAGGATAGAGTTACCATTGATATACATAGTATAGCAAACTAATAAATAACCCATGAATCTTCCCCTTCTCCTTTTCTTCCTTTCTCCTGACATTTCAGCAGCAGGATTCGTGACGATTTTGAAACAGGCCGGTCTCACATCAGGGACCAGGGGATGCTGACTCTGAATCCATAATGGTCCAAGAGACGTGGCTGGAGCTGACCCGCTAGATCAGGTGCAACTAAAAAGCAGACGCCTGCGACGAGGATGCTTCAGCGAAGACCCAAAGCGACCCCAAAGCAATAGAGTATGAGGACACTTCCTCTCTCAGAACAGCCCTCTATATATTACAGTGGGGGGAAGCCTCGACCCCATTCCAGGAAACCTTCACAGACCATTAAAGAGAAGGTCATACCTTATTTGGCCCAGCACCTCTCCAGTCACCCCATATGTGAGAGAAGGCCAAAGATGGGCTGGAAGTGGCTGAAAGCCACTATAATCTGCTAAGCAGCCCTTTCTTTCATTGTCTTTGTCACAGACCTCCCCTCCCCCCAGGGAGGGGGAGACACCTAACCCACACCCAGGCATTCCAGCTGCTGGTCCAGTTTGCAGTGAGGTCCTGGAATTTCCTTCAAAGGGCCAAGAGTCAAACATACCTGTCTACTCAAAGACCAGTTCAGAAACAAATAGCCTTCACTAGATTTTGGTAAGACGACTTCTACTTCTTCGCATTATAAAAACAGCCTGAATCTACCTTGGAAATACATAATCTACTTACATATCCTCTTTACCTTCCTCTGCCCAGAATATTACTAAGAAAAAATGATAAAGATGATAAGAATAAGTAAGATAGTGAGCTTCCTGGTCTCTCCATCATGTGGCCCTAAAAGTGAACATGAACATGAAAACATTTAATTTGGTCCTTATGATAGATCTGACATTCACGACTTAGGCTTTTACAACCTAATACTATTACTACATGTGAACTTAGTAACTGAACATTTCTAATGCTGATAGAACATTGTTTATATGGTAAAGGGAAGAAGTAAGTGAACTGGGGATTTGAACATTTTGGAGAAAAAAGGGTGGGTAACTTTTTTTTCTCCCTATGATATTGTTATATGCGAGTAAAGGGAGATGTTTACATTCTTATGTAAACATCTTATTTTATTTTTGTAAACATTTTATTTTATTGTAAACATTTTATTTTATTTTTGTATTTTATCAGTACAATGTTTCTCTTAATTCTCTTTCAACCTATGGGTTCCTGATTTCGGGCAAAAATAAAGACATGAGACATGAGGGAACAAGGAAGATGCCCCTGGGGCAGCACGGTGGGTGGGGCCAAGGGAGGCTCAGAGGAAAGAGCTCAGGGGGGTGGGGGTGGGGTGTCTCCCGAAGCCAGTGAGGCTGAACCGGACACGAGGGACCCTCTCCATCCTTCAAGTGTGTTTCATGGAAGGAAGGAGAAAAATAAAGGCAGCACTGGAGAAGGGTGCTTCTGGCAGCAATGTGCAGACTGTGCTATTCCAGCTTGTTCCATGGACCCTTGGCCTAAATCTGACCTGTTCAAGAACATGGTTACCTCATGTTTCTACTCACAAGGCATCACCTTTCTGTTTCTTTCAGAGTCCAGGCGAAAGAAAGAAACGACACATCTACATTTCCAAGGCTGCGGCATGCTAACAGGGGAGGGGAGGTGGAGAAGCGCAAGGAATTGGTGCCTCCAGGCCTGAGACAAGACCATCTGGTAGGAGAGGCGGCCAAGGTAAAACGACTAGAGTCTGGAGATGATAGGGACAGAGCAGGTGACTGGATAGTTAATGCCACTAGGGGATTGTAAGTAAAGAAGAAAGTACGAGAGACCCCTGTAAATTACCGATCACTCAAGGAAGCAGGTTTGCTTAACCACAAAGCCGAGCGGGCTTGCTTAGCAACAGAAGCAACAGAAGCATGAGACATGCCCCCAAACAATAAAACAGTGGTGGACTGAGACCCACATCCTGCCCAGTGAGCTCAGTAAGTTAATGATTCCTAGGACACGCTCCTCTGAGCACACTAAAAACAAAACTATAAGGAAAAGGTGACATTATCCTAAAACCTGAGATGATTCACCATTTTTAGCATATGTTACTGCCCTTCTGCTAATTTAAATAGCACCATGACAGTCCCAGCCTGACCATGTAGAGATAAGAAAACTCCCCCACTGACACGGAGGAGGAACTAAGGATGCAAGCATGACGTCTACGCAAGAATGAGGAAGAAGGTGGTCTTCTCCCCCTCCCCATTTTTCCTTTGATTATAAAACTGTAGCCCACTAAGTTCTCGGGACATAGCACTCTCTCACCTGCCTGCTTGTAAGCCTCACAAGCGTCCTATTTTAACAAATCACTTCTTATCTATCAGTTTGCTTCTCGCTGAATTCTTTCTGCACGGACACATAAAGAACCAGAGCTCCTTGGAGCCCCCTGACACACATTTCTGTGGTTTCAAAGGAGCTGGATCAGGCCCTGATGGCCAGGTCAGTTATCAAACATCCAGACCCTGTGCAGTAAGAGGGAGCTATCTCACCATCAGGCCACATCTCCCGCTGCCCACCTGCCTCTGGCACTCCCATACCCTTCTCTTTCCTCCTCCTCCTGTCCCCAGCCAAGTGCCCACTCCCACAGATGTGGGAGTGTAAATTATCTCATTACCTGGTGTGGTGGCAGCAGCCTAAACTTGGAATCAGAAGACATGGGTTGGAATCCCACTTGGCATTCACTGGCTGTATGACCCAGGCTACCTCTCCCTTCCCTCACCTATGAGGTGGGATAAATAAGAGTCAAACAGGAGACTCCCCTGGTGGTCCAGGGTAAGACTCCGGGCTCCCAACGTAGTGGGCCTGGGTTTGATCCCTGGCTGGGGAACTAGATCCCACATGCATGCCGCAACTAAGAGTCTGCATGCCACAGCTAGGAAGTCCGCATGCCACAACTAAGATCCCGCGCGTCGCAACTAAGACCCAGTGCAGCCAAAATAAATAAATAAATATTTAAAAAAAAGAAAAAAGAGTCAAACGGGAGTCCAAAATTATGAGGATTAAATATGTTAACAATGAACTTCTCTATAATACTACAGTTGCGATGATGATTAAAGTAATTTACACAATGACCAATGTGAATGACCATCAAACAGCCTTTGTTCTTCAGGTAATATTTATCTTTAAAATGGAAAGTTTGTCAAATCAAATGAATCTCTCATTGGTGAACTCTGCTTGACCAATTCTTCTGACCCCCTTTCAGTGAGTCTGGGGCAAGTTGGCCCTTTCATTCTGGCCTCATTTTTATTTCAAAGACAAATATGGTTTCTAGGATGGAGGAAGACAAGCAAGCATCATTTCCATCAGTTATTGGCCCACTTTTTATACCCGGCACCTAGGTGCACTGCAGATGCTCAGATCAGAAGTCCATACTTAATGTCTTGAAATAAATAACTTTAAGGACTGAAGTCTGGAATGACCTGGGATTGGATGATCGAGTACCTGGTGTCATAAAATCCTGTGTTGAACAATCACAAATCAAAGCTGGGGAATTTGGTAATTATCTACAGAGAACAGAAACCTGCCCGAGGTCCCTGAAATCTGTTACTTCATTCATTCATTTCTTAAACACCTTGTTTTCACTGTCCTTTCTACTACTAACTTCCATGTAACATTACAAATAGATTAATTAGTAAAATATTTGGTTCCCTCCCTCCGTTCCTTCCTCCCTCCCTCCCTTCTTTCCTTCCCTTCTCTTTTTTCCTTTTTTCCTTTTTTTAATAATTTTGAAATATCAGCTTAAAACATCAGTTTAAAAAACAACAGTTAAAAAGAAAACCACTAAATGTCAAGAGCCCTAAATGCTTTTGTGCCTGTGATCCTACTATATGACAAGAAACCATCCTGAGGAGATAATTAGATCTTATCTGTGAGTAGTGGTGGCAAGACGGGAGTAGGTGGGAGTGTCAACATTGGACCAAAACAAAGCAATTCACATGATTAGTTAGGGGGGAAAAAATGACTCAAACAGGTGGCTGGGGTTCCTATCTGATGAATGAAATTCTGACACTCCGATGAGGTGGTCATATATTTTATTTGTCCCTCTATGACCAGAAATTTAGGAATGCAAACTGGATCAAGAGGAAAAGCAGAAAGTAAACTGATACATGAAATGTAAAGTATTTCTGTTGGTGATCATGGTGGTAGAGAGCAGAACAGACCAGAAAGACCTCACCGCCCCTCCCCACTTCTTTTTTCCCCACAAGTTTTCACAGATGGTTATATTAGTTGTTTCCAAACTTATACAAGGATTGGGGGCTAGAGGCAATGAAATTTAGCAGCAGTGCTGGTGTTAAAGAGATAAGGTTTTAGCCCCAAGTAACACCTTTCAATCTCCCCCGTAACAACAATAGAAACTTGCTTCAGGCAGGGTGGTGTCCCACTTTTTAACTTGCCCCCAGAAAATATCCTGAATTTCACAGATGTTCACAGTAACCTGACCTGATTGTAAATATCTTCTCTCTGTAATTCCCCCCCTGGTTAAATGAAGCTATGCAAAGGGCAGACAAAAAGCAAAGCAGGAAGCCTCCCACACTAGAAATCGAAGATAAGAATCACAGAAGCCAAATGGCTTTTATTGAAGGGTATTTTAAAGCCAATGTAGACATATATGGCTATTTGTAAATCCTCCATATGTGTGTATAAACATGTGCCTTCACACATCAAAACTGGATTGGTTCCTGAGCCACAGAAGGTACTGAGAACAAAGTGAAAGCAACTGAATTGTAGAAAATGCATACTTCCAATGTATACAACAAAGGAGTACTACTTTTAATACACCAAGAGCTAAGAGAGTAATACACTAGAAAAATGGGCAGAGGAAATGTATAGGAAGACCACAGAGGGGAAAAAATACAAATGGCTGATAATATAAACTACTTGCTAAGTACAGCAGTGATCACAGAAATGTAAAACTAAATACAATCTATCCATCTTAAACTAGCAAAAGCTAAAAAATGTTAATAGTTTTTGGTCCTGGGGGGGGGTATGGGGAAACAGATACTCTCACTCTCTCCTGGGAGTGTACATTTGTACAGACTTTAGAGGAAAATATGGTAGTGCCTATTAGATTTTTTTTTATTCGAGTATAATTGCTTTATAATATTGTGTCAGTTTCTGCTGAACAATGAAGTGAATCCAGCTATACGTATACATATACCTCCTCCCTCTTGGACCTCTCTCCCACATGCCCCTCCCCCATCCCACCCATCTAGGTCATCACAGAACACCAAGCTGAGCTCCCTGTGCTATACCGCAGGTCCCCACTAGCTATCTATTTTACACACGGTAGTGTATTTATGTCAAATCTAATCTCCCAATTCATTCCACCCTCCTCTTCCCCCGGATTACCTTTGATTTGGGCATCTTCTCATGGAAATACACCCACATATTCAGAAAGATATACGCGTCCAAGGCTCACTGAACATTGTTTGTAAAATCAAAAATGCAGAGGAGGGCTTCCCTGGTGGCGCAGTGGTTGAGAGTCCGCCTGCCGATGCAGGGGACACGGGTTCGTGCCCTGGTCCGGGAAGATCCCACATGCAGCGGAGCGGCTGGGCCCGTGAGCCATGGCCGCTGAGCCTGCGCATCCGGAGCCTGTGCTCCGCAACGGGAGAGGCCACAACAGTGAGAGGCCCGCGTACTGCACACACACACACACACACACACACACAAAAATGCAGAGGAAAATGCAATGTTTATCAACAGGGAAGTGCTTATACAAAATATGATACAGCTAGACTGTGACATTTTCTGAACTTTAAAATGAGTGAGATAAAATCATGTATATTGACATGAAAGCACGTCCAAGAAACTTTTAACTAAAAAGTGCAGTTTGCATAGATTATGCATCGCATAATTCCAAATTTGTGAAGAAAAAAATGATTCCTATATATTCATGTGTATTTCCATAGAAGCAGTCTAAAAGGACACCAGCTGAAGACAGGTGAGGTTGGGGGGATGTGAGAGGAATTACACTTCTTCTTTCATACGTATGTGTCAAGAATGTATTGTGTATTTTAATGATGGAAAAAATATAGATTGATTTTGCTGAGGCTGGAAAAGTGGAAAACGTTGTTTCGGGTGTTCTTCAATCTCAGCACGAATTGTTGGGGTCAGATGAGGAAGTCTGAAAGTCTTTGGTTAGTTCAGCTACTTTCGCAGAACATTTAAAGTGCCCCGCTAATTTGCTAATTACTGCCCATTAACTAAGGGGAGAGGGAAAGAAGAGGAGACATCACAGCCCTGTCAGACCTGTGGCCTCACTCTTCAGTGGATATTGGTATGAAGCAGTTGTCTCCCCGAGTTCACCGTCCACATTTGCTTCATCAGAGAACATGGCATCCCTCTGCCCAAGCCCTCCACTGACTTCCCATCTCACTCAGAAAAATCGACATCCATATACAACAGTCTACAGAGGTCCATGGCCTCCTACCGTTCTTGTCAACACACTTTACCCTTTGGGCCTCTTTTCTGTTTCTCAGACACAGAAAAAATCCCTGCCTCTGAGGCTTCGCCCTTGTCTTCCCTCTGCCCAGAAGGCTTTTCCCTCAGGTATCCCCAAGTCTCTCACCATCACTTCTCTCACAGCTTTCCTCCAGTGGTGCCTTTTAGTGAGGCCCGCATTGACTACCATATCTAAGGTTGCGATCTCCATACCTCCACCCCAAGATTCCCCGTCTCTCCCACACTTTATTATCACCATCTGTTATTTTTAAATTTATTTTGTTTACCGTCTCTCTCCAATGACAAAGATTCTCTCCATGGCCAAACTTTAGCGGAGCTCCTCTGAGCCCTCTTCCTGACTAGGCCTCAATCTTAGCCTGTAAATATTTGAACTAACGCTAACGTTGTTTCTAATGGCTCAAGGCTGCTTCCCTAGGATGACCCCAGCCCCCCTTAAAGTGCCTGCCTGAGAAAACTCAAGGCTGCCAAAGAATTTACTATTTGTTCCAACCAATCTGAAGATAGGGCCCCCTGGCTCCCAGCCTCTGTGGGAGGGTAGGAGCCTAACTTCCATAAGTGATAAGGAATGAGCACCAGCGAACAAGCCCAAACTAGTTTCACATGGACCAACGCCCCTTTTTCACACTTCTTGTAATTTTTCAACTTCCTGACCCTACTGAGTCCCTGCCCACTCCCCTCACTACTCCCTCCTTCTTCCTTTTTTTTTTTTTTTTTTTTTTGCGGTACGCGGGCATCTCACTGGTGGCCTCTTCTGTTGCGGAGCACAGGCTCCGGACGCGCAGCCTCAGCAGCCATGGCTCACGGGCCCAGCCGCTCCGCGGCATGTGGGACCTTCCCGGACCGGGGCACAAACCCGCGTTCCCTGCATCGGCAGGCGGACTCTCAACCGGGGCGCCACGAGGGAAGCCCCCCTTCTCCCGTTTTTAAAATATTTTTTATATATAATACACACACACACACATATATATATATTTTGGCTGCGCTGCACGGTTTGTGGGATCTTGGTTCCCCAACCAGGGATCGAACTTGTTACCCCTGCAGTGGAAGCATGCAGTCCTAATCACTGGACCACCAGGGAATTCCACCTCCTTCTCCCTTTAAAACACCCAGTCACCTCTGTACAAACTGAAGTCAAGTTCAGTCCATCCTGGACTCTTTTCCCTATTCCTTAGAATGTTACTGCTCAAAATCTGTCCTTTCCACTTCCACTAGCAACAGGCTTTGTTTATGTTTAACATTCCCCACTGTAATATAGGCTCCAAGGGCCGGATTTTGTTTTCTTACTGGCACATAATAGAGACTCAGTAAATACCTGCTGAACATCACTGATGGATGGACAAACGTGCGTGGGTTTTAGTCCTACAGGCACATTTCCAGGCTGGGATAAGCATGTTCAAGCTTTTGGATGAAATATATTGCTCACTTCACTCCTTAAATACCTGGCAAGTGACAGGTGCCCGACTATCACAGATCATTCCAGTCTTCCTACACTTCCTACACTTATCTTCGATTTGTTTTTAATCCTGATAGAGCACCATCTGCTACATGCTTAATATCCTCCATAAACGTAAAGGACCGAGCACAGAATACCATGCTAACGAACGATTATTGCAAAGTACTGTGTGAAAAGTATCTGCTTCACAGAAAGACTTTTGTTGTTGACGGTTATTTCCTCTACTTCCCACCCTTTATTTCCATCTATGGCCCTGGTGTTGAAACTACCCTTCAACCCAATTCCCCCCGTGCCTCTCTGGGTCTCCATTCCCCAAACTTCAATGAAAGTGCTTTGGCTATGAATTCCAGGACATTTTTTCCGATGCAATCCAATGATGTCTTTTCAGTGTTTATTCTTTAGGTTCTCTTAGGTGATCTGACTGCTGCTAACCAACCTCACTATACTCTTTCTCCCTTATTCTTCTCATTTTTTTTTTCAGCTCTGGCTTCTCACCACTTTTAGGTGACTGCAAGCTGTCCCAAGTATAATCTGTCACTTCTAACACATGCTTTATAAGCAACTACTATAAGTGAGGTAGTACGGAGATTACAAAAGTCTAATACTCAAATGCTGCACTCAAAGAGATCGGAGACAGTCTATACTCATAGGAGAAGTTAAAGTTTACTGCACAGTGGTTGCTTTAATAATTATTTGTTGAACGAAGTGGTTAGGTAGGAAAATTCTGGCACTACCCAAGGCGATAATAAACTGCTACATGATTGACACGATAAGTGAAAGTTCTCCATTTAGAGCTGTGGCTTCTCCCCACTGTTAAACTTCTCACTCCTAAAGGGTATTTTCTATGGGGACTGTAACATCAACCACAGGTGACTAAACTAACATATCTGCTTATTACATCCTCAAATCTGCATATTTTCCAGCAGCCTTGTGATTCTCAGAGGGACCACCAACATTCTGATCCTCAGGTACATCTTAGCATCTGCAGTCTCCTTGGAAGGAGGATCATGCCCACCCCATCAGGGCAGAAGTTCCTGAGGCCTCCCTTCCTTCTCACATCCATGAGAAGCCCTGGTCTGGGCATCAATAACCTCAACTCCAGTCCCCTTCAGCCCCTCCCTCTTCTCTACAAAAGGCATCACAGACACTGAGAAATGAGGAATGAGAAATGTAAAGCTTTACACAGATGTAAAGCTTTTCAAACGTGCATATTCATCACTTACTCTTGTCTTTACATGTTTGGAGTAATGCCATCTCAAAAACTAGATTTGAGTCATGAGTTTCCAGTGATGAAAGTGTTTTCATCTTAGGTTAAAAAAAAAAATTCTGGGTCAAAGTTTAAAATTCTGGGTCAAAGGGTGCGAACTTCCAATTATAAGGTAAATAAGTCCTGGGGTGTAACGTACAGCATGGTGACCATAGCGAACAGTACTGTACTGTGTATTTGAAAGTTGCTAAGAGAGTAGATCTTAACAGTTCTCATCATGACAATAAATTTTTTTGTAACTGAAGGCAGGGATGGATTTCAACTAAACTTATTGTGCTAATCATTTCACAACACATACATACATCAATCATTATGTTGTACACCTAACTTAATACAATGTTATATGAAAGTTGTATCTCAAAAAAGATTCTATCTCCATCTCTTCATCCTACCATCTGAAAACCCGCTAGACACTACACGCATGAAGACTGTACAGATAGAATCCCAGGAACCCATTGATTGACATGGGCACTCTTGAAGCAAAATACCCTGCATGGGTGGAAGTTCTAAAGGTTCCTCTCACTAAATCTTTCAGAGCTTCCATCTCTTATAAATAATACATAGTTGGGCTTACCAAACAGGAAAGCAAGAGTAGACTTTCAAGCAGTATAGAAGTTTCCACGGATGGAATTGTAAGCTACATTAGTGCTAGAAGGAATCCATCCTTAAAGTAGTTGACAAGCCCAGTGGAAGCTCTCCAGAGGTTTGCTCCTCAAAGCGTGGTCATGGGCCAGCCGTATCAGCAAAACTTAGAAGCCTATAAGAAAATGCAGAAGCTCAATCTCCACCCCTACTGAACTGCCACAAGATCCTCAGGTGATTCATAAGCACAGTGACATTTGAGAAACTGGATACTGTAACCCTGTCACCTAAATCAGATGTGGACTCAGGTGAGAGCTCTGGTCAACAGGCCATTACAGCAGGTTGATGTAGTTGTCCACTGATGCACTGAAACATCACCCCTTCTAGAAGAAAATGGTGGACTTAGGGCTTCCGGGGGGGGTCTGACTAGGACTCTAATTTTTCATCGTTTGTGGCATGCCTTTGTTGCTTGTTGGCTATGAGCAGAGCGGCAAGGTGATGATGGCTGAAAACCACAGCCTGGGATTAAGGGCTTCCTTGCTGGGGCACAGGGACCAGCTGAATCATATCGAGACATCTCCACCCCCAGCCTCAGTAAGAGTCTAACACAGGTGAGGGCCTGCGAACATGAACATCAAGGGACGCCTTGGAGGGAGAGGGCTCAGAGAGCAGCAGTTAAAGCATGTGTGTGCAGAAACAGAAGTGGGGAGTGGCAGTCAGGCCGCCGAAAGCGGGACGGTGGGATGGGGGGACATTTACACACAGATTTTGATGCACAAGGTAAGTTTTCCGGCACTAGAAAGTTCAAAACACCTGCTTTTTCCTTTCTGCAGCTTCCTGGCAACTGCTGGGCCCTCCAGTGTATTCCTGGGCCTGGGCAGACACTCCCATCTTGCCATTGCCTGAGGCCACAGACATTTTTCATCTCCCAGCCCGCTGGGAATTTGTCAGCTGCCTAAAGAAACATCATCCCAGTGAAAAACTACCAATCGTGATCTGGATAATTGCATGTGACCTAATGCCAACCCTAAACCTATGCTAAGAAACGTTTTATCAGATCAGGCCAGAGGAATGCCATCCCACCCCCCAAACAGGCCCCAGAAGCCAGGGTCACCCTCTGGGAGAACATAATCCACAGAGAGCCAGGGTTTGAATCAGCCTCACTGCCTCAGGGTTCCATTTGGAAAGAGGCACAGGCCTGATCTGCTGTGTGAGACCCATTGTTACAGCTCCTAAAGGAATGCGGGGTGGAGGATGTCTGGTGAGTGACCAATGAGGGCTGAATGGAAATACAAGGGGCCTAGGTGGCACCACGATTATGTGCACCCTGCAGCTGGTGTGGTGGTTGTGGAGGGAGACATGGGATATCCCATCAATCGGCCAAGAGAGAAGATTGTCTGTCTTCACACCCAAACCATCTCCGCCGTGTACTTCACACTCCTCAATCCATAAGATCTGCCCTTGTGACCCACCCCTCCAACAGGTGTCCCCACCCTGTACCCCGGCCAACGACTTCCATCATCCTGCTACTCTTACCTTGTTCCCTAGGAAGATCCCTCCTTCTTGCTTCCTTCGCCATAACTCCAAAACACCCCGCTGTGCTGTAGAACATCCGCTTCATCATAGACAACTGTTTCCTTATTCAACCCAATTTTATTACCCCACTCTTTTTTCAGTTAATTTATTTTTTAATTGAAGTACAGTTGATTTACAATACTGTGTTCATTTCAGGTGTGCAGCACAGTGATTCATTTTGGGTTTTGTTTTTGTTTGCAGATTACATTCCATTGTAGGTTACTACAAGATATGGAGTATAATTTCCTGTACTATACAGTAAATCCTTATTGCTTATCTCGTTTATGTATAGTAGTCTGTATCTGTTAATCCCATATTCCTAATCTGTCCCTCTCTCCACCCGACTCTCCTTCTTCTTTCTGAGCCTAATAGGCATTTGGCTTTTTTCAGTGGCACTTTCGCTTCCCAGAAGCCCAGGAATTCCTCACTTTGCCGGTTCTCTGGTACACTGAGGTAATGGTGTGTTTTCCCATCCTAACCATCTCTAATCTAAGAACTATCCTGTCCGCACCTATAAGAGCGCATGCCAGCAGCCTTGCTTGTCCCGTACAATGGATATTGCTGGTTATGGGAATGGCTACCTGAGCCAGGCTGGGCATTTGGAATTGGATCCAAGGACACCAAGGGGTCTCTGTTTGCTCTAACTGAAGACGTGTGAATGCAGAAACTCTGAGGAAACGCGTGCTTGTAATAGCAGAGAATCTGGTATGGCTGGATGCATGGATGGATGGACGCATGGATGGATGGGAAGATAGATAGATAGATAGATAGATAGATAGATAGATAGGTAGGTAGGTAGGTAGATAGAGCCCTAGGGGGAAAAAGTGATGGAGAGATGGTGAAAGAGTGCCCTTCTTGGCCACAGGCAATTTATCAGCTCCTGGTTCTGGGTCCTCATGATACACAACTCTACCTATTGGTTTTGAACTGCTCTTATATCCTTAGACAAACAAAAACAAAAACTTCTTTCGAACAAGGGAGTCTCTAATCCTGGCTATGGAAAATTGTTCATTTTGAGCAAATCCTTGCTATCACTTAATAATCTTCTCATTCATGCCTTACTGAAGCCCTCCCACAGATGTCACATTGTCTCCTTTACTTTCTTAACCTCAGAGTCACTACGTTAATGGCCCAAACTGACCTGCTTGGTTACCACACACTAAATCAAGTTGTTATATATTCTGGGGGTATGAAGTATTACCATAAAGTAACATGAATGACTTAGATGTCCAAATGATCGTTATTCCCACCAAAATAATCATGCTGGGAGACAGTATATGTATTCCCACAATGTGGCCACTATCCTGGCCATTTCTGGAATGTCTCTTCAAATCTTCCCCACTGACAGTAAATCCATGTCTCTGAAAGTTAGACATGATTTTTAGAAAGAGCTACAGTCGTGCTGTAACCAGGGAAAGTGGATAAAATGAGGGATTGAATATTTTAATCATAAAGCTTTGGTTAGAAACACTGTTTTACCCAGCAGAATCCTAATTGAAATAAGCATATCTTCCATAATTGGAATAAGTATATGACAATTCTAAAAGATAACATTCATTTGAAGACATAAGTTCTATTACATTTATTAAATACAAATCATGTTCTTTGTCATCATCAAATCTTTCTGTCCTCTTCATCTAGAGAAGCAGCAATCAGAGATTTATAAAGCCCAGTAGGTTGGAGAAGAAGGATTTGACAAATGTTTGTTATTGATGTTTAGGTTACTCAATTATTATCTAATAGAAATAAGACCGATAAAGAAGACGCCATTCAGGTAGGTTACAATATACATGAAGGCAAAAGATTACAGACCAACCTGATGACCTGAATAGTGGCCACAAATTATACGTCACATGCTTAAAATATGTGAGCTGCTGATCCGGAATGGAAGCAGCACACCGACGATATTCCCACCATAGTAAGAGCCCTGAGCTCTGGGGACAGATAACGCACTTTTCTTTAAGTCACAAGTTTCTTCCTGTTATGAGGGGTAAGCAACAGCTACTTTTTCTCAAGCCTTCACAGAGGCATCGAGAAACTGCTAAGTAAGGTATATAAATGTCAAGTTTTAGCCAATAGGTCACGCAGTGAGCTAGATCTCAGAAACCTTTCTAAGGCAAGCCTTGCAACCCACTTCTCCGTGCAAATTTCAGGTAGTGTGATCAAAGGTAATGAGTCAGCCAGGAGGGTGTTTTAAAAACACTAAAGCTGCTTCAGGGTTTTCTTCCTGAGCTTCACTGTAACTGAAACTACACTTGTACTCTGAGACAAGATAGGGTTCCTGGGCATGAATTACACACATGACTCCAAGATTGAGTAGTTTTAGGTTAAAAGAACGCACCTCAGTAACGATCACTGAAGCATGCTTGCCTGAAAATACAAGATCCCAGAATCCCATTACAGTTAATCCAAATTTGTTGTTTATACTAGAAATCTGAAGTGTTGGATAGACCTTAAAATAGACAGACAACTGGCTGGGGCCTGAAAATGACCTTTTGATGGAAACATGTTTATTCTGATGATCTCAGAATAGTGTTTGTAGAGTAATACATAACTGGATTTCCTCCCTGGTGGTGGGGTACATACGAGTCGTTTTCCCTGAGTGGCGATGGCTGTGCACTAAGGTTCTATTAGGTACGGAAAAGAGCGTGAGCTTTGAAGTCATAAAGATTTGAGTATCTGTTCTACTACTTCCCTGCTACCTGTGGGACTGGGTGCGTTATTCCATTTTTCTGAAGCCAGGTTCCTTATCTAAAAAGTGGGGCTGATACTTAGCTATGTCACAGGGTTGCTATGAAGATGAAATGTGATAGCGTGTACAAATATGCAGGACTGGATTCGTGTTAAAGTTCACTTCCTCTAAGCCCTCTTGCCTACGCTCTTGCATCCAACACCCAGCACTGCCCTGCAAGGAGGCTGCAGAATCCCCGACACCAGCCCGAGGCTGGACTGACATTCACAACTTCCCTTTCACGAACTACTTTTATGAAGATATTGTGAAGCAAGGTTCACACAATACTCCCAAGGAAGTGCTCAGGATTTCATCAACAGCTCTTCAAAAACAGTCTAGTTAATTTTGGGTTGTGTGTGTGTGTGTGTTTTAAACATTTGGAAATCATAGCTTCTATCCAACTTTCCATTTATATTTTTTCTCACTTCGCCTAGTTTTTTGATTTATGACTTCATGTCAAAAGAACTGACTTTTAGGGAATTCATGCATTAAGTCCATAAATATTTAGTAAGCACCTATTATATACCAGGCCCCGTATCTGGCACTGAGAATGCAAAACTCAACTAAACATAATTTCTGTTTTCAGTGCTGTTACAGCACAAGGAAGGAAGCACAGTCAACTACACCAAAGTAAGTCCTGTCACAGCCGGGTGCCCAAGGTGCCGCCATTTACATGGCACTCGAAAGTCCAAAAGCACTTTCACACTTTCAGCCTCACATGAACCCTATGAGCTAGGCGTTACCGTTACTCATCATTTCCAGGTCAGATATAAGGAAGCCAAGCGGAAGGAGGGGGAGTAAGCTGACCAGGATCACACTGATAATAACCGTGGTTCTGTGTCTCGAATCTCAGCTGGCTGTGTTCTCCCCACCATCTCCCTCAGTGTCCATGTCAGAATACACTCCGAACACGCCCCCTATCAAGCTTGCAAATGTCACCTAAATTGTGTCTGCCGGGAAGCATTCAGACACAGGAAGTTCTCATTCTCTGGCCTTGGCCCAGCACCCTAACCTCCCTTCTCTCCCCCAGGACCCTACTGCTGAGTGTTTTCTGATGATGCCGGGTTGTTTCAGGCCTTGGTGTTTTTTCTGTACTCTTTCTTCTCCCCAAACACTCCTCCTCCATCTTCCTGTTCCTCCTTTTGCCTGGAGATAGTATAGGTTTCACCTCCTCCCGGAAGCCCTTCCTGATTACCCTCCCCCAAGCCATTTCCTATAGCTGAGCCTTCTAGGTTCTCCCCCAGGCCCAGGACTGGGCACAAGTCATAGCTCAGAATTGGTGGCACCGCAGTCATTGGTTTATTTGCCTGTCTTCCCCCCACTGTTCCTTTAGGGATGTGTTTACAGCCTCTGTGTTTAGCCCACTAGCTGTTTGTTGACTGAATGAACGAAGAAAAAAATCAAGATATGCTCCCTCACCTAGTGTACCACCTGCAGTGGCTGGAGCTCAAAACAAATCCACAGCTTTGCCAGCAGTCTCAGAGCTGCTACTGAACTACTGATGCCAACTAGAGCTTCCCCAGTTTAGGTATAATTCGCTCTTCAGGCATCCTCTGAAAACAAGAACAAGAGTCATCACCACCATCACCAGTCATTTTTTGAGCATACACATGGCAAATAACAATGGCTTAGACCACTACACATGCTGCTGTCTCTAGCCAGCCACATCCTTTCTGCTTTCATTCTTGCTCCCCAAATTGCAGAACCATGTCTGCTCACCTCTGTACACCCAGAGCCTAGAACAGTGACTGGCACATAGCAGGCCTCTCACCTCGATAAATATTAGTTGAATGAATGAATGAAACTGCCCCGGCTCACCTCTTCCTAAGTGACCTTATTGGCACTAAGTGAAGATTTCACCCTCTAGGCCACAACTGGCTTGAGTTTGGGTGGGTATCGGATCAAGACAGACAATGTCTCTGTGACCTCTGTGTGACCTATGACCTATGGCTTTAAACAGTGGATCTGCTCTAGGGAATGTGAACTGAAAAACACGAAGAAAGTTGTCCAGGTAAAATACGGACAAGAACCAAGAGGAAGTGAAGGTAAGCTGTGGTGGGGAGGTAGGAGCTATGAGGCAGGGTTTGTGTGAGTAGATGGATGAGGAAACACCCACAAAACAGATTCTCACCAGGAGAATCTGTTCGGATTAGAAAGCAGAGAGGCAAAGAGAAGCTGAGAGTCGGGGAGGCCGCGCCATCCCTGAGGAAGCGCTAGAAGAGAAAGAGGAACTGGTCCGTAGGGCCGCCTCCGTTCCTGACAGCTCTCTGGTCTCAGCTCCAGGTCAAGTGCAACCTGACTTAACAGGCATGTCCTTATCTAACAGCTGAAGATGATTTTTAGTGTTTCAGCCTCTGCTGCAGGGTAACAGGTGATGCTGAGTTTTAAAATGTCTTAACCTCGGGCACAGGATCACCTTGGCTTACAGGGTGACTTTGGGAGCGTTAGATAAAGGCACCCCTTCTGGGATGAAGCCTGACCAGTGGGCAGCTCCTAGCTGGATAGGAAGCCCACAGCCTTTGCACAAAGAAAAAGGTTCCCTTCTTGGAGGAGGTGGGGGCATGCAGGTCCACCCGAGACTGTATAGCTTGGCCAGGGCAGGGCACAGGCTGCATTTGAGCCCCCCTTGTCTGCCCTGCCCAGGCTGCCCTGCTTTTCCCGGCAGGATGGTTTTACTCTCCTGTGAGAAGGCAGGGACAGAAAGTACACCCAGAGCCAAATGGTCTTTTTTTGGTAAAAAAAAAACCACTCTGAGTTATGTGAATGGAAAGTGAGCCGGCATCCATTGCTCTTGCCTAGGGCTGCTCCGGCCCCGGGGCCCAAGAGTTCCCTTGGGACTCCCCACCCTGGCATGGCATGTCATTATGCTTTGGATAACAAAGGCTGAGCATGCAAACACCAACTGGAGTAGTTAGAACCTTAGAGGGCAGTGGAAGGCACTCTGGGAGCACCGGCAAGGTGTGGACAACCAGGACTTCCCCCAGTGGGACAGGTGACCATCAACTGCAGAACTCTTCTTGGACAGCAGCACCTCGCGGCAGTGGCCAGGTAGTAGCAGGTATGGATGGACAGAACATCTAGGTTACTAGATTCTCACTCCACTAGGCACTGAACACACCAGCGATGAAAGACTTGTGACAAAGATACTGGATTTGCCATTACCTACATACCTATGTATACTAGGGCAAAGGGATGCCGGAGGGATGAATCAGGGTACCAAAAGAGATGAGACTGTGTCTGGACACCAAGCTGATGAAATGGCCCATCTGCTCATACCTCCCTTTTTAAGGTGGCTCAAACGTTTTCTGTTCTGTGCAGCCCTACGTGCAAGACTAAGAGTCATAGCTTGAAGACAGCAAACGCCTCTTGGTACTCCTACAGCCCAATGGGTCCAGCACAGCGCTTGGTACACAGTAGGTCCACAGTCAGTACTTGATGAGCGCTTACAATAGGAGTAAGTCCTGAACTGTGTCCTAAGGCTCTTTACTTACTAAACATTGGGCTTATCAGAAAAGACCATTAGAACCCACTGAATATATTAAAGTTCTCAATGCAGAAGAAGATTGACCTGAAAATTAAGAGAACACCTGTCCATATATCATGAAAACCTTGCTTTGGGATTTTATTTTTTTTAATGGATAAAATACCACTTTATTTACAAAGAAATACTAGATTTTAAAATTCCACAACTTCTGTTGAATTCCAGAACAGTGAATTCAAAACCATAAAGCAATGTTTTTCTAAGCTCAAAACAGGGCTGATGTATCAATTCCAATTTTACTTCAGTTATATTTTTAAAATGTACTTATTTGAAAATATATGGCTTTCTTCACGTTTTGTATGGATTTTAAAATTTAAAACTAGAGATTTTGCTGACAAAGTACATGCATGTTTATCATGTGAAAAATTAACTATTCAAATCACAAGTTAAATAAAAGCCATTGAAGCCTGAGATGCTTTTCTTGACAAAATCCCAGTAATAAAGTACAAACAGAAAGTGGATTCTCTTGTGATATCTCCACAGCATCAACAGAGTGCCAAGTAGAGAGCTGGTCTTTTCAAAATATTTTTTTGGATTGGATCGTCTCTTATTGGCATAATAGGCAAAAACTTCGAGTTTCATAGTTTTTATTATTCTTTTACGGACAGAAGGGCAGAAAGGAAGCAGTGCTGGGATGTGGGGTGACTGATGGGGATGGCCGTTAGCTCTGGAGTGAGGCTCTTCTCTGACAACCCTTTGTGAACACTTTGCAGTCTTCTCCCCCCTCTCCTCCTCTGCCCCCTCCCAGCCACGCACCACTGCAAAGCTCCCTCCCCCCTCAACACTCTCCCAAAGACTCCACCAGGTAATTAACTCATTATTAGTAATTAACCCTTGGGAAGGACTTACTGGCAACTAGCTGAAATCAAAAAAGGGAGTGAGAAAAGCCACTTGGGAGGTGGAAGCAGCAGAGGAGAATACCAGTAGGGATGTGAGAAGGTACCAAACGAAAGTCTTCAGGCTTGCACTTGCCCAGGCCAACCCTGGTCACAATATCACAATACATATGGCAGCAAGTCATGCTGATATATAGGCCATAGCATGGTGGTTCCCAAACCTTGCCACACATTAGAATCACCTGATGCCAATTAAATCAGAATCTCTGGGGCTGGGACCTAGCCATGAATTGTTTTGCTGTGATTTTGGTGGTGGTGGTTTTTTCTAACTCGCCAAGGGACTCCTATGTGTAACCAACTTTGCAAACCAGTGGCAGAGAGTAATGCTTCTCAAACGTGAATGTTCCTATAACAACCTGGGGATCTTGTGAAATGCAGACTGGGATTAAGTAGGTCTGGGGTAGGGTCCAAGATTCTGAGATGACACCGGGGCTGCTGGCCTGGGGCTGGCTCTGGCCAGGCCACATATGATCTCGCTTTGGATACTGCCCCCTTGTGTGCCCAGAACTTCTGGGGAGGGCCTAGACACTGGGCTACCCTATGGTCAAGGAATGTTTTCACACTCACGTAGAAGTTCACTCTTTCACACATGGGTCAGCATCGTGGGGTGCAGGGGACAACTCAGCTGAAAGCTGTCACTTCCTAATATCCTTTAAAAGTACACAGAAGGCATAGAGCTCTTGGAGGTAAAATAATTTTATAAATTAAAGTTCACAGTTCACATGAGGGGCACTTTGCACATACACATTTAAAAAGTTTTTACTCCCCTCTTCTACGTGTAGGCCTCGACTTCCATCTATGAAAATGAGAAATGGTGACACACGCTATGTTTATTTTGTCTACCGTCACCAACTGGACACATTTGCAGTTGCCTCTTTAGAGGCACCTGAATGGTTAATCTTTGTTAAAAAAAAATCAATCAAGATTATCCAGGGGCCAAGTTCAGTCTGGCCAAGACATAAAAACCAGGAGGAAAAATACATTCAACTCAATACTTTCCACAATATGAATCCGGCAGAAGATTCTTCACAAACATCCCATAACCTACATCCCACTACCTGTATTTAACAATTCCAACCGGCTTTAAAAAGCAAAGTGATCTGCGAAGTCAGATCAACAATACGTTTGATGTTTTCTACATATACACGTTGTGCAGCAAAAGTGATATTACAAAAGAGGGGACTTCCCTGGTGGTCCAGTGGTAAAGAATCCGCCTTACAACGCAGCGGATGCAGGTTCATCCCTGGTCGGGAGCTAAGATGCCACAGGCCGCAGGGCAACTAAGCTCACATGCCACAACTAGAGAGAGAAAAAAACCCGCACACCACAGCTAGAGAAGCCCGGGCACCACAAGGAAGAGCCGGCGCTTGCAACTAAGACCCAATGCAGCCTAAAATAAATAAGTAATAAATAAATAAATCTTTTTAAAAATAAAGAAAAATTGAAAAACATAAAAGGAATATGAAAGAGGGCTTTGACGGAAAACTGAGCTGGCTTGCCTGTGGAGTGGAGTCAGAGGTATGGAAATGTGCCGTTTTCTAAGGGGAAACCAGGCTTCAGGTAGGAGTGAGGTTGCCTGGGCGCTTCAAGGCCTGGCCCCCGAGCACAGACCCTGAAGGAGTAGTGGTGGAGGGTAGGGCGTAAGCTCTGGACCATTACAAGGGCCTGTCGCTGCTACTAGTAGATTTGATGTTAGCTTCAGTCCCAGCTTCCCAGCTTTCACGCATCCTCCAGAGATTGCAAATCAGAAAACGATGTGCAGAAACTTAACAAGCCTGGTGGACTTTTAAAAACGGTTCTACAGTTCTTAAGAAAATGCTTTGTTGAAAAGCATTTTAAAATCATTAATTATTTAATCCCCCCATAACCTCCCCATGTGGTAGTTCCACACTCTTCTTCCCACTTTAAACACCTAGATGTGAGAGACAAGGTTAAGCGATTTGCCTCCCCGCCACCCCCGCGTTACACAGCTCCGCGCTGGCAGCACCGGCCCCCAGCCTGGTTCTGGCCGTCCGGGGCCCCGAGCAGTCGCCGGAGCCGGGGGTGCACACCGGGCAGAGGGGAACCCGCGGGGAGGTGCTACCGCAGAGGGGCTGGCTCCAGACTTGGTTCAAACAGTGAAGGATCACGGCCAAACTCTCACCACCACCTGCGTGGGGCTTTACAGGGAGGGAAAACTCATACTCCGGGTCCTCGGACCAGCAAACCCCCAAGGAAGGCTTTGTTTCAGAAGCAGGAGCGGTTGGGTGGGTGTTCAAGACGCGCACTGGCACAACCCCCCACCCCCACCGTGAGAGGACCGCACGCTTCCGAGGGACCAAAGTCGCGCTGAAGACCGAGGGAAGCCTCCTCTTCCCGATGCACAAGCCTAAGAACCAGAGCAGCCGGGGCTCCCCGGCGCCGCAAAGCCGCACGGCCGCGTGGGAGCGCTCCGCATCCCGGCGGGTGCGTCTCGCCCGGGAGAAACGCGCGCCCACCCTGAGCCCCAGCCGGGGCGGAGCATCTCCCGCCGAGGGTTCCGAGCCGCCGGCCACCAAGGAGGATAGCGGCAGCGGGGTGGGGAGTTCAGCTTCTCCCAGCCCCGACACCCCCGCTCCCCAGCCCCTCCTCCACTCCCGCCGCCAGCCGGCTGGGCCATTGCCCGCTGACGCCCCGGGCTGGCCGGGTCCCCATTGCAGCCACCTGCCCGCGCCGGCCCTACCCCCGGCCCCCAGCGCCCGAGCTGCCCTTACCTGAACCGGAGATGTGGACCCGGAGCGGGCGGCCCCGACTCGAGCACGACGACAGGTCGCTCTGCGAGCGGCCGCGGGGGCTCGGGTCCCCGGGCAGCCGGCGCAGGGCAGGCGCTGGAGGCCGGGCGGGCGCCTCGGGCTCGGGGACCTCGGCCGCCGCCTGCCCGGCCGGCTCTCCCGGGGGCTCCGCGGGGCTCCTGCCCGCCTCGGCCATCGGCTCCTGGCGGCCCGGAGCGCGGGGTGGGGCCGGCGCCGAGGACCGCGCTGCCCGGCGCGCGGCTACCCCGAGGCAGCGACAAGGGCGGGGAGGCTGGACGCCGGGCGCCGAGAAGCTGGTGGGGAGGGCGGGAGGAGGAAGAGGACAGAAAAGTTTGCACAGGAAGGAGCCGCCTACAGCCGGCTCTTGCTCCCGCCGGCGAAAGCCGCAGGGTTCGGAGCTGGGCCGCCCTCTGTGCCCGCGAACCTGCCCGCTGCTCCACCCCCCAGGGCCTGGGCACGGCCCTTTGCAGGATGGCAGCCATAGGGTCCCCTCTGGTCGTCACCCAGGTAGCAGGCCTCAGATTAATAGAGCTTGGGGCTTCTAGGAGCTGGGATGCAAGGTCAAGGTTAACGATACTATTTTCATTAGGGGTGGGGGGGGCGCGCGGTGGGCGGGGGTTTTGAGGAAGGCCATCTACACACCCTTGAGCTCCCTGTGATGGAACCGAAATGATAATACCTAGTTTAAGGATGCGAAACTCGAAACTGCAACGCCAAAGGGCACTGGACTTGCTGGTGCGTTCGTGACCCATCCTGGAGACCCTTAAGTCAAGGCTAGTGACCTTCGCCGCTCACCCTTTACCCTCGAAGCCCTCTCTGCCTCCAACCTTTGCCCACATTCCTGGGCTTCTGTCTGCTGGGTAGACTCGTAGGTCATGTTTATAAAGGCCAGGCTTCCAAAGAACGGAATAAATTAACACAGATTGGAAGTCTCAGTCAAAGCTTTCTAGTGGAAAGACTGGTCTCTCAGCTGCTGTTGATTGGAAATCAGTGCGTTACCACCATGCCTTGTATGATTGCTGATTCAGCTGGTGATTTTGCAACCTAAGCTTTATCAGTTTCACGATTAGGCCCCTAAGTTGTGACTTGCCCAGAATCACACTCAGGAGTCACCACTCCTGAAAGTTCATGGCAGGGAACAAAGGTCCCTGGGTTCACCCACAGGCCTTAGAGAGGAAGGAGACTGGGGGCTGGGGGTGGGAGGAGGGTTAGCCTTTAACATTGACACACACACACCCATATTCCAGGTGTGATGTCAGACACTTTGCACATATGATATCTTTTAATAAGTAAACCTTAGGGCTTCCCTGGTGGCACAGTGGTTGAAAGTCCGCCTGCTGATGCAGGGGACACAGGTTCGTGCCCGGTCCGGGAAAATCCCACATGCCGCGGAGCAGCTGGACCCGTGAGCCATGGCCGCTGAGCCTGCGCGTCCGGAGCCTGTGCTCCGCGACGGGAGAGGCCACAACAGTGAGAGGCCTGCGTACCGCAAAAAAATAAAAAAAAATAAAAAATAAAAAAATAAACCCTAGCAGAGAAGGTAAGAGGAAGGGGGGTCAAAAGTGAAGGGTGCAAGCTAGAGAGATACATGAATACCCACAGAGGCCTTTGTAGCAGCTAGGTCATAATAATGACAACAGCTCGCCTGTAACGATTTAAAAGGGTTTTCACCTATCATTCTCACAGCAACTCTGGGAAGGGCCTTATTATCCCAGTTTTGCTGTGAGAACTCTCCAAATACAGGTCCATTTCCACAGAGTCAGCCATGCTTCTCTGGTCCTGCTCTAAATGTCTCCTATTTTCCCACCTCTTTAAATTTACACGGCTTCAAGTGTTACTACGTTGCTATCTTGTGTAGTTTAGGACAGAAAAAAAGATGCCTCTGCTTCAGAGCATTGACTTGCAATGTTTCAGTAGATAGGTCTTTGGTAGTATTGAAAGGGCCCTTGGAAGGATTTCCCCCTTTCCCTTGTAATTGACATTAGAGTATGATGGTGTTTCTCGTCATCATTTGCTATCCTGCGTGTTGTATTACCCGGTGATGCCGTCTGTACTCCTCACGTCCACTTCCTTAGCGGTTAGGCTCCCCTGTCAGCTGCCTTCTTTCTGGGGCACATTTGCCTCTTCTCTGCGCTTGGGTCTCACCCCACTGGATTCTCCCCATTGCTCACAGCAAGAGCACCTCCACCATCCTTCCAGGCCTCCTGCTTCTCCCTTTCAGGTTTATCCTGTATGTCACCTCTTTTGAAGGTAAATAAATGAATAACTAAATATTCCAAAACACATGAAGTCTTCCCCTGCTCATTATTCAGTAACTTATCATTTCAGCTTTCACTCAGTCAATACCTACTGGAGTGCCTCTTGAGGGCCAGACACTGTGCCGCGCCCTCCATGCCTTCGAGGAACCCCTCAGCCCTCCCTCCCTCCATGCATTTTCCTTTCACCACCAAGCTTCTAAAGAGAGTAGCCTCCACTTGCTAGTGCCTGTTCTTATAGTCCCCCTTCCCCATCCGCATTCCTTCACTATCTATAGGGTGACTTTCTGCCCCTGCTACTTACTGCATGGGCTGCTTTGCCACTATCACTTTTGAGCATTTAGCTGCCAAACGTACTGAGGACCTCTCAGGTCTGACCCCTGCTGCAGCCCTTGACACTCTGGACCACTTGTTCCTTTTCTGGACTCTGTGTCCCTGGTTTCTGGGACACTCATCTCACCTCTCTGCCTCCCAGATACCCTCTTCTCAGGATCTCTTTTTTTCTGTCTGTTCTTACCTAATGCTCCCCTGGGGTCCAGCCTCAGCCCTCTTCTCTTCACACCTGACGTATTTTTTCCTGGAAAAACCTCACCTTCAGCTTTAAACTGTGCAGAGACACCTCCCAAATCTTTGTCTCCAGTCTAGAGACTTCTTTCCTGGTCTCTAGATCCCAGTGTCCAACAGGGCTTGTCTTCTGGGTGTTTCCTTGACACTCGGCAGTCAATGTTCCCAGAGCTGAATGCTTCCTCCTCCGTGAATCTGTTCTATTCTCCATCTAAAATAAATACCTCCAGAATGGGTTTCCACTCTGCTCTCACTGCCATGTCTTTAGCTTGAACCTTCATCTTCTATTTCCCCTTAAAGGAAGGGACTCTGTCTCTACCCTCACTTTCTTCCACTGAGCTCCCTTTCTCATTCCTAGCGTGATATTTCCAAAATACTCACAAGACTTTGCTGCTCCCCCATTTACATCCCTTCAAAACAACTATCCATGCCACATGTTCAGGCACATGCGCCCTAGCATGGCGTATCAGGGCTTCTACATCCTGCCGCTGTTAGACACACCCTGCTCTCTAGTGTCCAGACCTATTTGTAGTTCTCTGTTCCTCTTCTAATGGTAGCTTTGCATCCCCATTTCCGCTGCCTGAAGCATCATCCTCCACCTTCTCTAACTTTGCCCAACTCACCGACCACCACTCATCCTTCGAGCCTCAGGTCAAGTGTCTCCCCATCCACGAAGTTTTCCTGATGCCTCCCTGACCTCGGAGCCAGGCAAGGGCCCTTCCTGAGCAGTGCCATAACGTGCCCTGTATATCTCTGTTACGTCCCTTTTCACACAGGATTGCAGATGTTAGGGTGCTAGTCTATCTCTCCCTCTCCCTGTGAGCCGCCTCAGGGCAGAAAGTACCTAGACTGGGTTGTGTTCTCCCAGCACCACTGTGTGTTGGATGAATGAATCAGTTAATGAAGGCTATTTGGGCAGACAGACATTAACAAGTCTTTCCCTGGCAATTCATGGAAGGTGCTATGGAAACCCAGAGGAGCAGGACCTAACCTGTCTGAGGGAGAGGATCAGGGAAGGCTTCCCAGAGGAAGGGGCACCTGAGATGCACAGGCACCCCGGATGCAGGAGGGCATCTGAAGGACACAGAAGCTTGAGAAAGTGGGGCTCCTCAGGACTCTGTAATAGCTGGAGAACAGGAAGTCCACGGGAAGTAGCTAATTTTTGAGCCTGAAAAGTGGACAAGAAGTGGATTAGGATTCACTTTTCAAATGCCGTTATGTATCTGCAATCCTAAAATGATGACATATCATATTTATTGGGGGTTTTGTTTATTTCCAGTTTTGTTGATCTTATCTCACCCCTGGTATAAGATTTCAATTTCCTTAGCAATGTTCCTCAGCACCTAGGACAATATTCTGCCCAGCACTTAATAAATGTAGCTATTTGACAGACTGATAAAAAGAGAGGCAGAACATTCAACTTTTCACAGCAAAATGTTTGTCAATGTTATTAGTTTATTTGTTTGTTCTGCTCTTTTCGTTAAATATCATTTCTGAAAGCTTAGAAATAAAAACTGAAGATGAAAAAGGAATTACTTTTAATTACAGTGTTGTAACAGTGATTTAACACACCAAAATTATATTTTTGTTTTACTATTTTTTAAAAATTATGATTTATGTAAGATTATAAAAGACATAAATGAAAATGTATTGACTAGTTGGGTCTGCCCATTAATGCTTAGTACACCCTGCTTTCAGCAGAAGCACGTGCATTATTATCATAACTGCAATTTTATTTTGGTGTCTTCCCATCCCCCCACACAGACACAAAGTTCCATTGATCAGACTTTATATGTAAAACACACACACAAATACAGTATATGTGTTTTCTTAGGAAATACTATTCCAAAATACATGGCATTAGAAATTAGTGTCTTTTATGGACAATATTGTTTCCTTAATACAGGTAGATAAAATCTCTACGAATGAAAGAAAAGGTGACCAAAGTAATATCAGAAAAGAAGAGGGGCTTCCCTGGTGGCGCAGTGGTTAAGAATCCACCTGCCAATGCAGGGATCACGGGTTCAAGCCCTGGTCCAGGAAGATCCCACATGCCACAGACCGACTAAGCCCGTGCGCCACAACTACTGAGCTTGCACTAAAGCCCACGAGCCACAGCTACTGAAGCCCACATGCCTAGACCCTGTGCTCCACAACTAGAGAAGCCACTGCAATGAGAAGCCCTCACACCGCAAGGAAGAGTAGCCCCCGCTCACTGCAACTAGAGAAAGCCCGCGCACAGCAACAAAGACCCAATGCAGCCAAAAAATAATTAAAATAAATAAATTTATTTAAAAAAAAAGAAAAGAAGTGGCAGAAATCAGAATGGATGATACACAGTCAAAATGAAATAACAGAAAGGCAAGGAATCCAGATAATAAAGAGAGTTGGTAACAAAGGAAACGAGGGCAAAGGACCATAATATAGTGACAGTAGGTCTGCATTAAGGTCACATTAAAAAACAATACAAAACAAAAAACAAGAAATAGGAAACCAGTTTTGATGACCTCTAAGGTTTATTCTGGTCTGGGATTTGATGGTTCTATGAAAATTTTTATTTGGATTCATTTTAAAATTGAAGATAAAATTGTTTTATGAGAGAGGCCAAAGCTGGTTCATAGTTTTGAACCCAAACTACCATTTCTCTTTAAGGTACTAGGTTGCATACTCCTTCCTTTCTCCCTCCCTCCCTTCCTTCCTTCCTTCCTTCTTCTCCCTCTAAATACAGCCACTCTGTCCTAAGATGCCTAGGCTCTGTGCTACACACAGAGATAAAGGAATCTCTCTAATCTCAGACTAACAGTCTAGGAGACAGAGGTGACAAAGTACAGCAGAGATACAGCGGAGGAAATCATTGACCCTTTTTGGATGAATCAGGGAAAACTTCAATGGAGAAAACACAAGCGAGCCATAAAAGTGAGTGGGGATGAAAAAGAGGAAAAGGCAGGGAAAGCTGCCAGGCAATGGGAATACCATGTGTGAAGCCCAGGGTAGGAAACAGTAGAGAGGAGTAGGGAGGTGAGTCTGGCTGGACTCGGAGGGGAGTGGGGAAGTGGTGGGTTGTGAAACAGAGAGGGTTGTCAAAAGATTTAAGCATAATAGTCACATGATCACAGGCATTATCTTTTGCTTCAATTTGGACACCTAAATCTGATACCTAAGTGCTGCATATACTTAATTTGTTGGTTGTTTTTAAGGATTGAAAAACATATATAAGGTGCTGAGCATAATGATTGGCATATTCTGGGAACTCAATGCTCTAAGACATTGGGGATATGCATTATATTTCTTTTTTTAAAACATTTATTTACTTATTTGCACTGGGTCTCAGCTGCGGCAGGAGGGCTCCTTAGTTGTGGAATGTGAAGTCTTAGTTGCGGCATGCAGGGATCTAGTTCCCCGACCAGGGATCGAACCCGAGATCCCGCATTGGGAGAGCAGAGTCTTATCCACTGTGCCACCAGAGAAGTCCCTATATTTCTTTTCTTTTTTTTTTTTTTTCCTGGTACGCGGGCCTCTCACTGTTGTGGCCTCTCCCATTGCCGAGCACAGGGTCCGGAAGCGCAGGCCCAGCGGCCATGGCTCACGGGCCTAGCCGCTCCGCGGCACGTGGGATCTTCCTGGACTGGGGCACGAACCCACGTCCCCTGCATCGGCAGGCGGACTCTCAACCACTGCGCCACCAGGGAAGCCCCCCTATATTTCTTTATTTCCGTAAATCATACCCAACTCAGCTCCATCCACAAAGGTTACCCAAAAGACATTTTTCAGGATTCCTTCCTTCTCCTTGTATCAAACAAGAACTTTAGTACTTTTGCATTTAGGAAGATAGGAAGGGACTGTCCTAATTCTTAGTCCAAGGTCAGCTATAGCTTCTTTCACCTAGACTTCCAAGGCACCTGCATGTTGTGTCCAGGACACCCAGTCCCTACAGAAGCCACCCCTTCCATGCCCTGATTCCTTAGAGACTGTCAGAGAAGGTGCTAAGGTCCCCATCACTCAGCTGTCAAAACTCTCAACCCCATTCCCAGTGGGGGTGGAAGTGTCCAGCACACCTGGGGATTACATCCTTCTTAACTGAACTCTCAACTAAAACCAGTCGTTGATGGGAATGCAAAAGTGCACAGCCACTTTGGAATCTAGTTGGACGGTTTTTATAACGTGAAATGTACATTTACCCTGCGCCTCAGCAATCCCATTCACAGGTATTTGTCCAAAGGAAATGAAAACTTATGCTCACGCAAAAACCTGAAGGCAAGTGTTCATAGTGGCTTTATTCACAAGCTCCCAAAACTGAAAACAACCCTAATAAGTACATCCATACGATGGAATACTACTTAGCAATATAAATGTATGAACTACTAGTCCATACATCATGGAAGAATCTCAAAAGCATTCTGCTAAGGAAAAGCAGCCAAACTCAAATGGCTTTTGTACATTATTGTTCCACTTCAGTGACATTCTGGGAAAAGCAAAACTATGGGGGATCGAAAACAGAGCAATAGTTGCCGGTTGCTGGGAGCAGAGAGCGGGGATGACTTTTTTTGGCTGATGGAACTCTTCTATGTCTTGACTGTGGTGGTGAGTAAACAATCGTTATTTGTCAAAAGGCATAGAATTGTATGCCAAGAAGAGGGAAATTTATTGTGTGTAAATTATACCTCAAGAAAAAAAAAAAACTTTCCTTCCCTTTTGGGACAATCCAGCCTAATTCTCTTGAATGGCCAAGACTTTCAGCAAACAGACCTGCTTAGAGGTTGCTCTGTGCTTAGAAATTTCTCTGGTCTGGAAGCCTCGTACTCACATACAGAAACATTTTTTAAATGTTAAAATGCTATTATATGGCTCCCAGGAAGCAAAGGCCCACCCTTCTGGAAGGGAGACAAAGTTCTCTTTTGTCCCTTCCTGATGCATCTCCAGTTGCATGGTGGTGGGAGTGGGAGGTGGAAAATCCGAAACAACCAAAACAAACAACAATAACAACAAAAACCAGAGGTCAGTTTAGGGGTTGTCTTTGGACTTTGCGATTTTTGTTTGTTTTTAAGCTTGAACTTCCAGAAGGGGGAGGAGAAGATAAAAATTACCTTTATTCCTGGATCAGACTGTCCTGCAGAGAAATAAGATAATGTAACTTCTCAACAAGTTTTCTGTTACATTCTATCAGGATGTGTTAGATCCATCCCAGGATTTGTTCTGAAGGCTGGGTCTGCTGGAGTGAGGGGGCAAGCTCCGGTGAGCTCATGGAGGAACAGGGAGTGCAGCAGGGGAGGCTGAAAAAAGTAAACCCACAAACAAGGTCATTGCTCACAGTTGTAATACTTTGTAGAAAATTAATCGGGTGATCTGATAGGAAACAGCTGGAAGAAGGGCTCCATTAGCTAGGATGATCAGGGAAGGCCTTTCTGAAGATGGGACCTTTGTACAGACCTGAAAGATGAGGCATCCAAGGTACCAAGAGCACAGAGGGTGCCATTACAGGCTGAGGGACCAGCAGATGTGAAAACTCTGCTGGAAGAATAAGCCACAGAAAGGAAGCCAAGGAGGCTGGTATGTAACGAGCAAGTTGTCTAGGGTGGGAGGGTAGGGGTGTAGGCGGTGGTAAAGGTGACCCAGAGAGGGAAGGGAGGTCCAGACCCTCCACTAATTCATGTGGAATGAAGTCAGTGAAAGGTTTTAAGCAGGAGAATGACATGACCTGAATTACATTAAAAAAAAAATTCTGCATTTTTTTTTTAATGCAAGTACTGATGGGTTGAGGGGGTGGGAGGGTTGAGAAAAGCAGTGAACCAGGGCTCACTGCAAGATTTTTGGCTTGAAAATAAGTGGTAAAATTAGCTCTCTTTCTTTTAAAGGGACAGAAATGAGGAAGACTTGTTTCGTTCAATATTTTTTAATGAGACAAAGCTATAATAATTAAAATAATTTGGTGCTCGTGTATTAAGAGTTGTTAAGACTTATTTAACAGGTAAAATGTACCAGGCATCCCTCTAAGTACTTTGGATGTATAACACATTTAATCCTCATGAAAAAACCTATAAGATGGGGACTCAGTAGCACTATTTTAAGGATGAAGAACAAAAGCACAGAAAGAGTAAGTAAAATGTCCCAAGTCCAAAACTCGGAGGTAGTCTGGCTCCAGAACCAATGCTCCAACCGCATACCCCTACCCATCCCAGGCCAATGGAACGTAATGTGGAATCCTAAAAAGTCCCCAATACACCTAAATCTTAGTCTATCATAAAGGTACCATCACATGGGAATCAATGGGAATTAGCCAATGAACAGTGTTTGGAAAATTTCCAAAGTATTTGAAAACTACTTTTTAAATCTTCCTTTGGCACATTCACTAATACACTAAATAAAGACAGATTAAAAAGGTAAATGTTGAAAAAAAAACCCACACACACAAACAGTAAAAATTTAGAAGAAAACATGAGATAGAAAAGCACTGTTTAGAAATGAAAGTAATGGAAGAAATCACAAAGAAAAGAAATCAATAAGTTTGACTTCATAAAAATTAAAAACCATAATGCAAAACAATTAAGAAACAAAGTAAAAAGTAAATTGCCTTCCAGAAGTATTGTATCCAATTTACATTATGGTTCAGAAGATGGTATCAATTTATACCCTTCCTGCAGTGTTTGAGAGTACCCATCATACTTTGCCAGCATTGGCCATAAAATTTAAAAAAAAACATTTTCTAAATTGACAAGAAAGAAAATGGTAAGTGTTTGTTATTATAATTAGTATTTTAAAATGGTAATTCAATCACCTGTTTGATATCTTTATTGGCCATTTGCATTTCCTGTTTGTGAAATGGTTGTTCATGCACTTTCTCTGTTTATCTGCAGGAGTTTGAGCCTTATTGATTTGTATGAGCGCTTTACAGACCAAGAAGAGTACAATTTTTTTCACATTTGTAGAAAATGTATTTGCCCAGTTCATTGTTTACCTTTCAGTTTCTATTTCACATTTTTTGGAGGGGTTGCTATTGTTAATGGAATAGTCTCCTTTTTCAAGCCAGTTGCTGTGTATACAGGAAAGCTATTGATTTATGTATCTCTGTAACCTGGTACCTACTAAACTCTTTTTAGCTCTAAGAGTTTTTAGTTGATTCTCTCTTGGGTTTTGGGGGTCTATAATAATACTGTCTAAAAAAAGAAGGGAGGGATGGAGTAAGTAAAGGAGGAAAGGAGAGGGCGTGGGGATGTTTTCTCCTCCTTGCTAATAATAAAACTCTTATTTAGGCTTGTTATGTTTTTTTTTAGCCAGAATTTCCAGTAACTTTGGTGATAATAAATATCAGGGTTTTTTCCTCTTAATCTAATGAGAATGTCTCTGGAATTTCACTCTTAAGTATGAAGCTGTCTTTTGATTTGATATAGATATTAATAATTATCATAGGAATCACCCTTCCAAATTTTTTTAAAGCATATATTGTGGCAGGATATTATTACTATCTACCAAAGATGGTAACAGAAAAGAAAGCAAAATTTTAAACTTCATGCAGAAAACACACTAGCAACACTATGTATCGGGATAGCCAAGAAGTTCGTTTGGGTTTTTCCATAAGATATTATGGAAAACACGAATGAATTTTTTGGCCAGCCCAATATTTAGTTTGGCTGAGTTCAGGGGGAAAAAAAAGTCCTCCTCAACTTTATTCTATGTGTTGTGGACAATTTTTAAAAAAATAATCCCTTGATTTTCCTTTGGGCAGTACTCCTTTTCCCTTTAAAAACAGAAGCAAAAACAAAAACAACTTCACTGAAGTTTAATTTACATATAATACACTGTATCCATTTAAATGTATGATTTGATGAATTTTGACAGATGGACACACCAGTGAAACTGCCACAATCAAGATACTGACAATTTCCATCACCCCCAGAAGATCCCTCCAGCGTTTTTGCAGCCCATTCCTCCCTTTGTCCACAACCCTGGGCAACCACTGATCTGCGTTTTTGTCGTTACGAATTTGTTGGCATTTTCTAGAATTACCCCCACTTCTACAAAGGTAGATGTGGCCCCTTGAAAGGTAAAGAAACTTGGCTGTCCTGAAGGTAGCCTCCCTTACAGAGCCATGGGTCCCCTGGAAGCACTGAAGATAATCTTCCTTCAGGAAATTAGTGAGTAGCTCTAATATCCGTGGTCAGAGAGGGTTAGTTAGACCATTTGTGTTTTGAGGATTTACAAGGAAAAGTTTTCCTATTCCTGGCACTGAGTTCTTATTCCCTGGGAAGGAAAGCAGAACAGATGTTCCAAATCCATAAGGGCTCAGACTCCAGAACTAGTCATGATGCAGTGGCCCCCAGGATTCTGGAGATGGCCATGTGTGTGAACTGAAGGGACTGAACCCAGGGAGGAGGGCATCTAGGCAAGGAGAGAGATGGCCACTCATGTGAGCCAAAATTGCTAACCATAAAGACCTATCATTTTGAAAATCCAGACATGGACCCCTAGGCCCTCTGGGAGATAGCTACAACGTGCAAGCCAAAAGAAGGGACCATGGAGAGTTACTACCTTGAAAACCCACGTACCAGTACCCTGGGAATTTAGGGAGGCCCCATGTGTGATTAGTTTCCTATTGCTGCTGTAACAAATTAGCACAAACTTAGTGGCTGAAAACAACACAAATCTCTTATCTTACAGTTCTGGAGGTCAGAGTCCAAAATGGGTCTCAGTGAGCTAAAGTCAAAGTGTTAGTGGAGCTGTGTTCCTTCTGGAAGCTCTAGGGAAGAATCCATTTTCTTTCATTTTTCAGCTTCTAGAGGCTGTGAGCATTCTCTGGCTCCTGACTCTCATCCACCTTCGAAGCGAGCGGTGACCAGTCAAGCCTTTCTCATGATGTCATCCCTCTGGTTCTGACTCTCCTGCGTCCCTCTTCCCCATTTAAGGACCTTTGTGGTTACACTGGGCTCACCCAGATAATCCCAGCTAATCTACTTATTTCTTTTTCTCTTCTTTTTTTTTTGGTCATGCCACATGACATGCAGGGCCTTAGTTCCCAGGCCAGGGATCAAATCCGTGCCTCCTGCAGTGGAAGCGGGGAGTCTTAACCACTGGACCACCAGTCCCTAATCTTCTTATTTCAAGATCGGCGTATTAGCGACCTTAATTCCATCTGCAGTCTAAATTCCCCTTTGCCATCTCTTGTAACATATTCACAGGTTCTGAGGATTGGGAGTGAACATCCTTGTGGGGCTGTTACTTGGCCCACCACATGATGTAAACTGAAACAGGTGACTACAAAGACCTACCACTCTGAGAACCTATGTACAGGTGTTCTAGGCATGCAAGAGATGGTCATGCGTGTGAATTCAATGAGCTAGCCATGGACAGGTGACCATCATGAGAACCCAGGCACCATCAGCCTGGGCACTCAGGAAGATGGCTATGTGTGGAAGTAAAGCATGTGGGAGCATCCTCTCTTGAAGAACCCAAGGGGCCAGCCCCAAACGTGCCACAGCACGGAATTATTGATAGAATCGTTTAACTCTGTAGGGCAGTTCACAACAAATTTCATAACCAGTACAGGAAGCAGCAAGAAGCAGGGCAGTAGTGGGCAGTCCAACAACAGTGGTCTCCCTACTGGAATGTGGAAGCTGGACTTATGTCTTTTTGGATAGCGTGAGTGCCTACAACAGCTCATGTGGAAAGAGGGAGATAATAAGCTTTCTGCCAAGAAGATAAGGGGGTATTGAGGCAGAATTAATACAAACAAGCAAAACACTATGAACAAAATTTTAAATAAAGACAGGATCCAATCCTGCACTTAAGGGAAAAAAAAAAAGAGTAAGTGAAAAAAATCCTGTTATGCTGAGGATGAATCCAGACATGTGAGAACAAGTTCAACATTGTGGACAAAAGTAAGGCAGCCCTGTGAGTTTCTCATTTATTATGCTGCTCAGTAGCTGATATAAAAGGATTTAGCCATGGCTCTTACCTTCAAAAATAAGCAAGATTTCATAGTATTGATAGTTTCTGGAAAACTGTAATGAATGTTCCTTTTTTTTTTTTGCGGTACGCGGGCCTCTCACTGTTGTGGCCTCTCCGTCGCGGAGCACAGGCTCCGGACGCGCAGGCTCAGCGGCCATGGCTCACGGGTCCAGCCGCTCCGCGGCATGTGGGATCTTCCCGGACCGGGGCACGAACCCGTGTCCCCTGCATCGGCAGGCGGACTCTCAACCACTGCGCCACCAGGGAAGCCCCTGAATGTTCCATTTTTATAATTCCATTTCCCTTGTCAATGAGTAGCTACATGGATTAAATTTTAAATTTCCTGTGAAGAAAATTGGGAAAACACATAAAATATAGAGAATAAATCTTATACGGATATTCGAGGGAGTATTTTACATTTTGGAATGAACCTTTGAGCAGTTTTGTGGTCAGATAATGTGGGTTTTACTGATCTTTACAGAATGAATGACATTCTTTCTGGTAAGTTCCCAAGGTATCAATATTTATGGATGAAGAGACTGTGTTGTGAAGGGAACTGGGATGTGGTCCCCATCTACAGAGCTTCCAGGGATTGCAGTCATGTGTATTACACACGCCGCCATCTTTATTCCTCGATAAGAGACTCTACAGATAATACTATGCCAATCTGTCGGGCATGGCATCTCTTCAGATGAGCTACCACCTCACCACTGCACGCACTACCTTCTCTATTTTGACCAGTGTGTCAGGATAGAATCTTTGATAGCGATACAGGTCTCACCTATGTAGCCTCACGTGGGGCTCTGATCATCTTATCAGAAGATTGTAGCAATTTCTTCTTCGTCAGACTCTGTCTGCAGGACTGACTCTTGACCTTCTTAGTGTCTTCAGCTACTGCAGTGAATAGCCCTCAGGGCTCTAAACTGGATAAGATCCTATGCTTGCCTCTTGTGAAAATTGCTTGAGGCTTCTTGAGTCTTCCTTACAGGTCTTGCCCTTAGATTATTGCTTAGAATACCCTCACCCCAGTGCCTTCCCTCCCACCACTCAAATGCTCCACACATCTCTCTCGCAGCAGCACCTCATCATTGCTCACCTCTGTGGATTCCTTCTCTCTTCACACTGGACTCTGGTTCTTGAGGGCAACAGAGTTTTGAAAGCTTCTTATGGGCTGGCTTTATATCCTGGGCACCTGACCCATGCTGTTGGCCTCTGTCTGAAATACCTTTGCTCCCACTGTCTGTCTACCTAATTAACTTACTCATACTTTAGAGACCTCAGTTCAAATTTTAATTCCCCAGGGAAGCCTTCTCTGACCACCAGACTAGATTGGGGTCCCCTGCCATATGCTTTCATAGTAGTCTTTATTTCATAGCATGTACCCCAGTGTGCAATATTATATTTGGGTCATTTGTTTAATGTCCATATTTCCCACTAGAGAGAAAGCCATACGAGGGAAAGAACTGGGTCTGTTTTCTTGCCATTGCGTCTGCCAGGCCCAGCTCAGTGCCTGGCCCAAAGTCAGGGCTAACTAAATATATATTGACCTAATGAAATAAAGGAGTAATGACTAAATGAATGAAAGAGTGTTTCATTAATATAATAACCAGAGTCCAGGTAGCTCTCCTCAGTTTAGCATGATGGTCAAAAACATGGGCCCTAAGCAATTTAGGCAAGTTATTTAGCCTCTCTGTGCCTCTTACCCTCATCTGTAGAATGGGGATAATAAAAGTGCCTTATGAGGATTTAATGAAACTGTATGTAGGTATACAGATAGATCGACCGATAAGTAGATAAATATCCATATATGTATCTTTAAATATTTAGAAGAATGCCCAGCATATAGTAAGCGCTAAACAGCATTTACCAAACCTTAAAACTCCCACTCCCTGCGATGACCGGCACGTTCAGCCATTGCTATTCTAATGCACTTACCCTGGCTCACATTAATATCAATATTTCATCTAATCTCTTTGTATATTTTTAGTGCTTCTTATCCTCTGTCTCTACGTTCTCCAGGGCTGACTTATCTATCGGTGTAGCAGGCACAGGGCCCAGGCCCATGATACTTGTAGAGACCCACAGAAGTGTTTTAATGTCTTCTAAAATCTGAAGGGGCAAAAAAAAGAGCTTTTAGGTTAAAGAAAAATATTTTAATATATAATATGAATATATTTGCCTTTACCCCAGCATAGTCATAAAATATCTGCTTTATTTGTTTGTTTGCTTATTTATTTTTACCAAGGAGGAAGGGGCCCTTGAAGGCAACAGTGTCCAGGAAAGTCAGAGTGCAGCCCGGCAGTTCTCAGCCTGACACTGCACCAGAGCCTTCACTCTTCAGTTAGAAGAAATGAGAACAAAAATGCCACCATGGCTGTGTCACAACTTTTGTGCACCATCTGAATGGTTTCTGGTAAGGGCAGGCAGCTCCTTGAGAAAGCACAGCCCTGGCAGTAGGTGATCTTGCTATTCTGGGTCTACCCTCTGAAAGCACATGCACTCCCCTAGAGCCGGGCTGCAGAGAGGACTCTGCTCCCTGCCGTCCTCTCTCTCCCACTGCTTCCTCAGCCCTCCCGCACCTCCTCACCCACAGGTTTCCTGCCCACACTCACCTCTTTTCCCATCTCCCTTTCGTTCACTTTCCTCTACCCCGGCTGGCTTCCTCTAAAGCACTCTTAACCTCCTCTTAGCTTTCAGCATCCTTCACCTCCTGGATGCTCCCCTGTGTTTCCCACATTGCTTTGCTTCTTTAGCAATGCTTTTGGGTGCCTCTACCTTATCCCTCTCTTCCTTCTTGTCACTCATTATTCTTGCACGTCGTCCACTTCTCTTTGCATTGTAGTTCCTTTTGATTCCAATTTCAGGCACTCTTTATATCTGCTGCTTTATTTATTTTATTTTTTAAGAGCTCTGTGCTCTTAAGTTTTTTTTTCTTTAATGTCTCCTTTCTCCTTTTTGCCCAGTCCTTTTTCAGTTTTCTGTTAGCTCCTTTTCTTTTTTTCTGCTTCCTCTTCCTCTGAGGATGTGGTCCCTTACCTCTCACCTAAGCAGGGCTGTGGAAACTCCACCCTCTGCTCTGATCCCCACAGCCAGAAAGGCCACAGGAAAGGAGACTTGATATATGACAGAGACCTCTTCTTCCTGAATTGGGCCTCCATGCACAGACACTAATTAGATCATTAAGTTTTCAGTGAAGACATTGAGAAGGAGAGAAATAGAAGGCAAGTGGATCGCACATTCTGATGCTCAGCTGTGTATCAGGGTCATAAAATTACCTGGGCCACCCACTCTCATCCAGAGAAAATGTGGCTCCTTTGTTTTGTTAGTAGTCAACCTGCTTGCCTTGCAGACCACCCAACTGCCCCCACCGCCCCAGCCCCCCACCAGTTGGTTGGTGAGCAAAACTGATTGTTCAATCTGGATTACAGGTAGACAAATCCCATAAATTAGCCTCTTTAGCAAATATTTAGGCTCCCCTTTGGGTAAAAAAGCTCAGTATCTCAGATGCTCCTCCATTCCCTGCTTCTCCCTAAGGTGGCAGGCTTAGCTGTTGTTCTCCAGGTGCTGGGAAGAAACATGGCATCCCTGCCCCTTCTGGTCTTCGGGTGCCAATATTTGTCCTGTTGATGTTCCCAGATGAAGCCTGAAGCTGCTATAATTCATGATCCGGTCTCTGTCAGCCCACCTCAGCTCTCAGTGGTATGCTGGAGTCCTCTGAGATATGACTGTGAGCCCCAAATCCTTGGCACAGACGCCCCAGGGAACCACTGGAGCCAGATTCCCTGTTAGGTTCTCTGCTACCTCTGGGTCCTGTCTGTATCACTGGAGTATCAAGGTCACCCAGGAAATCTACAAGCAGCCTCTCCTGTCTAACAAGGCTCCATCTACTTAAATTTGCCTGTCAGCCTAAGAGGCTTCCTCTCAAGTCCTAAGTGGGAATCGGGAGAGAAATGCCCCTTCCTTTAGTCACCCCTTATTTATCTGACACATATAATAATAATAGTCTGTACTTAGATGAAGCTTAATATGTGCTTTGCGTGGTTTAATTCTCAGAACCCTATAAGGAAGATGTACTATTATCATTCACATCTAATAGGTGTCGAAACTGAGGCACAGGAAGGTTGAATGACTCCCTCAGGATCACAGAGCTCTGGAGTCAAGGGTGGAGCCAGAACGAGCATCCTGGTGGCCGAGCTGCAGAATCTCTCCTCTCAGACTCTGAGCTATGCTGCTCCCCTGTCACCTCTGAGCCCCTTGGCCTCTTCCCTTCATTCCTCCTTCTACTCCCCGCCCCCAGGCCAGAAAACGGCAGGATTTTATTTGCCCACGTCATATGCTCTTTCTACCCTGAAGCTGGTTTACTTACCATATAAAGAACAGCGTGGGTTTGGTTTGTTTTGAACACTTTTCTTCTGCTCCAGAGGGCGGCTGTATAGTGATGTCACCCGTGAGGCGAACGTTTCATTCTCCCATTGTCCACTTCAGCGGAATTCTGGGAACTGCTGAGACTGGCTGGTGGCAGCCATCCAACTCCCATATGGAGATCCAGAATGTGTCCTCGAGAGCCTCACTCAGATATCAGCTCCACCCTCGGCAGCTCTCTACATCCCGGAGGACATCAACAGCGTGACTGCATCCTCCGGCAGCAACAGAAATTGACCAAGCCTGGCTGGGCTGCCCTGTCCCACTGGGAGATCAGGAGCAGTGACCATGGCAAGCACCCCGTGTACCTGCAGCTGCCCAACGTGTGGCTGCCGGCCCTGGTGGCTCCACACTGAGGCCCACCCGTTGCTGCAAGGGACAACTACTTTATCTTTCTACTTTCTTCACCTGGCACCTCCAGGTGACCTCAGACAAATAGGATGGGATCGGGGCTCCTTGACCGTGTTGCCCACTGGGGCCCAAGGTTCCCCAAGATGAGCCAAGCACACTTGGAGATCTATTGTTTCTCAGATATCTGGATCCTCTATCAAAACCTTTAATTACATAGTTTAAGCCTTAGGGTGGTGTGGTTCTATTGCTCAATTAGCAGTAGCTTTAGGTGTGAAGACTGCAGCTCTGTAAAGCATTATCACATGAAGTGGGAAGTACCAGCTCTCCATCAGCGACCATGTTCTAAAATGTTTCATAGATTTCATCCTTTTAGTCATTTAACAAGTATATTTTGAACAAATCTCTTCATTTCCAGACAAATCTATTTCTTATTCATTCCAAATTCTTTATCAACGATTCCCCACCTGGCATTCTAGGATTCTTATGTGTCCTCAGGGCACTAAGGAAGGCCTTTCGTCTGTTTTCAGTATATCCTACAGAAATTGTACTTTTATGATAAGGTTGTAAAAATGTTCTTTGCCTTCAAGTGAAATGATAAATGACCCAGTGGCATTTATGCAGATCAGAAGGTCTGATTAGCACTCTTTAACTGAAATACATGGAAATGTAAATAACTTATTACATGATAAAAGAAATTGGTTTGGAAGATGGAAACTTTCAAAAGGTGAGGTTCACACGTGCAAAGGATGCTTGATGAGAAGACAGGGCCCCACTACTGCCTTCTCACCATGGCTATGTCTACTGTCCCTCTGAGAGTTCACAGTCTCATTGTCACTGTGAAAAATGTCTTTTATGCTGATTATACAATTGTCGGTTTCAAGGGACATCAAGGCACAGTGACTAAAGGGCCATTTTTTTTTTTTCCTCAAATATGCCCTGGAGGTTCAGGGGCCACTGAGGTACTGGATCATTCTAGGATCAAAGACTGGATCATAAAAATTGTCACCCCACTTTATCACTAACTGGGGCTACTGCGATAGGTAATGATGTTCAGTGGATTCTCAGATCCCTCTCTTCCAGGAGACCCACAGCCTGGAAAGACTGGGGGCCCTTATGGCGGAGCTGTAGTTCTGGGAAGCCATTGACACTGCATCGAGAGGGTAAATGTCCTTATACCTGGGGTGACAAGTAGCTGCTGCCACTCCCATGTCTTTGCAGAGACAGGAGAATGAGGGCAACAGCTACTTAGCGTCATTTCCTTCTTTAATAATACTTGTTAAAAGGAAACAAGCAGTCCCAAATGGAGTCAATTGTGCTAAATCCCACCAAGACTTAATACCTAACTCACTGTAGTTTCAGCCTCTCCCAGGAGTGGAATTTTAAATCAGTCAGTCTGAAACTTCCTGGTCCACACTAGGGAGGTAATCTGCCCTAGACCGCCTGCATTCCCTTAAGGAAAGGTGACCTTACCTGAAATAATCCACTCTTTGAACTTCCTCGTCCCACCCTCTTTTTGCCCATAAAAATCTTCTATTTTGTACAACTCCTTGGATTGCCTTTCTACTTGCTAGATAGGATGCTGCCCTTTTATGAGTGGTTGAATAAAGCCAATTCAATCCTCAAATTCACTCCACTGAATTTTGTTTTTTGAACACACTCAATAACTAGAACCCTGATTCATTGAAGGACTTCAACAAACGTGCTGCTCCGTGCCAGGCTCTGCGGTAAATTCAGGACTACAGAAAGGCAGATCACTTCCTGTCCTTGGGATGCTCACACACAGCCTCATGGGAAATGAGATCTGTATCCTAGCTACAAGATAATCCATGGACTGCTATATTAGTGATTGGAATGAGATATTAATGGGAACACACAGGAGGGAGTAAAACGTCTGGGAGGGAAGGTGGTGACAGAAAGCTTCACAGAGGCACTGACATTTGAACTGGCCTATGGCAAAATGAGAGGCAGTTTTCTATGGGAGCAGATGGGGTGGGGATTCTGGCTCTACTCTGAAAGCATTTAAGAGGAGAAGACAATGAGCTTTTGATGACCTCCCTTTGAAACAGGAGGGAAGGCGGCAGGGCACAACCTTTAAAAGAAATGACATAGCCCTTGAGGATATGACAACAACTGGTTAGACGCAGTTGGGCCCAAGATGGCGGAAGATTCGACTTCCAGTGGACCTTGAACCTCATTATACACTCATTGTAATACATTATCATATACTAAATGACGAACCCACAGGCACCATGACAGTTCCGAGGCTGACCATAAAAGGCCAAAAAGTGGACGGTGGCCAAGTTCCTGGAAATCCCTGCCCCTCCCCCAAATAGTTGGAATAATCCTCCCACTCATTAGCCTATGAAATTACCCAGCCCATAAAAACTAACCACCCCATATTCCAGGGCCTCTCACCTTCTGAGATGGCCCACACTTTGCCTGTGGAGTGTGTTTCTCCCAGGGCCGCTCTCGCCTTTTAAAATGGGCCGCATTCTGTCTATGGAAAGTGTATCTCTCTAAATAAAACAACTTCTTACCTATCACTTTGCCTCTCGCTGAATTCCTGCTGCACAGAGACATAAAGAATCCGAGCTTCAGAAAGTCCTGAAACCTACTGTGCGATTTCAATTAAAAGACAGTGGGTTCAAGTCCCGATCTGAGCTTTGGCTGGTTTTGAAGCCCATCTGAGCTGTGCAGTTTCACCTTGATTAATCATTCCAAGTTTCTGCCTTCTTTCCCAAACCAGCAGATTGTTTTTTTAAAGGAACATTTATTTATGGCTGCGTTGGGTCTTTGTTGCTGCGTGCGGTCTTTGTCTAGTCGCAGCGAGCAGGGGCTACTCTTCATTGTGGCTTTTCATTGCAGTGGCTTCTCGCTGCGGAGCATGGGCTCTAGGTGCGTGGGCTCAGTAGTTGTGGCATGCGGGCTCAGTAGTTGTGGCGCACAGGCTTAGTTCCTCCCCGGCATATGGGATCTTCCCAGGCTAGGGCTTGTTGGCAGGCAGATTCTTAACCACTGCGCCATCAGGGAAGTCCCACCAGCAGATTTCTTAAAACATTCGTTTCACTGGTTTCACCTGTCTTAGATCACTTTGTTTTCTACTGCAGTGGTTTTCAAAGTTTGATGTTCAGACCAGCAAAATCAGCATCACCTTGAACTCGGTTAGACACGCAAATTCTGGGGCTCCAACCTGCATTGCAAACTCCTGGAATTTCACCTGATACAGACTCAAGGTTGACAGCCACAGTTCTAAACACACCCAGGACTCTGGGGTGTAAAATGCAGAGGCTGAGAAGGATCTGGGTTTTTCGGTGCCACCGGTCAGGGAGGGGTTGGACGACCCGGCTGAGGTTCCCGCCTTGGGATCCAGGTCCACGGTTCCACCCAGGCTGGTCTCTAGCGTCTCCTCTGGCGGTTTCTAGAAGGGTCCTGCGGTTGAGGGGAGAGGTGCTCCCACAGGTCCCTGAACCAGACTCGTTTTTTCTCTCCCAAGCGGATTGACTAGGAGGCTTAGCTGAGCAGCCTCAGGGCTGGCTTTGGGGTAATACTGGCGTCCTTAGTTTTGCAAGTGAGCGATGCAGACCTCCTGTGGTCGTTCTGTTCCGGCACCGGGACCGCGGCCACTCCCATCCCAGAGAGGAGGGTGCCTCTCTCCTAGGACAGCTTGGTCAGGTGACCTTGGCGGCTCTTACTCAGCCAGGGACCCGGAAGGACGAGGGATCAGGAGGCCGCGGGCGTGCGGGCAGGACGGCGGGCGCGGGGCCATGAGGTCCCCGAAGCTGCCTGGGCTCGTACTCTCGCTGCTGCTGCTGCCGCCGCCGCCAGGTCCAGTTGGCGACGCCGCGCGCTTCGACCCCACCTGGGAGTCCCTGGATGCACGCCAGCTGCCCGCCTGGTTCGACCAGGCCAAGTTCGGCATCTTCATCCACTGGGGCGTGTTCTCCGTGCCCAGTTTCGGGAGCGAATGGTTCTGGTGAGTGCACCTCCCTCCATCTCCTCTGACCCCGCTTTGCACCCCACTGGCCTCCAGCCACGACCCAGATCCCAGCCTATGCCGGTTTGTTTTGCCCCCTAGTCAGTTTCACCTCTCGCTGTTTTAGCGGTGTTTAGCATTTCCGGGTGTTAAATGAATAATTTACTGTGTAAGTGGTTCGTGCTGGGTGAACACTGAATTTTTCTTCCGTGTGACTGCAAGAGTTGTCAGACAACTGATGTGACTGGCTTCTCAGCTTCTTGATAGCTGCACTTATCAAGTTGTAGTTATCACTCTGTAGCCACCGAATGACTAAGACAGCAGGAAAGTAATCGACTGTGTGGGGTCATATTGTGAAGCGTGAGCCTAAACTGCCGTCCTTGTCCTTAGAGAATCAGACACCTTGTCCCGTCGTTGTTCTGCTGCTACCTGTCAATTTTTAGTTGTTCTGCCATGAAGTATGGTTTAAACATAAATTCATGGGTATGTGAGACTTCTGTTCCTTTGAGCATTCACTGGCTCTTTAATGTTAAAATGTTACCACGTGTGGCTCAAGAAACAAACAAAAAGTTCTAGAATGTTTACCCTAAAAAACCCCAATTATTAATAGACTGCTATGTGGAAAGTGCTGCACAAAAAATTGCTCTGTAGCTTTTACCTTGAGATCGATGTAAAAACGTGCATGTAATCCCTTACAACTTTGCAGTGTCTCACATACTTTCCTGATTAAATACCTCAGGTATTTTAAGTTCTTCAAGATAGAAATGGTATATATATATATATATATATATATAGTATACATATATAATATATTCCTAGTGAAATAAGAAAATAAACAATGAGTATTTAAACCTGCTTTATACTATATAGTGTAAAACAAATTTAATATATACAATATATGTTAGATACGTCAACTGAAAAAAAATACCCTATGTGAGAGTTGTGAATTAAGTTTTATTTGGGGCAAAATGAGGACTGAAGCTTGGGAGACAGCCTCTCAGAGAGCTCTGAGGAGCTGCTCTGAAGAGGTTGGGGGGAGAGATCAGTATATATGTGACTCTGGCGAAGGCGGATACGTGCAATCAAGCACACATTTTGGCAGAAGGTTACCGCTAGTCACGAGAAGGGTGCTGCTAGTCACGAGAAGGTTACCGCTAGTCACGAAAAGGGTGCTGCTAGTCACGAGGAGAATATTCTCCCTTATGATTTTAGTGCTTTTCTAGATATGAGAAGATGCAAGAATTTGGGCTCATAAAATCTCCTGAAAATATCTAATTATCTGAAGGGCTGTTCTGCCAGTTTTTCCCAGAGCACAGAGTGCCTCATTCCTCATCTCCACCTTGAACTCCTCCCAGGGTGTGATGAAGGTCAGTGACTTCAGTGGCTAGCGACTTCATTCTTATAGAACCAGATGGCAAGTGACAATTTCTAGTTGGCAGATACAATACAGAGTATAAACTATATATTGTATTAACGTTATACTATAAACATTGTACCACTTTCTATAAAGAGACTTTCTGCAACCAGTAACTCTTCTTATTCAGTTAGGCCAGTTGATGTAAAAGAACTGTATAAACTATGGAGTACTATTCATATACTCTTTTGGAATCTACTTCAAAACCAAGGGACTCTTTCTTCCCATAACTTGTATTACCAAATATATTTGCTTCAGGATGTTATAAATCTTTCTTTGCAAGTTTTGTGCTGTGAGGCATTTTGAGTTTAGTTTTGAAAAGTTTCAGATTAGCAAGGTACATCAATTAACAGATTTTTTCCTCTTAAGATATAATAAATTATACTTTAATTTGCCATTTTGTTCAACTGGGAAGATTAGGTAAATATACATTTGGTGCTGGGAGAGGATTTGATTGTTAACTGAAACTAGTGCTCTGTGCAAAACAGCTAGTTTTGAGTCATCTTATTCTTTGTAATGGTTAACTTTTTATTTTCTACAAATGAACACAAAGTTGTTTGTTTTGACCTAGGACAATAAAGATAATTCTCATACAAAACAGAGTATATTTTTGATGGTCTGGAAGTGCAATAACCCTGTGGAAGATTCTTTAATTATCTATAGTTTCCCTTTGTGTCCCCTCTAAATCTCTGCTCCCCACCCCAATTTGTCCTGGAGCCATCAACAGTAGAGATGGGTATATCTGACTGTCCTTAATGGCAGTTCGAAACCAAATATAAATTATGGGCTGTTTACTGTAGGTGCCTCTTCTCATCTCTATTAGTATGAAATTTGAGAAGTGACTCTAGACTATAATAGAGAATGCAAGTTCAAATTAGATGTGTTAGGAAAAAATAGAAATCTCTTATCTTTTAACTTTCTGACTGTCCCAGTTTCTCTTTTGTAGTTCGATTTAAAATGTAAAAATGCATCATGTATCAATTAGGATACTTTCACTTCAAGGTATAGAAAACCCAAATAAAAGGTTTAACAATAGGGGTTTGTTACTCTACATAATGAGAAATTTAGAGGTAGTTGGCTCATTGATGAAATCAAAGACCTAAGCTTTCTGTCATCCTCAGCCTGTTGACTTGTCCTGTCATGGTCACATGATGGTGGACAGGCATCACTTCATACAACCTTGTCCAAAGGCAAGTTGTATCTCTTTCTATTAGAGAGGAAACCATTCCCAGAATCTCCCAAGTTGGCTTCCCCTCAAGTTCCATTGGCCAGCTTGGGTCAGGTTTCCATGTGGTAGGTGTGATGGAAACTGGGAAAGTATGTATCTGACTCTTGGGCAGGTAAAGAATAGTGCCTGTGACATATTATGTCCTTCAGTGAAGGCTTCTCAGTGGGATGAACCTCCTGATCATCTTTGGGGAGGTAATGCTGATTATGGATTTACTCATCCCTTAGAAACACTCTTATGAAAGGAGTGGTGGAAGGAAGAGTAGAAGATGGGTCAGAGATGGGGCCTGCATCTATTTCATGAGCATAATATTACTGCCACGTTTATCTAAAAATTATGTTTTTGATGTTGTTTTCCTCCTGAAGCTTTGCTTAGGCAGTTTAGGCCCCATTGCTCAGAAACCATGCATATAACCAGTGACTCCTTGAAGGCTGAGTCAATATATTAAAATAACAGCATCTTCTTAATTTTACTGTCATCTCCTCCCCCACTTGTTCTCTGCTAGTGAATATAATACATTTGTGTTACGCTTTATGTGCTTTGTCTTCTTTTGAAGCCTTCATCACTTATGTTACAAAGGACTAACTATGTAAAGATACTACATGTTGCAATTTAAAAGTGACGAATTAAGAGCAAATGGGTGGCTGTGTTGTCTAGAATGTTCAGGTTGATGAGCTCAGTGGAGTTCACAGAGGGATAGATGGAAAGCTATGGAAGTTTACATAAACTTTCTTTAAGGTGAAGTCAAACTAAATGGGGAAGTGAGGAAGAGAATCTTGGTAATATGTGAGTAAGGGGGATTTAGTAAAGGGAGCTGGGGCAGTTACAGGTGACCCTTGAACGACACAGGTTTGGTCCACTTTCATGTGGATTTTTTTCAATAAATATACACTTGGCCCTCTATATTCGAGGATTTCACATCTCTGGATTCAACCAACCTCAGATGGAAATTTTCATCCACGGTTGCTTGAATCCACAGATGCCGAAACTGTGGATATGGAGGGCTGACTGTATTGGCTGACTGGGTTGGCCAAAAAGTTCCTTCAGTTTTTAAGTAAAAATAAAAGACACATTTTTCATTTTCACCAAGAACTTTATTGAACAACATATTCACTGTTTTGTTCCACTACCTTCTGCCATTTTTCAGGCAACTTCATAATTCCATCTTCCCAAAACTTTTTATCTTTTTGAGCAAAGAACTGTTCCAGGTGCCTTTTACAGTCTTCCAGGGAATCGAAATTTTTTCCATTAAGAGAATTTTGTAAAGACTGAAATAAATGGAAATCTGAAGGTGCAATGTCTGGTGAATATGGCGGATGAATCAGAACTTCCCAGCCAAGCCATAACAGTTTTTGCCTTGTCATTAAAGAAACGTGTAGTCTTGAGTTATCCTGATGGAAGATTATGCGTTTTCTGTTGACTAATTCCAGACGCTTTTCGTAGAGTGCTGCTTTCAGTTGGTCTAATTGGGAGCAGTACTTGTTAGAATTAATCGTTTGGTGTTCTGGAAGGAGCTCATAATAGAGGACTCCCTTCCAATCCCACCATATATACAACATCACCTTCTTCAGATGAAGACTGGCCTTTGGTGTGGTTGGTGGTGGTTCAGTTCGCTTGCCCCACGATCTCTCCCATTCCACATCATTGTACAGTATCCACTTTTCATTGCCCATCACAATTTGTTTTAAAAACGGAACATTTTCTTAATGTTTAAGTAGAGAATTGCATGCGGAAATATGGTCAAGGTTTTTTCGCGTAACTTATGTGGTACCCAAACATCAAAGTGATGAACATAACCAAGTGCAAATGATTTTCAATGCTTGATTTGGATATTTTGAGTATGTCAGCTATCTCCCGCGTGGTATAATGTTGATTGTTCTCAATTAATGTCTCGATTTGATCACTATCAACTTCAACTGGTCTACCTGAGAGTGGATCATCGTCCAGTGAGAAATCTCCAGCATGAAACTTCGAAAACCACTTTTGATACATTCAATCACTCGCAGCACCTTCTCCATACACTGCACACATCTTTTTTTGTGTTTCAGTCGTTTTTTTACCTTTCTTGAAATAATAAAACATACCAAAAATGTTGCTTTTTTTCTTCCATCTTTAATATTAAAATGTCTACACAAAAATTCACCAATTTTGATAAGTTTTTTTTTAAATGCACGCTGATATGACAGCTGTCACAATACAATCTAATTGTTTTGAATGACGTTAAAGACAAGTGGTACTAGAGCTATCTTACAGAAGAAAACAAACGAACTTTTGGCCAACCCAATACTATGCCATTTTATATAAGGGACTTGAGCACCCACAGATTTGGGTATCTGCTGAGGCTCCTGGGACTAATCCCCTATGGATACTGAGGGATAACTATATCTCAGATGTTTATGTGAATGCTGCTTATATGCTGTTTCCTTCATCCCCTTAGGTGGTATTGGCAAAAGGAAAAGTTACCAAGTTATGTGGACTTTATGAAAAATAATTACCCTCCTGACTTCACATATGCAGATTTTGGACCACTGTTTACAGCAAAATTTTTTGATGCAAACCAGTGGGCAGATATTTTACAGGCTTCTGGTGCCAAATATGTTGTCTTAACTTCCAAACATCATGAAGGTAAGTACAACATTTGCAAAAACTCACAGTGGTTATGAAATGTAAAGTAGTTCTTTTGGACCAAGAAACTAAAGCAAGGTCATCCACATGAAATCAGAGTTTTCTCTTAGGAGCAATCATAAGTGGCTATTGACGTTTGCTTGCAGCTTAAGAGACCATGTGTTCCACCCAGTTAAGAAGCATTATGTATGCAGAAAGATCATACCCTCCACATGACAGAGAAAAAATGGAAACTGATCACATTTTTTTATATGCATATTTAACAATTTCCAAGTAATCCAAGATTTGATTTGAAGCTATTTGAAATGGGAAGTGGGTTGCAGGTCAAAGTTTACACTTGGAATTGCATTCTTCCTTTCTTTCCACCTTTGTAATGCATTCTGGGAAGGCACCCAGGGGATTATTTTGCTGTAGTTTTGCATCATGACCGACACACAAGGTTGTGCTTTTGGCCAACTCTTATATGGCCCAATTGAGGACAGTTTGCTAGTGATGAAAATGACGCAGGTCACCTGGAAGGAACAGGATTATGGAGCTGTAGTGGTGCCCAGAAATATCAGAGATGGTGGAGGAATATGTAAAGGAAACACAGTGGTTGTATTAGGGTTCTTCAGAGAAACAGAACTAATAAGCAGTATAATATATAGAAAGGTTTATCATAAGAAATTGACTCACACAACTATGGAGGCTGAGAAGTCTAGACCCAAGAGAGCCAGTTGTATTGTTCCAGTCTGAGTCCAAAGGCCTGAGAACCAGGAGAGTGGATGATTTAGGTTCCTGTCCAAGTATGAGTGCAAAGGCAGGAGAAGACTGATGTCTCAGCTCAAAGACATGCAGAGAAAAGAATTCTTTCTTAATCAGCCTCTTATTCTGTTTAGGCAGGCCTTCAGTGGATTAGATGAGGCCCACCCACTGGGGAAGGGCAATCTGCTTTACTCAGTCTACCTATTCAAATGTTAATTTCATCTAGAAACACCCAGGAACATATCCCGAATGATGTTTAACCAAATATCTGGGCACCCAGTGGCCCAATCACGTTGACACATAAAATTACCATCATAGTGATCTTCCACTAATAGGACAGATTCCACCCATTACCATTCCAGTATCTATAAGATCAAGGAAGCATCAGCAAATTATTGTTGTTCCAACAGTATGTTAATAATTAGACAATTTGTTTGCATAACCATCTTTGCCTTGGAATAAAAAATTTTGCCTCATTATTTTCCCCAGGGGTGGGTAGGGGATTAGAAGGGAAGAACCAAAACCCCAAATAAGGAATTATCTTAGAATATTTTTCCCATTGGCCACATTCTAGTGGCTTAATGATTTTCTCCTATAGATGTTTCTCAGGCTGAGATGGATATTTATAAAGCGTATTTGCTTGTGAACATGTTGATTTCCTGATGCCTAGGAACTTCTCCAAGCTGTATGGCACAAGGTATTACATAGTGAGCTTATTTAAAAACAAAACAAAACAATCTTAATCACATTGTGAGGACAGATGATGTAGCCCACATTTATCAACTCTCTAGGACTCATATTGTTGGAAGTTTTCATGCTTATGGGAGAGACCCTGCTGAGCCTGGCTAGGCGGGAAGACCACTGTGTGAGCTTCTGGTGGTGCTACTGAACCAAATACCCATGTGGTTTTAGCACCGCCAGACATTAGGGTCTGTCAAGTTGAAACATTTTGAATAAGACTTTAAATATCATCAGCAATGCTTTGAAGTTTACCACAAACATCTTTAGAACCAGTGTGAGCTCTTTTAAAAGTTTCTTCAAAATGAATCCAGAGTGTGTCCATCTTAGTCTTGTCCTAATTTACAAGAGTGAAGTGTTGCACCAAAGCACCTTACTTATGTCTGTTCTCAAAGATTCTTTTAGATTTTAGTGGGACAGCAACAATGTATTTATGTTCCTAGGTGCCAACTAAACATTTTGAGGCTTTTTAAATTATTTAAGTATTTCAGTTTATATAGGGCTTCTATGGTTTTTATATAGAACAACCAGCAATCTAAATGCAAATTCCTTTTAAAATATGAATTATTTCAAAGTGCTTATGTAAAGGCAGACATTCTTCTTACCTATTTAGTTGGTAGGTAATTCACTTTTAGGTAATTTAAAGCACGACATCCAAGCTTATGATTTTAGAGTAGGATGAGATTACAAATGGTGGGTACATTGCAAAGTACAGAACTACTGGGGACTAGTACCCCACCCCCACCTTGATAAAATGAATAATGAGGGTAAAGGAGACTTACTACTATACATGGACACCAGTGTTCTAAGAATCATACTGTAATAAAATAAATAATCCTAAAACCAGGGAATATACTTTAATTTTTGGTTTAGAAGACAAATAAGAATCTTGCAGGAGTGCATCTCAGGATCTTCACTGTAAGCAGTAACAGTCATTGTTTAGCATGGTAGATACGGAAGATGTTCCTGTCTTAGCTGTGATCGCTAATGTTGATTGCTGATTTTGTGCTAGACCCTGTGCTAGCCATTGGCTGAGGACATAGCAGGGAACACTGCAGACCTGATGCTGTCCCTCAAGGAGCTTATAGTCTAAGAGGGAGAATACGGGCGATAGATCAGACTATACAGACTTTATGGGGAACCCTGAGAGTTGCTTTTAAAAATCTTGGTTCTACTTTGTTTAAATTCTCATTTGTTTCTTGTATGAAAGCAAAATGTATACTATGGAAAAAAATTGCCATAAAGCAGTTGTTTGTGGAAACAGTGATTTATGTATTACGTGTACTGCCTATGTGATTTGAAAGCTTTCTTTTTGTTTTTTTTGGCTGCACTGCGCAGCTTGTGGTATCTTAGTTCCCCAACCAGGGATCGAACCCATGCCCTTGGCAGTGAAAGCTCAGAGTCCTAACCACTGGACTGCCAGGGAATTCCCCCTATGTAATTTGTTTTGGTGTTTGTATATGTGGAAATTTACTAAAACAATTGATATGCTTACAAGCTTTTTAATATAATGTTTCAGGCTTCACCTTGTGGGGCTCAGAGCGTTCGTGGAACTGGAATGCTGTAGATGTGGGGCCGAAGAGGGACATTGTCAAGGAACTTGCAGTAGCCGTTAGGACCAGGACTGACCTGCGCTTTGGACTGTACTACTCCCTTTTTGAATGGTTTCATCCGCTCTTCCTTGAGGATGAATCCAGCTCATTCCAGAAACAACAATATCCACTGTCTAAGATGCTGCCCGAGCTCTACGAGTTAGTGAACCAGTATCAGCCTGAGGTCCTGTGGTCAGATGGTGATGGAGGGGCCCCAGATACCTACTGGAACAGCACAGTCTTCCTAGCATGGTTGTACAATGAGAGGTGTGTGTGTTATTAGATTGCTGTTGTGACCTTAAACATTCCTAATACATGTATAAAATTTTAATTCCCTTGCTTCTTGAAATATGTCCTTTCAGGCTCATTTGTGACATGGGGGAGGAAATCATTGTAAATAATGCTCATTAGATATATCAATATTTACTCAGAATAATCAAGAGTTACAAATCAGGAGTCACATACAACTCAATAGTCTGATTTTGAAATCAGACTAAACGTCACAGGATCAAGAACTTTGAAGACATTAATTTTGTGGGTCCTCATTTTCATCTTCTATTCTGGGACAACTCTATTTATTCATCACTGTTTCTGATGATGTGCTTTTCAATTCCTCTAATTGCTTCTTTTCATCCTCATACATTTGATAATCTTTGCTGCTCAGACAATGTCACCCTTGTCTGTCTCCTCTCTTCCCTCATCGTCAGCATTTCACCTCTTCCTGTTCTCTCCTCTTGCTTTCTAGCATGTTCCAAGCTACCCCATTAGAACAGGAAGTTCTGACTGAGCTCCTTGATAAGGCTTACACTATATGGAGCAAAGTTATATTTGTAACTAGAAAGTACTTGGTATCATGCTAGGAGGTCAGGGAGTGTCCTGCTTGTGTTCTCTGGGCCCACAAAGGGCACACATACAAATACTCTGGAGAGCTCTTGATATGTAACTGCAGTTTCTCTAGGTATTCCTTCCAAAAGGAAATATGGGGAACCCTCCACTTCAATTTGTGAACCAAACGATCCCCTCTAAGTGGAGAAGTGCAGGAGGTACCAACTGCTACGATGAATAATGTAGCGGGGATATTTCATGCTACAGTGAATTCCATGATAACGGTCAACTTTCCTGAGGTTTTTCAATATTAGGCACAATTGTAAGAGAAAGAAAGGCTAGAATATATGTAGGAGATTATTCAGTCATAGGTGAGAAGAATGTCTTGACTGTAAATTCAATTTTAGCTACCATTCACAATATGGGGGCAGGGAGGAGAACCTTCAAATAATAGTAAAATACTCTTATAAGTGCTATGTGCGCTGGGCACTGGGCTATGTGTTTTACATAAATTAGTTCTGTTCTAATAATAGATGAGGAAATTGATTATTCAGAAGAGTTAGGTAACTTGCTGTGGGACAGCGAACTTAGAAAGTGACAGGCCAGGACTACAATCTCCCCAGGTCTATTTGACTTCAAAACCGTGGGCTTTGTATTATATTCCACTACGGTTATTTTCCAGGAGTGAATTTCAGTCAGACCTCTTTTCAGTGACACTGCTTTTGTGTAAAAATTTTTTACTTTTTGTTTAAAAAAAAAAATCATCCTTTTCATTTCAGCCCAGTTCGGGACACAGTGGTCACCAATGACCGTTGGGGAGCTGGTAGCATCTGTAAGCACGGTGGCTACTATACCTGCAGTGATCGTTATAACCCAGGACATCTTTTGCCACATAAATGGGAAAACTGCATGACAATAGACCAGTTTTCCTGGGGCTATAGGAGGAATGCTGGAATCTCTGACTATCTTACAATTGAAGAATTGGTGAAGGTACAGTAAAATGTCTGGTGACCATTATGGTAGCACTTGTAATAGTGTAGGTGTATGAGAATTATTTTTTCTAAATTGTATAGCTCAGTGGTCTATAACACAGGACATTACTCTTTTTTCTGTGTGTGTTCTCCTAGATAGTGGCTATATATATATGTCTAAGTCCATAAATACCACATGTTAACACATTCAGGATGGAATTGTTTTCTTTCTCTAAGAACTATATTTATTCTTAATTTTTTAGCAACTTGTAGAAACAGTTTCATGTGGAGGAAATCTTTTGATGAATATTGGGCCCACAAAAGATGGCACCATTTCTGCAATTTTTGAGGAGCGATTAAGGCAAATGGGGACCTGGCTAAAAGTCAATGGAGAAGCCATCTATGACACCCATGCTTGGAGATCCCAGAATGACACTGTCACCCCAGAGGTATGGTAAGTACTATTAGATAGAGGAAGGCATTTAACATTTCTCAGAGGTAAAGAGAAAAGTAAACTAAAAAAGGAAATGGGATGAATGCCCACCTACACAAAACACTTTCTTTACTTACTCTACAAGAAATTAGCATATTTTAAAACACATTATTTATCAAATTGAGCTGAAATCATCTCTAGATTCCTCCAAACAGTGGACAGATTTCAGGGAAAAATATTCAGCTCTTACAAAAATTGTAGGCCATTCAGAAAAATGAAAAAAAAAAATGCTGAGTGGTTAATCCAAAAGAGACTTCAGGTTTAGTCAGGTAAATTCTAACTTTTGCAGGTGTTACATCGCACCAATTAGCAGGAGGTGCGGAAGGGCAGAAAAAATATTAAAAATCTGCAAAAATAACAGCATTATTTAAATTGATTAAAAATCTTGTACCTTGTTCCTATTATTCTAATAAATCTAAACCTGAAGTTTCTTTAAAATTATCTTAACTGGCTAACTTTTCTTTTAACTAGTATCTCCTGTAAAAGCCTTGCCGCAGGTTCTGTCTGAGCTTTGGAAAGTTCTATGGGCCAATGAGTCAGACTCTGCAAATACGGTGGTTTCTGATGTGCGGTCTTAACATATATAAATAAGAGTAGTATTAGTGAAGCTCTAAAAATTCACCTTATGTTGCCACCAAAGTGAGTACAGCCTGATCAAGTATATATCAAAAGATTAGACTAAATAATATTCCTTGAACTTATGACTTAAAATAAATTGTCAGTTCATTGAAGAAAATAAAGTAAGGCAGTCTACACAGAAGCAACTGACTATAGAATTTTAGAATGCCGGGTCTGGGAGAAGCCACAATAAGAACTCAGAACCAATCTTTCATTTTACAGAGGCTAGTTTAAATTGGGTTTTAGAATTTGCTTCTGTGTTTGTGTTTGACTATGAGGGTGTCTGATCTGGGATTTGACAATGGTTAACCATTATTCCATTACATTTTCTTTCAATAAGTAAAGATAAAAGCCAAACTACTTATTAGCAAGACCTATAAAGCCGTAGCCTGGCTCCACTGCACCGAGCCCAGTGGCTTGCTATCCCTGCCTTACCAGAGGAGCTCTCTCCCCGCAGGTTCATCACGTGTGCTTCCCCTCCTTGCTGCATCTTTAGATAACTATCTAGACTCCCAGGGCTATCCTTGAAATCCTTTGACATTTTAGCCCTGGCTCACTGTTACTGTCCCCAGAACTACTCTTCACATAATTCTTAGTGATTTTAATGTCAATATTCACAGCTCTTCTAATCTGCTGGCCCCTCAGTTCCGGTACCTCCTCCCTTCTAGGGATCCTTTCCCCTTCTGTTGGTCGTACCTTAGACCTCGCATTTCCAATAACTGTAATCCTTCTATGCTCTCAGTCTGAAGCATTCCATTGTCTAACTCCCACCTCTTATATTTTAGCTCACTTCAGCTTCCAAAGGGATCTGCCGCCTTTAATTCTGTCACTTTTTCTCTTCCTCCTGCCTCAACCCTCTCATGTCTTTTCTTTTTCCTTATCCAAGTCAGATTCTATGCATCACTCCAGTGCATCCACCCTCAACTCCTTAACTCTCTCTCCCTCTGTCGTACTCATTAAAACTCAGCTTTGATTAAACTCAGCTCTACTTATTCCATATCTACCCCTGTGTAGCTAAATGTGACTAGAAATATACACACACACACACACACACACACACAATGTCAAATGCTCTCGCTTTTGGCTTTAAAGCAAACCCGTGTATCCTGGATCCCATCCCAGATTATCCACTCAAGGATATTGTTCTAGCAATTCTCCCCGTTTGCTCCTCATCTTCAATTTCCCCTCTTTGTTAGATCCTTTCCTATCAGCATAAAAACCTGTATTGTTTTTTTTCATCTTGAACTCTTTCCATCCTACTTAGATCTCCAGCTACTTTCCCATTTCTCTTCTTTCCTTTATAGTAGAACATATTGAAAGAATGTTTTTTACTTGCTATCTCCAGTTTCTTGCTCCAGTTTTCCTCTTTTTTTAAAAAAATTTATTTATTTATTTATGTATATTTTTGGCTGTGTTGGGTCTTCGTTGCTGCACGCGGATTTCTCTAGTTGCGGTGAGTGGGGGCTACTCTTCGCTGCAGTGCGCAGGCTTCTCATTGCGGTGCTTCTCCTGTTGCGGAGCACAGGCTCTAGGCACGCGGGCTTCAGTAGTTGTGGCGCACAGGCTCTAGAGTGCAGGCTCAGTAGTTGTGGCGCACAGACTTAGTTGCTCCACTGCACGTGGGATCTTCCTGGACCAGGGCTTGAACCCTTGTCCCCTGCATTGGCAGGAGGACTCCCAACCACTGCACCACCAGGGAAGCCCTCCAGTTTTCCTCTTAAACTCACTCTGGTCAGACTTCCACCCCACACTCTATAAAATCACTGTTATCCAGGTCCACAGGAACCTCTCCCTCACTGGGTCAGTTGCGGTCCCTATCATCTGAGCTTACTGTCAGCATTTGCTCCAGGTGATGGCTGTCTCTGTCTTCACTGTGCCTGTTGGCCATTCCTTCTTAGTCTCCTTTGCTGGTTCCACCTCAAGTCCCCGACCACTAAACCTTGAAGTGCCCTGAGGCTCAGCCCTTGGACTTCTATTCTTTATCTTAATTCCCCAGGTGATCTCATCTATTTTCAGGGCTTTAAATGCCATACTGATGACCTCTGCAGTGCAATCATCTTTTTTAAACTCCAGAATCATATATTCAACTTCCTAGTCAGTGTCTCCACTTAAAAATAAAGCATCTTAAACCTGTTGTGTCCAAAACTTAGGTCCTTAAAATTTTGCTCTAAATTAGTTCCACCTACAGTCTCCCCCATCTCAGTTAATGGCAGCTTCATGCTTTTAGGTGCTTGTCAGGCCCAAAACCTTGGAGTCCTTAACTTCCCTTTCTTTTACATCCCACAGCCAATCCATCAGTAAATTCATCATATTTTTGAAATATATCTGGAATCTGACCACTTCTCATCCTCTCTGTGGCAACCCTCTTCCTGTTAGTCTCCATCGTTTCCCCCGTGGATTATTTCAGTAGCTTCTTGTCTGATCTATTTCCATCTGTGCTCCTTTAATCTATCTGCTACAAAACCTTTTAAATAATAAGTCAGGTTACGACACTCCCATGCTCAAATTCTTCCAGCGGCTTCCAGTCTTAGAGAAAAATTCAAGACTTACAAAGGCTTATAAGGTCCTATAAAAACGAGCACCTTGTCTCTGTGATCTCATTGGCTATCATGCTATCCTTCACTTCCTCTCCTTCAGTCACTCTGCCCTCCTTGCTGTTCTATCAACAGGCCAAGCATACTGCTGCATTGGGACTCTGTGCTTGCTGTTCTCTTCCTCTGCTCACGTGGTTCTCCCTCACATCCTTCAGGTCTCCTCAACGCCACCTCCTCAAAGAGGTCTTCCTTGACTATTCTATTTATTTTTATTTTTTTGCATGTAGACTTTCTTCTTTATTGCAGTACACCCAGAACTTAAAAGAGTTCCAGGTATATCGTAGTCACAAATAGATAATTTTTGAATAAATGAACACATTTTAAAATTTAGGGGTCAGGTAATTTCCAGCAATGCCATTGGTTTAAGAAATTAAAACTGCTTCAGATTACCAAATGTGAGAGTGATTATGATTTCTAACATGGCTCAAAATAATTTTTTAAAATTTGAAGTTTGTCTCCAAATCAGTAAGGAATCAGTCTAGAGAATCAGAAGGTCTATGATTTTTTCTGTTTTCTTCATCACTGATTTACCTTGAGAACAAGTTGTCTATTCCTTTTAGCAAAGTAAGTTTAGTGAAGATTTAAATTAATGTGACAGAATGTACAGATATTTAATTTGAGGATAGTATAAACACAGAGGACCCAAAGAATCCCCTAACAATCCTCTGATCTTCTTTTTTCTTTTTTAACATTTTTATTGGAGTATAATTGCTTTACAATGGTGTGTTAGTTTCTGCTTTATAACAAAGTGAATCAGTTATACATATACATATGTTCCCATATCTCTTCCCTCTTGCATCTCCCTCCCTCTCACCCTCCCTATCCCACCCCTCTAGGTGGTCACAAAGCACTGAGCTGATCTCCCTGTGCTATGCGGCTGCTTCCCAGTAGCTATGGATTTTACATTTGGTAGTGTATATATGTCCATACCACTCTCTCACTTTGTCACAGCTGACCCTTCCCCCTCCCTGTGTCCTCAAATCCATTCTCTAGTAGATCTGCGTCTTTATTCCCGTCTTGCCCCTAGGTTCTTCATGACCTTTTTTTTTTTTTTTTAGATTCCATATATATGTGTTAGCATACGGTATTTGTTTTTCTCTTTCTGACTTACTTCACTCTGTATGACAGTCTCTAGTTCCGTCCACCTCACTACAAATAACTCAATTTCATTTCTTTCTATGGCTGATTAATATTCCATTGTATATATATGCCACATCTTCTTTATCCATTCATCTGTCGATGGACACTTAGGTTGCTTCCATGTCCTGGCTATTGTAAATGGAGCTGCAATGAACATTGTGGTACATGACTCTTTTTGAATTATGGTTTTCTCAGGGTATATGCCCAGTAGTGTGATTGCTGGGTCGTATGGTAGTTCTATTTGTAGTTTTTTAAGGAACCTCCATACTGTTCTCCACAGTGGCTGTATCCATTTACCTTCCCACCAACAGTGTATGAGGGTTCCCTTTTCTCCACACCCTCTCCAGTATTTATTGTTTCTAGATTTTTTGATGATGGCCTTTCTGACTGGTGTGAGTTGACATCGTATGGTAGTTTTGATTTCCATTTCTCTAATGATTAATGATGTTGAGCATTCTTTCATGTGTTTGTTGGCAATCTGTATATCTTCTTTGGAGAAATGTCTATTTAGGTCTTCTGCCCATTTTTGGATTGGGTTGTTTCTTTTTTTGATATTGAGCTGCATGAGCTGCTTGTAAATTCTGGAGATCAATCCTTTGTCAGTTGCTTCATTTGCAAATATTTTCTTCCATTCTGAGGGTTGTCTTTTCGTCTTGTTTATGGTTTCCTTTGCTGTGCAAGAGCTTTGAAGTTTTAGGTCCCATTTGTTTATTTTTGTTTTTATTTCCATTTCTCTGGGAGGTGGGTCAAAAAGGATCTTGCTGTGAATTATGTCATAGAGTGTTCTGCCTACATTTTCATCTAAGAGTTTGATAGTGTCTGGCCTTACATTTAGGTCTTTAATCCCTTTGAGTTTATTTTTGTTTATGGTGTTAGGGAGTGTTCTAATTTCATTCTTTTACATGTAGCTGTCCAGTTTTCCCAGCACCACTTATTGAAGAGGCTGTCTTTTCTCCATTTTATATTCTTGCCTCCTTTATCAAAGATAAGGTGACCATATGTGCGTGGGTTTATCTCTGGGCTTTCAATCCTGTTCCATTGATCTATATTTCTGTTTCTGTGCCAGTACCATACTGTCTTGATTACTGTAGCTTTGTAGTATAGTCTGAAGTCTGGGAGCCTGATTCCTCCAACTCTGTTTTTCTTTCTCAAGATTGCTTTGGCTATTCGGGGTCTTTTGTGTTTCCATACAAATTGTGAAATTTTTCATTCTAGTTCTGTGAAAAATGCCAGTGGTAGTTTGACAGGGATTGCATTGAATCTGTAGATTGCTTTGGGTAGTATAGTCATTTTCACAGTGTTGATTCTTCCAATCCAAGAACATGGTATATCTCTCCATCTATTTGTATCATCTTTAATTTCTTTCATCAGTGTCTTATAATTTTCTGCATACAGGTCTTTTGTCTCCTTAGGTAGGTTCATTCCTAGGTGTTTTATTCTTTTTGTTGCAATGGTAAATGGGAGTATTTTCTTAATTTCACTTTCAGATTTTTCATGATTAGTGTATAAGAATGCAAGAGATTTCTGTGCATTAATTTTGTATCCTGCTACTTTACCAAATTCATTGATTAGCTCTAGTAGTTTTCTGGTAGCATCTTTAGGATTCTCTATGTATAGTATCATGTCATCTGCAAACAGTGACAGCTTTACTTCTTCTTTTCCGATTTGGATGCCTTTTCTTTCTTTCTCTTCTCTGACTGCTGTGGCTAAAACTTCCAAAACTATGTTGAATAATAGTGGTGAGAGTGGGCAACCTTGTCTTGTTCCTGATCTTAGTGGAAATGGTTTCAGTTTTTCACCATTGAGGATGATGTTGGCTGTGTGTTTGTCATATATGGTCTTTATTATGTTGAGGTAAGTTCCTTCTATGCATACTTTCTAGAGGGTCTTTATAATAAATGGTTGTTGAACTTTTCCCAAAGCTTTCTCTGCATCTACTGAGATGATCATATGGGTTTTCTCCTTCAATTTGTTAATATGGTTTATCACATTGATAGATTTGCATATATTGAAGAATCCTTGCATTCTTGGGATAAACCCCACTTGATCATGGTGTTTGATCCTTTTAATGTGCTGTTGGATTCTGTTTGCTAGTATTTTGTTGAGGATTTTTGCATCTATGTTCACCAGTGATATTGGTCTGTAGTTATCTTTTTTGACTATTTTATTTAAAAGAACACCTAGATCCCTTTTTCCCAACGTAGTGTTGACCTAAAATAGACTGCCAGTTATTTCTCCAGCAAAAGTGGGTTTATTTGCGATCAGCAAAGAATTGTAATTTGGGGTCTGCAAACATGGCAAGCCACATGTAAGTCCCTGCACAGCAAGGGAAGGAGAACGCTTTTACTGGGGGGAAAAGGAAGCTGGGAAAGCTATAGTAAATGAAGAGTCCATGGCTTTTCATTGGCTGAGTTGTTGCCAGGTAATAAGAGGAGCCTTCCTACTTCCTGTGGGCTCTGCTATTGTTGCAGGGCATGGGAGCTCCCCTCTCTGGTCTCCTGACTCTATTTTAATTGAGCTTCCTGTTTATCAATTTTCACACAGGCATGCTCTATTCTTCTTACTGGGCTTCAGTTTTCTCCATAACATTTAATCATCATCTGACATATATTTTTTTGCTCATTCTAATTTTCTCCACTACATGTAAGCTCCATGAGGACAGGGACTGTGTTCAATGCTATGTCTCCAGCTCTGAAACAGTGATTAACATTTTAAGATGTCAATAACTATTTGTCAAATAATTGAGTGAAAAAATGAATGAATTCTGTTTTCTTTGTCTAGACCTTACTCTTCTCACCTTTTCCCTTTTGCTCACATTCATCCTTTAAGTCTCAGGTTAAATGTTATTTTCTTGCTAATGGTATAACGTAAAAACATGCCTTTGTTATAATCTTTCAACTTCCTCTTCTTTCATAGTGCTTATAAAAATTCACCCTTCTATATTATTTGTGTGATTATTTGATGTCTCTCTCCCTCACTCTAGTCTAAGCTTTACAAGAACAAGAACTAAGTGTGTTTTGTTTTCTATTGTATCCTTAACACCAAGCACGGTACTGGGCCCAGCATTGACAGATACATACCTGTTGAATGAAGGAATATGAAGAGTTGATCATCAGGTGGAAAGCCATCTATTCTTGCATCTTATGCTCTTTGCTCACATTCCCCCACCTGTTTCCAGCTCCATGAGAAAAGTCTGATGAAGAAGAGTAGTACTAGAAAAATCTCGGTTCCAAGAACTTCCTTTTAGCACTGGGGAAGTGGGGAAGACAGGTGCTGTGATAATTGTGATTTATAATAAGAAATATATATTTGGTCTTTTTCTGTTTCTGGCACAGAGCTCCTAAAACTCTTGGAATTTCCTAAGCGATGAGAGCCATAAAGGTGTCTTTTGTTATGTCAGTGAGGTGATTTTGGACACTACCAAAGGATGAGGGCTGGTTGCCAGGAGACCCGACCATGTTATTAGAGGGTTGGAACTTTCAGTCCCACCCATGGCCTCCAGGGAGGGGTGAGAGGGTGGAGGTTGAACCAAACATCAGTGGTCATTGATTTAATCAATAATGACTAATGAAGCCTCCATAAAAATCCCAAGGATGAGGTTTAGAGAACTTCTGGATTGGTGGAGGTACAGGGAGAGTGGAGCACCTGGAGAGGGCATGGAAGCTCCCTGCCCCTTCCCACATACCTTGCCCTGTGCATCTCTTCCATCTGGCTGTTCCTGAGATATATCCTTTCATAATAGACCTGTAATACAGGAAGTAAAATGTTTCTGTAAATTCTGTGAGCTGCTCTAGAAAATTAGTTGAACTCAAGGAGGGGGTCGTAGGAAGCTCCAATCTATAGCCTGTGGGTCAGGAGCCCAGGTGACAATCTGGACTTGTGACTGGTGTCTGAATTTGGGGAGGGGGCAGTCTTGTAGGACTAAACCCTTAACCTGTAGAATCTGACACTATCTCTGGGTAGATGGTGTCAGAATTGAGTTGAATTGTAGGACACCCAGTTAGTGTCCGAGAATTGCTTGGTGGTGTGGGGAACTTCTCCCCCACTCCACATACATACACGGGAATTGGGATCAGAACCCTTCTGGGTGCTTTTTATGCTACCATTGGGCTAGTTTTCCTTCACTCTATTAATAAAAACATTGGTAAATATTTACTGAATGGAAGTATCTCTGTAAAATAATTCTAGACCTGACCCATAAATAATGAGAAATATTACTATGCTTTTATTCCCTTTTAACCAGGTACACGTCCAAACCTAAAAGCAAATTGGTCTATGCCATGTTTCTCAAATGGCCCACATCAGGACAGCTGTTTCTTGGTCAGCCCAAAGCTACTCTGGGGGCAACAGAGGTAAGAGGGAATTTTGTCTTTATTGTTCCTTTAACTTGCTGACTAGAATAACCTGATGAAGACATAACTTTTAACTTCAGGGTGAGCCTTATATGTGTTCCTCTTATACCTCATAAGAGTAATTTAAAAATGGACTTCATCAATGGCAATGTTTGGCAAAAACCTTTGAAAGTTTTCTTTCATTTCCCAGAAAACCAAACCTATAAAACGGCTATATTATCTCCATGCATATCAATTAAAATATCTTCTTCACAGTCATTCTATGTTGTTCAGGCTCACTGCATGCATCCAAAATGAATCTTTTCGTAAAACTGGAGTCCAGATTCTTCCCCTGACATCCCACCCCAGAACACATCTGAATAACTATGAGATGTCATGGCCCTACCATTTCAAGTTCACAAAAAACTGGGGGAAAATTAAAGGTTAATCTCACAGTTGTAACCATCAGCTCTGGCATCGAGTTCACTTTGATATATTTTATAGATTATTTTTAAGAAACTGAAAATTTTCTGGGATATGAACTGTCCAAATGCTTTTCCTTGCATCATTTTTCCATATTTCATTTCTAACACTTATGACCAATCAGGCAGAAAAGGAGATGAGTTCAGATCTGATGTTTAATTACAGCTTAGTGTCCTGGGCATGACATTATCTTTTTATTTTATTTATGTTCTCTTTGGCTGCCATCAATAGTGTTATTTGAAAGTTCATGGGTTTTGTTTTTATATTACTCTACATGATAAGCAAAGTTTTCTGGTTCAAAATAACCACAGATATATAGAAAACTACTTATTGAAATTCACCTTGTATAAGACGAAGAATATAGAACAGTTACAGTAATAATTGATCACACTTAGGTATTGTTGATTAGTGGAGGTTATTGGAACATCTGGGGGGGAATGGTGGCTGGATAAGGAAGCTGAGCCTTTCTTCAAACATTCTGTGTGAGAACTGGGCAGGCCTTAGTCGTGCAGATTGGTTTGAGAATAATTTTCTCTACTCTGACACTATTCAATCTTTACAATTCTTCCCCAAATCCTGCACACTTTTGAGAGTAATATGGGAGCAAGACAGATGTATACACTCATTTTAAAACAGCTTGTAATCCACTAAATAAAAGTAAAAAATGAATCTTCTGTCCACATCGCTTTTTAAGAGATATCAACCACTCCTTCCGAATAAAGCGAGGGAGTCAGAGATACACTTGGAGACATTTGTGTGTATGTTTTTAATTTCAGGTTGAACTACTGGGACATGGACAGCCACTTCAATGGACTCCTTTGGAGCAAAATGGCATCATGGTAGAACTGCCTCAGCTAACTGTTCATCAGATGCCCTGTAAGTGGGGCTGGGCTCTAGCACTAACTAATGTGACCTGATTTGCAGTAGAGTGCTTCCTGATGCAGTTATATCTAAGACTAGAATGTATCAGGTTTCTATAATTGTAGCACACAGAGAAAGCAAATGTAAAATTGGCCCAGAATTTCCTAAATTACTCACATAACTGGTTTAACTCTCCAGTGCACTTTGCTATTGACGTCCCTTCACACTGAATTTATTTCCACGTGTGATTCAGAGGTGGGGATTTTGTTTCAGAGTAGTGAGGAATTGGTGGTGTTAAGGACTGAGTCGTGTCTTCTGCCAAATTCACATGTTGAAGCCCTAAGCCCCAATGTGATTGTATTTGGAGATTTTAAAGAAGTAACTAAGGTTAAATGAAGTCATAAGAGTGGGACCTTAATCCAATATGACTGGAGTCCTTATAAGAAGAGGAAGAGCACGGATGCAAGCATATGGAGGAAAGACCATGTAAGGATGCAGTGAGAAGGTGGCCATCTGCAAGCCAAGGACAGAGGCCTCAAGAGAAACCAAACCTGCTGACACCTTGGTCTTTCAGCCTTCAAAACTGTGAGAAAATAAATTACTGTTGTTTAAGCCATCCTATATGTGGTATTTATTATGGCAACCCTAGCCGACTAATAGAGGTTCATAGGTATATAATAAATTTGGCTTAATATTTATTTCCAATGCTTACAGTAATTTTCTTTTTATAAAAAAAATTTGTCTTTTTTTCCCTCTTGGTAATAAAACTGATATGTTCACTATAGATATTTAAAATTATACAGAAATGCTTAAAGGCAAAATCACTGTTAAGATCACCACTACTAATATTTTAGTATGTATTCTTCCACGTTTTTCTTTGGCGGGGGAGGTGAGTGTGTGGGATTGGAGGTATGGGCCTATTTTTGTAGGTGGGCTAATTTGAGGACCAATTTAAATTAATAAATTTACTTCCTGTATATGCTTTTAAGCAAATTGAAGTTGAACAGCTAGCTGAAAATTAGGAAGTCTATTCAGATCTTCCCTAAGAATGAAGCAAAAATAATACTGATATTGATGTAAATTTAAAGAAACACTGATTAAAGAATTCACTCCCCTTAACAAAAGATGTTCCACATGGCTAGATCTTTATTTGAAGTGCTACAGGCTTCATTTTGTCATATCAATCAAATGTGGACATCTCACTGTTCCCTATAAATGCTTCAAGTAGACAGGGAAATAAAATACTATTCATATTTATTTTCTAAAATCATCTTGAAGTTGAAAATCTTAAAAAAAATTATTCATTGCTGGAGTTTCTACAACTATCAAAATTTTGAAACCATGACGAAGTATTTACATAAATAAGTACTTTAAGAGTTCTAAATCCCAAGTAACATTTTATTAGAGGTCCAAAGACAGATTTACATGATCCCAAACACTAGGCTAAGGAAAAACAAAAAAAGGAAAAAAGCCCGCAAACCCAAATAAACAGAGTTAGAAGAATCTTAACATAAAAGTGAGGTCATCTGTTTGTTTGAAGAAAGTTGTTTTTTTTTTTTTTTTTTTGCGGTACGCGGGCTTCTCACTGTTGTGGCCTCTCCCGTTGTGGAGCACAGGCTCTCAACCACTGCGCCACCAGGGAAGCCCTGAAGAAAGTATTTTTGAGACTAAAAACCTGTCAATCATTTAAATTCCTACCCTGTCCATCTTGACCTTTACAAATAGAGGGAAAATGGAACTATTTAAGCAAATTATAGTTAGGTATAGGGTTTAGTTAATGGGTAGCTGTGAGGGAGCTAAATGATAAAATACAGCTCAGCATTCAGAGGTGCTGATAAAATGCTTTGCTAATAACCAGACATTATATATGAAACAGAATGAGACACCAAATTTAAGTTTATTTAAGGTATATCTTGCTTATATGTGAAATATACTATAAGTGGGACTCATAACAAGCATTTTAAAATATTCCATCAAATTCTTAGCATTATCATTGGTATGGAGGGCAGGAATTATAGTAAGGATAATTAAAAACCAGAGCTCTTATTACCTATTTTAGCCAATAGTTCTTATCCCCCCAAGCAATTGTGCCTTTTCCCAGAGTTACTAAATAGGCACAAAATTGACTTGTTTTGAATTTCAGTAACTTTGGATTTTTCTTTAATGATGAGAAATATTGAAGGCAAGCAAAGCTAGATTATTAGACTGAATGATTTAGACATTGATATCATTTAAAATATGGGTATCACTTTAATAAGACTCTATCTCATTTTCTTATGAGTGCCACATTGAAGCAACACAATTACTTTAAAAGGTCAGGCTAATCAAATAAATATGAATTAGGACAATAGAAAACAAGACAGGTGTTTGCCTTCTGTTCATTTCAATTTTGTAAGTAAAAGACCTGGTTAGATGAAAACCTTCCTAACTTGCAAAAAATAAATAATTGTTCATATCAGATTTTTATATATACACAGTAACCAACACATTTATACAAGTTTGAAGGAGAAAGTAGAAGCTGTTTTAAGTAATCTCCATTTAACCAACTCACTAGGTTAACGGATGCTCTCCATTTTCTTGGAAAAGCATACTGATTGACGCCCAGGCAAGCTGCAGGCTTTCAGTTAGTAGGCTTCTGTCTGGCACATGCTTCACCTTGATTTTCACTTGCTGCAATATATGTTTACCAAGGGTTAGTTGAGTTCGTTACTGTTATGGGTTGAATAGTGTTCCCCAATAATTCACGTCTACCCAAAAGCTCAGAATATGATCTTGGAAGTAGTGTCTCTGCAGATGCAATTAAAGTAAATATTGAGGTAAGATCATACTGGATGCGGGGGTCACAAGCATGTAAAAGATGACCATATGGAGACAGAAGCAGAGACTGTGCTGCTACAAAGCCAAGGAATTCTTGGGGCCACCAGAAGCTGGAAGAGTCAAGGAAGGACTGGAGGGATTCTTCCTGAGAGTCTTCAGAGGGAGCATGGCCCTGCTGACACCTTAATTTTGGATTTCTAAGCACCAGGATGGTGAGAGAATAACTTTCTATTGTTTAAGCCACACAGTTAGTGGTAATTTGTTATGGCAGTTCTAGGAAACTACTATAGTTACCAAACTGATTATGCCAGTAGAACTTTTCATCATGTTGCATAAGCGGATGAAATGAGTGTGAACAGTTATAGTTTCTGTGAAAACCAAGTTGAATACTTTGGAAAAACTAGATAAACATATGTTGCCTTTTTTTTTTTCCAATTTAAATGTACTGGTTAATTAATTGTGGGTAAAACAGTTGTAAAAGGACTTCCCTGGTGGCACAGTTGTTAAGAATCCACCTGCCAATGCAGGGAACACAGGTTTGATTCCTGGTCTGGGAAGATCCCACATGCCATGGAGCAACTAAGCCCGTGCGCCACAACTACTGAGCCTGCGCTCTAGAGCCCGCGAGTCACCACTACCGAAGCCCGCACGCCTAAAGCCCGTGCTCTGCAACAAGAGAAGCCACTGCAATGAGAAGCCCGCGCCCTGCAACGAAGAGTAGCCCCCGCTCGCCACAACTAGAGAAAGCCTGCGCGCAGCAACGAAGACCCAACGCAGCCAAAAAAAAAAAAAAAGTTGTAAAACACTGAAGGGAAATATAGTAAAAATCTACAAGAATTCTGTACCCCTGGTTTACAACTATATAATGTAATACATGTGATCTGTATAAGAAAGACAATTAGAGAACCCTTAGAAGCAGACCTACACTGAAAAGGTAGAAAAGACATGGGTCCTACATTCAATAACTGGCAAATAAAGATTATTTATATTTTAAGTTAAAATATCTAAGAATACATGTGTTATTTTTTAAATGATACCCTGCTTTAAGTGACTTCTTGGATTAATCAAATAACTAAGGGTCCCAGATAAAAGGGCTCCTACTGTACAATTAGAAGACAAATTTATAATGTTTAAGTCCAATTAGCTTCAAATACATGTGGTTTTTACCTTGTCATCTCTAAAACTGCTACAACTCTACAGAGGTAGATGATTCCAGGTGATAATTTTCAGATGATCAGCTTTCTATCCTTAACAAGGCTGCACCTGTTCATTCTCAAAATTTCCTTGGATGAAATCCTGGGTTAATATTGCTGGAAGAGATGCATGCCCTATTACACACACATTTACTAATTTTCCAAAATACAGTTTTTCCACCACCCTATTAGAAATAACATCATTATATTCTGTCAAATTTTGAAAAGAAGCATTTGCACTCCTCTCCACTTTTACATCTGTTTTTTCTGGTTTTTCTGTTTTGCTTTCTGTTTTTTAAAAAAAATATTCTAGGCATAGATTCCCTAGTGGTTGGCTTCAGGCCTAACCTGGCCTTAGAAGAGACTTCACAATTCATTTTCTACCTTCTACTATTTAGCTATATGTTATATGTTAGAGAAATAAAACAACATAAAATGATGCTACTGAAAATATTCTTATGCTACTGAAAATATATCTAATATAATGACGATCATGATTCATTTATTTCTGCTCTAATTACCCATATAAAGAACTATAGATTTACTAGAACAATGAATTATTTCTTTTCAGAAGGAAATGCTATTTATTTTTTCTAAACAAATAAGTTAAAAGAAAGCAACAATTACCAGTTAAAATGAAACTTGAAAAGTAGTGTAATCTCCAAAAATAACAGCAAAAATGCTATGGGACAAATAAATTAATAGTTGTAAAGTATTAACTCAATAAAACCATATTTTACTAAAATACTTTATTGCAATAAGATTCACTGTTCAAAATCAATACAAAGTAAGTTATTAAAATTATTTACAAAAAATGAATGAAACTATGTACAGTAGTTAATCATAGCTGTGAGTAAATGGCATCAACACAATTTTTGCCCCTAAATCAATATGTAGTTTCCTAAGGATTGTTAACAACAGTAAAGAAAAAAATTGCTGATTATAGTTGTTCCCTATTTTTTTCTGGCCGTGCCATGCGGCATGCAAAATCTTAGTTCCCCCGACCAGGGATCAGGGATTGAACCCGTTCCCCCTGCAGGAGAAGCAGGGAGTTTTAACCACTGGACTGCCAGGGAAGTCCAGATCACAGTTGTTAAATTAACTTATTTCTATAAAAAAACGAAGTCCTCAATCAGGTATATTTAAGACAAATAATTTGTCCCTTTGAATACTAACTGGAAGTCTGATTCACTCCTGTATACTGTAGTCCAGAGAACTTAATGATTAAATAGCATTATTTTCCAGACTTCACACCTACTTCCCAAACAGATTTTACCTCAGTATTAATGTCAAAGTATACTGAATTTCCTATTATATAAAAAAAGTATCTACATTAATCAGTTTGGAACTAATATCCATGGGGTAACAAATTATTAACAATTCTGACATTTGCCCTGTGTACACTCAGATATGCCCACAAAAACCAGTTTGTTGATGACTTTAAAAAAATATATTAAGACGCCAAATAAATCTATTTTATTATGAAATGAAGACTTTGATTATGAATATATTTTTATTAGACATTTCAGTACCAAATCATTACCCTCTATATAGTTGATTTATTCAGTGTATTTTTTAAAGCAAATGAATTCCACTGTAGTTCTTCCTGAAGGAAAAAATCATTTCTCCAGTTGTTGAGGAGTACTAAAGGCCTCGTACACATTAGCAGCGAAGTCTTTCACTTGCTCCATCATTAACAGATCCTAGCAAAGACGACAATAAAACATTACAGTTTATAAAAAGAACAGATAATCAGAATTCATTTCTGTAATCAAGCAACAAAGTTAGCTCTAAGTTTTGTGGCATTAAGGCCAAAAAGAAAACCATTTAATGAAAGAAGTAGTTTTTCTTACAATAAATTCCTGGAGATGTTTATTGTTTAAGTTCTTACGTGAGGGATAGTGGATATAAGTATTCAAGTGTGGCTTAGAGAAGAAGACCCAAAATAGTCTTCAAATGGATTTCTGTGTGTGTCAAGTGCTAGAAGAGTATCTGTTGAATAAATGATTACAACACTATACAAGTCTAAAGGTACTTTTGCTGGAAGCTGACATGACATGATTGAGGTATATTACTTTCTAACATAGAATATATGTAGTATATATTACATATACACACATACATAATCACACATATACACCTGAGAACAGGGGTTCTTAAGGGATCTGTGAATGTAGATAAGGAAAAAATTACATCTTTATTTTCATTAACTTTCAACTAAAATCTAGCATTTCCTTCAGTTATGAATGTAAGCAACAAACTGATAGTAGCAGCAGAACCTCTGAATTTGCCTTTAGTAGAAATCAGACATTTTTACATCATATGATAGACAGCTGTGGAAGTTACATGGAGTGCCATTACATCTTGTTATTTAATGCATGAACAAAGAAGCAATACTGCTATATCGTAAATTTGATTTTTAAAAGTATTTTAAAACTGTATGCAATTGGTTTTCTTTAAAACCTACGTATTTTACAATATGCATTTATAGGCATTATTCTGAGGAGGCGTCCACAGGCTTCTCCAGATAGTGAAAGGATCTATGACAACAGAAACCATTAAGTGCCCTGTGAGCAGCAGAGAAACAAGAAGTGAACCTATCCTTTGTGTTCTCTCCTAAGCATCAGAAAACCCAAGTGAGCTTAGGTAAGTCTTGATCTCACAAATTCAAGGTTAAATTCTCTGAATACCACGTGGCATTTTAACTCATAGAAATCATAGTTAAAAAAATTGGTGGAAGTCTTGTCATTTAATGGTCTAGTTTATAAACTCAATCTACATCCAGTCACACTAAGAAAATTTACTAAGCATTAGTATCAATGATGTTTTTACTAGGTTGAAACCTTTTGTCTTCATTCTCAATTATACAGACTTTAATTCATGTAGAACATAAATTACTTAAGCACCAGAGCTGGTGTTGTATTACGCTTAGCTGTATTTCCCACTTGTCAAGATGAACAGCTTACTGATGAAGCCAGAGACTTCATGAAAATGGAGAAAGATAAAGTTAAGGTTTAAATGCCAGAAGTTATAACTTTTTTCTCACACTAATATACATGTAAAAATTAAAAAAAAAAACAGAAAATTTAAAACTAAGTTTTTAATTAAGATTTTTTGAGCTTAAATTAAGCTTAAAATTAAGTGAAATGAGATCAGCCTTATTCATTCTTCTGAAATATGAACGGCTAATTCTCATGGGTGAGAGGATGACACAGAAGACTGAAGGAGTGAGGAAAAGTAGCATGTTAAGGACAAGCTAATGACACTATACAGAGAAAGGAAGAATTACAACCCATAGTCTCAGGACTCTTCATGTCCTCAAGTAGAAATCCACAGAGATAAACGATACTGAGAAGATGCCATCTTTACACTTAGGCCTAGGGTCTCTTCGCACTGCACATTATGGCAGTGGTTTGGAACTGAGGTGTATTGCGGGTAATTTATTACTTGTTATACAGTTTCCAAGTTTGCAAGTGACTTGGAAAAAAACCTATGGATTCAAAGTTGTCCTTTTAATAAAATTAGTCTTACTCAATGTATTCTAAAATGCTTTCCTAAGAAAGGAGATGGAGTTATAGGTAGTCTAATGAAAAATTTAAACAACCTACGGAGTATGCAGTTTTTAATGAGCAGATTATTGGTGCACTATTAATTGTTGTATTTATTAGCTATTAAGATGCTTTACCTTTCCCATAAAAATTTTAAATTTTTCCTCAAAATGCGAGGAACTAGTTCGCTGGTTTGCCTCAAGGCTCAACTTTTCTACTAGCACAGCTTAATGCAAAACAGTAACACTGTAAATTCAACTGACCACTAGAATGTATTTGGACTAAAATGTAGTCTGTCTAACACGTGTTGGACTATAACATGGAGAAAGGTATTCCCAACCTCATAAAAGTGCCATGATACATTATTACTCTCATGGGTCATTCTACCATACTCTACATGTGGTTTCAAGTTTTTGGTTTCTTTGAACAAATATCATAGAAGAGAAATGTAATTTTATGTTGGACAAATAGGACCACAAACAAGAGTACAGTCTGTTTTTAATAATACCCCCAAGCTTTCCTCTTACCTGAACAAAATGACTAGGTGTTTCACTGCAAACTGAATGGATCTGTCCATTTATTATTGGAATTATCTTAGCTAAAGGCAGGCTGACACTGGAAAGACTGAAAAATCATCACAGTAATAATTATTTTCTTAAATTATCTTATAGGAACTTAATATTTTAATTATAAAAGTAATAGTCATTGAAAAGTACTTATAGAAATGTATTAATAAGAAAATAAAAACCACATATAATTCTACCACCTAGAAATAACAACTATGATGTCAATTGACATCATAATTAATTTCTTCCAGTAATTTTTTATATATACATATCTATACTTTTTGTGTTTTTAACACACAACTATAACCTCCCAAGCAACACTTGTTTTGCATTTTTATTCACAGGTTATAATCATTTTTCCATCTCATTAAAAGGTCTTCCAAAGTTTTTGTCTGTTTTTTAATAATTATATAGTAATCCATCCTCTAGCTGTGACAATTTATATTATCAGCTCCCTACAGTTGGGCATTTAAGTTTTTGCCTAATATTCCTTAATATAAATAACTTTTTGTATTTACAGTAAATTACTGGGTCGAAGGGTATGAATGCTTTTAAGCTTTAAAATGTATATTGCCAAATGCTCTCTGCTTCTCTAACAGTTTATGAGGATACCTGCTCTATCATGCCTTCTTTCTACATCAAGCATTATCTTTTTCTTTAACCTTCATATGTCTGATAGCTGAACATGGCATCTCACAGTTTTGCTCTGTATTTCTCTTAATTACTAGCAATGTCAAATGTTTTTTTCCTCTACTTCAGTGAACTGTACTGTCATCTAGTCAGCTGAGTAAGTAGGAAACCTGGGATCATCGGTACTTCCTTCTCCTGCCTATATCCAGCCTCTCCACAATCCTCAATATTTCTTAAATGTGTCTACTTCTCCCCATTGCCAAACCTATCCACACTAAGCATTATCTCTTCTCTAGACTACAGCAATGACCTTCTAACCTGTAAATGCTCAATAAACATTTCCTGGATGAATGAATGAATGAATGTTATGTGTGACTATATATATAATGACTGTTAAATAATGAAACTACTTTTTGTGTGTGGGTTAAAGACTTGATTTATTACATAAAACATCACATTTCATACATTTAAACCTGGGACTACACTAAAATTTTCCTTTTAAATATCATGAAAATGCTGAAGCTATGGTATCTAACTAGTATGCTGTGTTAAGATTTGGGGGAATGCTTTTTTTTTTTTTTAACATCTTTATTGGGGTATAATTGCTTTACAATGGTGTGTTAGTTTCTGCTTTATAACAAAGTGAATCAGTTATACATATACATATGTTCCCATATGTCTTCCCTCTTGCGTCTCCCTCCCTCCCACCCTCCCTATCCCACCCCTCCAGGCTGTCACAAAGCACCGACCCAATATCCCTGTGCCATGTGGCTGCTTCCCACTAGCTATCTACCTTACGTTTGTTAGTGTGTATATGTCCATGACTCTCTCTCGCCCTGTCACAGCTCACCCTTCCCCCTCCCCATATCCTCAAGTCCGTTCTCCAGTAGGTCTGTGTCTTTATTCCTGTCTTACCCCTAGGTTCTTCATGACATTTTTTTTTCTTAAATTCCATATATATGTGTTAGAATACGGTATTTGTCTTTCTCTTTCTGACTTACTTCACTCTGTATGACAGACTCTAGGTCTATCCACCTCATTACAAATAGCTCAATTTCGTTTCTTTTTATGGCTGAGTAATATTCCATTGTATATATGTGCCACATCTTCTTTATCCATTCATCCGATGATGGGCACTTAGGTTGTTTCCATCTCCGGTCTATTGTAAATAGAGCTGCAATAAACATTTTGGTACATGACTCTTTTTGAATTTTGGTTTTCTCAGGGTATATGCCCAGTAGTGGGATTCCTGGGTCATATGGTAGTTCTATTTGTAGTTTTTTAAGGAAACTCCATACTGTTCTACATAGTGGCTGAACCAATTCACATTCCCACCAGCAGTGCAAGAGTGTTCCCTTTTCTCCACACCCTCTCCAGCATTTATTGTTTCTAGATTTTTTGTTGATGGCCATTCTGACTGGTGTGAGATGATATCTCATTGTAGTTTTGATTTGCATTTCTCTAATGATTAATGATGTTGAGCATTCTTTCATGTGTTTGTTGGCAGTCTGTATATCTTCTTTGGAGAAATGTCTATTTAGGTCTTCTGCCCATTTTTGGATTGGGTTGTTTGTTTTTTTGTTATTGAGCTGCATGAGCTGCTTGTAAATTTTGGAGATTAATCCTTTGTCAGTTGCTTCATTTGCAAATATCTTCTCCCATTCTGAGGGCTGTCTTTTGGTCTTGTTTATGGTTTCCTTTGCTGTGCAAAAGCTTTGAAGTTTCATTAGGTCCCATTTGTTTATTTTTGTTTTTATTTCCATTACTCTAGGAGGTGGGTCAGAAAGGATCTCGCTGTGATTTATGTCATAGAGTGTTCTGCCTATGTTTTCCTCTAAGAGTTTGATAGTTTCTGGCCTTACATTTAGGTCTTTAATCCATTTTGAGCTTATTTTTGTGTATGGTGTTAGGGAGTGATCTAATCTCATACTTTTACATGTAGCTGTCCAGTTTTCCCAGCACCACTTATTGAAGAGGCTGTCCTTTCTCCACTGTACATTCCTGCCACCTTTATCAAAGATAAGGTGTCCATATGTGCATGGGTTTATCTCTGGGCTTTCTATCCTGTTCCATTGAGCTATCTTTCTGTTTTTGTGCCAGTACCATACTGTCTTGATTACTGTAGCTTTGTAGTATAGTCTGAAGTCAGGGAGCCTGATTCCTCCAGCTCCTTTTTTCGTTCTCAAGATTGCTTTGGCTATTCGGGGTCTTTTGTGTTTCCATACAAATTGTGAAATTTTTCATTCTAGTTCTGTGAAAAATGCCAGTGGTAGTTTGATAGGGATTGCATTGAAAAAAGTGGAGAGATTTATGCATTCCTGAAGAGATCAGTCATTATTCTCCTTCACAGTACCTTTGCAGCATTTTTTTTTTTGAATTTTTAAATTTAACTTATTTTTTACACAGTAGGTTCTTAACAGTTATCCATTTTATACATAGTAGTGTATACACGTCAATCCCAATCACCCAATTCATCTCACCATCCCACCCCCCACCCCGCCACTTCTCCCCCTTGGTACCTTTGCAGCATTTTTCAAAACCTGTCATGATTTTTGTTTGATGTGTCTCTTTATATGTTAGTGAATTTGTCTTCCACAGAAATTGAAGACAGCACTACCACACAAGGTCCATGTGGTTTCATGCCCACCTCACTCACTGTATTATCCTAGCACTTTGTAAAGGGCCTGGTGCAGTGTGTGCTCAAAACATACTTGTTGACATGATTAATAAAAGTTTCATTCATCCATTGCTATGTCCCACCCCCAATGTCTACTTTCCCAATTCCACCTTCACAAAGCAATCAAAGTGATCCTACAATGTAAATCCCATCCTGTCACTCTCCTGCCACTTTTCTAGTGGCTCCCCAGCATTCTCAAGCTGACAATCATAACCTGTATGTTCTGAATTCTCCAACTTCATCTCACACCATTCTTTCCCTAGTTCCATCCTTTCAGCTACCACACTGGTCTTCCAGGTCCTCGAAGTGCACTGTGGTCCTCCTGTCTTCAAAGTCTGCACTATGACTTCTGCTCTGAATGTCAACTGCCTCACTCTATCCAAGACCTCATCTTTTTGTTCTTGTTCAAATTATTTCCTTGCAAACTCTGCTTGACTTTCCATGTTTGTTCAAATACTTCTATTATATGCTCAACATTCTTTTCCTATATAACACTTATCATAGTTTATGCAATTATGTTTACTGTCTGTTTCTCCTACTAGATTATAAGATCCATGAGGACAGAGACTTAGTAAAGTACTTGATAAATAGCAGATGTTTAATAAACAGATTTTAGATAAATGGACAAATTGGTCATTTCTACATGCTCTTTTGTGAATTATGTTTGTGTCTCTGACCATCTCCTTCTTTGGGTTTCCTTCCTTAACTGATGTGTATATAATGCTATTAACCTCTGTATATGATGCATATAATTTGCAAATACTTCCCCAATATATCATTTACATTTAATATTGATTATAAAGTTATAACTTGCTTGATCTTTAACTTTTAAATTTTACCGCCAAACATTATTTTATTCATATAAAGTTCTTTACTTTCATTCTTAGAAAAACTTTCTCCATCTTGAGATCAGCTAAATATTCACCTGTTTTCTATCACTTCATTTATGTTTTGATTGTTTAAACCCCCTGGTTTTTGCTTTTGTTTTTGTTTCTGGCTATAAGTATGGTATAGAAGGGCTCTAACTTTATTTTACAATTAGTCATCTTACAATGACTGTCTTACCGTTATTTACTAAATAATACATCTCTTCCTAACTTTTATCATATGCTATGTCTTGTATATTTTAGAGCTTGTTTCTGGATTTTATATCCTACTTCACTGATTCATCTATTCCTAGTAACATATTATTTGAATAACTGTACCTTATAATACATGTTCTATAGGGAAAGTATTCATTGCTCTACTTCTTCAATAATTTCTTGAGTATTCTCAGACCTTTATTCCTCCTTTAGTACTATCAGTTTTTTTTTTTTTTTTGCGGTATGCGGGCCTCTCACTGTTGTGGCCTCTCCCGTTGCGGAGCACAGGCTCCGGACGCGCAGGCTCAGCGGCCATGGCTCACGGGCCCAGCCGCTCCGCGGCATGTGGGATCTTCCCGTACCGGGGCACGAACCCGCGTCCCCTGCATCGGCAGGCGGACTCTCAACCACTGCACCACCAGGGAAGCCCAGTACTATCAATTTTTCAGGTTCAAAAATAACAAAGCAACCACTCTCTAATCCTCAGTGGATTTTGATGGTACTTTGACCACATTTATAGATTAATTTTGGGAAGTTAACTTTACAAATTTTAGCTGATTCTCTTGGATTTCTAAGTATAAAATCATGTCACTTTCATATAACAATAACTTTTTTCTCTCCCTTTCTGAAACTAATGTCATTTTCTGAAGATAAGAATTTAACTTAGAAAATCAAGAGTCAACTAACAGTTTATTATATAGTAATAAACATTCAGTAAGTGTCTCTTCGCAAAATAAATATATAAAAATCACTGGCATTCCTGAATTTGGTTCTCAAAATTGTCTCTTCCTAGTCTTACTGCACTGGTTAGAATAATAAAATGATGCTGAATAAATATGTCAATAGTGACCATCTTTATACTGTTTTTAATTTAATGGAAATAATTCTAGTGTGTTGCCATTAAGTATAACATTTGCTTTTGATTTCAAATATTTTATTATATAAAAAGGATTTTTTATTTCTAGAAGAGGTTTTATCAGTAATAAAAGTTATATTTTATTGAATGCTTTTTCAGCAACACTGAAGATGATGCTTGTTTTTTGTCCTATTAACTTATTAATGTTATGAATTAGTGTAATAACTTTCTTAATGTTTAAACTTCCTTGCATTCTTAAAATAAACCCCAATTAGTCACAGTCTTGGAGAATAACTAGAAATTCCAGGCTCTGATGTGAGACAAATGTGAGTGAACATCTGGCTTTACTACTCGCTGGCTGCGTGACCACAAATTATTTAATTTTTCTCTTAGTTTCCTCACCTGTGGCAAGAGGAAGATACTAGTACTTACTTCCTAGGGCTATTTTAAGAATTCAATGAGATAATGTTCTGAAAAATACCTATCATACTTGTACATAAAAAAAGAAAACAGAAGTACTGGTCACTATTATTACTGCTATATATTTCTGGATTTCATTTGTTTATATTTTATTTAGGACTCATATCTATATTCGTACTTTAAGTGTATAGTTTTTCTTTTACATCCCATGTTTATCCATTATATTTTCTATTGGGTTGTTTCCTGTGATAGGAAAACTTTTAATATTATATATATGTTTATATATACACATATATTATATGCACATGTTGTATATATAGTATATACATAAATATATACATATGTAATATATACATATATATGTAAAATTTAATGTTTTATTAGTTTACATCATTTTTCTGTTGATTCTCTTGAGGGTTCCGGTTTATTAATTGTAGTACACATAATTAGTGATATTTTCTCTCTTTGCCAATAGTTAAGTATAAACACTGAGTACTACAGGAGTGATAATGAGTACTACAGAAGTTCAGAAAAGACTATCAATGGCTGATGTAATTGTAACATAATTTTTATAATTCTTTAGTGTATAAGATCAAGTATTTGTTTATATTATATCAACTATTACAATTCTTATAACTACTCAGGAAATGACTAATACTTCTGCTAGGTAGAGATTATAGTGAAATTTTGTTGACTGGAGCACCTTGATTTAGGGAGTATTTTATAGAGGCTGAAATTTTTTTTTGCTAATTTAAAGAACTGCTAAAAAAGATTTTAGAATAATATTTAAATTGCTTCAGAAAATAAATTTTATGATGCTAGGCATTCCAAATCCTCAATATTAACTGCAAATTATTCCTTTTTGTATAATAAAGATGGGTCCCAGAGAACTGGGCAAATAAAATAATCTTGCCCTGTGTATTTGAGAATTAAATTGGACATTGCACATACATACTGCATATCAGTTACTGTTACCCCTAATTTTAACAGATGAGTTTATAGTCAGTTAACATTGATTTAGTACCTATTATTTTCTGAATTTAACTTAAAAAACTGCAAAAGAGTGTAAATCCTAATAGGAGATTCAAGGTGCTCATGCTGAGATGATAAGAATATAACAAAACCATAAGATATCTTTTGGCAGTGTGAATCCATGACTTAGTAATAGTTATGATTAAAATCACTACCAATTGCACTAAATAAACATTCCTAATCCTACAATAAGGGCTGTAGAACTAGGAGATAATTCATCAAGTGGGAATTTAGAAACATGAATGCTTGGCTGAATTATACAAGCTAATTATGGCTTATAGTACTGGAATAATATAAGAGAAAACATTAAAACTTAAATAATGTTTTCAGTTTTGTATTCTAAAGAGTTAAATCTAAAAAGCCCCAATAATTGAAATTTGGCCTATAGAAAAATAGTTTCACAACTTAAGTACTTTATATAGTGGCAAAATTTTTGGAAGAAATGAAAGTTTTAATATTGAATACTGAAAGAGCTCCTCCTAATGAAGGAGTCATTGGTTGAACAGAGTTTAATTTGTTGAAAAAACAAACATTCAAATTTATCCTCTAAGATATTTTTGTTACCTGGAACGAAAAATAAACACATCCCAAAGCACTATTTTATTAGAACATTCTTTAGACTGATAACATTCTTTTATGTCTTCTTACCTATTCATGGAGTTACCGTGTTGCAGGTCCTGTTCAGTAGGTCGAAAGAACTCAGCCATATTGTCTAGCAGTCTACTAAATCCTCGGTTTAGACAGGTATTCAAAACTGTACTAAAATCTGGACTACACAAAATAAGAGGATAAGTTACTTTTCAGATTTTCAATCGAAAAGGACACAAATTCAATAACGATGTGGTTACCTTTGACAACCACCAACATTTCTAGTGACAATTTAGTTTTTAGACTAAAACACTATACAAATATATCAAGGAGTCAATCTTAAAAGTTAAGCATAAAAAGTGAGCTTATTATTTAGCACAACACAATGAGAATATTCATGCATTTTGCTAGATTTTCTTACATTAGGCAGCACTTTATAAGTGTATTTTTATAAATATCAATAAATAGTATTACTTCTCTTGAGGAAACACTTGAAGAGGAATCCTCTTATAGTCACAGGTTATTGGTTTGCCTTATATACTCTATCATATCATCCCAGTGAGACAGAATATTTTATTAACATATACAACAGATGAGGAACTGGATACTTGAGGGATGAAGGAATCTGTCCAAAGGTTATGTAATTAGTAAATATGGGAGCCAGAATTTGAACCCAGGCCTTTTTGATCTTAAAGTTCAAGCTCTTTTTGTTACATCATGTCAGTACCTCACAAAAACTCTTTGATATAAAGAATAATATATGTATGCTATGAGAGTTAGAAACTGCCTAGTTGAACAGATTAGTTCTATCTTCGACATGTAGAAATCTCAATTCAACTCATGAGAGTGGAGGGCTAGGGCTATAAGTTTGGGAATTACTAACATACAGACAGTAAATTAATAGGTGTATATAAAATTGCTTGGGGCAGCTGAGGATGAAATAAGAACAAATACCTGGGAAACACTAATATTTAAAGGAAAGGCAGGCATAGAGGAACCTAAGAAGAAATGATCTGAGAACTGAGAGAAAAATTAGATTTTTCATTGAAGCCATAAGAGAAAGGAATTTCAAGAAAGCCTTGATCACCAGTGTCAATTACTAGAGAAAGGCCAAGTAAGATGAGCATTACATGTTGACTGGATTTGGGAAAAGTTCACTGATGACCTTTTTCTAGAGCTTCATGGAGTGGTTTGAATAAGAAAAAAGTGGAGATCGCTACTGTAGAAAGTCAAGGGACTAGAACTTGATGAATTCAGATAGTAGAGTCAGTAGCTGAGTTAACCTAAAAATTTGCTGATTTTCTTCAAGATTATGAAAAAGTATTATAAACAAAGGATATAATTTGCCCAGAAAACAGAACTAGAAAAAAACTAGAAAAAATGATCTTAAATTATCTTTAGTTGAAAAGAAACTTTGATATTTTAATCACTTAAGATAAAGTGGATGCAACTGGTATTACCACTAAGATTTCACAATGATAGAACTACCTCAACGAGTGTTAAGTGGCTCAATCAAGGTTGACCAGGTAATAAATAGGACAGCCAACCTTGAATCTAGGTCCTCTCGTCTTCTAATGCATAATCTGATGCCTTTTCCATTTCTAACACTCTGGCTCTCTTCTGGGTAATTTAAAATAGTAATACTCAGTTTAGGGAGGATGTGAAATTTTTACCACTCAAAGATTTAGGAACATTATAGACTATCCTGAAAGGGTTAGGGGAAGTAGTTCTCGAAATTGAGTACAGGTGTGTGTGCATACACATTAGCATGTGTGTACATGTGTCTACACCTGAGGCCTAGCTGGAGCTGGCTAGCTTTGGCTGCCAAGAGCATCTTTTCCCAACTCTCCAAGTCAGCACTGAGTGACGTCAAGTTGGTAGTCAGCACTGCTGTGGCTACAATTTGTTTCTGGTCTTTTTTCTTTACAGGGCTGGTTGTTAACCATTTACCACTACACACTGAGCATATGAGAATCACCCTTGAAAGCCTTCCTCAAAATATAAATGCTAACTATCTTCCAGTTCCTTAACTAGTATATCAGAGTCTCTAGGCTAGGAAAGTAGGTGGGGGCAAGGCATGGGTCTCCTAAAAAAAAATCTTTGCTTCCCTCCCCACCCTAATAAGAGGACCATTAGTTTAGGTAGGAAATCCTACTTAAGGCAGGGGAATAGATTTTAAATTTAATTTTAACAAAATATTATGTTGAACGTTGTTCAAAAAAAACTATAAAATGGTCATAAGTACATTCAAAAAAGAAACACATGCTTTCTGTTACATGCGGTATACATACCTTTCCAACATGTCTCTAGTTTCATTGAGTAGTTTAATAGTGGTAACATCTCTAGGAGAAAGCCCACAGGCCTGTGAAATTAAAAGGCCACATTTCAGGGTTTCAAATATTAGCACAGGGTTATGATGAAACAAATCATACTAATAAACTCAGGAGCTCAGGAAGCCTAAAAGTCTATGTTCTATCAACAATCAAAAAATGTTAAACTCAAAACACTATAAAGGTTCATCTGCACAGGTAAGCAGTATTTAGAACATGAGTCACAGTAAGATCTTTGTTTATCTGACCGCTTTTGGACACATTTCTAGAATATACTTACAAAGAAAAAAATAGCCTTTGAGGTTGCAGAGGCCAGGGATTTTTTTTCTTTGATTGTTAAGACTTTTTATCAGGATATGTATGTGTCTTTTCTCATCAATCTAGTTTAGTCTAAGGCTCTGTGTGTCCTTTCAATCTGAAGTTGCAGGTTTAAATTTAATTCAGGTAAGATTTGGTCTATCATCCCTCTCTTCATCCGTTCTTTTGAATCATTTTCTTTTTTAATTCCACTGTTGAATTTTAAAATTTGGAAATTGCTTTATCATTCCAGAAAGCTTTTTAAATACTATTATTGCATCTCCTTGAGATTCTAATTTGTAAGTAAGTTTTCTCCTGTTTCTTTCATTAATTCTGTCAGGTCTGTTCTGCTCGTTCAATTTAGCCTCCATCCTGCAGTTCACAGGGTTTCCTCAGATGGTTTGCTTTTTTTTTTGGCCTATTCATGAATGCAGGGTCTCTCAGTACCCACAAACATCTATCTCTGGGGTTTCTGGGCAAGGGGGAAACCGGCAGGCAATGAAAAACACGGCAGTCTTTGTTCTAACGGGACCTTTACGCTGAGGTATGGCATAGGGGCCTCTCTGGTCTAAGACTTCTCCAATTGTTAAGTGAGAGATATTCTTCTCTCAACGGCAAAGAATGGATGCAATCCACTTAGGTATAAAATTTTTTTAAAATGACGTCTATAACATGTAATCTTTGGCATTTTTATTATTCTTAACCAATGAATAACTTAAATCACAACTGGCTGGGACACACCAGTGTATAGCAACACCATAGTTGATAAATGTTAGATTAGGCCTTCTTTGTTTCTCAACTGGATGACTCCTTCAGTCCATACAGATACTGCCATCATTGATTCATCTTAAAAAGCAAATGTGATTGTGGTACTGGCTTGATTAGAATTTGAAATGGAAGTTCAGACTCTTTATCTTGGCACAAAGCTCTTTAGGATCTTGCCCCAACTACCAGCTTTATCTTCTGTTACCTGACCTCATACAGAAATGCTCTAGCCAAAGGAACTGAATTTGTCTCCTGTGTTCCCCAGGTGTAATTAATACATCTTATTCATTTTATATCCCAATCATACTAGTGTCTGTCACATAACTAATATTCAATAAAATTCTGCTGAATATCTAAAGTTTTTTCTAACTAGAAGTCAGTTCCATTTACAGTTTGTTTTCTAAATTAATGAGGTTTTATTTAAATTACTGAAATACATGTCTTTCAATCACTTACCTTTCAAGAGACTCAGAAATCTAAATTTTAAGAGATAGTGAAAAAAACCTTAAAAAAAAAGAGTAATTCGTTTGGTTAAATGGTTATGAATTAAGCACCTGAACTGCTAATGGAGTTTCTTCATCTGGCATCATATAATGGCACAATAAAGATCTGGATCCATCGTTATTAATCCAAGAAGAAGATTTATGTTGCTCAACGAGATCTCTGATTTCTTTTAGTTTTTGCTCCAAGTCCAAAAGGGACAAAGAATGTTTAAGAGAAACACTAGAAACAGAGAAAAGGGAATTGGGATAAATTGAAACTATACAACACATCCTATACACACTCTTACCCTAACAGGTTACTACCTGAGATCCTGTTTCAACCAGTCAAACCTGAAACTGCTGACTGTGAAATCACTAGAGTAGATTAAGAAATCAGCTACCCGTTAAGGACCAAGAAAAATCTTGTTGCAGATTTCACAAGAAAATTCCCACTGTATGAACGGGAGTTAAAAGCCTCAGACACAGATTTTTAAAAGCAGGTTTTTTATCTCATGACCCAAATATCTCTGGTTTGTTTGGGAATCAATCAATAAACAATGAAACATTAAATCTTTTCCCTTAGTATGAAAAGGTTGATACTGATGAAGAAAATGGATTCCACAATGTAACACCGCAGGGCTGTGTCCATATTAGGTTAAGAGTTTTGCAGACCACCATTTCTCAAATCACTAGCTTCATTAGAACAATTCGAATTTTTCTTTTATTCATCAGAATCAGTAAGTCAGAAAAGCCAAAGCAAAATGCCTTACCTTCCTAAAATCTTCTGCACAGCTTGTTTAATGACAGTGATCAATTCTGTCAGGCCTATTAAAGCAAAAACAAACATAAAAGCGTTGTTGACTTTTTCAATTCCTCAATTCTACAAATGAATGAATCAGAATTAGTTTACAGGTCACGAATAAGAATCTTACCATCTCCAAGGAGGTGTTGAATACTTGATAAATATTGCTGTTGGACATCTGGGGGGGCAAGAACTGTCTGTATAAAACAGAAATAAGGTACCCAATATTATTAGTAAATAATAATATTTTCATTATAACTTGAGCTGAGATTCTTTAGGACCTGGAACGACAGGAAAAATACTATTCTTTAACATAACAAAAAGCCTATCTTCAAAATATGGAGAATAATAATGCTAAAAGTTTATAATCACATGAAATATAAAGATATTTATTCTATATGAATTATCATTCTATATGAATTATTTACCAAATAAATAATATTTGGTTAAATTTTGAACCTCTTGAAAGAAAGGGCAATATCTACTGAAGTCTATTAAACTTACGGTGCCATTTTTGCCAACTGCTGCATTATCCAGGTAAATATATCCACCAATTATGTTTAACTGGACTCGCAAAAGAACCACCAGCATGCAAGTACTGTACACAGCTACGATACTTCTTGTGAAACCTTTACAGAGAAAAGAAAACCACTTGGTACTAATTATTAAAATATAAACAAATGTATAAAATCACAAACCATTCCTACAGTTATTTTTTCATAAGATGACTTTAAAAATACATTTGTAATTGTTTCAAGTACAAAAATATATCAATTCAAAACATTTCATAGTTTATCTGCTTAAAAAATGTTTATCGTAAATTAGGAATGATCTCTTAATTGAAACAATAACCAAAAAAACAATAACGGATATATTCAGTGAAGGGTTATATATTATTAGCTTAGAAAGGAAAAAAAGAAAGGACTGGGAAGCATTAAGTGTTGCAGCCTCAGAACTCAGAGCTGTCCAGGGAGCTAGTCCTGAGCAAGAGAAGAGGGCTGAGCATGGAAGATCTCCAGCCGTCAATGGCAGGTAAAAGAGGATAAAGGATAAGCCCATTAAAGGGCTGGAGGAAGGTACACAAAGACAGGGAAACACCCAGAGACCCGGCTAGGACAGCGTGTTCAAAACAGAGGAGAGAGAAAGGTGTTGACTCTTGTGGAGGGGTCTAGTAGGATGAAAATGTCCAGTGGATTTAGCAACACAGAAGTTACTACTGATGCTTGAGACATCTGCTTGGGTGGAGATACACGACTGGAAACCAGGCTCTAGTATGTCAAAGAGTGAGTAGGAGTGAAGAAGGAAAGACAGGGAATGTAGAAATCTTTTGTATTATACAATGGATGTGAGAAAGTACAATAGCTGAAAGGAAATACAGGGTAGTACAAAAGTTTAGTTCATTTTCAAATAGGCAAAGTTTAAGCATGATTCAGTTGATAAGGATTAGCTGAATGGATAGGAAAACACAGGAATAACTGACAGCATGAAGTTCTGAGACATGGGGATATATCTATTCTAGGGCAGCTTTCTGCTACAAATTTTTATCACTAATCAAAGTTTGCATACAATATCAAAGTAAAGTTACTATCTGGGTTGGAGTAAAAACTTCCTTCAAAGTATATATTGTAGATATCAGTACCTAATATGCATATATGTAGTCTAGGACAGGTTTACATATTATCATAACAATACCACCACCACCGCTAATATTTATTGAGTAGTTTCTATGACCATTGATCTACTTGCTTTATGAGAATTATTTAATCTGAAAAAAACTCTATGAGGTAGGTAAAGAAGTTACCCACATAATACAGTACAAAAATTTCCCATTAAAAATATTTTAAGGCTGTGCTGTTGCACAGAATACGCAGGCTTACTTATTATCTTCAGATCCTCCCATATGTCTAGCTTGTTTGAAGGCCTAAAGAAAAATATCAGAAAATAATAATATAGGTAATCTAACAGAAAACTTTGAACTTTACAGCTCTATACTTAATTATATTTTATCACAGGATAACTGCAGAAAACAAAGCCCATAAAATATAGTAAAAACAACTGTAATTTCAGTAACTGATAATAACAACCATTTTCATAGTATCCTGGTGTATATCCTTCCAGTCTTTCTCCTCCTTCTGAGCATATGCATATGTGTATTATAAAATCATATAGGAAAAGCAGGAATATTTATTTCTTTCCCTTATTTACTGTTTTATAAATAATGCAGTAGGTTCTATAACTCTTCAAAGGTAAGTAATGAAGTATTTTTTGTTTAAAAGTATCATTACAAACACATGCATTTAAATGTGTGTTTGATGTGTTTCTACCTACTGTAGCTATTATCCTTACTGATGTTCAAACTGCCCATCTTTAACTATTGTGGGACTATTCAGGTTAGTTCCGAAGTCCTTTTGACACGACCCCTTTTAGTCTTTGACAACTTCCTTGCTCTCTGACATAAAAAGCTGTTCTGGGTTCATCTTGTCAATTCTTGCTGCAAACCTGAAATCATCCATTTCTCTGAGAGTCCTGGTTCCTAGTAGTGGAAAATGGTAGTCTGAGACTTAATCCTTTGATTAAGGATGTTCATTGCTACTGGGTAGGTCATTATTTCTAAGCCTTTTCAGTAGACTAAGCTAGTAAATATCAATATATATATGTATTTATTTATATGAACATATATTCAAAGAGATAAAATACATCATGAATTCATATTGATACTTCTAATTCAAAATTAGGACCACTGGGTTTTTTAACAATCTCATTGTTCTTACATCTGTATTTCTTTTTGCTCACACTAGAAATCAGTGAAACTAACATAATTACTAATTTGCTTCATCCCTCACTCTATGGACAACAGTCTCAGAATAGCAATAGCAACAGCGAAGAGTTTAAGTTTTTCTTTTTTTCAATTCTGTATGCTCTAAGAGTATATATCCCACTAAAAACACACAGCCAAATTTCTATTTTTTTAATTAATTAATTAATTTATTTATGGCTGTGTTGGGTCTTTCTGTGCGAAGGCTTTCTCTAGTTGCGGCAAGTGGGGGCCACTCCTCATCGCGGTGCGCGGGCCTCTCACTATGGAGGCGTCTCTCGTTGCGGAGCACAGGCTCCAGACGTGCAGGCTCAGTAATTGTGGCTCACGGGGCTAGCTGCTCCGCGGCATGTGGGATCTTCCCAGACCAGGGCTCGAACCCGTGTCCCCTGCATTGGCAGGCAGATTCTCAACCACTGCGCCACCAGGGAAGCCCTCAAATTTCTATTTTAAAGTCACTTGGCATAGCTTCTCTTTTTGTGATTACAACACCAACTAGATACGCATTTGGGTTAATTTCATTTATTTTACTATCACTTTTTAAACATTGCTTTTTAAACACTAAACATAGTTTTATAAATATGTAAAATATTTATATGGTTCCAAACTCAAATTTATACAACACAGTATATTCAAAGAAGTCCATTCCTACCCACCTTTATTCTTTTTCTTCTTCATAGGTAACTATTAAAAAAATATACTTTAACTTCCCATTGTTTTCCTTTATATAGGCAAATATGTATATATATTCATATCTGCCCCCTTAGATAAATGGTGGCATTCTATACACATTTTCCTTTATCTTTTAAAAAAATATAACAATATATCCTGGGGATCATTCCATAATAGTATAGAGATAGTAGCCATCGTTGTTTTGTTTTTTTTTTAAAAACCATGGCATAGTACTCCACTCACTGTGTGTGTATACTATGTGGATGAAGTTCAGGGCTTTTCAAATCACCTTTGTGGTAGGACCAGGTTTTTTTCTTATTTCTAATCTGTCACAGATGAACAGTTTGGTAAAATAAAATAAAAATGAATTACTAGAAAAGTCAAATTAAAAAACCACAAAGATACAAAAAATACAATCCCATATTCTTTATAATTATAATCAGACAATGAGTTCGTTACAATTGTGGGATATTACTAGCTTCTTATCTTTCTTTGGCACTGGAGAGACTGTAGAGCTTCAGGTGTCCCTTTCCTAGATGGCACAAGTGTGGTAGATATATGGAGAAAATCCTACCAGGCCCTGCTGCAACCTTACGCTACTGTTCAGGCCTTGTGGCAGAACACCATATTTTAGTCCCATATTAAACTGGGAATCAACCACAATTCAAGGGTTAGGTATTTTAATGCAAGTAAATCACTTCTTTTGAATGTTATCTAAGATAAATTTCAAAGTGATTCTTATAGAAATTCTAAATGAAACAAGATAAGAAAACAGTGGTTCCAAAATTTTAACACAGGAAGTGCTCAACAGCAGCAGGCTGTGGAAGGGCATACTAGGGTATCTGTCTGGAAACTGTACTTATTGGGCATGATTTTGGTGGGACAGGACTGAATTATAGCCATGCAGGACATTTCTTCATGTTGACATTCACCACTATCAGACTTAAAAGTAGATTTAATTGAGTTATGAGACCTAATGTACAGCACGGTGAATACAGTTGATAATAATGCTTTCGTATACTTGAAATTTCCTGAGAATAGATGTTAAGTGTTCTCACCACACACCAAAAAAAATGGTAACTACATGAGGTGATGGATATGTTAATTAGCTTGACTGTGGTAATCACTTTTAATATATACATTTACAAAAAATGAAAAAAAAATTCACCTTATCTGTTTTAAAGATTCTGATTCCAGACCTATGTAGAACAGAGGAAAGTACTTTCTAGGCCAAGATTCCTTTCAAATGATTTGTCTGATGGAAACCAACTTCAAGTTAAATACAGTCAGACTCTTTAATATTACCAAAATATGTTTAAGAATTAAACTAATCCTTTCAAAGTGTTCTACCTGTCTTGTGATGAAGGATGTTTAAGATCCTTTGCCATTAAAACTACACTGCCATTATCAATCATCAATAAGAATGCCAAATATTAAAGGCAGTGCTGTTTATTTGCTACTATAAAACTGATAAAATAAGACTATCAAACCTTTCATTTATTTCTGATTAGTTATTATCACAATTAGTTCAAGGAGAAAATTAACTTGCTTGACAGGCTTATATGAGGCCGGAGTTGATTGAAAACCAATACAAAAGCAGTCATAAGATTGGAGGCCTTACTTTAATCACACTTTGTAAGGGCTCAAGCGTCTCTTTATGCAAATACTTCTCAATGGACATTCTCCCCTCCCCCAGCCCCCAAACTGCAAATAGTAATTTCAAATCAAAAGAAAGGAAAGAAAAAATAACACAGAGATGTTTAAAGAGGAAACAGGCAATGAGGAGAACTGTTGTGCATCTTACCCTTCCAAGAATTTAAGAAATTCTCCTGTGTTATAAAGAGAAGAGGGCTCACGCCTTTTCTTTAAAGCTATCCAGGATTACCCATCATTAATCCCTTTGCTCTCTAGCCTCCCACATTTTCTCCCACATTTTGCTTTTACTTTTTACCACAGACTAACCATAGTATGTCTTGAATTATGACAACTTATTTCATCTAATTCCTCCTCTGGATGACAAAGTCTTAGAGAGAAAGAGACCTTATCTTAATTATCTTAAATCCCCCAAAACACAGGGAATGTAGGGCCTTACAGGAAACAGGGTTACCAAGAAAGAATCCCACTTATGTTTAATGTGTGTGTTTCTGTGTTGCTTTTATAAAAGTGTATTCACTTATTTTATTTGTCTTGCCTTCTCGGTAAGACTAAAACTTAAGGCAATTAAAATTTATTTTTCTATATGTTTCTTCTTTATATAATCACATGAACTAATTTATAAACCAAACCTTACATCCATAAGTAGTAGTAAAAGTGTGTCAGCCTCTAAGAATCATGAAACTAAGGAAAAAATTCTTATCACTAGCATTATACTTTAATCAGATTAAAATACCTGATTAGTTGGTTGAATGAGGGAATATCTAGGTTATGCCTTTTTTTAAGTAGTTTTCTTTAGGGACTGTCATCATGTTGTTGAAGTGCAGAGTTGTAACTTTGCGTGGATTATGGACAGTCAATAATATGTATTTAAAAGCTGCACTATTGCAAAACGGGTGTATTATCCAGGTACTCATACACTTTTCTTTTACTGTTACTTGATTTTTATTTATTTTTTTAAAATTTATTTTTATTGTTGGCTGCGTTGGGTCTTAGCTGCAGCATGTGGAATCTTTTGTTGCAGTGCGTGGGCTCTTTGTTGTGGCGTGTGTGTGGGCTTTCTCTCTAGTTGTGGCGTGCAGTCTCAGTAGTTGTGGTGTGCGGGCTCAGTAGTTGCGACGCGCAGGCTTAGTTGCCCCATGGCGTGTGGGATCTTAGCTCGCTGACCAGGGATTGAACCTGCATCCCCTGTGTTGGAAGACGGATTCTTAACCACTGGACCATCAGGGAAGTCCCTGTTACTTGATTTTTAAACTTTGTTTTTGCCACTTAAAAACTGTTATGACACAATTTGCTTCAAATCCATTGCAAGTTGTATATTTGTTTTCTAATAAAAAAATTACAATTTATACCCCCATCCAAAAAAAGTACACAAACCAACTGTATATAAATTCACTGTTATTTTGGGAGGTATTGTCTGACTACAGAAAATGTCTTCAAAGAAATTTTCCAGCTTGCTGCATAACCTGCCTGAGCACTAAATTCCTATCTGCAAAATGGGGTTAATAATATCTGCCTCAGAAGCAACCTAAGTGTCCATAGACAGATGAATGGATAAAGGAGATGTGGCACATATATACAATGGAATATTACTCAGCCATAAAAAGAAACGAAATTGGGTCATTTGTAGTGGGTGGATGGACCTAGAGTCTGTCATACAGAGTGAAGTAAGTCAGAAAGAGAAAAACAAATACTGTATGTTAACACATATATATGGAATTTAAAGAAAAAAATGGTTATGAAGAACATAGGGGCAGGACAGGAATAAAGATGCAGATGCAGAGAATGGACTTGAGGACATGGGGAGGAGGAAGGGTAAGCTGGGACGAAGTGAGAGTGGCATGGACATATATACACTACCAAATGTAAAATAGATAGCTAGCGGGAACCAGCCGCATAGCACAGGGAGATCGGCTCGGTGCTTTGTGACCACCTAGAGGGGTGGGATAGGGAGGGTGGGAGGGAGACGCAAGAGGGAGGAGATATGGGGATATATGTATATGTATAGCTGATTCACTTTGTTATAAAGCAGAGACTAACACACCATTGTAAAGCAATTATACTCCAATAAAGATGTTAAAAAAAAAATCTGCCTCACAAGGATACTGTGGAAATTAAATGGGAGTAATGTATCTAGCACTGGGCCTGGCACAAAGAGACACCCCAGAAAGAGCACTTTCTTTCCCCTGACTACTGGAGGATGATTACAAGGAAAATGAATATCTTTCGATAAGGCCACAATGATTAAAATATATTTAGTGAAACCATTCCCCTCCACCCCCCTTCTTGTTCATTAAAAGAAGCCATTTCCTTCTGGAAGTCTTCTCAAACTAACACAGCATCACACTAAATTACAATACTCCAATACACACTACTCTCCACATACAAGGTCCTATGTATGAAAGTGCTTTGTACACAGTACACTGTCATGGTAAGATAAATTATCATTATCATATGTTCACGTTATATTTGTACTTCATTTTGTTAATGATATAAAATGTCAGTTCATATGCTTTAGTTATTTAAAATGTATGTTCACATGCTTTAGCTAGTACGCTGTAAACTCTTTAAGAATATTAAAGAGTTAATATTTAATATTTAACATTACTGTCGCTTCACAACATCTGGTTCAGGAACATATTCCCTAAGTACTCCATAATTAAATTTATGAAAAAGTGTCAGAGTGACAGAAGATCTCTTCATATGAAAACCAGAATACATACAAATATTGTCACCCTAAATACTTTGCACATCAAGGTAGAACATAAATAAATGGACAAAATATTAATTAAATGATATCGTAAGTAAATATTTTTTTCTAAATGAGCTTATTTATTATAAGCTCTAAATAGAAAGAAAAGAAAACAAAGACTTTTGAAAAGTATTTCAGTTACATTCTATAAATTTTCAGTGCAATGTATACATGAGAATGGCTGTAACTTGCATTTACCTGTTTTTTAGCAGAGCTGTAAGGCTCTCAGAATTGAGTTGCTGCATTAAGGCCTCTCTCAGTGTTGGAAGCATGGACAGCACTATAATACAAACAGAAAATTAAAAAGGTCACAAGTGATAGGACTGCCTTCACTGAGAAATGCACATTGTTTTAGGCTATATGACAGGACTAGCAACTATCAAGGGTTGGTAAGGAAGGTCAGGGCTTTCAAATTATTATTAAGAATAAAAACCAGTTACATACTAAGAAATCATTTATCTGCTCATGTGAAGCAAAATTATGCATATACATGTTATGATCATAGTGATGCAAACAAGTACACGTAGAAGAAAGAATGGGAAGAATTATTACCAAATGTTAACAGTGTTGGTCTTTGGGCTACAGACTATGGATAATTCTTTTTTTTTTTCCAGATCTTTTACAATAAATGTTTATTTCTGATTCAATAAAATGATCTTTTGTCTTTAGCTATACTTCTTGCTTCACATTTTATTTCTAATTTTAGAAAACATTTATTTCTTAACTACTACAAAGCAACAGGCATTTGTTACGACCTAGACAAAAGTGCATCAGGCTAGGAATTAAGAGCTGCCGAGCTGTAGTTTTGGTTTTGACAATGGCTATTGTTCGAATACCAACATGAAGATGCAATAAGATATAATACTCTATGGAAAAAAAGACTGCATGTAATTTATGGGAGTTACTTTATTTATGGCTCTATGCATGGTATAAGAAATGTTGGTGAAATGTACATACATAAATTTAAAAACTACTAAAGAAGTAGTGACAACAAAATGAAAAAATATCAAGAGATTACAAATGCCATATTCTAAAAGGGAAAACTTTAGTGTATGATTTTTACTTCTTGACAAGGCAAGATATTAATGACAAGATCCATGTTATTTTTTTCAATAGAAAATTCAGCTTTTAACCTACTCTAAACATTTATTTCAGTGCTGCATTGTGTGGCTTCAGCACATTTCCTCAAGATACATGATTAAATCACCTAAGTTGTTTAGACCACTAACTAAAGTAGCAGCTCAGTCAATGTAAAACGTGGTTTCTCTCTTAGTGTCCGTGGTATATATATCTAGCCTAAACACGGTATTTTATCTTACTAAGAAAAAGCAACACTAGAGTCCTAAATTCAGAAAAAGTAGTAGGGAACTTTAAAGATTATGTGGTATGACAACATGATTTAAGAGGAATCTCTTCAATAATTCTCCTGAGAGATAAGAGCTTCTGACTTTCCACTTCAGCATACTCAACCAAAGACAAGGCTATTCTTCTCTTCTAGCCATCTGTACTAACACTGAACAAATATGTTTCTGTATTGAGTTGAATACAGCTTTCATGTCTTGCTTTAGCCACCTGGTCTCCATGATAAACATCCCCAGTCCAACCACAAATCACAGGACAACCCTTCACCAGCCCTGAATCTGTGTGACCCTGAGCAAATTATTTAACTTCTCTGTGCCTCAGTTTCCTCATCTGTAAACTGGGGATGACAGTGGATCTACCTTACAGGACTGTTGTAAGGATTAAGGATAAAAGGCATTAGAACAGTGCTTCTTTACACATGAAAATGCTCAGCAAGTGTTAGCTCTTTTTATTATTATCCTTACTTGGCTTCTTCTGACACATGCCAGTTTGTATCTTCTTAACATGTGAGAGGCAGAAATGGACCTCTGCTCTGACTGCCACAGAGCATGTTATAACTACCTTTGAGCTGAACCACAGACTTTATTACTTCAGTCTAAGAGTAAATTAGTATTTCCAGAAGTCACATCATACTCTGGTTCATGTTCAACTAGAATTCCCAATCTTTCCTCATACCTCCTGTTTTTAAGCAAGCTTGGATAATTCTGTATCAGTACAATTGACTTTTAATGCAGAACAATTCTTTTATCCCAGTCTAGCACTTAAACGGGACTAGACTATTTTGCATCCCAAAACTTCATTTGTGGTGTCAATTATGCATCCAAGCATTGTGTCATGTGTAAATTTAATAAGCACTTCTCCCAAATCTTTAGTAAAATCATGAAGATGGTAGAGACAATGGGCAGGGCACAGACATTCCATGAGATACTATCTTTCAAGTTGGGGCCAACTTCTTGGGTTAAAAAACTGATTATATTTACCTAAAAGTACTAAATTTTTCTAGTATGTCCATTACATCTTATTCAAAAGAATAGAAATTTAATTATATGATTTGTAACCCCATTATCAATACATATCAGAAAGCTGGAAATCTTTTCAGTGAACCTATACTTTGGCTCTTAGTGGGCACCATATTTTAGTTCTAACTGCCTGTATCAGCTATGCATTCATCTGAGGGGTGTGATGGTCATGGAAATGTGCTGCTCGCATCTTCTGCTGGGAGGAGCATAATTAACTGACAGCTCCAGCTGCCACCCCTCTGGATCTACACTGCTCTCAGCCAATGACAGTGCTCGGTGGGGATACTAAAGCAGGCCCGATCCTGAGGGACTCCTCTACCAGGGAACTTAGGCTTGAGGACTCCCGACTGGCCTGCCAAAATTTCTTAAAACCGTGCTGTACTCAGAGACTCTTCTTACCTAACCTTCCTTCCTCTGCCCATTCTATTCACAACTATCAGACCTGTATGGTGGTCTAAAGGCTTTCCTTGCTTACTTCTGCTCTCTCCTCTTTATTCTGCATGGGTGTTCCCCCCAGTCAGTCTCCTGCACATCTAATCCCATCTTAGCTGTGCTTCCCAGAGCACCTAAACTGACACAAGGGTCCATGTTAAACTAAGATGTATTTTGAGATCCCAGAAGTCAGCATTTTTCATTTTTTGAAAATTTGAGTAATAACTGGAAATGAACTGTTCTTAAACTAGTGGTTAACAGTGGGGAGAGGGAAGGGGCAGGGGCAGTACAGGGGTAGGAAAAAAAAAAGGATTATTTTGGGATTATATGAAATCATGTATGTGAAACTTTTGAAAACTGTAAAGCACTAAAGAATTTTTCATTCAATTAAACAAAAAGAAAAGAAAAAAAAAGAAATGGACTGCTCTTATTCTTTAAAAATTCATTAAAATGTCCTTGATAGTACCACTACATTGAATGCTAAATATTGATTTAAAGAATTGTGTAATTTTTAAAAAGTTATGTTACTGAGTATTTATTATGTACCAAGCACTTTATATGAATTACTGCATTCTCATAAAACATTTATGAAGTGGGTTTTATGATGATCATTTTATAGAGGAAAGAACTAGATTTAGATTTGCCCAAAGACACACAGATATTACAAGGCAAAACTAAGAACGGAACCAGCTCTGCCTCACCCTTGAGCCTGTGCTCTTACTTACTGTACCTTATCTGAGTTGCCATTTTACACAGCATTTATGATTAATTTTTGCTTTATAGATTGAAGTATTATTATTTCAAACATTAAAAATCATGGGACTTCCCTGGCAGTCCAGTGGTTAAGACTCTGCGCTCCCAATGCAGGGGGCACGTGTTCAATCCCAGGTAGGGGAACTAAGATCCCGCATGCCGCACGGCACAGACAAAAAAAAAAAAAAAAAAAAATCATACTCCAGCTGAAATGCAATGTGTCTCTTAACCTTCTTAATCCCAGCCTCTTTATCAAATGAGACTGAACTAAAAACAAAGTTCTTCCAACCTTGAAAAAATATTCTACTTTTAAAATTGAACAAAGAGAACCTACCTTTATAAATTTTTTTCTAAATTAATTGTTCTTGAAAGAAATGGTAGAAAAGCATTGAGCTTCAAACAATAACAAAGAAAAACAAGTTTGACATGGATTTGAGAACTAATTCTTCAAGGAGTTATGCCAATTATAACGTAACACCTTGTTTTCTTCAAATATGGGCAGTTGATTTTGTTATGGCATCCTCCCAGTAGGTTTCTAGCTCTGGAGATTAAATTATTACCACTGATTAACACTGAGTGTATACTATTGTGTTAGACTTACAGGTCTCTAGGTGCCTTGTTAATGTAAGAAATTCTTTACTATGACATATATGGCCCAATGGCATCAGGCCCACTCCTGCAGCCCTGTCTCCTATCACTCTTCTTCCATTGCTCATGCTACTCTAACTACACAGCCTTTTTCGCTATTTCTCAAATATGCCAAGCTTGTTCCCACCACAAGCATTTTGTATGGCTCCCTCCATTGTATCATTTAATTTCTCCTCAAATGTCACTTCCTTAAAGAGGTCTGACTCCTGGTTGCCCCACCTTAAAGAGCACCCCACCCCTCACACAGCTCATTCTCTTGTAAGCAGTCATCACTGCCTAAAGTCATTTATCTGTTGTTTATCATCTTCTTCTCTCACTAGTGAATAAACTCTGAAGGTCAGGTTTTTGTTTTTTCACAAAATTGACCAAATTGTTCACCTTCTGTTTCCCCAGTGCTGAGTACTGTTCAGTATTTGCTGAATGAATAAATAAAATGAATGAACAAGCATCCATGTTGCATATTAATTTACACTGATTTTCCAAATCCACATTAAATGATGTATTTCAGTTAAATCATGTAAATATTTGCTAGATTTAGCATTTTTGCCTTTTCCTCTAACTTTGGTCCTGGAGGTATGCAAATTAATATAAATCATCAAGCAACTTTATACATGTATAAATAGTTCTCTTTGTCTTACCTGTCATATTGCAAGTCCTCTGGTTACTTTCAAAATGATATTGTCGTCGTGCTTGGGCAATGTATTCTGCAGCCTCCCTTTCTTGTATTTCTCTGATTTTCTTCTGTCCATATTTCCCCAGGATATATATTCCTAAAATTATTTTTAAAAACAAGTTAGTACATCAATGCAGTTAATTAGAGTATTAAAAATTCTAAACAGTATTTTTAACCCACTTTATCCAAATATGAGGCTTATATTAGTGAAAAGCTAAAAATTACAACTTTTAAGAACCTAAATTAAAGAACTGTATAAGAATTGCAACCTGAAGAGAAGGAAAAGGAGACTGGCATTTTAAAAGCCAATGATAGATGGGTACATAAAGACTAGGTCTAAAGAAACAGAAAGGAATTAAATCTACAAAGTCAGGCAATGCCTTTAATAGTGAACTGGAGGTATTCTAAATGTCCAGCAAAAGGGAACTGTTTAAATACATTATGGTCTAGCCATACAATGGACTCTTACGTAGCTATTAAAAACTACATTGCTAAATAGTTAATGACTTAAGGAAACATCCATGTTATAGTGTTAGAGGATAAAATAAGATCCTAGAAGTTTTGCTTTTTAATGTAAATAAACATATATGACAACAGATGGATTTTAATTTCTTACATATATTAAACAATGATCATTGCTTAATAGTGGGATAGCAGGTGATTTTTTTCCTTCTTCTTGCTTCTCTATGGTTTACACATTTTCTTCAACCAAAATATAATACTTTTTAAAAATATAAGAAAAAATTTAAAAGGAAGAATAAAAGAAAGGTAGGTTGTCAAGCAGACATCTAAAACTAGAAACTTAAGTGAAAAAGGGAAGGTGAAAAGGGTACAAAAATTCCTAAATTATGACACTATGATATAAAAATATAGGTGGGGTCTTATGGCCTGTAATTTACTTTAACACATTTCAGTATAGACAGTATAATATAAAATGTGCACATTTTGGTCATACCTTATAGGCATTCAGTTGTCCTGACTGGGAATGTTAACACTCCAGCGTGGTTAGTTAGCATTTGATCAAAAGCCATAGTTCAAGGTTTAAGCATTTCAACTAACCTAGCAAAATGAGTATCAGAAATGGCTTTTCACAGATTAAATGACTGGTGTTTAAGATACTGGGTTAGCTGAAACATTTTAGTAATATTCATTTGAACAAGAATATACCAGAAAGTCCTTAACCCTTAGGAATGGCTTAGTCTCGGATCCTCAGCTGCTAGTTCGAAGGATTCTTAGTCAAGAGGGTTAACCAAATGGCCAGCAGAATCCTACATCTAGAATACTGTTGCATTTGCTTTGGGTAAATCGTTTATGCATGGTGCTGTTGTAGCACAAAGAAAGGACAATGGGATTTCAATGAGCTTATAGAACAAGTTATGATACTGTTTTATCTATCCTTGATAATAGATGTTTTAATGTGAGCCAGAATTTGTTTCATGATAACCTGGCAACAAGGCTGTAGGAGAGTAACTAATCCTCACCTACCTCCAACTGTCTGTAGCCTCCAATATAACAAGAAAGAACATAAGAATTGTACATGACCTAAATAACTGGATTTGGTTTGTTTGTCACAGGTGGGAAGGAGGAAGCCCACTAAGAACTGCAAAGCAAACACGTATCCTGAATTATTTTCACTAATGTAAGCAATACAGATGAACTGATAACATGTTATATGCCTTAAAAAGACATTGAAAGAGTATGTGCTACAAATAATTAGAAGTAAAGTGTGACTGCTGTTAGGTCTAGATGCAAAAAATGTATTACAATCTCCTTAAAGAATAAATAAAAATTCATATAAATGTCTTCAGAGCTACCTTTCTTGTAATTCATCCTCAATAAACTGAAGACAGCGCCATAATACTAACAGAATGAAGCAACTGACTTATGTTTCACGAAGTAACCCTTTGACAGGCAACTCTTAGATAATAACTACTTCTCAGTGAATTGCTTCTATTTTATTTGCACAACAGATGGCTAAAAGTTATGTGTAAAATGATTATTATTTCTCAAATAATAATAATAGCGTAAAATGAAATGCTGCAATGACACCCCTTGAATAGTTAAGAATTTTCTGGAATAATAGTAAATTTGATTGGTCTATGTGTTTTCCTGGGGAGAAGGTCCACTGCTTTCATTAGATTTTCAACAGTGTCTGACAAAAACACTTTAGGAACTACAGTTGACCTCTGAACGACTCCAGGGTTAGGGGTGCAGAACACTCCCTCCAGAAGTGGAAAATCTGCTTGTAACTTTACAGTGGGCTCAATTCATAGTTCTGTGCCCTTGGATTCAACCGAGGATCTGTTGTGCTGCAGTATTTACTGAAAAAAGTCTGCATATAGTGGCCTTGCACAGTCCAAATCTGAGTTGTTCAAAGGTCAAATGTATTGTGTAAGTGGCCCTGTGCAGTTCAAACCTGTTTTGTTCAAGGGTCAACTAACTGTACTGTGTTTAATTTGGTAAATGTAGTATATTCTTACTAAAGCTAAAAGATAAATTATTATGGGTTGAAGTGTATCCTAGCCCAAATTAACATGTTGAAGCTCTAGTACTTCAGAAAGTGACATTATTTGGAGATAGGGTCTTTGCAGAGATAATCAAGTTAAAAGGAGGTCACTAAGGTGGGCCTAATCCAGTACGACTGGTGTTCTTATAAGAACGGGAAATTTGGACATAGACATGTGTACAGGAAAGATGATGTAAAGACACAGGGAGGAGAAAGCTATCTACAAGCCAAGGAGAAGGGCCTGGAACAGATCCTCTCTTAAAGCCCTGAGATGGAACAAATCCTGCCAACACATTGATCTTGGATTTCTGGCCTCCAAAATTGAGAGACAATACATTTCTGTTGCTTAAGCAACTCAGTTTGTGGTACTTCGTTATGGCAGCCCTAGCAAACTGATACAAGGCATTAGGCTAAAATCCCACAATCCATTATTTTCCTCGAGTTACCACTGAAGTAAATTCCTATACAAGGACTAATTTACCCAGGCTCTCATTTGCAAAATTCATAAATTCTGATTTTGTCTGATTTGTTTCCCTACAGAAGTAAGAATGAAGGCAGAGAATTCATTACCTAAAATGTGTCGTTCAGGATACACCTGACTTGCTGCCTGAAGTTTGGCCCAGAAGAGAGTAGATATTGATGGCTGTGGCACCAACTAGGCAGGTAACTTTAAGCAAGTCTTTCCTCTCTCTGGGTCTAAATTTCTTCATAAAATGAAAGGCTGGGATTATATGAGCTTTAAAGTTTCTTCTTTAGCTATGACTTTATTTATGAATAATGAAAACATTCACTAAATATCTCAAAGAATAAATGTAAAATGTTTTGACGTTTCCTTTCAGAACACTGCTGGTAAAGCAAAATATCTTCTAGCCTTCCCATATTACGAATTTGGTTTTCTAAAACCATCACTTAGTGCCTTAATGGATGAAAATCCTTCAGTATAACTATTTTACTAGGTTAATAACGCCAATAAGGGTTTGAAAATAATCTATTAACTTCACTCCCATACAAAAGACCACCAAACCCTTCTATTCTGATTCTATTTCAGAAATATTTTCTAAACTTTGCCACTTTAGTCCACTTCTCTACCACTGTCTTCATTCAGACCCAGATTATTAATGCTCTTGAACAGGTTTAACAGCTTCCTAACTCTCCTTTGTTTCTGGTCTCACACCTTTCCAATCCATCTTTTATATGCAAAGTGATTTTCTAAAACTTAAATCTGACTGTGCTACTGCCATATTTAGAATTCTTCAACACCCTGCCATCATTTCTTAATGTACAGTCCCTGTTCCACTTACATCAGAATTACTGATGGGGTACTTGTTAAAAATGTAGCCTTGGGGCTCTCCTGGTGGCGCAGTGGTTGAGAGTCCACCTGCCGATGCAGGGGACGCGGGTTCGTGCCCCGGTCTGGGAAGATCCCACATGCCGCCGAGCGGCTGGGCCCGTGAGCCATGGCCGCTGAGCCTGCGCGTCCGGAGCCTGTGCTCCGCAATGGGAGAGGCCACAACAGTGAGAGGCCCGCGTACCGCAAAAAAAAAAAAAGTAGCCTTTAAGGAAGTTCTTTGAAAACATCTCCAAATGTTTTGTCTTATATGATGCTGTACCCCCAATATATAATATTGGTACACAATTGGAGCTCAATAAATATTTGTTGAATGAATTAAAGAATTAATGAACTGCACTCTGACCTAAAGAATCAGAATCTCGGAGAAAGAATTCTATATTTTCATTAAGTCCCTTCAGTGATTTTTATCCATACTAAAGTCTGAGAAGCGCCAAATTCTGTAGAATGGCACAATAAGGAAGGCCCTTCACAATCTGCACTCTAGCTACTTCTCCAAATTTATCTTTTGCCACTCCCCATTTATTCCTTGCGCTTAGCCATAGTGAAATACACTTTGATTCACCAAAAACAAGGTCTCTGAATCTGCTGAGCAACCCCTTTACCTGTTGTGCCCCCTTCTACTTTGCTAGCTGTAACTCCAGCAGATTCTTTTTAAAATAAATAAATAAATAATTGATTAATTTGGGGCTGCGTTGGGTCTTCGCTGCTGCACACGGGCTTTCTCTAGTTGTGTCAAGTGGGGGCTACTCTTCATTGTGGTGCGTGGGCTTCTCATTGCGGTGGCTTCTCTTGTTGTGGAGCACGGGCTCTTAGGCACGCGGGCTTCAGTAGTTGTGGCTTGTGGGCTTAGTTGCTCCATGGCATGTGTGATCTTCCCAGACTACGGATCGAACCTGTGTCCCCTACATTGGCAGGCAGATTCTTAACCACTGCACCACCAGGGAAGTCCCTCCAGTGGATTCTTAAGGGAGGCTTGCTGAACACCTCCATTATTCTCTCTCTCTATGCTCCCACAGAACCCTGCTCTATTATGGTACTCTAATACTATCACTGTACTACTTTTGTTTATTTCCATTTCTGCTTTCTGGACTGCACTATGAGTTCCTCAAGGTCAAGAATTGTACCTTATTCCTGTGTATCACCAGAGCCCAATATAGAGAGAGTAGGCCCTCTAATTCAAATGTTTGTTGAATGAATGAAAAACCAAAGAGACCAAACATTAAAGTTTTTTCCCCACCACTGAATGGCCAAGATTCTCGAGCATGCAAGTTGATATCTTACCTAGTTTGCAAATCTGTCAAAATGTGCTACTTCTTCCATGAAGCGCTTTCCTAATTATTTCCAACTGCACAGGCTATCTGCCAGTTTGATATATACAGCATTTTTCAGGTCTTATTGTTTTGTATTTTAATTATTTGTATGCTTCTTGCTGTGGTTTGAATGTTTGTGTCTCCCCTAAATTCATACGTTGAAATTCTAATGCCCTATGTGATGGTATTAGGAGGTGGGAGTCTTTGGGAGGTGCTTAGGGCATGACGGTGGGGCTCTCAAGAATGAGATTAGTGTTTTGTTTCTTGGTTTTTTTTTTTTGCGGTACGTGGGCCTCTCACCGTTGTGACCTCTCCCGCTGCGGAGCAGAGGCTCTGGACGCGCAGGTTCAGCAGCCATGGCTCACAGGCCCAGCTGTTCTGCGGCATGTGGGATCCTCCCGGACCGGGGCACGAACCCGTGTCCCCTGCATTGGCAGGCGGACTCTCAACCACTGCGCCACCAGGGAAGCCCGAGATTAGTGTTCTTATCAAAGGGCCTTCACAGAGATCCCTAGCCCCTTCTGCCATGTGAGACTACAAGAAGTCTGCAACCCTGAAGCGGACCTTCACCTAACCATGCTTGTACCCTGACCTTAGATTTCCAGACTCCAGAACTGGGAGAAATAAATTTCTGTTGTTTATAAGCCACCCAGTCTGTGGTATTTGTTATAGCAGCCTGAACAAACTAAGTCATTTGTTTTCATTCCTTTTAGACCATAAAGTCCATGAAGACGAGAGTGGTGTACTGTGGAAAGAGAATGTGCTTCGGGATCTAACACACCTGGTTTGAGTTCTAGCTTCCCTGTTACTAACTCTGGGAACCTCAACAAGTTTTTAAATTCTTAGCACTCTGGTTCCCACATTTTTGAATGGGGATAACAATAACTATCCTGTCATCATCCCCACTGAACAGAAGAGTTTAATACAGGGCCCATTGGGCACCCACAAAATGGTAGCTATTACTATTAAAAATCTCTGTAGGGCTTCCCTGGTGGCGCAGTGGTTGAGAGTCCGCCTGCCGATGCAGGGGACGGGGGTTCGTGCCCCGATCCGGGAAGATCCCACGTGCCGCGGAGCGGCTGGGCTCGTGAGCCATGGCCCCTGGGCCTGAGCGTCCGGAGCCTGTGCTCCGCAACGGGAGAGGCCACAACAGTGAGAGGTCCCCACACAGCAAAAAAAAAAAAAAAAAAAAACTGTAAATCTTGTATTTCCCATCACATTACCTGCAACACTACAGGCACTGGATAAATATTTCTTAAAATTGATTAACTGATATGTATCATGTTATAGGACCTTTCCCTTGAAGCAGAAAGACTATGAGGCTCAAACAAATGCCAATCACGGTCATCTACTCTTTTTTCTCTTCAGACTGACATCCATTCTTGTTATAAAACACTAGGATTATTTTCTTTTTCTGTTCCTCTGAACCTCTTCCCCCCTTTCTCATTCCTCTTAATCTCTAACTATAAAGCTCTCAATAGATTTTTGAAAAAAATCTATAACTATCTTTCTTTTTTGAATTTTATTTATTTTTTTATACAGCAGGTTCTTATTAGTTATCCATTTTATACATATTAGTGTATATATGTCAATCCCAATCTCCCAATTCATCACACCTATAACTGTCTCTTAAGTGTACTCTTTTGCTTCCCCTATGATTATATCTAACCTACCATTAGGTTGTTCCATAAATCTGACGGGGTATGCTATTTTTTCTGAGATAGCTAAAGAGATACTATTTTCTTTCCTTCAGTAGAGGCAAAAATATTTTATTTATACTTCTTCCATCACACATAAATCATTAGTTTCTACAAATAAAGTGGACTCAGTAATCTTTGTGTAATTTAAATATACATTAGATATCAGTGCATGAAGATATTAGAAAATACATTTTATCTATAAAGAATTTTTCAAAGAATGCCATTAAAATTTACATATAATCGAGGGTTTCCCTGGTGGCGCAGTGGTTGAGAGTCCGAGATCCCACATGACGCGGAGCGGCTGGGCCCGTGAGCCATGGCCGCTGAGCCGGCCTGCCCGGAGCCTGTGCTCCGCAACGCGAGAGGTCACAACAGTGAGAAGGCCGCGTACCGCAAAAAAAAAAAAAAAATTTACATATAATCATTATTGATCTGTGGTAGACCTCAGAGAGGAGAAAAACATTCTCCTTGCCTCATTAACAAGAAGCCTGTTTCAAATTTTCAAGAATCAGCAGAGCTGAATTATTGATGCTAAGAGTATTGCTAATTTCAAATTGTTTTGGGGCAATAGAATATAATCAATAGTAAGAGAAAAACAACCAAATTCTTTGGGAAACTTCTCTTGTTTTTAACTATTTCTGTAACCAAAGCATGCAGTCAGTGATAATACTTCTCAAAAAACTCAAATGCTAAAAATTTCCTCTTAACAGTCCTACATTTCCTTCTCCTGTATCACACAAGACCTTTTATTCTCTCCTTTAGACCCCTGCATGATTGTCTTATGAGGAAAAAGGCTCTCAAGATTGCTATCTAATCTGTTTCTAAATCTCCTCTCAGCCTGTGCAACTCAGTTATGTGAGCTAGGTGGGAATTCATCCCAATCTTGAAGATCCTGAGAAGACTGCACAACTTCCCGAAAGCACTTTCTTATTGCATAATTTACTACATAGTTTGTATTCTAAAACAGCAGAAACAGAGCTAAAATATTGATTTGTGTTTCTTTGTCTAGCATATACCTTCCAGTCCTTCAGGACAATTGTGCTGTTTTCAAAAATTCAATTTAACTTTAAACAAGAACTCGAAGTGCAGGCTTTAGTTAACTTCCCTCGAATATTATGAAACTTCTGCGAACGGTGAATGCCAAAGTACTGGAAGTACCAAACAGAAACGAAGAACCTCACAGTAAAACAATAGAAGAGAAGTAAAAAATTATGTCTGTAAGAGAACGGTGCCTTGAAACAGAAAAAAAAAAATGTGGTGGGTTCTCCCAAAGTGGGTGAGTAAAAGGCGAGAAACAGAGTAAGCGGCAGTATCAGGGCAAAGGGCACAAATTTCACAACTGCAGAGATGTAAAGAACCCTGGAGGTTTGTCACCCGGTTCCCCGTCCCATGGTTGAACGAATCCTGGGCCATGATCCCTCCACTTCTATTTTAGAAGGCAGACATCTCTCTCCCACCCCCTCCTCCCTATGCCCCTTTCCAAGAACGCTGTCACCCACCTCCGAGGACCGTACCCAGGAAGATGCATTTCTTTTTGTGACGTTTCAGAAAATTCCACGTAGATCTCAGCATCTTCAGGCCCTGGGGGTGCGGGCTGCCTAAAGGGAAGGAGGAATGGTTCACCAGGAAAACGTTTCTTCGTCGCCTGGCACGGACTACCCGGCTGGACCGCCGTCGTCCCACTCGTTGCTCTCCAAAAACCACGAACGCGACTTTCCGCAGAGACTGTCACCGGAGCGGGAAGGGGGCGGAGACTGTAGCTGAGCAGCTGCGGTTTCTGTTGCTGCCGGCGCGCCGCCGCCGCCGCCGCTCACTAGCCTGAGGCGCCGTGGTCCGTCTAGAATTCGCTCCCGAGTGCCTCACAGTTCGATTCCCCCGGAAACGACAGCCCGCCCCCACCGCGTTCCGTTGCCAGCGCTCCTCCGCCGCCGCGGCCTCCGGCACTGAGCGAGGCTGCCCCGGAGCAGTATGGAGGCGAAGGTAGGGTCCACGCGGATTACGGGCGGCGCGTGCTCTGTGTTGGCGGAGGAGACCGAAAAGTGGATGGAACAGGCGATGCAAATGGTGAGGGGGCGGGACGTGGATGTATAGGGTGGGAATTTTCTCTGGCTTATCCAGACCGAAGCGTTCGAGTAAACGTCCCCGGGGGTGCTTTCTGGTCTCAGTAATCTCGATGGCGCTCGCATTCTCTGGGTAAACAGCTGGCTTTACTGTCCTGAAATGTTCTTTAGCCCATTCTCACAGTGGTTCTGAGGAAAGGAAGAGACGAAATACAGAAATTATTATTTTTTCACTTGTTTGAAGTATGCGCCAAACATCCCTATTCGGGGGCTGCTGGCACAGGCGTGCTGCGTCCCCTTGTTTCCTGTGGACATTCGCAAATCCTCGAAGTCACATTATTTTGTATTTATGACCTCTTGACTCTATCTAGTAGAAGGAAGGAAGCTGAGGATGTTTCCGGTAGAGAGCAGGATAAAAACAAGTACCTGAACAGCCAGATTCTCATTCATCTATCCATCCATCCATCCATCCATCCATCCTTTCACTTCCCTCACTCCTTTCAAGACTCCTGATTAAGGAGGGCTCTAATAAGATTTGTGTATAATCCAAGCTTTACCCATACTTACGTGTCCCATCGAACTCTTTAATAGGGATAAAAGTCTATTTGGCATATATGTATATATATATAAATCATGCACACACACATATATGCATATGTTCATTTAAACTTGTTCCTCATACTCTTTTGAAAGTCACTCACAGTAAAAAAAAAAATCTATTTTGTATTACATTCCAGTAAACACACACAGATAAAATTGAAACAAAAGTTTTACAGAACAGTACTTAATCTTCCTATGTACAGTTTTTCTGGTATTTCTCTTTCATTGCATTTTGGAAAAAAAAATGCTGGTCATCACCCCTGATTTGATTTCATGACCCACTCTTTAAGCCCACTTCAAAATTTATTTCCCCCATTAAACTTACAGGATGCATAACTTTCTATCTGATACTTTAATGTTCACATGTACCTTTAAATAATTAATTTGTTATTTGTAATATGGAGTTGTCTGTCCTGAACTCCTTTTATGTTACTAAATTCTCCAAGTTGGAGACAAGGAGTTTTCATGTGATATCAAAAATCTCACTCTCCTTACCCCAAATTATTTCAATAATATCATATGCCTGGCGGTGCCTTTTTTTTTTTCTGGCCGCGCTGCGTGGCATGTGGGATCTTAGTTCCCCCACCAGCGATCAACCCATGCCCACTGCAGTGGGAGCGCAGAGTCTTAAGCACTGGATGGCCAGGGAAGTCCCTGGGCAGCATCTTTATAAGTAGTGAGGATGATAATAAATGCACATGAAGGCTAAAATATCTCAGATTAAGCTGCATTTATATCTTTCTATGGGCGAGAGACCTGGAGGCCAGGGAATGCTGGAATACTGGGAATTCGTGGTCTCTTCCATTATTTTCATTTGCTTCAGGAACTCTCCTCAGAGTATTTATGTGGAGCTTGTGTAGATGAAATTTTGAGAGTTGCTGTCATAGAGGACTCAATAGTGGTTCCATAAACAGCTAAGTTTAATCAGTCATTGAGCTTTTCCACTTTGTGTATCAGAAATGTGTTTTCTTTCCGTCATTTCATATCTTTGTACTATTCTCTAGTCTTCTGGACTAAACATTTGAGTCTTTTTACTACCTTTTGGTATGACCTTGGGCAAGTCACTTTATCCCCCTAGGGTATTGCTTCCTACTCTATAAAATGGGGTGGTTGAACTCCAAGTAATTTCTAAGCCCTCTCTGGCCTTGACATTTTTGTCTTTTAATTAGATTATAAACACCTAGGGGTGTGATTACCTAGTTTATCGACACAGGGTCAAGGAAGTCCTTAGTTTGCACTTATTTTTTTGGTTTTGGCCAATAGTATATGTTTCTTCCAGGACTTAAAAAAGGGAAAAAAGGGCTTGTCATAAACCTTGGGCTTTGTCCAACCATTCCCTCCCCACTAAAGAAACTTCAAATCTTAAACTAATTCAAAGAATTGTTGAAGTAATTGAAGGTGTATTATGTACTTCTGAGAAGAATTTATGATTAGGCCAGAAGCACAGCTAGTACCAGATCTGGAGGCAGCAAGTTAATCTCTGATTAATGTGTTCTGAGGAACTTGAAAGTGAAATGTCCAGTATACAAGTAATAGGGAGGATACTAGCATCCCCACAGCACTTGTACAGAGTACACATATTTATATGACCAGTTCAAGTAATTAGAATGTTTGTCTCTGATGTTAGCATTTGTTGGGCAAAGGCCTGGAGGAATTGGAATGGAGATGGGTTCTTTAAAGTATATGACCAAAGGCAGAAAACATAAAAGGAAAATGAATAGGTTTTAGTTATATAAGTATTGAAATCTTCTCCATATTAAAAAGATAAGATACAAAGTAACAAAGCAAATGACAAAGAGGGAAAATATTTGCAATGCAAATAAAAGGACAGGTTTGATAACCTTAATATATAAAGAACTTTTACAAACTAATGAGAAAAGATGTACACCCTAATTTTGAAAAAGTCGAAGGATATGAACATGCTATTCTAAAAGAAATACAAATAACTAGCAAGTGAACAAGTGTGCGATTTCACTAGTAATAAATTAAATTCAAGTTAAAAAGAGTTACAATTTTTCACCTGTTAAATAGGCAAAGGTGAAAAAATTATAATGCTTGCTGTTGGTAAGGGTGTGTGTGTGAGGAGCTGGCTAGTTGGTTGCTGAAATTGGGGCATCCTTTCTAGAGGGCAACTTTGCTATGTATATATAAAAAAGCCTTAAAACTAGTTTATCCTTTGATCCAGTAATGCCTTTATGGTATTTTTTTCCCCAAATGAAAATATTTTAATGTTTTCTTTTTCTGATTATATAAATAATTCATAGTCATAAGAAATTCAAACTATAAAAAGATTTAACAAATTAAGTAATAATTACCTAAAAATCCTACCATCAGAGATAATGTTATAAAAATTTTAGGAGCATCCTTCCATGTATCTCTGTCCATGTGTAAACAGACATATATACTTTTTTCTTATATTAAATCTCTGTGCTAGGTTTTTTCAAATTTATTTTTTGACATATATAAATAAATAAATAATAAATAATAAATAAATAAATAAATAAATAAATAAATAAATGAAATTACGTATTTTCTTTATGATTGTGAATATCTTTTTCTAGACGTAAATATTTCTTATTTTGGTTTGTTTTCCTCACCCCCATTCCATAATACTTTTATTGCTATGGAATAGATTACCAAAAGTGGGACAAAGGATGTATGTATTTTAAAACCATCTAGACATTTTAAGATTGCCTTCTAGAATTATGCTGCCCAATGTAGTAGCCACTAGCACGTGTGGCTATTTAAGTTTAAATTGATTAAGATGAAATAAAATTGGATATTCAGTTCCTCAGTCACATTAGCTGCATTTCAAGTACTCAGTAGCAACACATGGCCAGTGGCTACCATATTGGACAGTGCAGATCAAAGGATATTTCAATTACTACAGAAAGTTCTGTTGGATAGCACTGGTCTGAAATGGTCATAATTCCATCCCCAGTGTATGAGAATGTTCTGTCCTACCCCTGTTCCCACTAGCCCTGAAATTATCCCTCTTTAATATTTGGCAATGTTATAGGTGAGAAGTATTATAATATCTGTGTTACTTTTTTTGGTTGTTCTTTGATAAATTTATCAAACTTTAAATAAAGTTCTCTACACTTTATTATTGTTTGTAAAATCACTATTTTTCATGACAGTTTTCTTTTGGAGAGCTAAGTGTATAATAAAGGTTATTGTTTAATCATCAGAGCATATAATTCTAAGGGTGTAGGCTTAGAATCAAAAGAATAACAGTGTTGCACTTTTACATTCCAGACACAGTGCCATGGATAGTGTTTCATGTAGGCCATAGTGTATAAGCCCCATAGTAGCCCTACCCTATCAGGTGTGTATTATTACTGGCCTCATCTTCAGAGGGGGACATTGAGGTTTAGAGTGAAGTAAACTTCCCAAAGTTAGGGAGCTGGTAAGGAGAGAGCTGTGATTTGAGCCCAGCCACCTGTCTTCACCCCTGCCTGTACTGTGCTGTGTTCGGTCACTCACTGCTCTCCAGTGCGCCCTACTGGACCTCTCTGCCTGTTCACTTTCATCCCACTGACTACAGTGTATTGAGCATCCTAATTAGACACTCGGATTGTTTTTTCTCTGTGAATTGCCTAGGCATATCCTCTTTTGCCCAATTTTATTATTAGTTTTATTTAAATAAATCACATTGTAGGAACCCTTTGTATTTTATAGCTATTTCTAGGAATAATTCATAAGGAAGTGATGGAGATATAAAGTTCTTCACTTGTTTATAATAGTGAGGAGTTTGAAAAATAGCCCCATGTTCTAGTTAAACAATAGGGGACCAGTTAAATGAATCATAAATATTCATGTAAAGGAGCATCATCTAAGTTTAAAAAAATCATGTGCTGAAAAAATATTACTCAACATGGGGAAATGTTTGTAATATATTTCTAAATGAAAAAGGCAGACTGTTGAACTGTTTATATAGTATAAATCTATTTGACTGTTTAGAAAACTACGAACATGTATATGCAGGCATAGAAAAAAACCTGAAAACTTTCTGTCACAGAATAATAACAGAGACCATATTTTGGAGTGTTGGGATTGAGTGGTTTTTTATTTTTTGATGTGTGGATTTTTTTACCCCCAGGTTTTTTGCCTTGAACATACTTACTTCATAGTTAGGAAAAAAGAAAGCGTGAGTGAGTGAGTGTGTGTGTGTGAGTGTGTGTGTGTGTATTATCAGAGGGTCAGAGATAGAGGGAGAAAAGTTGGAAGTTTTCTAGAATAAATCAATTGCATATTATTGTTGTTGCATTTTCTGGGCACCTAGTATTACTATAATATTGTGCTAGGTCTGAGGAAAATTCGAAAAGAAAACAAGCACAGACACATGCGTTGTAACAAATGTGGTGTGATTTAGTGTTTCCTGTGTGTTAGGCCTTGTGATGCGTGCTAGGCCTGCAAAAGTGAGCAAAACAGGTTTGCTAGTGCTTGGATCTAGTGCTTGCCTCCCAGGAGCATACTGTTTAATTGATGAAATTAAGCCACGCACAAATGAAAAAGTTAATGGTAACAAGTTCAGGGTCCCAAATAAGAGACAGATATAAAGTACTATCAGATAATAGGCGACAAAGTCCTGAGCAAGTCAGTTGAATTAAATTATAGGATGCTTTCTTAACTTTAAAAAGGGAAAGTGGGATGTAGGTGGGTGGAAAAGGAGAGAAAGGTTGATCAAGCAGAGGAACCGTCAAGTCCACAGAAATGGAGGACTTGGTCTTAGGTTAGGAGGTGATCCAGCTGTTTGTTCAGAATAGGGCTTCCTAACAGGAGCCCAGGTTTTAGGGGGATCTATAAACCCTGACGCTATGTATAGAAGTGTCATGTGCATGTGCCTTTTTCACGTTTGAGAGTCCATAACGTTCATCAGATTCTCAGAGGGGCTTTGGAAAGTTTAAGAACCAAGGACCTAGAAGGATAATGAAAAGTTAGGCTGGCTTATTTGGATGGTGGGAAGCGTGGGTGGTAGTTGGGAGGCTCTCGGTGCCAGGTTGAGGAATTTAATGTTGTAGAGGGAAAAGAGAGCTTCCGAGAGTCATTAGCAGTAACAGCTGTAGCGTAGTTTGACCTTTTGAACGTTATTATTTTCTACCTAAGAGTTGTTCTGGCTAAATTGTCTTTTCCCCTGATTTTTTTTTTTCTTTTGTAGGAGATATACCTGGGGACTCACCAAGAGTCTGTGCACACTGCAGTCTGTCCCCATCTCTCCTCCTTTTACCACTGCGTCACTAGAGAGTAGTTTATGGGAGCGATGGCTTTAGAGAAACTCCAGAATCTCTTCCATCCTAGAGCTGTCATTGTCTGTAACCTGCGGGCTCTGGCTAGAGTGAAGGAAATGACATTTAAAGAGCAATAGAAATGACATTAAAGACATCTGGAGTAGAGACCAGTAATTGGGCCAGGAAGAAGAGAGATTTCATTCTTCAGTTTTGAAAGATGATAATTTATTAATTTATGAAAGACCAAGTTGCCATTTTAAATAGTAACTGAGCCTTGGCTCCTGTCAAAAAAGATGAGAGAGTTAAAAACCTACCTGCACACACTTCAGACCCACCTTGCCTGAGTTCTTGTGCATTCATAAAGAAGTGATTAGACTTGACAGAAGATTTGGTGGGAGTATTGGAAAGTACGAGATGGGATGAGTTGAAAATTCTTTTCAGCTTAATTAAATCTATTTTGAATGTGACAGCAAAGCAAATATATATTTGATATATGCATATATACACATGTGTTTTATATACATGTAAACACACCCATCTATATTTTTTTTAATTGAAAAGCATTTCACTCTAAACTCACTTCCATGGAGTTTTTGGGTTATTCTCACCACCTCCTCCCTAACTCGACATTCCAGATGCCCACCCCCTCACTGTGAGCTTGGCAACAACTTTAATCAACAACATTATTTGCCTTTTTAAAATACTCCCTTCACTCACATTTTCTCTCTAATTTGGACAGCAAAGGAAGGCATTTCACAAAAAAACACGTTAATCTAAGGAAGTAGGAAGATAATATTCAGGGTTGGGAAATAGAGTTAAAAGGAGATAATTTGCTGGAAGGGAGAAAGAGAAAATCCAAAGGAAAGAATGAAAGGCACAAGCCCTGTCACCTGGAGACCCTGGTGGAGGGGCGGCCAGGCCCTGCAGCGTGGCCCCGGCTGTCTTCCAGGTGAACAAGTCAGGACTTGGAAGGAACCCTACTGGGCAGCTTGGGTTCACCCTCTCCCCGGCCACTTACTCCCTTTCCTCTTACTCTTGGATTCTCTTCTGCACATTTGAAATGGCCACATAGCCTCACATAGAATTCTTCAGGAGATAGTTTTACAGAAAATCCTTGTGACATGGCTCCCCATTTGTTTACTCTTGCAGTTTTTTTTAATCTTTAAACTTCCTATGCCTCACTCTCTTGCTAAATGTCCCCTCTCCTTTTGTCCCTTGAACTAGACCTACTAAGAACCCAAACACTGATAAAGTAGCTGAACAACGGTAATTACAGTAGAAATTAGAGACAGAGCCATGGCAGAGAGCCCAGGAACCTGACATCTGGTAGGTGCTCCACAAAGACTTGTTGAACAAGTGAGTGGATGGAGCCAGATTGCCTGGGCTCTAGTCCCAGCCTCTTACAGGGGCTAATTCCATAACCTTCCCATGGCTCAGTCTTCTCATCTGTAAAATGGGGAAGCTCACAGAACCAGTCTCATAGGGTTATAAAGTAAATGAATTAATACAGTGCTTAAAATAGTCCTGGATCAAGGTAAGTTTTTCAGTAAGCTCTAAGCTATTAATATTTGCAAGCTCAGAATCAGAACACTTGAGATGTAGACATAACAGTCTGTTGTAATAGAAACTAGAAATGTAACTTATAGGCAAGTCACTCTTCAGGTCACTGGTTTCATTCCCTCCCTTCCACCCAAATTGACCCTTCTTTCTTGGCCTAGTTTTTTCCTTGGATCTTCCATAACACCAGATACTCCTGGTTTTCCTCCTACCTCAGTAGGCATCTCTTCTTAATTGCCATTGTAAGAGCCTTCTCTGTTTATTCCACCTTTATTTTTTTTTTAATTTTCAATTTGAAATAATTACAGATTCATAGGAAGTTGCCACAGAGTATACAGAGCAGGCTCACATACCCTTCAGGCTGTTCCCTCCAATGGTAACATCTTCCGTAACTGTAGTAAAGTATTAGAGCCGGGAATGTGGCATTGACCCAGTCTGCAGGGCTTGTTCAGATTTCATCACCTTTGTGTGCTAACCTTAAAGCGTTTGTGTATGTGCGTGTGTCTGTGTGTATGTGTAGTTCTATGCAATTTCGTCACCTGTTTAGTTTTGCGTAATCACCACCAGAACTGCTCCATCACCACAAGGCTTCCTCATGCTACCTCTTTATAGCCACCATCCCTCCCAAACCCTAAATCCCGGCAGTCATTTATCTGTTCTCCATACCTGTAGTTTTGTCATTCAAGAATGTTTTATACATGACTATGTCACCTTTGGGGATTTATTTTTTCATTCAACATAATTTCCTTGAGATCCATCCAAGTTTTGAGTCAATTAATAGTTGATTCCTTTTTACTGCTGTGTAGTTTTCCATGGATAGATGTAGCACACGTTGTCTAACCAGTCACTCTTTGAAGGACATTTGGGTCATTTCCAGTTTTTGGCTATTATGAATAAAACTCCCATGAACATTCATGTCTGTATACAAAATTGTGTATTGTATGAACATAAGGTTTCATTTCCCTGGGTAAATAAATGCCCAGGAGTGCAATTGTTGGGTCATATGTTAAGTGCATGTTTAGCTTTTTAAGGAACTACTGAACAATCTCCCAGGGTGGCTGTACCATTTTACATTCCTACTGGCAATAGATGACTGATCCTGTTTCTCTGCCTTGCTGGTATTTGGCACTGATACTTTCTATTTTAGCCATTCTGCTAAGTGTGTAGTGATAATCTCATTGTGGTTTTAATTTGCCTTCCCTAATGGCTAATGTTGTGACCATTTTTTCATGTGCTTATTTGCCATCTGTATGCCGTCTTTGATAAAATGTCTTTAAATATCTGTTGCCTGTTTTCTAACAGTTTTTTTTCCACTGTTGAATTTTGAGCATTCTTTACATAGTCCAGATCTAGACTTTTGTTGAATATGTGGTTTGTAAATATTTTCTTCCCGTTTTAGCTTATCTTTTCTTCCTCTTAACAGGGTGTATTAGTTTCCTATGGGTGCTGTAACAAATTACCGCACATCTGATAGCTTAAAACAACACAAGTTTATTCTCTTATTGTTCTGGAGGCCCAGAGTCCACACTGAGTTTCACTGTGCCAAAACCAATTGTCAGCAGGGCTGTGCGCCCTCTGGAGGCTCTAGAGGAGAATATGTCTCCTTGCCTTTTGCAGCTTCTAGAGCGACATTCCTTGCTTGGTTCATGGCTCCTTCCGCCATCTTAAAAGTCAATAGAGTAGCATCTTCAGCTCTCTCTGCTTCCATCATCACAGTGTTTTATACTTTATGTGTCAGATTTCTCTCTGCCTCTCTCATAAGGACACTTATGACTGCATTTAGGGCCACCTGAATAATCCAGGGTAACTTTCCTGTTTCAAGATCCTCAACAAATACTTGATGGATGAAAAAATGATTTGTCTCTCTTGTGTACCCCAGGTTATGTGTCATCCTAAGCTTATTTCATTTTGTCTTCCTTCAATTAATTTTTTATTTTTGTGAAGACAAACAACACAAAGGAAAACTGATCAACATATTTGAACAGGAACTTCGCAAGAGATATCCAAATGTCAGTAAACTTACGAAAAAATGGTAAACCTCTTAACTCACCAGGGAAATGAAAATTAAAACCACAAACACTACCTCATATCCATCAAAATATCCAAAATAAATAATATTAACAATTCCAGTTGTCAGTGAGGATGTAGAGCAACGGGAACTCTCACACACTGTTCATGGGAATGTAAATTATTACAACCACTTTGGGAAACTGGCAGTATCTATTGTACTAAAGGCAAACACACACAATAGCCTCTAACCCAGTAAATTTACTGTTAGGTATATACTCAACAGAAATTAATGGTACCTGAAGAGACAGGTATAAACATGTTCATACGGCATTATTTGTAATAATCAAGAAGTGGAAACAACCCAAACATCTATCAACAGATTGTATAAATAAACTGTGGTATATGCATACAAAGTAATATAGGGCAATGAAAGTGAACTACAGTTACAGGAATGAACATGGATGCAACTTAAAAACATGTGAAACAAAAGCAGCTAGAAACAAAATATATACACCATGAGTCCATTTATATAAAGTTCAAAAACAGGCATAGTTAAGTCAGAATAGTGATTTAAGCTTACTTTAAATTTCATTCTTTGTGCGATGATTGCCTTAACTGCACCAGTACTTAGTCTCCACCCTCCTCAGCTGTCAGTCCTCCTCCTGGCTTTCCTTTCTATAGTAGCCTATGGTACATTTGTATATTTATTTGTATATAGTCACCAAACCTTGGAGCTCTTCAGTCTTTCAAACTTTGCATAAACTGGGTATGCTTTAACTGTTTTTACAGAACTGGGACAGCACTAGCCTGTGGGTAGTTCATGACACAATTCTGAAGAATGCGGTCTTACTGCTTCAGATACTGTCTCTTTACATCTCTCCATGCCCCAGCTCTATCCCACCACTCCAGATGGGAGAGAAGTACAATATGCTCCCACCACGTGCCTCTCCTTTCAGCGCTTTTGGCCAAATGATAAGTGTCAGTTGAGCAAGCTTGAAGCAGCTAAGGAGCCCATGCTGGCATTATGATAGGACGTTATTGCTACTGTAAATAGTGTAGCTGGGAGCAAGAGGCTAGTGCGGGAGATAGAACACACTGTTTTCAGCTAAGTCTTCAACTTGGCACTTTATATGCCCTATGGTGTGTGAAAATATCTCCGCTTAAATGGGAGTCTTGTCTTCCAAAGGGTCTCCGGCCTGCCACAGTAGGAAATGCTGTGCCTTTCTAGAAACAGCTGTACTTGGGATTTTTAATTGTAGTGAGGTGGCAATGATTGTATACTAGTCCAAGGGTTGCACCCGTTTAAGGTTCTCTCTCACCTGTGGTATCAGGGCATCCCAGAGGTAACCTGCCTGTTTTTGCTCTCTGCCTGAAGAAGTATTCCTTAGCTGTCCTGGGCCCTGGAGCTGCTGGAGTTCCCTCAGCCATAGCGCTAGAAGAAAAATGGGCAGCCTCTGATAGAGGGGAGACTTTGCAAATATAATAAATTGGTTTGCCATTCCTGGGATGGTGATGGAACTATGCCTAAACTTATTTTTCTCATTTGTGTTTTTCAGTTGAGGTATACTTCACATACAGTGAGATGCACAGTTCTTAAATGTATTATTCAGTTTTGAGTAATGCAGACATCTGTGTAAGCCACATCCTTACCAAGATAAAGTTTTCACCACCACAGAAAATTTCTTTGTGTCCCTTTCCAATCTACACATCCCCTTTCATGAAGCAACCACCGTTCAATTTCTTCCATCGTAGTTTAGTTTAGTCTGTTCTAGTACTTCACATGATTTGACTTCTTTTACCTTAGCATGTCTGAGATTCATCCATGTTGTTGTGTGTATCAGTAGTTTGTTTCTTCTTATTGCTGAATAGTCTTCTATTGTGTGAATATGCCACAGTGTGTTTATTCATTCTTTTGTTGATGGGCACCTGTTCTATTTCCAGAGTTCGGCTATTATGAATCAAGCTGTTATGAACATTCTTTTACAAGGTTTTTTGGTGGACATATATTCCCTTCCCTTAAATAAATACTTAGGAGTAGAATAGGCTATATGTTCACAGGCTATATGTATGTTTACTTCTTAAAGAAACTTCCAAAATGTTTTCCAAAGTGGTTATGCTATTTCTTTGTATAGAGTGCTCCTAAACTTTTATTGTCTCACTTAGAGCAGAAATTGTGGGCACAGGGAGATATCCAGTCTGGTCACCTTTATGCTGTTGGAACTCTAGAGGATATTTTCTGTAATTTTTAAAGAAACAAAACAATAAGTAGAATTTCAACAAGGAAAGAATTTTAATAAAAGATTTATAAATGTTACTTATTCTTCTACCTCTTTGCAGATATATACACTATCTCAGAAAAGGTGCATAGACCCTGGCAATTAAAAAAAAAGAGTCAATAGCAAAAAGAGTCAGCAGCAATCTTTTGATTACTTCTCCCTCCAGTGAGAAGAAAAAAGTCAGGGGACTCAGGACCCATGAAGGGGATTTGTTCCTGAGTCTCCTTAATATGGATATGATAGAGAACAAAGGCACTAAATACTAATATCTAGTATTAGTATTAGTATTATACTAAAATACTATGTTTGAGAAAAGGGAAGGCTGACCTGCATTTCTTTGTTCTGGTGTTTGTACGTGTGTGTACTGCTCAGGCTGCATCTTTTCTCTCCTACCATCTTTTCATGTTTTGAACATTACCTCTTAGATTTTGCATTTTGTCTTTCAGGCCAAAGAAGCCCTAGAAAATATTGAGGTTCCTGTTGGCTGCCTTTTGGTCTACAACAACGAAGTTGTAGGGAAGGGAAGAAATGAAGTTAATCAAACCAAAAATGTATGTGAGTTGAATAGTATAATTGCAGACATATGGAAGTGATGGTAGGTGTGGAATGAATTTATCGTAGATGACTAGAAGATGGGTCTGTGTAGAGTCCCGTGAGTATCAATGGAAGGATGGTTTCCCTAAACATCTCTTTTTTTGAATGCCCTTTTTTTTCTGATTATAAAAGTGATACATGTTGATTTTTTTAATGAAAATTCTACTTTATAAAACACATCAATTTAATTCATATCGTATCCTTTAGTACCTTTAAATAATGTATTCCTCGTGGTAAATTAGAAAGTCACCCTCAGTTGATAGCTATGGAAGTATAAAAAGATTGTATAAAGGAGCTATTCCTAAATCAGATAATTCAGTGAAATACAGTCTCCACCACCTGCCGTCTCTATCTACAGGTACACTTGAAAAGCTTGTGTGACTTTAATTTATTGTGGTTAGGTTGAGAAGTTCATGAATTAAGGCAACACTTCCTGAACATGGTATCACAACAGTGTGTCACAGTGAGTATAATGAAGTATCAAGTTTTAGGATTATAAAAAGTGCTAGGTGGACCCAAGGATAGCTTATGACTTTAATACCCCTCACACAGACCTTGATCTTACTTGGGAGCCAGAGAACACGCTGGCGTTGGAACTGGTGCTGTGAGGACTTTAAAGTTCGTCCATCACATCTATCAAAAAGAAAACTCAGATTTTAGTGAAACACAAGCAAAATAGGAACCCAGATTCATGAAGCAATTGTTATGTGGATATCAAAATGCTTCTGAGAGAAGTAATAAACCATAATACAGCAATTAGTAAATATGCAGATACTTATGCAGGAGTGGAATTTTGTGTTTTAAATAATTGTCATATCTCCCTATGTGTATTTTGTAGTTCAGAACAATATCTTTAAGGTGAGATCACTGAATGTCCTAGCAACACCCATCTAAACCCCCAGTGACCTGGGTTTCTTACACACCTTGAAATTAACCTGGATTTATTTTTAGTTTTCTATGCTCTATAGAAGATTACCCTATAATCACAGTATAGAAAGACTCTTGACCCCAAATGAGGAGACCCCAATCCTACTTTGGGCTCTGATACCATCACCCTCTGTCACCACCACCATCACCTCTCCCAGCTGTGTGTCTTTAGTAACCTCCTAACGTAGCTTAGCTTCTGGTTCTTCAGCAGTAAGAGTTGATTGAGGTGATGTAGGTCAACGATTATTTCTTGAGAACTATGGGGACATTTGATTCAGTAGTTCTGAATCTGATTTTTAAAAAGCACCCGAGTTGGGGAAACTTTTCTTTTTTAAGCTCCCCATTTGGTGCTGGTATGCAGTCATGTGTGGGAATCTCTTTGCTAAAGCACCTTCCAGCTCCGAGTTTATATTATTTCTGGCCAGCAGTGCTCCCATCTGCCTCTGGCTTCCATGGTACCTTGGCCACTGTGCCAGCACTTTCCACACCCTGCCCTATGTCACAGGTAAATGAACACCTTTCTGTTTGTCCCATCAAATTTTATGCTCGTTGAGGACAGAGACTTTTTTTCCCACAAAGAGTTTAGCACAGTGGCTTATACATAGTTGACATTCCGTGTAAGTTTATTGATAAACATGATTATCATGAATATTATCAATAATTATCACATAGCAGAGTGCATATATCACGTTATGCATCATTGTGCTTCATATAATTCAGATCGCTTTATGAGATGTAGATACCAGTATATCCAGTATTACACTGGGGAAACCAAGGCTTGGAGAAGCTATGTAACTTGCCCAGGGCTGTATAATCAGTAACATCACAGTCAGGATTCAGATTGAAGTGTGGTTCATTCCAGACTATGTGATTTCTCCTCTACTCAACTACTCCCATGAGGTATCTGAGACTGATACCAAATGTCTGCTTCTCTCTAGAGTCTGCCAGTATATAAATCTCATCCCAAAGAAAATACAAGTGATGACATTCCAGTGATGATATTCTAAATATAGATTTGCTTAGAGTGAGGTCAGTGACAGCCTTGAAAACATTCGTATTTCAAGTGTCCCCTGAAATATTCAGGAACCATAGACACATTTTTTTTTGAGACTTATCTCTCTATGGCATTTTAATTGAAAGAGTGTCCCCTAAAGTATTTAGGTACTTAACTAAAAATAGAACATAATTCGTGTGGCATCTCAAATTAGGTGTCTTTTGTTGGTGAGATTATGGTACTTGAACTAGGAACTAGAGTGTCAACTGCTAAGGGTGTCCTGAAACCTTTATTTGCTAAAATGCTGGCAGAAGTGATAGACCTATTTTTCATATTTACTTTTGAATATTTGTAAAATACAGTTACATGTAGCCAACAAGGTCAATGCAAGCACCTCTTCTTTCAGGCTACTCGACATGCAGAAATGGTGGCCATCGACCAGGCCCTAGATTGGTGTCGTCGACATGGCAAGAGTCCTTCTGAGGTGTTTGAACACATGGTGCTGTACGTCACCGTGGAGCCGTGTATCATGTGCGCAGCCGCTCTCCGCCTGATGAGTATCCTTTGACTTCATGGGTTAATGTCTCGTACTCTTCCTGTGAACTCGAAAATGGCCAAACATCATAGTAGAAACATAACCCATTTCTACTACATGAAAACAGAGACTTATGAAACAAATTATAGGAGGTGCACATTATAAAATACAGTATCCCTTGGCCAAAAAATTTTTAGGAAAGATTTTTGAATAATAAAATTACCTCGTTTTTAATATCAGTAAACTTATAACTATTAAGTAAGCTAGAGCAAGAAACACATGACAAACTGTTGTGTAAAGATAAACCATAAATTAGATTATAAAGCAGTGTGCATAGGAAAAGTTCTGAAGACTATGCATCTGTTTTGCCTTTAGTGAAGAGATTATAGGTGATTTAAAATTTTTCTTTCTCTGTTAATATGCTTTTATTGTTTATTTTTGCCATGAATACCTATTACATAGAAGGCTTGAAAAATTTTAAGTCAGAAGTAAATACAAAGGAAAAAACAAATCATTTATGATACTATAATTGTAAATAAATGGGAAATTGATAAAGTTACAGCTCTTTGAATTCTGTCTTTCACAGAATAAGCGACACAAATACTGAATACAGCAAGTTAACCTCTAAAGATCTTTTAAAAAATTATTTGATAATTCAACAACTCAATTTCATACTTGCATATTTTTATGTACTTATTTTGCTGTGTGTGAATCATTTAATCACTTTAAAAATAATAGAGAGGGTTTTGAATATGAAAGTATGTACAGTTTCCACTTTATAAGCTCTCTGCCCGTCCTGCCTTACAGAGTGGCTCTGCTTTAGTCTGGTTTGTACTAGGTCACAGGTTGTATCTCTTTGAGGAAAGAACAGGGAAAAATCTATTATTTTTAAGAGGTGAAAATCCCTGGATTAAATTCCTGCCTCCTTTCTGGCTCCAATTCTCTAATGATTCCAAAAAGTCATCTAGGAAATATCAGAGAGAGCACGGAGCTCTGAGCTACACAGTCAGCAGCTACACAGTCAGTTTTCATTCCATTTGCAGTTGTGACACATTAGTTTCTATATTCTTTAAATCTCTTTCTTTTGTGTAACTGGATTGTGTAACTGGATTTTTAAGACGAAGCCTAAGTTTAATTATTTTTTGATAAGTGTGGCTGTTTTCTTGATAATTTATTTTTTGGCTGCGTTGGGTCTTTGCTGCTGCATGCAGGCTGTCTCTAGTTGTGGCGAGTGGGGGCTATTCTTCATTGTGGTGAGCGGGCTTCTCCTTGCAGTGGCTTCTCTTGTTGTGGAGCACGGGCAATAGGCACGTGGGCTTCAGTAGCTGTGGCTCGTGGGCTCTAGAGCACTGGCTCAGTAGTTGTGGCGCACGGGCTTAGTTGCTCTGCGGCATGTGGGATCTTCCCGGACCAGGGATCAAACCCGCGTCCCCTGCATTGGCAGGTGGATTCTTAACAACTGCACCACGAGGGAAGTCTCAGTTTAATTGTTTTTAAGAGTAGCATGGCCTTTCCTCTCCAGGCTAGCTGGTATAAACCCACCCTAGTTTTGTCACAGTAGGCACTTGAACTGCACACTCTTTGTAGGACCTTAATTCTTCCTTAGAAATCCCGCTGGTTGTCTATGGCTGTCAGAATGAACGATTTGGTGGTTGTGGCTCTGTTCTAGATATTGCCTCTGCTGATCTACCGAATACTGGGAGACCATTTCAGGTAACATGAACTGTTATACTTTTTCCTTTTTTCTAATTACTGTGATCTCACGATGGGCTTGCAAATAGTTAGCGTGTGCTCAGTACACCAAGAGGCCACGCTAGAACCAGGTGGGCTCTCGGGACCTCTGGTCAAGGTCATTGATGCCTCAGTGTAAGACCACAGGTAATCATTTCCAGTGAGTGCTCAGCTCTCTTAATTAACAGAATTCCTCCAGAAGGAGAGTTCCCAGGCTTCTGAGTTTTCCTCTAACAGTCTTCACCCATGCCTTCAGCTATGTTTGAGGACCCTACCACTGTGGGCGTTCTCCATCCATGCGTATGCCTGGCTCCACGCTGTACCAAGTTTGTGTGAGGCTTGGTAACAGTAGATGCTATTTACAGTGAATGTACAATAATTTTGCACAAAGTCAGTCGTTTTGCTTGATTGCCCTGTACTATTTTTGGTGCCTAGCAATCGATACCTGTTTTCATTATTTTTTTTTTCCTGCCTTTTTAATGTTGAAATTTCCCCCAGGCCCAAGAATCCACTTAGAAATTCTACTTTCCCTTTAACCTTGCCACTTCTCCCAAAGTTTTTGTGTTTAAGGCTATGAACAGTAGGAATTTATATTTCAGCATTTGGTCTGTAGACAAATACCAGTTTCCATAAACTGGTTTGATTGTTTTTTTCTCCAGATGTAAGGTTAATCCTAAAAGTATTATGCTTTAAAAAGAAAAGGACTTAACAAATTGCTGGACATGGTGGGTAGTTAACAACAAAGACCTCAGATATTCTTGGGAGAATATTAAGTACCTATGAAGGGCTAAATTTGGCTGAATCCCACTGAGAACAAGATTTGGAAAACATTCTATTTTGAGTTTTGCCAGCTGAACATTGGCTTTCTTAACAACTCCTGCACTTTTGAGAATAGATGACTTTTGACATCACATCAGAAAAGAAATTGTAATAGAATGATGGAGAGTAAGCAATACAGTTAGCTTGATCATTAAAAAAATAGGCAAAGTGATTTGCTTTTTCCAGTTGCTTCTATCAGTAGCTCAAATTTTGCTTACATAACTCTTCGCAAGTGAATTGCTGACTCTACTTCATTTATGAGAAAGATCTAAAGAATTTCTCAAAGCTTCTGGGCAGAACAAAGATGAGCTATTGGATATCAGACATGGGGGAACATTTTTGACCAACATGCCGGTGACATTGAGTGCACACCATCCTCTCCTGCACGTCCCTGCACAGAATCCAACAGTATCTGGTTGAACCAAAAAATAAGTTCACTTGCAGTGTGTGTACCTGGCCAGATTGGCTCCATCAAAATGAATGGCCATGGTTTGAAGCCACATCTCCAGATTTGATGCCAAAATATGTTTTTTTTTTTTACAGTGTTTTGAGATTCTAGAGAAACTATCGATACCCCAGGCTTCTGGATGCTGTGTTTTCTACTTTTATTTGGTTGGCTTAGGGTGTGGGTAGGGGTGAGGCGGGAATTTGTGGGAGGTGGGATGCTGTTTTTGTATTGCAGAATTATAGATTCTTTTAATACTGTATTATAAGCAGCATTAAAGTTCATAGAGGAGACCTACAGAACTATTCTTTTCAAAGAAGATGGTGATTAATTTACTTTACCTGCCTTGTGTAAAAAAATTATTTTAATTAAGAATATGTGCTTTTTGTTAAAGCCACAAATTTGTAGCTATACTAGATGCCCGAAACGATTACCTTAGTAGCTTAGAGGGATCCAGTTTCCTTCTCCACCTGTAACTCAGTGGGTCTGGTCCCTGAGTGCACATTAGAATCACCTGGAGAGCTTGGACCCAAGCCTGTGCTTGGTCCCCACCCCAGACCCACTGAATCGGAAGCCATGGAGGGAGGGGGAGCATTGGTATTTTTTTAGTGAGCTCCCAAGTGATTCCACTGAGCAGCCAAGGTGGAAAACCAAGGTTCTAACTTTACCTGAGAGGAGAGCGCTTTGTGCAGGTGGGTGCTCCTGAGACAATGAGGAGAGGTGGGGGACCCGGGGGACGGGAACACTGAACAGTGTAGGAAACGCTGTACTCACCAACATGGTTAGAAGATGAAGTACTGAGAAGCCAAGGGAGGAGAGGGTTCAAAAGAGAAGCAAGTGTAGCCAGGAGTCTCCACGACTGCAGAGAGTGGAGGAGAGTGAAAAGACCAGTGTTTTGGTCAATAGGGGCCCTTGAGATATCTAAGAGGGCAATCCTGGTAGCACAAGCCAGTGAGGATGAAGTTGGGGAGGAACTGAGAGCCGCAAAAGTGACGGCCACAATTCGGGAACGTTCTCTGGGAGGAGCAGGGTATCAGCTTGCGTGGGGGACAGAGTAGAAGGAAGATTATCGGTTTTTTTTTTCCAGCTTTATTGAGATATAATTGACGTACAACATTGTGAGATTATAAGGTGTACAGTGTGATGATTTGATGCTTGTATACAGCAAAATGTTTATACCACAATAAGGTTAGTTCATACGTCCTTCACTTCATATAACTACTATTTTGTTGTTGTTATTACGTTATGGTGAGAACACTTAAGATCCCCTCTCATAGCGACTTTCAAGCATACAATACAGTATTGTTCTCTATAGTCACCATGCTGGAACTTATTCTTCTTATAACTGACGGTTTGTACCCTTTGACAAAAGTCTCCCTATTTCCCCCACCCCCTCCGCCCCTGTCAACCACTATTCTACTCTCTGTTTCTATAAAAAAAGTATTGTATATATGGTCATATATATATATATATATGAATATTATTCAGCCATAAAAAAAGAAGGAAATTCTGCCATTTTCAACAGCATGGCTGGACCTCAAGGGTGTTATGCTAAGCAAAATAAGCCAGGGAAAGACAAATACTGTATGATCTCCCTTACATGTGGAATCCAAAAACATCGAACTTGTAGCAGGTGCTTTTGATGGGGAAGGTTTATGCAGGCTTTGTGGGCCCAGGCAGGAGCCAGCTGAAGCACAAGAGAAAGGGAGGCTCATCTTGAGCAGTGGACCACACTCGCCGGCCCAGTGCTGGCTCCATCCTCTCCTGGGCACTGCTTCCAGATGGAAGATTCCCTGGTATCTCCTCCATTCATTGCATCACTCGTGCACCTCCAAAGGGGGGCAGCATATCAAGTCCAAACGCCTTCAAAGCCCTATATATTTTGACTTCGTTTTTATTGCTTTCATTTCTTTCCTTGCACTCCCTTAATAATCACCCCACCCCCATCAGTTGGTTTTCTCACTCACGACCTAAGCCTATTCCTACTCTTTCCCTGAGATGATCTGCTCACTCTTTTTAAATAGTCTCTATCGTTAAGGCAAGTTTAAGTTTCATCCCCCTGCTGTTACCACAATTTCTGTTCTTTCACATGTTGATCACTTCTCTGAAGGAATCTACCAAAGATAGAACAAACTGAACACTCAAAAAAGCATCCTTTGTAGTAAGGATCGACTGATTTTTTTCTTTAAAGAGCCTGAGGGTAAATATTTTAGCCTTTGTGAGCCACTTACATCTCTGTCACATATTATTTATTTTTTAACCCTTTAAAAATATAAAAACCATTCTTAGCTGACCATTTCTAGCTGTGGACTGCCAACCCTAGCTCTATAGAATCAAACACTTAATGGGCCACCAGTAAAGAACAGCAGATAAAAATAGCTTAGTGCTTAGTGAGCGCTTAATGATATGCCAGGTATTTAACAGGGGTTATATTATCTAATCTCATTTAATCCTCACAAAACCCTTTTGGGTTAATTGCTATAATTCCCTGTATTTTACATATGAGGGAACCGAAGCATAGAAAGTTTAAGTATCCTACCCAAGATCACATAGCTAGTGATTTGTATTATGATCACACAGTAGTTGATTGAGAAATAATAATTAGTTGATCGAGAGAGATGTTTGAGACCCTATGTCTGTTTTTTTGGGGGGGAAATATGCTTCCTTACCCATGTTACTAATATCCTCAAGGCGTGTTAACACTGGAAATGTGTCTACATAATTGTGTATATATTGCAGTTTTTGTGGGATACAATACACATTTTCCTAGGCCTACATTCATTCTCAGCTTTCTCGTTTCATCAGTGCATCCCTGGATATCGGGCTGAGGAAGCAGTGGAGATGTTAAAGACCTTCTACAAACAAGAAAATCCAAATGGTCAGTTTTCCACTACTGTATGTGTGTACTTCACTTAAATCAGTACGAAGAGAGTCTGCACGGGCCTACCTCTTCATTTTCTCTTTTTCTTTTCTATTCTTTTCACAGCACCAAAATCAAAGGTTCGGAAAAAGGAATGTCAGAAATCCTGAACTTGTTCTAATGAAAGACTCATGTTCCTGGACGACATTCTTGGACAGAAAGCTGTTGACATTGTTGAATCGTATGTTTATATATTGTCCTTAATCCATGGGAAAATGGTTTTTCATCATTTGCTCTGTTAAGGGAACAAATTAGCACTTTTAAAAAGTCTGACAACTGCAAACAACTCCTAGATTTTCCACAAGCTGGAAGAACATTTTTAAGAAGGGGAAAAATTAAAGATTGACATTTTAGAAATTAGTAAGCAGTGCCTGCTTTTCCTGCCAAAATCGTTATGCTCGGTCCAGGGAAGTGCTGACTTCCAGAGGATGTGTATATCTGGCCTCAGTTACCTGGTGTGTCTGCATGGAGCGCATTGCCCTGTGGACACCTGGTCTAGGCCTGGCCTTTCAGACTCAGACCCTTCATTCTTGGCAGATGCTATGTTCTCCCAGGGTGTGGGGGGCAGGATGTGACTTCCTTGGAAATTGTATATGAATCATATACATATAGACCGTGATTCTATGGTCCTTAGAGCAGACTTTTGCTTTTATAAAGCATTTAGAGAAAATACATACCGTTAAAACAAGTGCTTAAGTATCATTTAAAAATTACAGCATACTGCTATTGTAAAATCTTATTTATGCCTTCTTTGATGATGAATAGTCTTAACAGTAAAAGAAATGCATAAATGGACAACTCCTTCTTTGTTATTGAGCAACTAAACTGTGCCAGGCTCTGTTCGTTCGCTGAAGCAGTGAGCAAACAAAGAATCCTGCCCTCATGGAGCTCATATTCTAGCAGGAGGAGACAGATAATGAGCATAACAGATTACACAGTATGTTAGAGGGTGATAAAAATTATGGCAAAAAGAAACAGAACGGGGTAGAAGGGGTGGGCGGGCCATTTGGTGGTGGGAATGCTGGTTGCAGAATTATGGTTAGTTTCATCTGAAATCAAACACAATTATTTCTCTATATAAAAATCCAGATTTAGAATTTAAAATCTAAAATGTAAAAGGACTTCCCTGGAGGTCCAGTGGTTAAGACTCCTCACTTGGCACTGCAGGCGGCAAGGGTTCCTTCCCTGGTCAGGGAACTAAGATCCTACATGCTGTGCGGCGCGGCAAAAATCAAAAAGCAAAACTAAAATGTGAAAGTGTCAGCACAACCCTCAAAGGGTATCCACAGCAGGAAGTCCCAGGTATCCATGCTTCCTGACTGCGGCAGGGGTTGCCTCTGATGAACTGCAGCTTTGCAGAGCCGTGCCGGGATGCTCTGCATCTGCCCAGAAGGGGGCCTCGCTGTTCCACCAGAAGCCCAGCTCCAGGCCCTGGAGGGCAGCTCCTCAGTTGCATTTCTTCAGTGGATTTATTTCCTTGATGCAAAGCATCTGTATTTGTTGGTTCTGCTATTTGAGCGATGTCTCTGACTTGTTTGTTTTGAATTACATTACAGGCTGGAATGTAATTGTGGTAAAGTATTTTTATATTGCCAAGAGTAGCAGTTAATCACAGTTACATGCTTCAGAGGATTTATAATTGCTTGGTTTTGTACATGTGTGTTTTTATCTGCATTTGAGCAGTTTTATGGAGAAGAATATGCATGTTTTTTTTATGCATGATTTTAAATCTATAATAATGTTGCATGTACCTTCCCTTCAATTTCACCTACTTTAAAAATGATCTTCTCATTAAATTTTAGTGCTTTGACTAGGTTATTCCTTTTTGCCATTGGTCATGATTCATTTCTGCTTCTTATGCTTTTCTGCAAGCAGACTTCATTGCACTTATTGTCTTCGTGTCACTTTCTTGGGGATTATTGGTAGATAAAAACCCTGGGAACTTTTTTCTGGGGAGTACCACCCTTTAAGTCCAGCCAAGCATCTTATGTCAAGTAGGTTCTTGGTAAACATTTGTTAAATAAAATTATTGATTGAAATTTAGGGAAAAACTAATAATAAGGAGAATATCTGGGATAAAAAGCCAAAGCCAAATAGTACCTGGGTATTTTACCCCAGAGATAGTCACTACTAAAAGGATCAAGAAAATAATAAAACTAAAAAGAGGGAAGGACAGAAAAGACTTACCCACTATACATAGGTTCTGTCTTTGCTGTGTTTTGGAGAATGGGTAAGTATTCCAAATTCCTAAGGATGGCTGAAAATTTTAATTTTGGTTATTACTTTTTTGATTCTCTTTCCAGTGATTGACTTACAGAATAGTCTCTCCTAAATTTTTGGTCTTAGGCACAGTTCCCTCCATTGCTTTGGGGAACAATCAGTTTGGATGGAGTACTGAAGATGGGAGGTCAGCACCTCCAGCACTGATACAGGACCATTGTGGGCTCACAGATGTGAAGGCTGTGGGATTTTGACAGCAGTTAGGCAGTGGTGGTGAGGAGTTGAGGACGTATGATGAGGTGATCCTGCTTCCTGAGTGGCATATTCTCTAGCTACTTAGATGTGGCTTAAAATATTGAAATGCTGCAGTTAGAAAGATTGAATCCAATTGATTGATACTGATGTAGTGTGTCAAAGAGACAAGCTGAGAGGCTTGTTTTGTGTATGACATAATTCTGCAAGCTGTGGGATGCACAGAGGTTTTAGAATCACAGCCTTCTTTGGAGAAATTAGTGGGAAATGATTGCATCTAAGTTGCTGGGGTACCCAATGTTTACTGGTCTGCACCGGACTCTGCTGAGAATGGGTGGTGTGTAATGCTTTGGCACCGTCAGGCACTGATAAAAGATCATGTTAAAATATCTGTGTTTTCTTGTGACTTGGCACTCTCCCTTACTGTGTTGTATTTGGAGTATCATGGAGAGAAAATAGATAGCCAAGAACTCCAACGTAGGCAAGAACTGTTAATTTTTCTTTAAACTCTATTTGGAAATAACTTCAAACTTAGAGAAAAGTTGAAGAAATACCTATATATCCCTTATTCCTTAAACCTATTAACATTTTATACCTTTAGATTTATCATTTGATATCTATTATTCTCTCTCTCTAAAAAAATGTATATATAAATATATATATAAATACATATATATCAATATATGTTTTTCTGAACCATTTAGTAGAAAGTTATATACATCATACATTCTTATACAATTCTCATATAATCATGGTATAGTTATTGACATCAGTAAATTTAACATTGATATAATACTTTAATATACCATTTGTAGTCCAGTTTTGTCTGTTGACCCCTTCACCTCCTTTAGAGAATTTTCCCCACCCCCCTGCAATATCAGATCCATTCTGAGGTCACATATTGCATTTGATTTTCATGTATCTTTAGCTTCTTTTATTCTAGAACATTTCCACAGCCTTTCTTTGTCTTTTGTGACATTGACATTTTAAAAATAATACAACCCTTCTGCTCCACCTCCTTTCTTTTTATTTTTTTATAATGGTGTTTCCTCATGATTAGATTCAGGTTATGCATTCTAGGTGATATCATGTTCTTCTCAGAGTGTCGCATCTGGAGGCCCCTAAAGGCCATCTGTCCCTCGCTGGTGATGTTAATTTTGGTTACCTGGTGAAAGTGTTATCTGATTTCTTTGCCAAATAATTATTGTTTTTTTCCCCCTCCCTTGCAAAGAATATGCAGTCTGGGGAGAGGAACTGTTACATTTTTTGAGAGAAAATGTATTCAACATTGATGGAAAGGAGGGGGAAGAAAATTAATGACATATATTTCAAAGCAACTGTTAAATTATTTGATTGCGTTCCTCCTCTTTTATTACGTCTGCCAAAATTTATAAAATTCATTTCCTAATAATATTTTAAATAGGGATGTCTTAAAAATCAAAAGGCAGCCTCAGAAATAAGTTCTCTCCTAATCTTTTCCTCAGCAAAAGTAATAATTATATCAATTTAATTATATATCTGATAAGATAGAGTTTTGGGAAAATAGGTCTAAGATGTTTCTGGTTTCACAGATGGCCTATAGTGATCCGAGAGGATCTAGGTAGGTAGTCATTTGGCCATAAAATGTGAATTCTCTTGGGTTTCCATAGAGATATCTAGACTTAAAATGTTTTAAGCACTGCTACTTTCAAAATGACTGTCAGTAAAAATAGCAAAAGCCAAGGCTCTTTTTGAAAAAAAATTAAACATTTTTTTTTAAAGTAGTGAGAGTCCTGGTTAAAAATCCACGTTGAAGCCAAAGCTTGTCCTTCCCAGTCATTCTGCATCAGCTGGCCTTGAACAGCCCTGGGGAGAAGAGCCATCAGGAACTGCTTTCCCTGCCTTTTGGCAAAGGAATGAGACTACATTGACTTCATCTATGAAGACAACTGCCAACTATTTTCTTACTCCGTGAACTGTTAATTGTGCGTGGTGAGGAAAGGGGTGATGGGTGACATTATTTTTGTGCTAAGACTGGCATGTGTTTTTGTGCTAAGACTGGCATGTGTTCCGGCAAAAGTTTGACATCTTTAGTATCTTTGTTTTTTCAAGTTGAGCGAATAAAAACGGGCTCGTGGGATTATTTCTCACCTGATTTTTAAGTGACCACTGGGCTCCATACCATGTGTCCATGACTACTAGGGAGACTTTGTGACGTGGTTGAAGAAGCATGAACTTGGAGGTCTGGAGCAGGGGCCGGCAAACCCAGCTTGCTGGCTGTTTGGGAACAACTCACAGGTTGAAAATGGTTTTACATTTTTAAATGGTTGAAAAGAAATCAAAAGGAGATTTTAGTGACCCGTGAACATGTGAAGTTCAAATGCCAGTGTCCATAAATTAAGTTTTGTTGGAACATAGCCATGCCCATTTGTTTCTGTATTGTCTGGGGCTGCTTCTGTGCTATAGTGGCAGAGTCAAGTAGCAGTGACAGAGACCTGTGGTTCCCACAGCCTAAAATGTCCAGTGTCTGGTCCTTTAAGAAAATGTTTGCTGGCCCCTGGTCTAGAGAATATGAAATGTTGAGGTTGGATTTCTAAGGTGCTTATTCAAGTTCTGTGACTTTGGAACTGAGTCATGTGGTTCATTGCGCAGCTGTGGTGAATTGCTTCGGTACCGTGATTCTTTTTTCAAGTCGGTTTATGAATATGAAAGAGAGATCCAGGATACTAAAATATTTACCCTGGCTTAGAATATTTTGTTTCCTTACATACACTTTAAGGGAGTGGCACGGAGAAAAGATAATTTATCATTTTATTTGGGTTTAGACTAAAAAAGCCCATTTTATTCATGATCCTCATATAAAAAAGATTATCAAGTATTTATCACTTTTACTATAAAGTCAGAAATCTATTGGACCCTTTTAAAAAGCAGGACTTAAACAGAAACTACCTCTATACCATCCCCATCACTGTGCCTTTGTCAGTTTTCTTGGGGAACAGGCTTGGTAACCCTTTGGTGCTAGAAAAGACAAAAAATAAACATTTATTAGGTATTGTGTGTGTGTGTGTGTTTGTGTGTTTTAACCCAGCATTGAGTTCAGGACAAAGCCTTATGCGTAATAGACAGATACTATGTCTTAATTCTAAATTGCATAGTAAGAAGTCTTTGAGGCAGACTTGATGGAGAAGGAGGGACACTAGCTGTGCCCTGAAAGGCAGGTAGGATTTGGGAAGGCAGGTGAGAGGGTGAGGGCTGCATATGCGATACTAGAGTAGGGGAAAAGCAGTGATGTGAAGATCCAGGCCAGGAATGCTTGGGCCAGGTTACAAAGATCCCCTACTTCTTTCTGAGAAGGAGTCTTTTTTTTTTTTTTTTTGCGGTATGCAGGCCTCTCACTGTTGTGGCCTCTCCCGTTGTGGAGCACAGGCTCCGAACGCGCAGCCTCAGCGGCCATGGCTCACGGGCCCAGCTGCTCCGCGTCCTGTGGGATCTTCCCGGACCAGGGCACGAACCCATGTCCCCTGCATCAGCAGGCGGACTCTCAACCACTGCGCCACCAGGGAAGCCCGAGAAGGAGTCATTTTTCATTCTCTTTCTGATGTGAGTGATTTCATACTCGTCCTGTAGTATGAGTGGTTTGGGGTAGGGGATTGCCAGGGAGCAAAGGTTCTGATCCTGCTGTCACTGAGGAATCACACATCACTAGGCAAGATTTGAGTTGTGGGCACAGAATGTGTCAGTAATAGATGCTAACATTTACATTGAATGTGTACCAGGCTCTATTCATATGTTACCTCAGTAATCCTCATATCAACCCTAAGAATCAGTACTGTTATCATCTCCGTTTTACATCAAGGAAACTGAGGCACAGGGAGGTTAAGTAACCTGTCCAGGGTCGCAGAGCACTAAGTGATTGTATCAGCATAGGCTTGTTTATGCCACAGGAACAGCCCTTACCTTTTAGTGGCTTAGAACAAAGCTTTGATTCTCTCGTGCTTTACTTCTTGTCCATCTCAGGTCAGGCCAAGGGCTTAGGCCACCATCTGGGACATCATCAGTCACGGTGGCAGGGAGATGAGCAAATGGCGAGTAGGGCTCTTGCTTTGGAGCAGGGCTTCCCACTCGAATGTGCGTGTGCATGGCCTGGGGAGCTTGTGAGGTACACATCGTGAATCAGGAGGTCTGGGGTGGGCCTGAGATTCTGCATTTCTAGCAAGCTTCCAGGTGGGTCCTATACTGCTGGACCATGGGCCACTCGAGTAAGGAGGGCTTACTGACTTTTGCCCAGAAGTGAATCATCACTTCTCACATAGGAATTAAAGTAAGTCACACAGACACGCCCAACTTCAAGGTGGCAGGAGATGTAAGCCACCATCTGCCTCAGGAGGAGGAGAATGGGAGTATTTGTGAACAGCCCTAATGAAGAGCAAAAAAATGTGAAGTTAGGATTTGAATTCAGGCAGGCTGTCTCCAGAGTGCGTGCTTTTTTTTTTTTTTTAAAGGTTTCGGTTTTCACATTTATTTTCCTAGATTTTATTTTATTTTTTAACCATTTAAAAAAATTGAATTGTAGTTAATTTACAATGTGTTACCTTCAGGTGTACAGCAAAGTGATTCAGATATATCTACATATCTATATCTATTCTTTTTCAGATTCTTCTCCATTATAGGTTATTACAAGATATTGAATATAGTTTCCTGTGCTATACAGTGGGTCCTTGTTGTTTATCTGTTTTATATACAGAAGTACATTCTCTTAATCATCACTCTGTACAATCATAGGTGTGGGTCTATTCGCTATGGAGAAAGGGCAGCACGGTGGTAGACAGCCAGTCAGGGTAGCCCTTGAGACTGATAGGTTGCTGTCAACTTGTGTGACAAGTGTCTGGTGTCCCAGGCAGCTTCGTGTCAAAGGCAGCAGTTCTCAACGTGGTGTCGCAACTCTGAAATGTTTCAATCCATTTTTTTCTTAATAATGTGCTGACATCTCTGAATTATTTATTTTTGTTCGAAGCATACCTTAGAGTGGATTCAAGCCTTTCCCGATTATACTCTCTCTCATCTAATATTGTGCCGTGCTTTCTTGTTTTGGAGAAAGGGTGGGGTTAAAGCCAGTATTCAGGGAATTGTGCATGATCCTGGGAACGCCCACGGGTGTGTGTCCATACACCATTCATCATGTGTGTTTGCTGCAAAGTGCTGGAGTTGCTGGGCTGGAGGAGTCCTAGGCTTGTGGTCAGCACAGCAAACTCAATTCCCGACTGGCGGTGGCTGAGAAGCAGCTTCTCTGAGCCTGCAGCCTATGCCCATTCCTAGAAACTTCTGAGATTGTCCTTGACAATTGCCAATTGTGGGAATGAATGGTGGATACCAGGCCCACGTTAGAGTCTTTATTTTATTTTATTTTTTTTGCGGTACGCGAGGCCACTGTTGTGGCCTCTCCCGTTGCGGAGCACAGGCTCCGGACGCGCAGACTCAGCGGCCATGGCTCACGGGCCCAGCCGCTCCGCGGCATGTGGGATCTTCCCGGACCGGGGCACGAACCCGTGTCCCCTCCATCGGCAAGCGGACTCTCAACCACTGCGCCACCAGAGAAGCCCACGTTAGAGTCTTTAAATGGAGAAGAGAGACCTGAGTTCCTTACAGCACAGAGCCAAGTGAACGGCACACCTCCTTTGACCTTCCAGAAAGGTCACAGATAGCACCCCAGCCCACTTGGCAGCCTGTTCCCAGGCTGAAGTGTAGACAAACTATTCAGAAACATCGGTTTCAGCAAGGCCCTGTCTGCCTATGGAAAACCTGACTTGCAGATGATACTTGGAATGAAATGATTGTTATTCCGCCATTAAAAAAAATCCTCTCAAAAAGGAGACAGAGGTACATTTCAGTTTTACACAATAAGAGATAAGATTTCAGAATTAACCCATTACACTAGTTGATTCAGTCAGCAATTTAACTAAGCATGAGGGAGAAAATGGGCCTTGACAGCTTTTCTCTTGGAAAATCAAGTTAGCCATGTTGAAAATGCTTTCACCCCTGTCCACCTTATCTATCATTAATCATGGGACGAACTGGAGAAACCAGAGTTTCCCCAGAGACACTTTTGTCACGTAATGCACGTAGTTCAATTAAAATATGCAGATTAATGCAAAGTTAATAATTAAGGGCACATAAGAAACAAAGTCTTCCTATTTTTATTAATTACTTAGACAGGAAACCTACAGTATGACTTTCTAAAATTAGTGGAACAGAGTTCTACGGCTCGATCATTCCAATCCTAGTCCTGGAAGGTACTACTAATGATCTTTCTTGGCTGTTAGTGCCCTTTGGAAAAAGACCTATTCCTCCATCAGTAATCCTGACTTCACAGGAAAGTACTTTCAACTTTTAATCTAGTCTGAACTGGCATTGCTAGAAAGCCATTTCTTTCAATGACATTTCTATATTGGAGGCCTAAGTAACTTAAGGATGTCAGCTTGATTTTTGTATCAACGACGTCACCATCCTGATTCAAATGCTAAACAATTTCAGGAAGGATGAAATTTCTTCCTGACCTGAGAGGAAACCCATTTTCTTAGTGATGAGCTCTGCTGACACGACGGTCTGGGGAACCCAGCGTGCCTTGCACCTTGATTGGTGGATTTCCTCCTCAGGTAAGCCCGAGACAACACACGGTGTTTTTTCTTTTTATCCTAAGCCCATTTTATCAACTTCATCAACCTCAAGCATTACTTTACTCTTCCCTTCAAAGTCTTGGAGGCTCCATGAAATCTTTTCCGATTACTCCAGCCCACAATGACCATTTTCTTCAAATTCCTACTTAGTGTCACATAGTTTAATACTCATTTGGTGTCTAATTACAGTAATTAGATTATAATCTCCTTACAAGCAAGGATTTAGCCCGATGCTAGGCCCAGGGGCGGGTTTCGGTCAATGCTTTCGGAGGGATGGATTTGCAGTTCTGGATGGTTTCCAGGCAGCAGGACAAACATGCGTATTAGCACTGCCGAGAGAACGCCGTGTCGAGAGAACGCCGTGTCGGCTGGCTGAGCGTGCCCGCTATCTCTGAGCACTTTGGTGGATCGCCACCAGGCAGCTGGGCAGCCCAGGTAGCGTGACTTAGACCCCTGGCGATTTCCTCCAGCTCTTCTCTTCTCATTCGGACTGGGGCTCAAAGTTTCCCATTTCCGGGTTTGAGAAGTCAGGAGGACAAAACAGGAGAGGGGCAGAGAGGTAAAACATTTTAGATCTGCTTTGCTAGTACCTAACCTTCCTGTGGAGGCATCACAAATAAAACGAGGACACATTGCACATTTCAGAGCGAGGAAAAGGTTGTGCAGAGATTGATTTATATAACTTTTTTTTTTTGCTAGATTAGTCCAGAAGCTGGATTAATATTTTAATCATATTCTCTTGAGAGGAAAAGGCAGCTGGTGAAATTGTTGGAGGTGACACGCCAATCTACATAGAAACCAAGTGTGGCTTGGAGACCACCATGGAAATAATAACTTCAGTCATTAAGTGGATAATGAAAGGAAGAAAGAAACCAGATAAGTTTTCCGGTTCAAGAAGTTATTTTTATTATAAACTAACCTTAGGGAGACCATAAGCTTTATTATTATTTTAACATTTAAATTCAAATACTGATGGATTTATCTTTTCACTGCTGATTACTCTTGGCAGCAGCAGAGTTAGCAATGAGGGCTATAGAACATCTTTCATCTTTTTATTTTTAAGTTGCCATTTTAATTGTGTACATAAGCTCAGTTGTGCAGGCAAAGCATGGCAAGGAGCACACAGTGTCACAATTCATGTCGGGTTTGTTTTTTTTTTAATTTTAGAATTTTATTTATATTTTTATACAGCAGGTTCTTAGTAGTTATCCACACAATTCGTGTCTTGATACACAATTTCTCTCTCCCCATGAACTTGGCTTTCCAAGCCTGGAATTCTAACAGTTGGTACAAAGTCACTGGCATCCTGAAATCTAAAGGAAGAGGTCTTTTTCTCTCTCTCTTGCTCTCTTTTTTTTGTTTGTTTCCTTGAAGACCTGGATAATGCCAAATCTTCACAATGGGTCTGTAGCTGGCAATAGCAATAAGTGTCTGGAATATGCTCTGGGAAATGCAATCTTTTGCTTGGTAACTGCCCTCAGGTGGAAATTGATGTTTAGGTTATTACTGGGAATTTGTTTGTGCTTTAGAATTTTGTGGGATTAAGGCTGGTGCTGTGATATTCTCATTTGTTCTGTCGACCCTTAGGTATTTCAGAAAAGAGGGAAATGAGAGTCTTAGGGTTGAAATGATCAAACTTTGGAGGTGCTAAGGCTCTATTCCAATTATACTGGCAGATGGCCCAGCGTGCAGATTCTACCCAAAGGCCCAAATACTGTCTCTTCTGCCTGGAACTGAGTTAGTAGAAGGAAATAGGGTAGGGCAGAATTTTGGACTGAAATTTCTCTGTGGCAAGCAACAGATTGAACTGATGATAGGAGAAAGTTTGTATTGTTAACTTTTACAAGGTGACAGTCAATTTCAGGAATTTTACAGGGCTGGAGTGTTATTTGGGCTGTATTTTCATCTGGTGCTTATCGTTCACACTGCTTGGTTGGATAGCATAGCTGAGCAGAATCCAAGATGAGAAAGAGAATGGGGGCTGATGGTGGCATTGGGGCTAATGGAATTAATGTCCTGACCTGTTCAGCAGCTTTGGGGGCTACAATAGAGAAGCATTCATAAAAACCGTGAAGGAATGAAGTAGCAACTCCTTGATTCCTGGATGATATGGAGGAAGAGAATTTAGGAGAGGATATGGAAGAAGGGCCTCCATGAAGGAGAGGGTACGACTTTCTCTGGCTTCTGTCCTGATCTCCTTTTCCCAAGGAGGACAGCAACTCTCAGAGTAGACTATGGCTCCCATGGTTAATTTCACTGGATTAGTAAGAGAAACAGCCAAAAAAGGAAGAATGTTGGTGTCTAAAAGAGAGCAAGTCACTTGTCTATTCATGCTACTGGTTGGTTAGGTGAAGAGCATTGATTTGTCTTTGTGCTGATGGACAGAACTGCAGTGCAAAGTTAGAAGTCACTTTGGACTCTTTCTCATAACTCTTTTTTTTTGCGGTACGCGGGCCTCTCACTGTTGGGGCCCCTCCCGTTGCGGAGCACAGGCTCCGGACGCGCAGGCTCAGCGGCCATGGCTCTCAGGCCCAGCCACTCCGCGGCATGTGGGATCTTGCCGGACCGGGGTATGAACCCGTGTCCCCTGCATCGGCAGACGGACTCTCAACCACTGCGCCACCAGGGAAGCCCCCTCTTTCTCATAACTCTTATGAGAACTAGGTGAGATAGCTTGGGAGCCGCTGAGAAACATCACTCTCGGCATTCATCCAGGCCTTGTATCTTCTTCTCTCTCATGAGTGTGGCTTTTCCTCACCTTGGAGTATAAAATCTGAGATTCAGTTTTTGTTCTGTACTTAGGATGGATATAGGTAGTTCAATACTAATGGGCTGGTTTGTATCCAGGCCAATTAGGCTCACCTGGTTAGATAGCGGTGTTCTCTAGCATGGTTAGAAATGGAGCTGACAGAACACAGACTCATCTGTTAGAATAACTAGTAATTGCTGATATTTACTGACTTTATTGTGTGCCAGGCACGGCTGTAAAAGGCTTTGCAGCTATTATGTGATCCTTGCAGCAACCTGCGGTGGTTACTGTTCTTTTTCCCACTTAAGGAGTGAGTTAATGTATGCAGAGTTTAATGTGCTCAAGATGGCAGAGCTAGTAAGGGGCAGAACCAGAATTTAAACTCTAGAGGCACATTTCTTCACCATTATACTGAACTATTTCAAGAAGATAACCCAAATAGGAAAAGAACCAAAAGGATGAGGACTGTTCTTCCCTGCCCAGCCCTCCGCTGGAGCAAAACTCCGTAACTCGGGTTTATTCATGAGCCTAGCCTTTGGCTTCCCTCAGTAGGTCATGAATTTGAATGTCTGTCTCTACTCTGTGTGTGGTATTTTGGTTTTGTTTTGTTTTGTATTTTTGAATCTTCCTTGTTTTGTATTTTTGAATCTTTACAAGGTAAATCTTATAGAAGGAAAAGAACTGTTTTGCTTATAAGATCAGATCCCAGGATACTCACAAGCTTAAAAAATACAGCTGGACCATCTGCCTGGTTCCTTGCAAAAACTAGAAGTAAAACTGCATGATTTTGTAAAAACTTTTCAGTGAGACAGGTCTTGTTCAGGATCCGCAGATGAATTGCCAATACCTTTGCATATTCTGTAATCCTTTCTCCAAAATAACAGTACCTATTATCACTTTTACTGTTATAATTATCATCCGGTTCTGTACTAAGTGATTTACGTGTATCTTCTCACACTGACATGTACGTGATAGGTACTGCCATCATGTATCAGTTATCTGTTGTCACAGCAATGTTATGTAACAAAACCCCACAAAACCTCAGTGGCATGCAAAAATAACTATTTATTGCTTATACACGTGGGGTGATTGGCTAAAGAGATCTGCCAGTCTTGGCTGGATTGGCTCATGACATGTAGGATTTGGCTCACTGAAGACTGATCTAGCCTGGCCTTGGCTGGGATAAATGGGGCAATCCAGCTCCTCCATTTGTATCTCCTCCTCCAATGGCCTGGGCTGGGCATGTTCCATTGTGACTGGAGAGCTGCAAGCTCTGAACAAGCCTAATTGCATAAGTCCATTACAGCCTTCTTTGTGCAACATGTCTGTTAATATGTCAGACATGTTGGTTAAAAGCAAGTCACATAGTTAAATGTAAGGATGTTAAATAAGTCATTCCATCCCTGTAGAGAGCATTGGAAAACGGCAGGGCAAAAGGTATAGATATAAGAAATGATGAACAATTGGGCCCATTTTTGCAATCTAGGACATGTTCGCTTTTTCAGATGGAGAACATGAGGCTTAGACAGTAAGTGTCTTGCCTAGGGTCACATAGCTATATGAAGTGACAGAGCTTGAATTTGAACCTGGGTTTGTCTTTTCTCAAAGCTGGAGCTCTTAATGATGTACTATAAATGCAAGCTTTAGAAACTAGATATGCCTCCAACTCCTTTCCAGATATAAGCCATCATTTAACTCCCTCATTATGCCTTTTAACCAATGAAGACAAAATGCAGCTGTTGATATTATATCATGAAAATGCGGTGAGGAGTAATTGGTGTTAGTAAATTCTCTGAAAAAGTGCTAGGTATTATGATCAAAGAAACACACAGACTTTTAAATCACTGCCTGACCTCATTTTACATTGTGTAGTCTTTCAGATCTCTCTTACCTGCCATAGTTTAGAAATGTACTGAGTTTAACATTTCTTAATATTCTCACTCCTCTCTGCCTCAAATCATCCTAGCAATGCCCCAATCTGCCTATACTAGCAGTAATTATACATGAAAGTTATACCCTATACAAATTGCTTTTACAAAAATGACAGTAATATCTTTAAGATTGTCCGGAAAGTTGTATGTTTTAACAGTTGATAAATGTGGACTCTTAGCTGATAGAAAATTTAGTCTTTATATCAACTGCCCTTTCTTCTTTTTTTTTTTTAAATAAATTTACTTATTTATTTTTGGCTGCATTGGGTCTTTGTTGCTGCACGTGGGCTTTTCGCTAGTTGTGGCGAGCGGGGGGTACTCTTTGTTGCGGTGTGCGGGCTTCTCATTGCGGCGGCTTCTCTTGTTGTGGAACACGGGCTCTAGGCACGTGAGCTTCAGTAGTTGTGGCACTCGGGCTCAGTAGTTGTGGACCTTAGAGTGCAGGTTCAGTAATTGTGGTGCACAGGCTTAGTTGCTCTGCAGCATGTGGAATCTCCGCGGACCAGGGCTCGAACCCGTGTCCCCTGCATTGGCAGGCGGATTCTTAACCACTGCGCCACCAGGGAAGTCCTCAACCGCCCTTTCAACAGATGTGTCCTAGCTTAGTTTTGCTTTGTAACTTGCAGCTACTGTTGTTATTCATTTTATTAAGTCAATTTCATGGCACATGTTTTGAAGAAAGTTGAAAAATTTTATATACTTCTGTTGACCCTAAAAGCAAAACAGCAGAACGGTACATTCAAGCATGCGGCTTGAATGCAACATTGCATTCCTAAAAAGGTAATTTCATGGTGTACCCTTTGGCTCTTGGTCTCTGGTCTTGTCCTGGACCATTGACAATATAACAAAGACAACTTCCTGCTTCTCAGGAAAAGGAATTTTTTATAGAGCTGTGAGGAGCACTGAGGGTCCATCAGGGTCTTTGTGAATATCCTGTGGATCAGTAAGGTTTTGGGGATCACCTTGGAAATTCAGATTTAGGAAGGGAGAATTTAAAGAAAAGGGAATATTTGGAGAGAGGTGATACTGTGAAGATGAAGGGACATTGGTTCTGGAATGAGGGGAAAAAACAAGGCTGATAAGTTTCAGTCAACATACAAATGATTGGGGGAGACTGAGAAATTCAATTCAGATTCTTTGTGAACATAAAAATTTGGGGAACTTGAGTATGGGCTGTATCTCTTCATTCTAGCACTTACCCCATATATGGCACTCCCCTGCTCGCCCACAAGACCATAAACTCACTTAGGGCAGGGACTGTCACTGTGTCTTGAGTGGCGTAATCACAGGATAGACCAATGCATTGCACTTAGCATGCACTACATAAATATTTGTTAATCAAATGTCCCAGAACCAGCTAATACTTCTGTTGTTTTCCTCTAGCAAGAACTCGAAAACTGCCTTTATCTTGTGTAACAAAAGAATAACCCATGAGTTGGATGTAACGTGGGAATTAAATAAAACATAATACCACAATTTATTTAATTGTGTCTGAAGGAAATGTTTCTCATTGTGGTAGAGAGAAGGAAGGAACATCACTGTAAGTCAGGGGAGCTGTCTTCTCCTTGTTGCTCTGGTTTTGATCTTGGTCACATGATCCATCAGAAGCTTCCCCATTTATATTTGAAAGTTTTTCAGAATTATAAGTGCCAAATTGATACTAGGTACTATCATTATATAAGACACAAGTTAAACTGGAAAGAACTCCAGATACAGGAGCCATGTCTTTTGTCTCTTTTCATCTTGCACACGACTCCAGTGTCTAACTTGGTGCATGGTCAACTTGGGATGTGTTTATGGAATTAACGAATGATACTAAACTGCAACATAGAATCATAAAGATGATCTCAAATAGTTATTCTTGTCTCTTTGTTTAAAGGTTGAGATTTTCACATATGCTTATTCATGCAGTTGAATTATTAAAAACTTATGTAAGATAAATAAAGTTGTAAGGCAGAATTTCTGCCCTCAAGAAACTTCCTGTCTCATTGGCACACAAGACTTAATTAGCTCCTCTTCCCTCAAATTAAACAGTAATAAAAGGCAATGGGAGGGGCTTCCCTGGTGGTGCAGTGGTTGAGAGTCCGCCTGCCGATGCAGGGGACGTGGGTTCGTGCCCCAGTCTGGGAAGATCCCACATGCCGCGGAGCGGCTGGGCCCGTGAGCCATGGCCGCTGAGTCTGCGCGTCCGGAGCCTGTGCTCCGCAGCGGAAGAGGCCACAACAGTGAGATGCCCGCGTGCCGCAAAAAAAAAAAAAAAAAAAAAAAAAGGCAATAGGAAAATCCTAGTTAAGTATATTTGGATGTAGGGAGAAACATTTACTCTTGTCAACTTAAGAGAAAAAAAAGCATGGCTCGCAGAAATGAAGGAAATGTGGAAGAGCCACAACCAGGAAGATCAGATCCTACACCTCCCAGGATCTGGGGGGTGGGGCTAGGACACAGGCTCAGCAGGACCCAGCAGCCGGGATGGTTTCGTTCTATCCACTTTCTCCTTCGGTCACTCCATTCAGAATTCTTATTCCTGGGAGAGAGAATCCCATTGGCATGATTAGGGATAAATGCTCACTCCTTGGCCAAGAAAGAGCCGCTGGGCAAGAATGCATAAAGTGGGAACGTGTAGTTTCCCGAAGCATAATTTGGGTGCATCTCTGAGATGCAGTGCATCCTACTGGCAGTATTACGAGAGTTCAGAGAAGGGGGATTCTGGTGAGACTTCACAGATGAAAAGGGGTTCAAGCTGGACCTTTAAGGATGGGTGAGAATGACACAAATGAAGAGGAGGGAAGATTTCAGATGGGGCCGCAAGAGGGGCAAAGGTTCAGAGTTAGGATTGACCCTGCGTGTTCACCAAAGTTAGGCATGGCAGAGACAGAGAAAACAGAAGTTAGTGAAAAGTCCTTGGATTCGTCTCAGTCGAGAAGTGAGGACAGATAGCAGGTTTAAAGGATAAATCAATGACTTGGGCAGGGAAACATAAGTGTAGAGCTATCTGAATAGAAGATATTCCAGCAAAGTATAAGGGAAGCCTATGTATTTTTTTTTTTTTTTTTTTTTTTTGCGGTACGCGGGGCTCTCCCGTTGCGGAGCACAGGCTCCGGACGTGCAGGCTCAGCGGCCATGGCTCACGGGCCCAGCCGCTCCACGGCATGTGGGATCTTCCCGGACCGGGGCACGAACCCACGTCCCCTGCAGCGGCAGGCGGACTCTCAACCACTGCGCCACCAGGGAAGCCCAAGCCTATGTATTTTTGAAAGAAAATCAGAAAAATAAATGATACACTGGGAGGAGCTTCTGGGTATGAGATTGAGAATCCAAGTGAAGGGGTGAGTCATGAAGAAGGAGGGAGTCACCACTTGTCCAGAGGCTGGAGGATAGGCAGGGGCTGGATGAGGGTGGAGCTATCAGCACAACAATTTAGATGACACTTGTTCTAAACAGACCAGATCTTAGCCACATAAGGTAGAGGTCACTACTGAGTGAAGGGCAGCAGTGCTGGATGAGGATTCAAAGATGAAGATGCTTTGGAGTATCCAATATGGTTAGAGTTCTCAGGAATCAAAAAGGGGTCAGTGAAAGATCACAGACAATATCTCTGCCTCCGTTAAGGTTAGCATGAATTTGAGTTGCATTTCCAAATGACCGGATAGAAACTATTTTGGGTTAATATTCAAAAGCTAGGGTTTCCAAAACTTTGGAGTCGATTTTAAAGATAAGAAAATTTATTCAGGAATGTAGCCTTTGTTCCTAAACTTAAAGGATTATTGGAAATATTTGGAAGACAGCAGATTGACATATTTTGTTTGTGATGGTTTCCTTTGTTTATGTAGGGAGTAGTTGCCACAGAAGTCTCTTGGTCTCATATCTTTTTCATAATATAAATGTATCACTAGAAACACCAGACATTTTAGTGTTTGACTTAGCACTGAAATAGCACCAAATAGAATCTGTTTAGCCATTTTCAGCCTTCTTCTGTGCTTGCCCATTATTTATGCTGGAGTTATCTCAAAAAATGGATTAAAGGAGAAAGCATGAACCTACAAGCAATCCTTAACCTCAAATATTTGATCTATGTCATCACATTTAAGTCGTTCAGAATCTGCTTAGAAAAGACAACTAGGGAGTTTGGCTTCTCTTCACCCCTTTGAAAGAGTCAACATTAAGACTTATTAATGAGCCAGATTCTCCCCATGCCCAAGTCACCCTGTGGTGGCCCTTTCCCCAACTGCTTAAGGCAATACACAAATAATTGCTTTATGTCGTAGATCTGGTTTTACAGAATTAAAAGTAAACCAAAATCTATCTGCTCCCAAAGAAGTCTATGAATCATGTTTTGATAAAAAATAATCACCTTTTATTTAACCATTTTTCAGTTTAAAAATGTATCTACCTGGTCTTAAAGGGGCCCTTTAGTATACTGTGTATAATTCTTCACAAGGCATAACCTAGTCATTAATATGCCTAATCCTAACAACCACAGTCACAGCCACTGGGACTCCTATTGATTGAGTCTGAACTAAGTTCCTTACAAATATTGCCTATTGAATATAGATGATCATAATGTAGATTAGACTATAGATAATCATAATCATATGGAGTAGGTATTATTATGATGACCCATGTATGTAAATGTGTAACAAGGACAGTTAGGCTTAGGAAGGCTAGGTAACTCGCCTGGTGTCACACAGTTAGTAACTAACAAGGCCAGACTTGAGCGTACATCTGGATGGTTCCAAAGCCTCTACCCTTGCACCATGCATTATAGTTTCTTTACTTAATAAATGCCTCTGTGTGTGACATTATGCTAAGTTCTTGACCAGAAACCGGTACCCTTACTAGTTTGTCTTTAGTTAAAAAATTTTAAACTTTTCCTTTTAAGTTAATTTTAAACTTAAAAAAGTTGTACAAGCGGTACAAAAATCCCTGTGTATCCAGATTCCTCAAAAGTTAATCTTAAAAAAAAAAGTTAATCTTACATAATAGAGTACAATGATCAAAATCAGGAAATTAATACCATTCTATTACAGTATCTACAGAAGTTATTCACATTTCACCAGTTCTCCCACTACTGTCCAGGACCTAAACCAGGATGACATATTGCATTTAGTTGCCACGTCTCCTTGATTTCCCTTAGGGCCAGCCCTACGCTCGCATGACCCTGGCTGGGAGCCAGTGCTTCTGCAGATTTTGCACCCTGGGGGCTTGCTTGCTTCATTCCAGTCCCTTTAGTCTAGAACAGCTCTTCAGTCTTTGTTTGCCTTTCACACCCTTAACCCTTTAAAAAAGTACTCACCAGTTATTTCTGCAGAATGTTCCTTGATTTGTGTTTGTCTGCTGTTTCTTCATGAATACATTTGCATTGTGGGTTAACTACTATAGAAGTTACGTTGTGTCCTTCTTGGGGCATCGTACCAAGTGGCCTGTGATGTTGATTTGTCACGTCGCTTGTGATACTACCTTTGATCATTTGGTTAAGGTATCTGCTAGATTTCCCTACTATAAACTATTTTTTCTTTGCCATTAATAAGTATTTTGCAGGGGAGCTACTTTGAGACTATGTAAATATCCTGTTTCTCATAATACTTTTGCCACTAATTTTATCACTTATTGATCACTCTTGTCTAAAACAGTGATTATTATAGTGTTTGAAAATGGTGACATTCTTTTTCCATCATTACTTCTACATCTATTAATTGGAATTTTATTGTAAGGAAGAGCTTTTTCTTCTTCCCTGTTTATTCAATTATTTATTTATATTAGAATGGACTGATGGATTCTTATTATGTTCTGTGGTTTACAGTCTATTACTATCATTATTTATTTTGTTTGTTCAAATTTGGCCAAAAAAACCCCTTCGAGTTGGCTCCTGGATCCTTTTGATATGTTCCCATCATTTTGTTTTAAGCACTTACTTTCTGGCATCACAGGTTTTCCCAGGCCCATCTTGTACTTTCACTGCCTAGCCATGACATGAGCCGTTTCTCCAAGGAGCCCTGGTTCATTCTGTTGGAGCATGGTATTCAGAAACCAAGATCTGGGCATTAGGTGTACTTACTGCTGCTGGAGTATCATTGCTTCTACTTTCTCTCAGAGGAGAGAGCTAGAAACATATGTGCATATACACATGTTTATATCTATTTGAATACCTATCTTTCTATATATATAATAAAAACCATTATTTCATAGTGATACCTCCAATTCCATTCGAATACCACAAGGTTTATCCTGAATGCTCTTTATTTGTAACCCCATTCTCTGACAATGATAAAACAGGCTCTCATTAGCCACAATATTTTAATTTATTTACTTAATACTAGAATTCACAGAAAGTAATTTCCCATACCCCTGTATGTACATTTGTGCATGGTTCATTTTATCTTTGGTTTTAGTGCACATAGTAAAAATACTGTTTTTCAAAGTAACTGAGGTTTGTTCCTTTTTCTCCTTTGCTTTCTGTATGGTTGTGTTATTCATTTGTTATTTTACAGTTAGGTTTATTTCTTTGTTTGCCCTACCAGTTACCAATTTATTGCCCTTCATCTCCAAATTCACCCTTCATTACTTACTCTGCAATAATGGAGATGGATCCTTTAAGTATTTCTTTTTTGCAATAAGCACAGTGTTATAATTTGCCAGTGAAGGGCCCTACAGGGACATTGTAGAGAAAAGGATTTCTCTTCCTGGTTCCAGGGTGCTGCTGTTTTGTTATCTTCTCACTCCTGTCACATGGCTACCAGTGGTGTGTGGAAAAACCCAGTGCTGCTTGTCCAGACCACAGTGTTCTTTGGTGAGCTCACTGCCTTGACCCTGGTCCAGTGACCACCTCACTGTGTCCCTCCCAGCATGGACATCACACACTCTGGGCCTCGTGCTGCTCTGCTGATGAATGGGTTACCAGTGTCCCAACTGCTTCTGTGTGCCAGTCCGCTAGTCTTGGCCACTTGGACCCCAGAGGAGTGCTTTTGGTTTGCTGGCCAGCTGTATCTCCTTCCTGAAAGCTTTGGCTTGCCTGTACCACAGAGGGTTATTTCCTGTTTATCTGGTGACTGTGGAGCTGCTCTGGCCCAGAAAATCCACTAATTTTTAGCATTCACTGAATCCAATGAGGTCTGAATCTCATCCTCAGGAAGGAGCCCCTTCCAAGTTCGTTCATTCCTTATACTCTCTCTCTCTATGTTAGAGTATTTTTTAGAGTACTGCTTACACCTTTACAGTTACTCCCATGTTATAGTTTACATTAAATTTCCCTGTTTGAATTAGCTGCATGATTTCTACCTCCTGACTGGATTCACACATGTTTCGTTTGGTTTCCCTTTCCCATCCTTGTTGATTTTGTCTATCTATATGCCTTGAGTAAGTGAATCACTACTATCATTGCCAAAAGTCAGAACTATTTAAAAAGGGCTGCTCAGAAGAGTCAATCCCCTGCCCCCATCAGTTCATTCTATCCTATTCTCATTTCCCCCATCCGTTACAACCCATTCCCACCTGCTCCTTGTATGTAACCAATCTCATTAGTTTCTACTTTAGCCTTTCTCTGTTTCCTTTTGCACTATTAAGCAGATACATGTATAATTTCTTATTTTCTTTTTTCTTTCACGAAGGATAGCATCCTACTGATATTCTTTTATACTTTGCTTTTTTCACTTAATATGTCCTAGTAAATACACCATGCCAGTTCATAGAAATCTTTATCATTCTTTTTTTACAGCTGCATAGTACTCCATCGTCTGCATATACTGTAGTTTATTCAGCTACTCTTTTAATCATGGTTATTTAATATGATTATTTTAAAAAACATGGTTGTTTTCAAACAATGTTGCAATAAATAATCTGCACATATATATTTTTGTAGTTTTGGAGATGTATCTTCAGGTTAGATTCCTAGAAGTGGGATCTCTCAGTTGGGGGGTAAGTGAATGAATTGTTTTGTTAGTCATTGCCAAGTTCCCCTCCCAAAGGGCTGTGCCAATTTGTATTCCCATCAGCAATGCGTGAGAGTGCCTGTTTTCCCCTAACCCTGCCAACAGGATGTGTTGTCATGCTTTTTGAATTTTTGCTTATCTGATAGGTGAGAAGCGGTATAGTTCTAACTTGCATTTCTTTGATTATGAGTTATTTGAATATCTTTTCAAATGTTTAAATGACATATATACATTTTAAAATAAATTTTCTGTTCCTGTCTTTTTTTCTGTTTTTTCTCTTGAGTTTGGTCATTTCTCCTTCTTACAGAATTCTTTAAATATTGAGGATATTAGCCCCTTGTCTTTGGTATAAGTTACAAACATTTTTCCTAGCATGTCAGCAGCCTTTTGACTTTTGCCATACAAGTCAATCTATTCTTTTATTTTTTTCCCGTATTGGAAGTCATGGTTAGAAAGACTTTCCCTGTACCAGGGTTAAAGAGGAATATACCCATATTTTCTTCCCATACTTACATAGTTTAAATGTCTATGTTCAGATTCCTGATTCATTTAGTTTATTCTTGTGTATGGTGTGAGATAGGTATAGATTTTGTCTTTTTCTGGTAGTTACCCAGTTTTCCCTATTTTTGCCCCAGCAATGTGAGATGCCCTTTGTCACACACTAAATTTCCATATGTACGTGGGTCTCTTCAGGGACTTTTTATTCTATCCCACTGGTCTGTTTGCCTAATCATATGCCAGTATCCAACTGCTTTAGATATAAAGGCTTTATAGCAGACTTTAGTGTTTGGTAGAGCCAGTTTCCCTTAGAGTTATTCTTTTTAATTGATCTCCTGGCTATACTTGAACATTTATTTTTCCATACTAATGTTAATATCAAATTGTCCTTGATAGTTAATATGATTGAATTATGTGATGATAAACTGAGGAAGCAATTCAGGAGCCCAGAGGTACATTGCATCAGCAGTTAATAATTCAGCCAATGGGAGTCCATGGCAGAGAGACTTGGGTCCTAGCATCAGTAGCACAGATGGAGTAAGGAAAGTCGTAGAGGTAGGAGGCAAACACCAGGTAAGATCCATATCCTGGAAATCATGGTTGGCTAGAGCCTCAAATCAGAAGTTCAGAAGCAGTGGCCAAGCTCAGAAGTTGGCACATCACAGCCTTACACAACTGTGGTAAAGAGCCAGCAGTCTCAGTGTGGGAGCCCACAAATTCTGAGTCCACAGGTGAAGTGAACTTAAGTTACCCATTGGGTAGGAAAATTCTCAACTCTCTATTCAAATAACCAACAATATGGCTTTAAAGAGTTTTGTTTAAGTGTATTTATGCCTGACATATTTCTGGAGTAAGCTTTGTCTCATTTTGTTCCTGGGAAATCTAAGTTCCCTCTTGCAGAGTTCAATAATTTGAAACTAAAAGTTTTAAATGCATTTTAAACAGCCACTTTCCCTCCTCTACCCACACATTTACTAAAATAAACAAGGCCACCCTACAAGCCGCTGTTTGATTTGCATAGCAGCGAGAACTGATGCAAATTCTCACATTTGGGGCTATTTCAGTTTCTGGGATGGCAAAGGGTTTCTTTCCTTAAATAATCTTGAGCATGGTACCTTTTCTAAAGCATGGTTACTGTAAAGTGAAACATTTGAGGAAATAAAGTGTTCATGATAAACGAAAAATTTTAGATGGTGTCAGGTTTGATTTTTGCAGTAAGAAAACATCACATCCCTCAGTGGAGAGTTCGAATTTGTAGCCCAGAGGCTGGCTATGGCTACAGCCTCACTCCCACCCGCTCCCTGTCACACAGGGCTCCACCAGTCCTGCCCTCCACACACACGTGTCACTTTTTCCTTCTCATAAAAAAGCAGGACCTGAAGCCCCTTTGCACACTCTTCTGAGTCTTTTCTCCTTAAAAGCATAAAATTGCCACCTGCTGTGTTTCTCTTTTTTCCTAAAGTAAATTCAGGAGCTTTGTGATTTTAGCCTAATGTTTGTAGAGAATCCAGCAGAGCATATGGTCGTAAACGGGTAAAGAATAAACCCTGATTTATCCAACCTGGTGATAAGACTGTGAAGTCAGCTCGGCGTGTCACGTCCTCACCCCTTTCTCCCATGGTACCATCTCATCCTGCCCTATTGCCTGGAGATGTCCAGTGTCCCTGGTTGTGCGTCCAGTGCATGAACATTGTTACGTTAACAAGGGTTGATAATGGCAAATTAACTGGTAAAGCAAATTGGAGGAAAAGGGGAGGGAATTAATATCTATAGAGCATCTACTTTGTCCAAGGCAAAAGTGCTTTAAGTACCTTGTTTCATCTAAATATCATACCCCTCCATGAAGTGGGCATTTCACTGTCATTTTTCACTTTGTCATTTTTTTCACTGTGTCATTCATTAGCCAGATTTTTTCATTGGGTCATTCATTAGCCAGATTTTCTCTTGCCTCTGCCTGACCCAGAGCCCTTGCTGAATTATGATGCCTTCATTTTTTCTTTCTTTTTAACATCTTTATTGGAGTATAATTGCTTTACAATGTTGTGTTAGTTTCTGCTGTGTAACAAAGTGAATCACCTATACGTATACATATATCCCCATATCCCCTCCCTCTTGCCTCTCCCTCCCAACCCTCTAAGTGGTCACACAGCACCAAGCTGATCTCCCTGTGCTATGCAGCTGCTTCCCACTAGCTATCTGTTTTACATTTGGTAGTGTATATATGTCCATGCCACTCTCTCACTTCGTCCCAGCTTACCCTTCCTCCTCCCCGTGTCCTCAAGTCGATTCTCTACGTCTGAGTCTTTATTCCTGTCCTGCCCCTAGGTTCATCAGAACCTTTTTTTTTTTTTTTTAGATTCCATATATATGTGTTAGTATACGGTATTTGTTTTTCTCTTTCTGACTTACTTCACTCTGTATGACAGACTCTAAGTCCATCCACCTCACTGCAAATAACTCAATTTCCTTCCTTTTTATGGCTGAGAAATATTCCATTGTATATATGTGCCACATCTTCTTTATCCACTCATCTGTCGATGGACGCTTAGGTTGCTTCCATGTCCTGGCTATTGTAAATAGTGCTGCAGTGAACATTGTGGTATATGTCTCTTCTTGAATTATGGTTTTCTTAGGGTATATGCCTAGTAATGGGATTGCTGGGTCATATGGTAGTTCTATTTTTACTTTTTAAAGGAACCTCCATACTGTTCTCCATAGTGGCTGTATCAATTTACATTCCCACCAACAGTGCAAGAGGGTTCCCTTTTCTCCACACCCTCTCCAGCATTTACTGTTTGTAGATTTTTTGATGATGGCCATTCTGACTGGTGTGAGGTGATACCTCATTGTGGTTTTGATTTGCATTTCTCTAATTAGTGATGTTGAGCATCCTTTCATGTGTTTGTTGGCAATCTGTATATCTTCTTTGGAGAAATGTCTATTTAGGTCTTCTGCCCATTTTTGGATTGGGTTGTTTGTTTTTTTGATATTGAGCTGAATGAGCTGCTTGTATATTTTGTAGATTAATCCTTTGTCTGTTGCTTTGTTTGCAAATATTTTTTGCATTCTGAGGGTTGTCTTTTCGTCTTGTTTATGTTTTCCTTTGCTGTGCAAAAGCTTTTAAGTTTCCTTAGGTCCCATTTGTTTATTTTTGTTTTTATTTCCATTTCCCTAGGAAGTGGGTCAAAAGGATCTTTTGTAATTTATGTCATAGAGTGTTGTGCCTATGTTTTCCTCTAAGAATTTTATAGTGTCTGGCCTTACATTTAGGTCTTTAATCCATTTTGAGTTTATTTTTGTATACGGTGTTCTAATTTTATTCTTTTACATGTAGCTGTCCAGTTTTCCCAGCACCACTTATTAAAGAGGCTGCCTTTTCTCCATTGTATATTCTTTCCTCCTTTATCAAAGATAAGGTGACCATATGTGCATGGGTTTATCTTTGGGCTTTCTATCCTGTTCCATTGATCTATCTTTCTGTTTTTGTGCCAGCACTATACTGTCTTGATTACTGTAGCTTTGTAGTATAGTCTGAAGTCAGGGAACCTGATTCCTCCTGCTCTGTTTTTCTTTCTCAGGATTGCTTTGGCTATTCGGGGTCTTTTGTGATTCCATACAAATTGTGAAATTTTTTGTTCTAGTTCTGTGAAAAATGCCAGTGGTAGTTTGATAGGGATTACATTGAATCTGTAGCTTGCTTTGGGTAGTATAGTCATTTTCACAATGTTGATTCTTCCAATGCAAGAACATGGTATATTTCTCCATCTGTTTGTATCGTCTTTAATTTCTTCCATCAGTGTCTTATAGTTTTCTGCATCCAGGTCTTTTGTCTCCTTAGGTAGGTTTATTCCTAGGTATTTTATTCTTTTTGTTGCAATGGTAAATGGGAGTGTTTTCTTAATTTCACTTTCAGATTTTTCATCGTTAGTGTATAGGAATGCAAGAGATTTCTGTGCATTAATTTTGTATCCTGCTACTTTACCAAATTCATTGATTAGCTCTAGTAGTTTTCTGGTAGCCACTTTAGGATTCTCTATGTATAACACCATGTCATCTGCAAACAGTGACAGTTTTACTTCTTCTTTTCTGATTTGAATTCCTTTTATTTCTTTTTCTTCTCTGATTGCCGTGGCTAAAACTTCCAAAACTATGTTAAATTATAGCGGTGAGAGTGGACAACCTTGTCTTGTTCCTCATCTTAGAGGAAAAGGTTTCAGTTTTTCACCATTGAGAATGATGTTGTCTGTGAGTTTGTCATATATGGCCTTTATTATGTTGAGGTAGGTTCCCTCTATGTCTAATTTCTGGAGAGTTTTTATCATAAATGGGTGTTGAATTTTGTTCAAAGCTTTTTCTGCAGGTACTGAGATGATCATATGGTTTTTCTCCTTCAGTTTGTTAATATGGTTTATCACACTGATTGATTTGCATGTATTGAGGAATCCTTGCATTCCTGGTATAAACCCCACTTCATTACGGTGTATGATCCTTTTCATGTGCTGTTGGATTCTGTTTGCTAGTATATTGTTGAGGATTTTGCATCTATGTTCATCAGTGATATTGGCCTGTAGTTTTCTTTCTTCGTGACGTCTTTTTTTTTGCGGTACGTGGGCCTCTCACCATTGTGGCCTCTCCCGTTGTGGAGCACAGTCTCCAGACGCGCAGGCTCAGCGACCATGGCTCACGGTCCCAGCCGCTCCACGGCATGTGGGATCTTCCTGGACCAGGGCACGAACCTGTGTCCCCTGCATCGGCAGGCGGACTCTCAACCACTGCGCCACCAGGAAAGCCTTCTTTGTGACATCTTTGTCTGGCTTTGGTATCAGGGTGGTGGTGACCTCGTAGAATGAGTTTGGGAGTGTTCCTCCCTCTGCTATATTTTGGAAGAGTTTGAGAAGGATAGGTGTTAGCTCTTCTCTAAATGTTTGATAGAATTCGCCAGAGAAGCCACCTGGTCCTGGGCTTTTGTTTGTTGGGAGATTTTTAATCACAGTCTCAATTTCAGTGCTTGTGATTGGTCTGTTTATATTTTCTATTTCTCCCTGGTTCAGTCTCAGAAGGTTGTGCTTTTCTAAGAATTTGTCCATTTCTTCCAGGTTGTCCATTTTATTGGCAGAGTTGCTTGTAGTAAATCTCTAATGATCCTTTGTATATCTGCAGTGTCAGTTGTTACTTCTCCTTTTTAATTTCTGATTCTGTTGATTTGAGTCTTCTCCCTTTTCTTCTTGATGAGTCTGGCTAATGGTTTATCAATTTTGTTTATTTTCTCAAAGAACCAGATTTTTGTTTTATTGATCTTTGTTGTTTTTTCCTTCATTTCTTTTTCATTTATTTCTGATCTGAGCTTTATGATTTCTTTCCTTCTGCTAGGGTTTTTTTGGTCCTTCTTTCTCTAATTGCTTTAGGTGTAAGGTTATGTTGTTTATTTGAGATTTTTCTTGTTTCTTGAGGTAGGATTGTGTTGCTATAAAATTCTCTGTAAGAACTGCTTTTGTTGCATCCCATAGGTTTTAGGTCTTTGTATTTTCATTGTCATTTGTTTCTAGGTATTTTTTTAATATATATAAATTTATTTTTTAATTTATTTTTGGCTGTGTTAGGTCTTCATTGCTGCATGTAGGTTTTCTCTAGTTGCAACGAGCAGGGGCTACTCTGTTGCTGTGCATGGGTTTCTCATTGTGTGGCTTCTTTTGTTGCGAAGCACGGGCTCTAGGCATGTGGGCTTCAGTAGTTGTGGCTCGTGGGCTCAGTAGTTGTGGCTCAGTGGCTTAGTTGCTCCGCAGCATGTGGGTTCTTCCCAGACCAGGGCTCAGACCCATATCCCCTGCATTGGCAGGTGGATTCTAAACTACTGCGCCACCAGGGAAGCCCGGTATTTTTTGATTTCCTCTTTGATTTCTTCAGTTATCTTTTGGTTATTTAGTAGCATATTGTTTAGCCTCCATGTGTTCGTATTTTTTACATTTTTTTTCTGTAATTGATATCTAGAGTTATAACGTTGTGGTCCGAAAGATACTTGATATGATTCCAATTTTCTTAAATTTACCAAGGCTTGATTTGTGACCCAAGATGTGATCTATCCTGGAGAATGTTCCATGAGGACTTGGGAAGTAAGTGTATTCTGTTGTTTTTGGATGGAATGTCCTATAAATATTAATTAAGTCCACCTTGTCTCATTTGTCATTTAAAGCTTGTGTTTCCTTATTTATTTTCATTTTGGATGATCTGTCCATTGGTGAAAGTGGGTGTTAAAGTCCTCTACTATTATTGTGTTACTGTCTATTTCCCCTTTTATGGCTCTTAGCATTTGCCTTATGTATTGAGGTGCTCCTATGTTGGGTGCATACATATTTACAATTGTTATATCTTCTTCTCGGATTGATCCCTTGATCATTATGTAGTGTCCTTCTTTGTCTCTTGTAATAGTCTTTATTTTACAGACCATTTTGTCTTATATGAGAATTGCTACTCCAGCTTTCTTTTGATTTCCATTTGCATGGAATATCTTTTTCCATCCCCTCGTTTTCAGTCTGTATGTGTCCCTAGGTCTGAAGTGGGTCTCTTGTAGACAGCATATATATGGGTCTTGTTTTTGTATACTTTCAGCCAGTCTATGTCTTTTGGTTGGAGCATTTAATCCATTTACATTTAAGGTAATTATCAATATGTATATTCCTATTACCATTTTATTAATTGTTTTGTGTTTGTAGGTTTTTTTCTTCTCTTGTATTTTCTGCCTAGAGAAGTTCCTTTAGTATTTGTTGTAAAGCTGGTTTGGTGGTGCTGAATTCTCTTAACTTTTGCTTGTCTGTAAAGGTTTTAATTTCTCCATTGAATCTGAATGAGAGTCTTCCTGGGTAGAGTAATCTTGTTTGTAGGTTTTTCTCTTTCATCACTTTATTTATTTTATTTTATTTTTCTTTCATCACTTTAAATATGTTCTGCCACTCCCTTCTGGCTTGCAGAGTTTCTGCTGAAAGATCAGCTGTTAACATTATGGGGATTCCCTTGTATGTTATTTGTTGCTTTTCCCTTGCTGCTTTTAATATTTTTTCTTTGTATTTAATTTTTGATAGTTTGATTAATGTATGTCTTGGCATTTTCTCCTTGGACTTATCCTGTATGGGACTCTCTGTGCTTCCTGGATTTGATTGACTATTTCTTTTCCCATGTTAGGGAAGTTTTCAACTATAATCTCTTCAAATATTTTCTCAGACCCTTTCTTTTTCTCTTCTTCTTCTGGGACCCCTATAATTCGAACGTTGGTGCATTTAATGTTGTCCCAGAGGTCTCTGAGACTGTCCTGAATTCTTTTCATTCTTTTTTCTTTATTCTGCTCTGTGATAGTTATTTGCACTCTTTTATCTTCCAGGTCACTTCTCTGTTCTTCTGCCTCAGTTATTCTGCTATTTATTCCTCCTAGAGAATTTTTAATTTCATTTATTGTGTTGTTCATCATTGTTTGTTTGCTCTTTAGTTCTTCTAGGTCCTTGTTAAACGTTTCTTTTCTTTTCTCCATTCTATTTCTAAACTTTTGGATCATCTTTACTGTCAGTACTCTGAATTCTTTTTCACGTAGACTGCCTATTTACTCTTCATTTGTTTTTTCTGGTGAGTTTTTACCTTGCTCCTTCATCTGCTGCTTATTTCTCTGTCTTCTCATTTTGTTTAACTTACTGTGTTTGGGGTCTCCTTTTTCACAGGCTGCAGGTTTGTAGTTCCCATTGTTTTTGGTGTCTGCCTCCAATGGGTGAGGTTGGTTCAGTGGCTTGTGTAGGCTTCGTAGTGGAGGGGACTGGTGCCTATGTTCTGGTGGGTGGGGCTGGATCTTGTCTTCCTGGTGGGCAGGGCCGCATCCAGTGGTGTGTTTTGGGGTGTGTGTGAACTTAGTATGATTTTAGGCAGCCTCTCTGCTAATGGGTAGGGTTGTGTTCCTGTCTTGCTAGTTGTTTGGCATGGCGCATCCAGTACTGGAGCTTGCTGGCCATTAGGTGGAGCTGGGTCTTAGCATTGAGACGGAGATCTCTGGGAGAGCTCTCGCCGATTGATAGTACATGGGGCCAGGAGGTCTCTGGTGGTCCAATGTCCTGAACTCAGCTGTCCCATCTCAGAGGCTCAGGCCTGACACCAGGCTGGAGCACCAAGACCCTATCAGCCACATGGCTCAGAAGAAAAGGGAGAAAAAAAGAAAGAAAAAAGAATAAAAATAAAAGTAAAAATATAATAAGTTAAAAAATTATTAACATAAAAAAGTAATTAAAAAAAAAAGAAGAGCAACCCAACCAATAGACAAATCCACCAATGATAACTAGTGCTAAGAACTAAACTAAGATAAACATAAAAATAAGAAACAACTCAGTCACAGACAGCAAACCCCAAGTCTACAGTTGCTCCCAAAGTCCATCACCTCAGTTTTGGGATGATTCATTGTCTATTCAGGTATTCCACAGATGCAGGGTACATCAAGTTGATTGTGGGGATTTAATCCGCTGCTCCTGAGGCTGCTGGGAGATATTTTCCTTTCCCTTCCTTGTTCGCACAGCTCCCGGGGTTCAGCTTTGGTTTTGGTCCACCTCTGCATGTAGGCTGCCCTCAGGTGTCTGTTCCCTGCCAAGACAGGAGGGGGTTAAAGCAGCGGCTGACTGGGGGCTCTGGCTCACTCAGGCCTGGGGGAGGGAGAGGTACGGTAGTCATAATTGGAATGCAGGGCGAGCCTGCGGTGGCAGAGGCGGGCATGACATTTCAACAGCCTGAGGCGCACCATGTGTTCTCCCAGGGAAGTTGTCCCTGGATCCCGGGACCCTGGCAGTGGCGGGCTGCACAGGCTCCCGGGAGGGGAGGTGTGGATAGTGACCTGTGCTTGCACACAGTATTCTTGGTGGCAGCGGCAGCAGCCTTAGCATTTCATGCCCATCTCTAGGGTCCGAGCTGATAGCCGTGGCTTGTGCCCATCTCTGGAGCTCGTTTAGGCGGTGCTCTGCCTTCTGTGGGCACACGGGGAAGGAATCCCCTCTCCTCGCACACCCCGAAACAATGGTCTCTTGCCTCTTAGGCAGTTCCAGACTTTTTCCTGGGCTCCCTCCCAGCTAGCTGTGGCGCACTAGCCCCCTTCAGGCTGTGTTCACACAGCCAACCCCAGTCCTCTCCCTGGGATCTGACCTCCGAAGCCAGAGCCTCAGCTCCCAGCCCCTGCCCACCCCAGCGGGTGAGCAGACAAGCCTCTCGGGCTGGTGAATGCTGGTTGGCACTGATCCTCTGTGCGGGAATCTCTCCGCTTTGCCCTCCGCACCCCTGTTGCTGCGCTCTCCTCCGTGGCTCCGAAGCTCCCCCCCCGCCCAACCCCCCATGCGCCCCCGTCTCTGCCCGTGAAGGGGTTTCCTAGTGTGTGGAAACTTTTCCTCCTTCACAGCTCCCTTCCAGAGGTGCAGGTCCTGTCCCTATTCCTTTGTCTCTGTTTATTCTTTTTTCTTTTGCCCTACTCACGTACATGGGGAGGTTCTTGCCTTTTGGGAGGTCTGAGGTCTTCTGCCAGCGTTCAGTAGGTGTTCTGTAGGAGTTGTTCCACATGTAGATGTATTTCTGATGTATTTGTGGGGAGAAAGGTGATCTCCATGTCTTACTCCTCCGCCATCTTGAAGGGCCCCCCTCCAGTGCCTTCTGATTTATTCAATGCCTAGGACAATGTCTGCGGCATAGTAGGTACTCAGAAATCTTGTGCTTATTTGTTGCTTAACCACGGACCTTCAAAGCTTCAAAGCCTGGTCCCCAAATCATTACTTTCAAAGTTGAGGGTGTTAGCAAGGCTGCTTTGGTAGATGAAGGCCTTTTCAGTATTACTCTTTTATCTCAGCCACACTGTTTAGAACACTGCTTTGTCTGGCCCTGGATAAGATTTCCCTGACTTCTCTGATTCTGTTTCTTCTCTTTTCTGTGCCTTTGGCTGACCCCAAGTTTAGAAAATCTCATAATATAATTTGACCCTCTAGATTTTCTCAAAAGTCTGTCACTAATGACTGAGCTTACTCTGCACTGCTAGAATGCCAGCAGAGTCTGACCTCAAAAGTACTGAGTCTGCTTTTTCCCAATTGAGAATGTCATTCATATTTCTTTTCAGGATTCTTCCCAGCACAGGAGGATACTTCTAGATGTGGCCAAATACACATGACCAGTAAACAAATGTAAACATGCTTGACTTTCACTAACCACTGGGAAAATGATAATTAAAATTAAGAGAAGCCATTTTTCCATCCAACAGACTACCATGAGTTTAAAAAATTGAAAATATCCAAAGTTAGCATGGATGTGGGAAAACTCTCATCTATTTTTGGTGTGAGTGGATATTGATGAACATCTTTAGATATCCAATTAACACGGTTGATCAAGATTTCAAATGTACATATTTGCTAGTTTCCTTTTGATGGTTTTCTGTTGTTTGCCAATTAGTTTTTGAATTTTTGTCTCTTTTTTTTCCCCTGTGTTAGGCTTCTCCAGAGAAAGAGAAACAACAGGAGGCAGATAGATGGATAGATAGATAGAGAAATAGCTAGCTAGCTGTAGCTGTAAGTAAAAGAGGTTTATTATAGAATTTGCTCACATGATTATGGAGGCCAAGGAGTCGCACTATTTGCCATCTGCAAGCTAGAGGACCAGCAATGCCAGTGGTGTAATTCAGTCCAGGTCTGAAGGTCTGAGAAACAGGAACACTGAAGGCAGAAGACAGCTGTCCCAGCTCAAGCAAAAAGAGCAAATTCCTCTTTCTTTTGCTTTTTTGTTCTTTCGGGCCTTCAATGGATTCAGTGAGGCCCACTCACACTGGTGAGGGCAGTCTTCTTTACCCAGTCTACAGACTCAAATACTAATCTCTTCTAGACACACTCTCACAAACACACTGAGAAATAATGTTTAACCAGCTATCCGGGCATCCCTTAGCCCAGTCATATTGACATGTAAAATTAACACATAAAATCTTTTTCTTTTCTTCCTTTCTTTTTTCTTTCTTTCTTTCTTTCTTTCTTTCTTTCTTTCTTTCTTTTTCTCTCTCTCTGTCTTTCTTCCTTTCTTTCTCTCTCTCTCTCTCTCTTCCTTCCTTCCTTTCTTTCTCTTTCTTTCTTTCCTTCTTTCTTTCTTTCTTTCTTTCTTTCCTTCTTTCTTTCTTTCTTTCTTTCTTTCTTTCTTTCTTTCTTTCTTTCTTTCTTTCTTTCTTTCTTTCTTTCTTTCTCCTTCCTTCCTTCCTTCCTTCCTTCCTTCCTTCCTTCCTTCCTTCCTTCCTTCCTTTCTTTCTTTCTTTCTTTCTTTCTTTCTTTCTTTCTTTCTTTCTTTCTTTCTTTCTTTCCTCCTTCTTTCCTTCTTTCTTTTTTTAAAAGAAATCTTGTGGCTGAAATTTGTTTCCTTAAGAGAGTCTTCTTGTGATGTGTGTCCTTCACTTGTTTTCCCCTATGTTCCTTTCATCCTTGCTTGCTTAGTTAGAGAGAGGGAAGCACCTATAACTGGGTTATTTTTTATTTAAAGGACTTTGCTGAGAGCCACCCTCATTCTTGAAGGTCAAAAATAAATGGGAGATGTGTTTCCAAAGAAATGAATTAGCAGATATAGGGAGATACCTCAAGCACAGGCTGACTCTGTGCCATTTTAGAGGGTGGACTGGGTTCTGTTCGGACTGGGTTCTGCTCGGACTTTCTCCTCTTCATCCATAGCATGTCCAGCTCCCAGGTCTCCTTTCTCTAACTGAAGACCCAGGGCTGTCACCAGCCTACATGGGGTCATGTGTGAATTACAAGAGGGCTTTGGGTAATGCCTGCTGGCTAGTGCTTGGGGAGCAGATGCTGTCTTCAGGTGATCCGGGGAAAGGATTTAGCTCTGCTTGTAGAACAGAGCAGGGGCTTCATTCCAGCTCCCTCTGCTCAGCCTCTGGGCCAGGCATCCTTTTGCAGGGCCTGCCTGCACAACCTTCCCTGGCCCTGCCTGCACAACCTTCCCTGAAGCCCTGCAAAGTATGCTGGCTTTGTCTTCAGATCTGACATTGAGGAAATCGGCATTTTGCCTGAGCTCTAAAGACATGGTCCTTAGACTCCCCCACCTCAGTCCAGGCTTTAGAGTTTTGGGCAGTATGTTTTGTTTGGGGCATGGTCATTTCTTTGTTTCATTGAAGACAGAGTTTTCAGAGAAAAGAGTAAAATAAAATCCCTACTTCTTCTACCACGTTAACCAGAAGTTTAATTTCAGAAACATAACATTATAATTATTTGAAATTGTCTTTCATTTTATACTTTTTTCCAATGCTCACTTCACTCATTCACAATTGGCTGTGTTAGTCATGTACCCTCTCTGCAGAGAGAATAAGTACTTAGATTGCTAAACTTACACAGTATTGCTCAAAAACACTTTTTTTCCCCTTGACTTTTGTGCCAGCAAGATCTTTCTCAGCCATCCTGGGTTCTTATACTCTCCTATGTTCCTTTGCAGTTTTCCGAAGAACGCAGCTGTCTGGGAAGGCACACTAAAGGAGTCAACACTTAGATCATGGAATAATTCATCCATTTCCAATAAACAGCACCAAACTGAGCATTAGTTGGTTTCAGAATTCCAGCTGACTATGATGATCGTTTTAGCTAAACTCTCAGCTGCTGGCAGGACTGGTGGAATGGTCTGAGTGACGCTGTGCCTGTTTGTAAGTCCACATTGGGCATGGGGAGGCAGGGAGCAAAACAACTACTTGATTAAGAAATGCTAGTTTGTTGACGATTTTTTTTTTTTTTTGCTTGTTTAAAATTTTTCTTTTCCTGGGTTGTTCGGTCCAACTGGAAAAAACCCGTTTACAATTGACCAGATAGGGAAAGAGTCGGGTGTGGAAATCCAAATTAATTAGAGTTTTTTTCTAACTGATTCTGATACCTTAGGGATTACCACCCTGGGCCACTGGTTTTGTTTGTGGGCAGCCACTGGTGAGGAGAGCTCTTGGGCATCTTTTTGTTTTTCCCGAAGGCTGTGTCTTTGGCCTTAGAACAGTTACTGATGTGCTCACGGCCCTCCTATGAGTCCACCCAGCAGAGTGGCCAGGCCAGGACTTCGGCTCCGTCTCTTGCACGTGGAAGTGTCTCCTACATACTTAGATTTTGTGACCCGGACTCCAGGGTTTGAACAACAGCCCTGTTTGTAAATAGCTTTAAAAGAACACTTCAGTGTCCCCAAGTTGTACTGAGAATTTTTCTCCTGTTTTGTAACTTTGGTGTGTGGGGGGTGGGTAGGTTGGGGTGGGGGGTGTGTGTGTTTCTGTTTAAAGTCCTCAGAAGAGAGTCTTTTCTTGTAAAGATTCTTTGTTTTAAAAATAGTATTCTTTGGTTTCCAATTTGCTTTTTATGAGGAGAAACCATAAAAACATATTCATTTATAAGGAGGAGTGGGGTAAAGAGCATACAAGAAATGCATACTTAACAGAACAGCTGTGACAATGTCTTCGTCTAACCAGCATGGTCCAGCACATTAAAAAAAAAAAAAAAATCCCGGGCGTCCCTGGTGGCGCAGTGGTTGAGAGTCCACCTGCCGATGCAGGGGACACGGGTTTGTGCCCCGGTCTGGGAAGATCCCACATGCCGCGGAGCGGCTGGGCCCGTGAGCCATGGCCGCTGAGTCTGCGCGTCCGGAGCCTGTGCTCCGCAACGGGAGAGGCCACAACAGTGAGAGGCCCGCGTACCGCAAAAAAAAAAAAAAAAAAGAAAAAATCCCAGTACCAAACAAATTACTCTTCAAGGGGAGGAGGTTGAGAGCAGTGTGTACAGAAAGTGTCCAGTTTAGGTAGAAAATGTAAAAGAATTGACCTCTGCCTCAGGGTCTGCTGAGTATTGTGGATAGACCCAGGACTGGGATGAACATCGTCTCAAACATGCTCACCGCCCAGGTCGTCTGTAATTTGCACTGAGGTGTAATTGAAGCTGTTTTCCAAGATGATCAATGTTTCCTTAGCGTAAAAATCGGGGATCAGCACGTGATCTCCTTGGCTGGCTGGGGTTGGATTTCAGCGGAGGCTGAAGAGAAGAGAATCAAGCATCGGGAATATTTGGACCACGTGAAGCCGCTGGGGATCCTACACACCTGAGGCGTTTTGTGTAACAATTTTAACAGTTGCTGCCACGTTGCATCGTAGTCTTACCAGTCTTGCTAAAACATATTGCACTTTTCTGTTTCTTCAAAGCATGATAAATAAAATAAAACCTTTTTTTTATTAATTCCAGTTTTTCTCAAATTCTTTTCCCATTTAGGTTATTACAGGGTATTCAGTATTGAGCAGTGTTCCCTGTGCTATACACTAAGTCCTTGTTGGTTATCTATTTTAAATATAGCAGTGTGTACTTTTTAAATGTTTAAATCAGGAATAGCCTCAAAGCATTGATCAGTGTCTCCAGCTGTCGGCAGAGCTGGTTCCAGGGCCTGTGGAGGTTCGGGAGACCATCCTTTTGAATAGTGTGTCTGCTTTTGGTGGATATTGGTGTTGTTTCCCTGCCTTGTGGTCTGGGGTGCCTTCTCAGTGCCATCAGTGTGTGGCCTGCAGCCCCTGACCCATAGGAGCATCTCTTCTATTTCCTTCTTTGCTGCTCCCAGGCTTCTGGGTGCTGAAAAACCCTTCAAACCAGCTTGTTAAGGTTGTTAAACTGGAGTCTGAGACACCAGCCAAGGCCTGAGAGGACTCAGCATGTACCATCTCTAGCGTGGACCAGAAGAGAGCTATTTTTGCCTAAAAGGTGCCTTTCTTGCTTACTTCTTGATCTCTGGCTGTGTTTTGTGTAGATGAGGGTTTTGGCTAGCATAATTTGATAGATTAGGAATCACTGTGATTTGAAGGAAAAAGATGAATAAAAATAGGGTAAAGGCCATATTGTATTTGGAAGTTGTGTTCTACCCTGACCACGTTAAGGCAGAATCCCCTACAACTGCTTTAACACTGCGTGGCTGGGCCCTAGGAGAGCTGTCAGCGAGCCTAGACTGTTGGGGGACTATAAAACAGAAACGTGGCTCTGGGTGAATTTGGTAGAAGGAAATGTGACTTCCTGTCCTGTTGCTACCTTGGAAAATAAACCGTTCATCACGGATCTGTTTCCTTAATTGTAAGTTGAAATATTTAAAACAGAAAATAAGAGTCTTCTAGCTTAGCATTCTGAATTGTGTGTGTGTTTCTATTTCAAGTCCTTTAAAATACAGGACTCATGGCAGGTGGCCAAATAGTACGCATCGCATCCAGTGCCGTCGTGAGATCAGCTATCAGGACAGGAGCAGCAGAACAAATGCCCTGGGCCTCTCTCATCAACCCTGACCTGATGGAACAGGGCAGGCAATGTCGGAGATGGACACCATTTTTCTGCACAGAAACCTTTTAACCAGCATCCATCAGACAGCAGAGAACGGGGTGGCTTCTCTGCTGGGGCCCCGGAGCTGTCAAAATTGATGAATAAGAATAACTCTGACACACTCCTCATTGGTGTATGGTGGGCTGCCTGAATTTTAAAATCCTCTTCCTTTCTCTAAAAATGTTATATCTCATTCTGTGTGTTCCAAGATGATCTACATTTAATATTTTTCCACCCCCTTAAATCTTGCCATCTACATGCTGATGGGTGGAGGGATATCTCATTCTGAAAATCTCAAGCAACTTTTAATTTTAACAAAACTGCAAAATTCATAAATTTTAAAAGGAAAGAAGAGGGGTGGGGAGGCGTATTTCACTTTCAACGTGTTGTCAGAAATGAGTGAGCTAGAGTCTGGAGACAAAATCTTGGCCATGAAATGATGACAAGATACCCATGATTCTGATCTGTCACAGTGATGATAACAGACAGATTGGTTCTTCCCGAGGGTCCTGGGGGCTTCCTGAGGATGGCGGCTGGTTTGGAACCAGAGCTGAGATTTCCTCCTCTCCTTTTCAGATTGTGTTTGCAGCATGCTAGCCAGACATGGAATCTTAGAAGAGCCACTGCGAATGCTAGATGCAGTCTGTAGAATTCATTGTCTTTTAAATTTGGATATCATTCATGACCACACACATGCTTAGGAAATGGAGTATGCATATGTCATTCAGATGCTCCTGGTACAGTACGTATACTTGTGAAAATGTATCTGTGTAAGGTACTAGAGTCTCTTATAAGGTCCAAAAAAAATCCTGTGTGGATCTGTCCACTTTATAGACCCCAAGGACACCTCTGATCCCTGGTTAGTCAACCATTCACCCACATCCCCAGTGCTCTGAGAGCTTCTGGGATTGCCTGCTAGGGTCTAATTCATATACTGAATTATAATCCTACTCTACCTAAATCAAATCACTGCCTTGCTTTCCTGTTACCTATAACAATAAAGTCAAATTCCTTGCTTGAGTTCCAAGGCCCCTCTGATCTGGTCCATACCTCCCACCTCCTCTCCTGTCACTGTCCTGCCCAATCCCTCTCCTTCTCAGCCGCCCTGGCCTTCTTTCTGTTCCTAGAGCACCAATCTCATTTCCTCAGGGCTGTCGCACTTTCTATTCTCTGTGCCTGGAATGCACGTTTCGCTCTGCAAGACTGGCTGCAGCTTCTTGACATTTATTCAGTTCCCTGACCAAATGTCCCAACCTCCGAGAGGTCTTTCCCAACTACTCCCTCTCCATCACTTATCACATGAGCGTTTTATTTTTCTTCTCACTCTGAGACTGGATCTCTGTTTATCCACTTGCCATCTGCCCGTCTCCCAGGCAAGAGAGCGAGCTCAACGGCAGCAGGGACATTGCCGATGTTTTTCAAGGCCCCCCGGGCAGCCCCGAGAAACGGGCCTGGCACGGAGGGGTGGCTGACTCCATATGTGTGGACTCAGTGACCACACCTGCACTAGCTGCAAAGTGAGAGTCATGTTTTGAGAGTCAGAACGACAACAACAAACTAAACTAGGAAAATAAAATTTCTTCTGAACGATTGTCCCAAATGTCATAAATCTGCATTTCCCGCTGGATTTACATCACTTGTTTTTTTTTTGTTTTTTTTTTTGTGGTACACGGGCCTCTCACTGCTGTGGCCTCTCCCGTGGCGGAGCACAGGCTCCGGACGCGCAGGCTCAGAGGCCATGGCTCACGGGCCCAGCTGCTCCGCGGCATGTGGGATCCTCCCGGACCAGGGCACGAACCCGCGTCCCCTGCATCAGCAGGCGGACTCTCAACCACTGCACCACCAGGGAAGCCCCATCACTTGCTTTTGTACAAACGAAAAAGTACAATTCTCTTATATCCCAGAGACTTTTCTGCATCCATTTACTTCCTCCCATCCCTGTCACCTTGGAAATCACTCGCTCAGCTGGCCGTGCTCTCCTGTCTCCTCTAAAGCCGATTTGCAGCTCCTGCCCTGAGGAAGCCCTTCTCATCAGCCTGTCCCTCCACCTCCGTCCTCACTCCTCAGCACATTTGGGTGCTGGCATGTTCACAGGCATCCTATGTGTGAATTTGCCCTTGCTCATGTCCTTTTCTAGAAAAGCAACTTTATCCTCTGATGTAGAGGTAGCAGGGAGAGGGACAGGCAAGGGTACTTTGTAATCATATTTTCAGTTACTTGAAAGTAAAAAATTGTGATTTTTTTTCCCCCTTTGCAAAAATTTTTTAATGCTGTTAACTGATATCAGAAGCCACCTGGGTCTCCTATTAAATGGGCCTGCTATCATCTTCAGAAAGGTAGTTTGTTGCCTGAAAGAAACAACGAAGTCTTGTTTGTCTACCGACTAAAATTTAAAACACGCAATGTGACTGTAGCCAATCAGAATGGTGTCAACCTTTCCAGTAATGACAACGTGTCCATGGTCCTTGACAGTGGGACGTGAAGAAGGGCACTTACTCCTGTGAATCACAGGGTGCAGGATTTCGGGGGTCTCTGCCGACCTCCCAGCCCAGGACAGACCCTGTGAAGCCATCTAGCAGTGCAGCAGAGCCAGCGAATAATGAGGTCACTCACCTCATCCTTCCTCCTGCCTCTGGGCAGCAGCAAAGCCAACCGACCCTAGTCAAACAGCTTTTACAAGAGCCGCACACACTTTCTCTTCAGTGTTTCCAAAGACAAAACCTTGGCGGGGTGTGTGAAGTGACAACACAGGAAGGCGGTTGTAGGGCCGAACCAACCCTGCTCTCCATTCTCTCTCCCAGGCTCAGAGACCAGCCTGCCTTCCTGTGGTTTCTGTGGAATCGAAATGTTTGCATGGGTTTCGTCATCTCCAGGAGAAGCTAGCTGGTCATGCAGTGACGGCCTCGTCCTTCACCAGGATGCCAAGTGTCGGGGGATGAACCCAGAGACTTCATAGAGCAGGTGTGTCCCCCCATCCTCCACCTGACTTTCTGCACCTTCAGGTTTCATAACTCAACCTGTCTCAGAGTGAGGTGTTATTTAATGGTGTGATAAAACAAGGATACATATTTTTACCATGTTCACACCTGTGGGATTTTGAACTACAAAAAGGCAGCAAAGGGGAAAGAGAAAGGGTCAGTGAAACCCTATACTTCATTTTCATTTCTCAACACCCCTGTTTCTGATACCCAAGCATTTCTTCCTTCTACCATTTTCTTCTCACTGAGTCCTCACAGCTCAAGTAGAAAACAACCCATGGGCATGATTAAAAAGAGAGATTTCCTGGGAGGTAGGGAGTACGACTGGCTCCGACCTCCTGCGTTGGTCCCACTGGGGCCTCACAGCTTCAGTCTGGTGGGGATATACTGAGCGCAGGCCTGCAGCTCACATCCCAGTCGAGTGAGCCCTCACCCGGGATTGGCGGGGCTGTGCACATGTGTGTATATGTGCGTGTGTATGTGTGCTAGGAGCAGCCTCGTGGGATGGGGAGGGTGGAAAAGCCTCAAAATTCAACCTCCAGAGAGGAGTTTTAACTCAAGAGAGTCCCAACTAAAGACTTTTAGTACAAAACTAGAGACAAATGCATCCTTTATCAAAAGGTGTTACCAAGAAACATGTTAACTACTTGTACTTTTCATTCAAACTTAAAGTTAAGTCACAGTTAACAGGCCCTTCTGGACTCTTAACTAAAGATTGTAGCCGGAACAGAATTATCTAGAGCTCCACAAGAAATCTTCCATGTGCTGTCTGTCACTGGCTTTGACAAGCCTGGTTCTACTGATGTTACCATGTCCTGTGTGTCTCTCTGAACTTGTTCTAGCCCGTGTTTATACTGTCTCTCCACACCCCATCTGCAGCCAGTATTTGAACAACTCCTCCTGTCTCTTTCTTCCAAACAGAAAAGAGGGAGGTACCACCAGTGTCCTCTGATGGAGTGTCACGGAATCACGGCTGTGACATCTTAATAGCCGCACTCCATGACAGAGCCAAAGTTGTCCCTGCTTTGCTAAATGACAGGTCAGGAGGGGCACAAAAAATGACTTTCTCTCAGCCTCCTCCTGTCCTGTACTTTAATGCATTTTCAGTCAGATTACTCAGAATTATTAACATTTTATAGTGTATTGGAAAAGTGATGTCAGATCATTTTCTTTTTTCTTTCCTTTTTTTAAAAAAATATTTATTTAGGCTGCGCCGGATCTTAGTGGCGGCACGTGGGATCTTTTAGTTGCGGCATGCGGGCTTCTTGGTTGTGGCTTGTGAACTCTTAGTTGTGGCATGCATGCGGAATCTAGTTCCCCGACCAGGGATCGAACCAGGGCCCCATAAATCAGGAGTGTGGAGTCTTACCCACTGCACCACTAGGGAAGTCCCGATGCCAGGTCATTTGCTAAAGCCTGAGTCTTCCTGCATTTTTATCCCCAGCTCAGCTTTTGAGCTGGTAGCATAAAACCCTCTCAGTTTTCCCATTTGAGAAGAAAGGTAAATGAAATGGGCCTTCAATGTGCTTTCAAGAAGACATGATTTTTAAAGTCACTTTGAACAACTTAGAAATGAGCACAATTGCTTTTTCTATCCCTCATTTGGTTAATAGAGAAAAGGGTTTCTCAAGCTAAGATGAGAACTTCTGGAAGAGTCATGAGCTCTATGGCTCTGGATGTCTCCCAGCTGGTTTTAACAGGCAACTCAGGTCTGGGAAGGGATGGATGGCTAAGTGCCAGCTTAATTGGAACGTGGGGTTCCAACTCCAGCTCCACCACTATGTGTGACCTTGGTCAATACCCTAACATCATTACAGATCACAGTGATAAATAACATCGTTACATTATCAGTGGGGATAACAAGAGTAGCTACCTCATAGGATTACTATAAGGGTTAAATGAGCCCATCCATTTGGTTATTATTCTGGTGAATAGTAATTGTAGGGCAGAGAAAAGAGATTGATTAATCGCTGAGAAACTGGGAGGATGAACAGTTTAATGAAATTCAAAGGCTATTGGAAGAGGGCAATAACTTGGTGGAATTAACATCACATTTTATTTTTATTTTACAAAATCCCTTTGGGGTTCTTGTATATGGAAGGGTGTCTCACTATCCCTGCCACCCCTGTCACTTTAGGCTAGACCATGGCAGCTTCTCCAAGGACTGTATTTTGTCATTTTAAAATTGGTTAGATGGGGTAACTCACCATATTTAAAACCAACCAGACTCATTTTCGAGCTCTTGGATTACACATTATTTTCAAAAGCTTGGGGGAAGTTCTTACCCAAAATGCCCTGGTGAATTCTAGAATTACAGAAATTTCTTCCCAAAGTACATCCGAAGAACCAATTATACAAACTGTCAGTTATAAGATGAATAAGGTCTGAGGACCTAATGTATAACATGGTGACTATTATTGATAACACTGTATCATATAATTGAAATTTGCCAAGAGAGTAGAACTAAAGTGTTCTCACGCACACAAAAAAGATAACTATGTGAGGTGATGAACGTGGTAATTAACTCCACAGGGGAAATCTTTTCACAGTGAATATATATGGAAAATCATCATGTTGTACACTTTAAATATCTTACAATTTTGTTTGTCAATTATACCTCAGTAAACCTGGACGGATAGAGATATAGATAGATAAATAAATAAATAGAGCAAGCAAGTAAGTGAGTGACAAATGGTTCCACCTCCTCTCAAATAGAGAAAGGTCTTTTTTGGCCAAGAGGAGGGAATTTCTTTTCCTTACTTCTCTCCCCAACTCTCAATGCAACCCCAAATCAAGATTATTTAAATTCTCAAACTTACTTAACAGAGTGGTCCCCCAGGGCTACAACCAGCCACGCTTCCGTGTGGAAACACAGCCAACACTTTTTGTTCACCCATTATTGAGTTTCTTTCTCCCCAATTCCTTCAAAAGATGAGAATTAGGTGAGGAAGCAATGTATCTGCCTGTGAGTTCTCCTGTGTCCAAGTTCAGTAGAGGGATGGAAATATAAGGCTTCTTCCCCATGGGGCAAAGATGGGAATGTCTCACTGAAGGAGGCCTCCAGCCCAGAGGAGCCAGAGGCGGGTGCTGACATGTTTTCCTGGCCCCGGGATTGGGCTGTGACCTCCAGGGCCGGCGCTTCCTGCCTGCATCACCATACAGGCTCCAGGGAGTGGGCCTGGCCCCGGGACCATGGTCCTTGCTGTAATGGCCCTTCCTCCACCTCCTTCCACCCTCACCTGGACTGCCTCGTATTTCCCCAGTGCTCCTTCTGCTCAGTGGGGACCTTTCTCTCCACCCTCAATGCAGAAGGAGCCACACCAGCCTAGTGGTGAGGGTGAACTCAGGACAGGCTTTTCCCCATAATTCTGAATTTCCTATGTTTTGTCAGTGTAAACCAGACTCTTAATGCTATTTTAATGTAGTTGTTTTGTGTGTGAATAATATGCTCTTTTTGCCAAACCTCAAGCCCTGGAACTAAGATCTCATAAAAATGCCTAGAGTCCAAAGCTAATAGCTGTTATTCAGCTGTTATGGGGTAAGGCCGAAAAAGTTTCAGATTGATGTTATTCTCACCAAGGCAGCGGTGATACGAAACTATTGAGGGGGGCCCCAAGGCTCCAGATGCCCGGGGTGTAAGAAGCGCCGTGTCCCATCAGGATGTCCTAGTCGCTTTCCCTCCACAGCCCCTGTAACAGCTTCCGCCTTCATGATCCTCAGCTCAGTGAATAGCCTCACCTCCCACCCAAGCTGAAAGTCCTGGAAGTCACCTTTGACACCTGCCCCCCAACCTCTGTCACCCACCATACACATCTGATCCTCGCCAACATTCATTCAACAAGTATTTATTAAGGGCCTGTTGCACGCCCGGCGTTCTGCTGGGTGGGATGACGAAGCGACGCCTGCTTGTAGGATAGAGGGTAGGATCATGGTTAGGAGTGTGGACTCTGAAGCCGGAGGTCGCGGGCCAGTGCTGCCACCATTAGCTCTGTGACCTTTGACAGATCTTTTTGTCTCCCTGTGTAAAATGGGGATAATAATAGCATCTGCTTCATGGTTACTTTTTGACACCTACATGAATTATAATTTCTAATGCACTCAGTGCCTGGCACATGGTAGATTCCATGTGAGTATTTGAAAAATAAAATGATAGAAGAGAGATTGGTATCAAGCCTTCACACAAACAAGTGAAGTGGCAGGTGGGAGAGGGTGGAGGCCCTGTGAGAACCCAGGAGCCTGGGCTGGGATGTGAAGGACGAGTGGGCATCAAAACGTCCATCTCCTGCCACTGTCCTCGTTCAAGCTACGGTCACCTCTCTTCTGCACCACAGAAATGTCCCTTTAAGTGGTCTTCTTTCCTGTTCCCCCCCTCGCCAGACAGCAGCCAGTGGGGTGTTTCTAAATCTTAAGTCTGATTGTGTCGTTTCCTAAATGGCATTCTTCAGTGGCTCCCAAGTTCCCTCAGGTCTATATGCAAGTATCCTCAGGGGGCTTACAAGGCCCTGCATCATTTTCTTTCCACCATTGTCTTGGTCCTCCTTTTCCTCGTCTCTTTAACCCCCAGGAAACACCCTCACACGCTATACTTCAACCCTGCGGAATTTCTTTTAGTTCTCTCTGTAGGCCACAGTCCTTCTCCCCTCTGGACCTCGTCTCTTTTAGTCACATCCACCTGGCATATCTCTCTGCTCTGCCCCACCTTTCCCTGGTGAGCTCCTATCATCCTCCAGACCTCAGCCTCAGCCTCACCTCCTCGGGGACTGCCTTCCCCAGGCTCCTGAGCTGGGTTGGAGCTCCTCCTGTGATTTCCCGTGGCCCCTCCTAGGGCCCTATTGCAGTGTTGATCACTTTATCTATTGATCACTTTACTGTGTAATTTTCCCCTTTACTCTCTGTATTCCTGCCAAGCTCTGGGAGGGTAGAAACTGCCTTCTTGTTCAAGTGTATCCTCTGAATTCAGCACAGTGCCGGGCACATGGTAGGCTCACAATGCGTGTTATAGGTTGAATTTATGTCCTCCCCCAAATTCATATGTTGATGTTCTCACAATGTGACCTCCAGTACCTCAGAATGTGACCTTACTTGGAGATGATATTGTTGCAGATGTAATTAGTTAAAATGATTGGAGTTAAAATATTGAAGAAGAGTGAGCCCCTAATCCAATCTGACTGGTGTCCTTAAAAACAAAAAAACATGTGAAGGGAAAGACATGCATAGAGGGAAAACAATGTGAAGATAATCCAGGGAGAAGACATTCATCTACAAGCCAAGGAAGGCGGCCTGGAGCAGATCCCTCCCTCACAGCCCTTGGAAGGAACTACTCCTGCCGAAACCTTGATCTCCGGCTTCTAGCCTTCAGAACTGTGAGACAATAAATGCCTTACCGAAGCCACCCAGTGAGCGGTATTTTGTTATGGCAACCCTAGAAAACGAAGGCAACATATTTCTTCACAGACTGGGTTTCCAGCTCCTTTAAATGTGCTCCTACAAGTAAAGACTTCGCGTGTGCACAAATATCCCCTAAACAGCTCCGTGTTCCACAAATAGTTGGATCCACAAGAATGGCAGGCCCAGGTGGCTGTCAGTCATCACAGCACACAGCCAATTTCAGCGTCGAACGACCCCTCTCCCTGGGTATTCCAAGATCTTCACCCGAGTGGGCAGGGGAGGTGCTCCACTTGGCAAACTCCCACAGTGGGGGGCATGGGAGCTGACGGGCAGGCAGGTGCTTGTTTTCCTTTCCAGCCAGGAGAAGCAGCTGAGGAGGAACCAGGCAGAGCAAAGCACAGGGAAGCAGAGAAATAAGAGTAGGTGTGTGGAGCCAGAGCTGTGCTCATTCTGGACTCCAGAACCATGCCACTGTCAGGGCAAAGCTGTGCATTAGCCAAAATGTCAGGGAGGAATTTTCCCCCTTTATAAAGAAAGTTCTCCTTCTCCATTTGATTGCAGCCTCTAAGAAGCAATTTTTTCAAATTTCTTCTGACTTAAGAAGTTCAGAGTTATGTTGAGCTGAAGAAACACCAGGATCGTAATTACGGTTATTATAGGGAGTTGTTGTATGCCCATCACCACAGCATCTGGCTGTAATCACATGCTTAATGGAATGCAAGATGATCCATTGCTCATAATGGGCACTTTCTGAGCCAGGCAGCCACCAAGCGCCCACCCTCCCACTTGGAGGCCCAACAGAACAGATGTTTGTGGAAAGAGAGGATGCTTGTGCCTGTCTGGAGGGCCAGCGACCTCAGGGCAGTGCTCAGGGAGAGTCATTCCATAACAAGGTCTTGGAACTCATACGGTTCTGACAAGTCAGGAAGGGCAAGAAGCAGGCTCTTCCCTTACTCTGGGTAGCAAGAAGGGGTTGGGGGGGATCGTGATGCTCACCTCTGATCACAATGAGCCTCACAGATGGTGAAGTGTGAGTATAGGATGTAGACCCATAGTTGCTCCTGGTAACCCCAAGCTCCTGTCCCCATTCTTTAGCAACTGGGATGCCCCAACACACTGAAAAGGCAGAATGACAGTCCCTCTAGTCAAACAATTCCTGAGGTATAATTATCTTAGTCTGCCCTGGCTGCCATAAAAAAACAACAACAGCACTTATTTCTCAGGGTTCTGGAGGTTGGGAAGTGTGAGATCAAGGTGCTGGCAGATTCATTTCTTGATAAGTGCTCTCTTCCCTGGCTTGCAAATGGCCACCTTTGCCTTCTTGCTATATCATCACATGGAGGAGAGAGGAGGCTCTGGTGAGTCTTCTTATAAGGGCACTAATCCCATCATTGGGGCTCCACCCTCATGACTTCATCTAAACCTCATTACCTTCCCAATGCCCCACCTCCTAATCTCCTAATGCCATCACATAAGGGGTTAGGGATTCAACATATGAATTTTGGGGGGGACAAATGTTCTGTCTGTGACAATAATTACACTTGCTCTCTCTTCTCCCTTTCTCTCTCTCTCTTGTTTGTGTGTGTGTGTGTGCCCCCCATTTCTTCCTTCACACCTCAATTTTGAGAGCCAAGAAACCAAAAGTCATATGTCCCTGATCTGGCCTCAACCCTACAGATACGGCCCCTGACTGCTTTTAGTCTCACCCTGACCCCTTTTGGTCTCACCATGCCCCAGGCTACCAGATGCCTCATGCTGGCTTTACCAGGTTTGACTACAGTGGAGTATTAGCTCATGTCTATAGGAGTCCCTTTAGACCGGTGCTATTAGAAACCCCAAGGCCACTTGATTGTACTGTGCCACACATTCCGGGTCTATTTTATTAACTTCCCCAAACATAAAACCCTATGGTCATCTAGCCTCTCTGGTATCATCATACTTGATCTCTGTGCTTCTTCTTTTTTATTGTAGTTTTCTGTGGCTGTCTTGCCTCTGTGATTCCAATGCAAATAAACTTTCCTGTATCCTTAACCAATTCCATATCCAAGAATCTTCTGCATGCCCTAACAGGCATCTCAAACTCAACACTGTCAGCAATGAACTTCTAGCATACTTTTGCCCACCCTATCCCTGTAAACAAATGTCTCTGCCATTGATTAGTTCAGTTGGTGATACCACCACCCATCCAGCTGACTATCCTTCTCCCTCACCCTACATCTTACCTAACAAATCCTACAGTGTTTAATCTCAAAATACTGCATATGTCAGACTAGAAGGCACAAGCATTTAAAATAGAGCCCCCTGGATTTTCAACTGGGAGATAATCTCTCAGACTCAACCATTTTTGAGGGGGGCAAATTTAATCAACAGTCAAATGTCTATATTTAAATTATTAATTTAGCTACACGTGTATATTTAAAATAGCACTTAAGCTATAAAGATATTAATTTAGAAATCAACATCCTCACTCATGTTTTCTGAAAGAGTTTTATTCAAACTCCTCACGTGCAGTTTTGACACCAGGGTTTCTTTCCTCACTGGAGCGTAGAATTAAGATGGTTTTCTAGAGCAAATCATGGTCAATTCTGTGTTGTTTGAGACACAGCATTTTAGAATCCAAATGTGATTCTGTCTCTGGAAACAGTTCCTAAAGTCACAAGAACCCATCAAGCAGCTGGGGTTTTTTCAATTGTGTATTGTAATCCTCACTATGTAATCACTTAATATATTCATTTAAAAGTAATCTTTCAAACGCTTGTTTATAACACCATGCAACAGTTGTAATGTGAGGTCATAATCCCAGGAAAAATTACTGCAGTTCGATTAATTGCCTTTGCCTTTTTTTTGACTGAATCAGTCAGGAGGCCTCTCTTACACCTCAAACCAGCACTGATTCAAGCCATTTCTGGCCAGTGTGCCTTCTCCAAACATAGGGCGACCATATGCCCTGTTAGCCAGGGGCAGTCCTGGTTTAGCATGTTGTCCCTGTGTAGTTATCAATAGGACCATCTCAAAAGTGTCCCAGTTTGATCATTAATCATATCATCAAGTACCAGTTTGTTGTTCCAACTAAGGTAATTGAAAGAACTCCCTAATAAGGATTTATAAAAATTCACATATAAGGTTTGTTTATCTTCTCCATAGGTTTATGTGGGGATGGGGAAGCACTTTGTCTAATATTTAGGCATAAGAGGTGTTTCTTATCAACTCTCACAGGAGCTTCCCAGGTGGTTTCTCTGCTTCCAGCGAGTTCCCCCTCAGTCCAGCTTCTACTGTGCTATCTCTCCCCTGCTTATGACCCTTCAATGGCTCCCCACTGACTACAGGATTATAGTCAAGCTCCTACCGTGGCTTACAACACCCTCATTTTCTGGATTCCCTTTTGCTTCCTAAAACTCATTTCCTGCTTTTCCCTATGTGACAGACTGAATCATAGCCTCCCAAATATATTCACATCCTAATCCCTGGAACCTGTCCATATTATCTTATAAAAAGGGACTTTGCAGCTGTGATTAAATTAAATCTTGAGATGGGGAGATTATCCTAAAATTACCCGGGTGGATCTGATCTACTTACAGTGGTCCTTATGAGAGGGAGGCAAGAAGGTCAACGAGGAAGTAAGGAAAAGGGAGGACAGGCAGAATCACAGGGAAGGGCGATATGATGACAGAAGCAGAGATTGGAGTCATTCACTTTGAAGATGGACAAAGAAGGAGCCAAAAGCCAAGGAATGCAGACCGACAGCAGACGATGAAAAAGAGCAAGGGAGCAGGTTTTCTCCTAGAGCTTCCAGAAGGGATCAGCCCTGCCAACACCTAGACATTAGCCCTGTGAAACTGAATTTGGATTTCTGACCTCCAAAGCTGTAAAGAGAACAAATTTCTGTTGTTTTAAGCCACTGTGTTTGTGGCAGTGGGTCACAGCAGCCATAGGAAACACTATATCCTACTTGGTGCTTTACATTCCAGCCACTTCTGTCTGTCTGATGGTCACCACTCACACCACGCTCTCTCCTGCCTCTGCTAGTTTGCTGCCATCCCTCCTGCCTGGAATACCCTCCCCCTCCCACCCATGTTTCTTTCTCACTCCAGCCCCCATTTGCTTGGTCAAATCCTGTTTACTCATATGACTCAGTGTGGGTGTTCCCATCACTGACCTCCACACCTACATCCACCCAGGTGGGGTGAGCACTCTTCCTCTGGCTCCCATGATTCATTCACATTCCTCTAGCATTTATTTTTCCATAGTTCCCTAAAATTATATATCTGATTGTCATCTCCAACACTTCCAAGAAGGGAGCGTGTCATTTATTTTTCTATCTCCATATTCAGTAGGTGCTCAATAATTGTTTGTTGAATAATTTAAAAAAAGAATTTAAAGAACTTAACAAATATTTCTTATAAGAAACATTGGGTTATCCTTTGCCCATTTCCAAGTGATTTGAGGAAGAGCCACCTATGTTCAATATTCTATTAGGTATCATCCTAGAAGAAATTGTGATTGCTGCCAATTGGAGAAATTCTAGGAATCAAAATGGAAGAGTTCCAGGTCTCTTTCATCCCTCAGAGAGGGCTTTCTGGAATCTTGGCCCAGGGACAGATGTTTAGTGGATCAGAGAAAGCTTTCCCCTCAGATGAACTTGTTCATCAAGGTCCAGAGGCCAGGCTCTAAGCTCCATTGGGTAATGGGGGCCTCAGTTCAAATGGCTGTGTGCCAGAAATGTGTCCTCCCACACTTTAGCCCAAGGGGACTGTGCTTCTTTTTAAACAGGTCTTTCTGTCTCTACACCTTTGCTCACTCGTTTTCCTCCTCTTGGAATGCTCTTCTCTCTCCCTTTCCATGTTTCCATATTTCAACCTACTCGTTCATTGAAGTTCAGCTTCTAAAACGTTCCCAACTCCTAGTTGGCCATTTCACAGTTCAGATGAGAGAATATAAATAATTCAGTCCAATCCATCGCTACCAAAAAAGCTGAAGATCAAGTTTCTCCAAGACGGAGCCAACAACATCTTTCTCTACCAAGGAGAGCACATTTTCAGAGGAACGCAAGCATATCTTTCGAATGGTGGTGAAATCGGCCATATAGGCCTCTGAGCATCCTCTTGTGTATATTCTGTGGCCCATTATGGTAATTTCCTCTCCTTTTTACCTTCCTTGTAACTGGGCGATTATACTGCAGACCCCTGGGTACTATAATTGGCATTGCAATATGAGGCTTCATTTGATGCTTGCAAATTATGAGGCCAGGGCTGAAGCTCTGATGTGGGACTTGCTTCCCCATAAGTCAGAAGAAGTTACATGTACATGAGTGCATTGGAATAAAGAACCTTTTCTCATAATCACAATTTAATATTTAAAAATAAAATTTCAGTTACAGAAAAATAATAGGATCAGGCCCACCATAAAAGGAACAGGAGAACTGAAATGAAGTGCTCTCATAAAAGTTTCATAAAATACAACCACACACATATTACACACTTGGGAGAAATGCCATAAAATTTCTACACATGAAGAGGCAATGTTCCCTTGATCTCTTTTTGTGTTCAACAAGGATTTGTTCTGAATTCTGAAATCCCTACAGGTGAGTGTTCACAGGCATTGCAGCATTTCAGAGGAAAAAGGTTACAATCACTGAGTTGGGAAGATGGGAAACGAGAAATGAGCTCCATCCAGGGAAATCACAGGGTGTTGGTAGGACGACGATTTCCATATAGATGTGTTCTTCCTAATTCAGGTTCTTACAGGAATAAGTAGTTTCAGGAGAATTCAACAACAAGAAAACATGGAGAAAGAAAATATGGTGTGTTGAGGAAGTTTCCTCAAGGTAAGAAGACCTGAGTTCCAGTCTCATTTCACCCTCTAACCCTTTATACAAGACCTTAGTGTCTTCTTCTATTTGTCGTGGAGGTTGAATGAGCTTATTTTCAAGGTTCATTCTACTGTAATATTTTAGTTCTTCTAGTTGAATATTCTAGTTCTGTCACCCAGTGCTCACTGGTGTGTGAGGACTAGTTTAGTGAGGGTCAAAGTCTATAGCCACTGAGGCAAAATCTTTACCTGGAGAATATTTTCCCAGCATTTATCTACATGAAGAACTTAGTGAGACACCAGATCTAGAACCTGGTAATTGGCCCCTGTCTGTTTTGTTGGTCTGAGAAAAATGCATCCTATTCTGCCCCAAAAATCTTCCATGGAGAGTTAACTTTCTCTGTAGAAGACGTGTGTGTGTGTGTGTGAGTGTGTGTGTGTGTGTGTGTGTGTGTGTGTGAGAGAGAGAGAGAGAGAGACAGAGACAGAGACAGAGACAGAGAAGAGAGAGATAGATAGTTATGCTCTGAGAAGCACAATGTTAAAAGGATACATGCACCCCAATATTCACTGCAGCACTGTTTACAATAGCCAAGGCATGGAGGCAACCTAAATGTCCATCAACAGAGGAATGGATAAAGAGATGTGGTGTATACACAGTGGAATAGTACTCAGCCATTGAAAAGAATGACATAATGCCATTTGCAGCAACATGGATGGGCCTGGAGATTATCATAGTAAGTGAAGTAAGTCAAACAAAGAAAGACAAATATCATATGATATCGCTTATATGCGAAATCTAAAAAAAATGGCACAAATGAACTTACTTACAAAACAGAAACAGACTCACAGACTTAGAGAATGAATTTATGGTTACCAGTGGGAAGGGTGGAGGGGCAGGGATAGCTTGGGAGTTTAGGATTGACTTGTACTCACTGCTATATTTTAAATGGATAACCAACAAGGACCTACTGTATAGCACAGGGGACTCTGCTCAATATTCTGTAATAACCTAAATGGGAGAAGAATTTGAAAAAGAATACATATACATATACAAATATATGTATAACTGAATCACTTTGTTGTACACCTGAAACTAACACAACATTAATCAACTATATTCCAATATAAAATAAAATTTTTAAAAAAGAGTGGAAAAAATATTTCACGGAATTGACAAAACCGTGGGTGGAGAAGCGAGGCAGTCCTGAGCCAGAGTCTGTGCGCAGAAAAATAGTAGCCTTAATTGTAAATAACACTCAAATTATACTCTCTTCTCTGCTTTAGCTATAGGTCTGTGTTTTAATGAAATTTATATGGAATAAAGCAATTTCAGGCCCTAAGAAGTTCATTAAATGAAATTATTTATTTATTTTAAAATTATATATGATAAATCCTCCCATTTTCAATTGAGGTCTACTTATTTCAAAAATAGCCAACATAATAAGTTCTGACACAGATTCCAAGGCAGCTGCCCTATAACAAAATGGCACAGAGGTTCCCTTGAATTTCATTATTATGAAATTTGACCCATTTGGAGTTCTACATAAAATAAACTGGTGGAAACAATCTACAATGACAATTCCGAACTGAACTCTTCTTTTTCTAGTCATTTGACCTATTTGGAGGCAGCATGGTAGAAGGCAAAGAGTTCAAGTTTCAGAGTCAGGCAATTCTGGGCTCAAACCCTGGCATTGGCACTTCTGTGTGAACTTGGGTGAGTTCTGCCATCTGTCTCTACTGCAGGGTCCTCATCTATCAAGCAGAGATCATATCTTAGGGAATGGTTGTGAAAATTAGAGATCATATATTTAAGTACACAGTGACCAGCATTTGATAGGAGCTCAGTAACAGTAGCTACTGTTATTCCGTTTAATGGACCTGGCCTGTTACACCACTCCCAGCTACAGTGTGCCCGCAGGACGAGAAAGCACCAGTATATCCTGGATGTGGCCAGGAGAGCAGGCTTGCTACTCACTGAGGTAAAGCATCCTGGAGGAAGCCCTGTTAATACAAACATAGGTGAAAACTACTCTCGGGCACTCACACCCTGATTTCCCATTGTCATGGTGACAGGGATACCTGGGCTCCCTCCCTCCTCTTCTAGCCACACCAGCTTTGTAAATGCCTCCGTCCCCCATAACTTTTTGAACCCTCATTAGAAAGTCTAATGAATGGCCCCTTTTGAGGGAAGTTCTTACCTGCATGAGATGGGAAGCTGGGCTGTGGGTGTCCAGGATCGCTTTCAGCAACACACAAAATTTACAGAGAGCCCAGTCTGGAAGAAGTGCTAATAAAATGTGCCATTGAAAAGCCCTGGCAGCTAAAAAGAGGAGCTGTCACTCTCCAGCGCAGACACGCTCCAACAGCTTCACGTCATTAAAAAAATACAACACAACACAGCAGAAGAAACAAACAGAGGGAGAAATGAAAATGCCTCAGTAAAATCTACGCAGTCCAACAGGATCTCGCCCCTGTCATGAGATTTCCTACCGTTCTGTCCTCACTCTGCTTTGGCTACACCGGTTCTGCTTCAGGCTTCACACGCCCGTAATTCTGGATCTTCGCATGGCTCACTCCCTCGCTACCTTCAGGCATCTGTTCAAGGAGGCCTTCCTGGGCAGCTCTGGGTAAGAGTCCCCATCCTCCCACCCCCTTCCTGCTTCTCTGTCTCTAACTTCTTTCCATTCCCCCGTCGCTACCTCCTGTTCTGCTGCTGCTTCTTCTTTGCACTTACCACTACTGGAACTTTATTTATTTACTTTTTCTTATTTTCTATTGTCTTTCCTACCCACTAGAATTTAAATGTCATGAGAGTGAGGGATTTGTGTCTTGTTCATCGCTGCATCTCAAGTGCTTACAACTGTGCCTGGCATGTAGCAGGTACTCAATATTTGCTACACGAGTGAATAAATAAACAGAGGAGCAAGAGAAGCAAGAGACTGGATTTTCTCTCATACTAGGTCATGACTTTCCAACTCTAGGAGGCTGCAAATATTTTCCAAGTGCAATTAGGATTGGAGTTCTAGTGAATTTCCATTTTCAGTCTACACAAGGACATTACTACTTAAACCAGTTCCTTTTTAGAAGTGATATAGTATTACATTTAGTAGTAGTATGTTTTCTTCTAATTCAAGTTACTCCAGTTTTAAAGCAAGTGTATCTTCAGGTTGGTGGTAGAATCACCATATAGGTCTCTTTGTGGCCATTACGTTAACTTCTCTTTACCTTTTTCATAACGGGTGAATCTTAAAACTGCAGAAGAACTTGGGTTGTCTACCGCAATAAAACCAGCAGCACTGTTAATAAGGGATATTTAAGCCCAAGACTGTAAGCTCAAGGAGGGCAGGAACCTTGTCTGTTTTTCTAAGTGTTTTATACACAGCACATAGCACAGTGCTTGGCACATAATTTGTTGAGAAACTTAACATATGTGATTAAGTAAATAGACGTAACTCTTGTTCTTCTTGGTTACTTTAGCATTGTAGACAGCTAATGAGACTATTGTTTCCTTAACCTTTGCATCTAAGTACCCACCTAGTAAAGTTCTTAAGGCATTGATTCCTCATTATCTTCTCTCCTTCCCCTGATGGGATGGATTCTCACTCTCCCTGGTAGTCATTAAATTTTTCCTGCAGTCTTGGTGCTTGGTGGCTTCGTTCAGTGGATGTTGCTTCTACAACTACCTCTGTTTGTGTCTTTGTCCCCATCTGCTGCTACTTCGTGTTTGATGTTTCACTCTAATCTCCACAAGGACCTCTGAAGATGGAGGATGGTTATGTCTCAACTCATGGACTAAGCTTTCTCAGCCCAACCTTGGATGACACTGCTTCTCAGTAACCTGAGATCTTTGTCTAGTATCTTATATGTAGTCTGAACCTTCAATGTGACAGCACTCCTTTGAGGACTCAGAGTAACTGACGATACCAGAAGATGAATGAAGGCACTACATGACTCATCCTCACTTCACTGAGTATCCCCCAAAACTCATGTCATTTGATTCTCTCCTACCTTAGGGTGATTTCACTCTTTCCCCACCTGGGACATCCTTATCTTACCCATAGGGGTTGGGCAAACTTATTCTCCCATCCTGGTCTTAAAAGTTCTCTTTAACATCTATTCTTAATTCCCTAGAGGCAGTCATGTAAATAAAACCACTATAGTTCTGGAGTTAGAGGCAGGTGCAGATTAATCCCTACTTAGATTTTTGTTATGAACTCTACTTCGTTGACCAATATCCAAATAGGAAAAAGTCAAAATGGGGAACTTTATTACAATTCTAATAATTCTTTTCCAAACCTAACTCAATATTTACTTATTTAAAAATGCTTTCAGGTTCTCCTCTCCTTAAAGGAGTAACAAGCCAAAGTCAATTTAGCTTTATGGTTGTTTTATATATCATCAAAACTCTGAAATTCAGTGAGGTACCTTGATCTTTCCTTTATTTAATGTTTTCACTATTTAGAATAAGAGTTCAATGACTTCCTGAATGATATTCCACAGTAATCATATTCCTGAACTCACCTGCCTCTCTGAGGGTAGGTATTGCCATCACCGCTTCAAAAAGTCAATCTCAGCTAAGGACATCTCTCTATCCACCAGCAGACACCCATTCATCAGCGGAAGACCCAAGTTTTTTATAGAAAATGGGCTTTAACTCATCTTTTTATTATGTAGGACCAAATAGAAAATTTTATTATTAACATATAAGCTAAAATTTTTTCCACCCCAGGATAAACAATGGACTTCATGAGAAAAAATAGAGCATATGGGCCCTAAAATGTTTTAATAGGAAAATGTTTGTTTATTTAGTACCTACTATGTGCCAGAGAGTGTAAGTATTGTTGATTTGAAGACCATTAGCTATGTTCTATGCCCTTAAGGAGTGCAGAGTCTAGTAGAATAGACAGAATTAGTTATGTTAGGGTAAAAGGAATAATTTCCTATTGAATATAATCGATTTATTTCGGACCTCTAATGGAACTGGGAGGATGGAAGGGCCTCCTTGCTTGCTCTGGTCTGTGGGAGGAATGAGACATCCGTGAGGGAGATGGATCAGACACTGAGAATCAAGAGAGGACATTTCCCTACCCACGCTTCCTCCCTCCCTCCCTCCCTTCCTCCCTCTATTGCTTCTTTCCTTCCTTCCTCACAAAAGCCCTCCTCTGCCCTCTGCCAACTCTTTCTTCCCATCTTCCCACCAATGTCTATTCTTCATTTCCTTTCTCAAGCCAGTGGTTTAAGGGAGGGAAGACTCTTCTTTGGATCTTTTGTCCCCAGATGAAAAAAATAATGCCCAAGTCTCTCAGCTGCTTTAAGGTATTGGGTTTCAAAAACATTTTTACAACAGCCCTTCCAAGGACCACTCACCTGTCTGCCAAAGGTAAGTAAGGCTCTGGAGAAAAGATCGCCTTCTTTGTCACAGGAGGGGAGGAGATTGTTTTTCACACACTTGGAGGGCTGCCAGTACGTTTGCTGAGTTTATTGCAAGCCTGTTTTAGGGTGTTGTTGGCTCATTAAACTCAGTTTCTTAATGTACAAGAAACTTGATAAGATCTGATAAGACCATCTGGACTATACTAGGGGCAGTGCTAGCTATTTATACCTCCAAATTACCTACACTTTGAAATAAAATGGCCAGTTTCACTCTGATTAAGTCATATCTCCACCAGGAAATAGGCAAAAAAATTTCTTAGTAGTTTCCTGATCTCCTTTTGCACTGTTTGACTTGAAACATGGTAGTCTCAGATTTTCATATCATATATTTATATAAAGTAACTTAAAATTATAACTGATATTTATGTTAATAAAATCAACTATTGATATATACTGATTTCCTGGTTTGAGCCATTAGTACGTTCTAAATACATTATTGTCATTTTATACACATCATTTTCATTTCAAACTACGACCATGCAAGACAGGCAGTATTATTATTTATCAAATGAGGAAAACTGAGCATCAGAAAAGTTAAGTATCTTTTCCAAAGCCATACAGCTAGTGAGTGGCAAAGCCAAGATTTAAGCATAGATGTATATATTAACACTATCATATGTATATATTTACGTATGTCAGTAAACTATATGATAAATCATCCTCATGTTTATTTTTTCAAGACTGGTTGTAATTAAAATACAGTTTTTTCCTTTTCCATTTAAAAAGCTGGTTTTGGGGAGAGGAGAAGACAATTGCTAACAGATGTCAACAAATTTTTAGAACTGAGAAAGGAGTTTTTATTTGTCATAAAATGTGAACACTGAATATCTATTTAATTAATAACAATGTAATAAAACTAGATTAGGATGCTAGGAGATAGACAATGTCTGGAAGATTAGGGGCTGTAAGTGTAAGAGGCCTAATTCCTCATTGCCCAGAGTAACAGTCAATAGAAAAAAAAAATGTGAATATCAAGAAAAAAAGTTTAAACCTGTGTTAGAAACATGGAGATAAATATCTATCAGAAGACACAGGCAGAAGAGTCAAAAGCAGTCATTCATGTAGTAGGAGTTGAGAATGAGGAGGATTGGAGTCTGATAGTATATTTGACTTTTAAAATTAAAGATGAGGGCTTCCCTTGTGGTGCAGTGGTTGAGAGTCCGCCTGCCGATGCAGGGGACACGGGTTCATGCCCCGGTCCGGGAGGATCCCACGTGCCGCGGAGTGGCTGAGCCCGTGAACCATGGCCGCTGAGCCTGCGCGTCCAGAGCCTGTGCTCCACGACGGGAGAGGCCACAGCAGTGAGAGGCCTGTGTACCACAAAAAAAAAAAAAAAAAAAAAAGAAAGATGAGTATTATCCTGATGCAAAATAAAATAAAACAAATGCATGCACATTGTAGATGACTTAGAAAATATAGATGAATACAGGAAGAACAAAGATCATCTCTGAATAATTTCTCCACCCACACTTAGCCATTAACATCTTATTGTGTTGTCCTTCAATAAATTTTTTTTTTTTTTTTTGCAGTACACGGGCCTCTCAGTGTTGTGGCCTCTCCCGTTGTGGAGCACAGGCTCCGGACGCGCAGGCTCAGCAGCCATGGCCCATGGGCCCAGCCGCTCCGCGGCACACGGGATCCCCCCAGACCGGGGCACGAACCCATGTCCCCTGCATCGGCAGGCGGACTCTCAACCACTGCGCCACCAGGGAAGCCCAAGAGGTATTTTCTTATGTGATTAAAATTTTTTGCATAATATTCAGTTGTTTGAACATTATGTAATTAGCCATTTTACTGCTGTTGAACATTTAACTTTTAAAATGTATTACTTCATTTAGTCATTACAACAGCATTTTGAGTTACTTCTTATTATAATCCTCTCTTTTTTTTTTAAAAAAAAAGGACCTTGAAAAGGTTACATAACGTTATGTTGAAGTCCTAACCCTCAGTACCTCACAATGTGACTGTATTTGGAGATCAGTCCTTCAATGAGATAATTAAATGAAGATGAAGTCATTAGGGTAGGTTCTAGTCCAATATGACTGGTGTCCTTATAAAAGGAAATTAGGACACAAATAGGTGCAGAGGGAAAACCATCTGAAGACACAGGGAGAAGAATAATGGTCATCTACAAGGCCTCGAAAGAAACCAACTCTGATAACGCTTTGATCTTGGACTTCTAGCCTCCAGAGTTGTGAGAAAATAAATTTCTGTTGGTTTAGCTAGCACCACCAGTCTGTGGTGCTTTATTTTGGTAGCCCTAGCAAACTAACACATGTACCTATGGTCATGTCACCAGAGAAGGCTAAATCTGGGTTCAAAATACAGGTGTTTTGAATCCAGATTTCAGATCCCAAGCTCTTTTCCTCATACTCTGTACATGTGCGCACACACACGCACCTACATATAGACACACGTGCATTCGTCTTCCCTGGAAGTCACATTTCCATCTCACCACACACAGATTGATGCTGCCATCTTCTCCCTTTGCTTTTATTTCCATTCTTCTTTGTATGTCTTCTTAAATGTTTCCACTTTCTCCTTCTACTTCTTTTCTTTCTGCTATTCTTTCCATGGAAATTCTCAGGCAGCTTCTTTTCACCGTAAACATCTGTTTTGGAATAGCCACAGATCTTTTTATATCCTGACTTGTAGGTCTGTAACCATCTTACGTTCTGTTTCCTCAATTTATTCTGCAAGGCACATCTGGTTAAGAACATGATGTCACCCAGGGCTCTCAGGTATGAACTGGGATTGATAGAGCAACGAACTCCACAGCGTGATATAATTTGTGATATGAATTGAGATTTGATGTGATCAAAGAAAAACAAAGAATACAGTCATTGGCTTGTGATATTTTTGATTTGCAACTACCATAGTTTAACCTAGTTTCTCCTTGTCATACTCTCAGGGCTTTATTTCCTCTCCCCTCCAAAATCCCACCTTATTCTCCAGGATCCTATGATCAACAAAAATAAGCAACACTCTTCGTTTGGAGCAATTCTTGCCTTTATTTGAGCAGGTGCTAAATAATTATAGACACAGTTAGCATTTAAAGGGTGTGTTTCTTTTCAAGTCCTTAAAGCACATGTTCACATTGATGTTTCCAATGTAAAAACAAATTTCAAAGAGAAGAAACAAAGAGAACAATAAAATTTGAAAATCTCAAATCTTGACTAGTCCTGGTAAATAGAAATGGGACAGGTGGTTCCACTCTCCTGAAATCAATATTTTATTCTCAAGAGAGTGGAAGTCATTCTGGCTTAGAACCCCTTTAGAAATGATGAGGGCTTTGAGCACTTCTTTTTTTACAGTGCAGATATGAGCTGTGTATATTTTCTGGGGAGTCACACAATTGGCAAGCGTGTTGACATCCAGAGATTAGTTGTTGTGTCATGCATCTATTTTCCAGGCTCACAGATTTAAAATATCTTGACAATGACAGTGAGAGTTGATGATGCGGGTTGCTAGACACTGAAGTGTTTTTGGAGTTACTGTTTTTATGTCTTAGAATCTACTTTCTTGAAAGTCTTCAAAAATTTGATAGCATCTCATATTTCCCCACTTCTGCCTAAAGGCAGAGAGAGGGATGTAAGTGGCCTCTCAAGACTCCTTGAGCCCTAATAGTCTACGTTTGCCGCTTGTCCTGCAGGCCACCAGATGGTGTTAACCATTAACCACAGGAAGTTCTATGGCCCCTTGAAAATAGTAATTAATGAGAGGCATAGCTAAAGTTGTTAGGGGATCTGTTTACCTTTTTTTCCTCAGTTGCCTTAAATGTGTCAGAATCAAGTTGAAGGATGTCTATAATACCCACAGAATGGATCCACAAAAGCTCTAATTAAAGAGGATATCATTGTTCTCTCATCTCTTCAGTTGTACAATTTCTAGTGAAGGTAAGTCTGTGAAGACTCATTGATGTGATCTAAAGAGCTGTGATTGCAAGAACATAAACCTCTTTAATCTCAAATTTGAGTAAAAAACCACCACCAAGTTAGGAGAGTGCAATTCTCCTTCTTTTAGCTGGGTAGATGAAACGTAACCCATTAGAGTTTTCCTTAGAACCCACTTGGATGTCCAGGAAAAGTAATATGGAACGTCCAAAATGTGCATGGGTATATAAAATAATGAGCATGCTTTGATGCATTTCAGTTAAGTTAAATTTTTTCACTCCATTGTATGTGAAAGTAAGCTTTGACCTCGAAAATATTTCTGGATTTTATTAGGACTGCTTTTTTTTTTTTTCTGATAAAGCTCTATCTTTTAAAAAATTGCAATTGTATAAAGATGCAGAGAATTGAAACTTGCATTGCAGGAAAATCTGAGCAATTGCATGATTAAACAGTTTCCTCCTTCTCTAAAGACATGGGAATAATAAAAATAGACCCTGGAATCATTTCATGTAACTTCTGTTCATTCAGACATTCGATCGTAGTTGTGTTTACTTTGTTAACGAATTATTTATGTTATCCTAATTTTATTTTCGCCTTTAGATTCCAAGTATTATATGAACAATTAAGAGCTTAAGGAAGTACTATTTATGCAATTTAAAGCAAACATCTCTCTTCTAACATTTTTTCATAAAGCACAACATTGTAATATTTTATTCTCCCGTTGCTCTATTTGCTGTCATTTTTATCCACGCGATCTCAAGTCCACACTGTGTGGGTAAAAGGTAATTCAACATTCTGGGACATTCTCTTTGTATTCAACTTCATGTTAGAGTGCCTGGGGGGATACAGATGATGTTTAAAGCCCTCTAGTGCTTACCAATTGGCCAAAATTAATTTTATTCTCTATGTTTCTGGCTTGGATATATTGAGTTTCATTGGGCAAAAAAGTGCTGTTGGTAATGCTCAGAGTTTTATATTTTCCCTTTTAGGCTGGTCCAATTTAGGAAACGGAATCCTCTAAAGTCATAAGTAGAGATGCAAAAGCCTTCAGTTGCTTCTATGTTACTGAAATCTTGAGGTAAGATGCCATATATTCTAGCCTTTATGTTCTCTTAAACTCTTGTGTTTCAGGTGTGTCAAGCCTTGTCTTCTATATAACACTTCAACATTTGAGGTCGGAGCCTCCTGTTTCTTTTGCGTTCTTCTCTCTGAGTCCCTACTAGGTGCCCAAAAGTACTTAAGTGACATCAACTGTTAACGTTTGATGGCAATCACCATTGCCAGACAGTTTGGTATTACAGTCAGTAACATCGAGTCATCTTGACCATCTGTATTTCCCCAAGGCAGTTCCTAAAGCCCCAGTGATTTATTTTATGTGGTAAGGCAATTCATTCAGTTGTTCTTAAGCAATTCACTTTAATTTTCTTAATTCAAGTAGAAGTCTATATTGGTCTTTTTTTCTCCATGTTCACCATTCTTCCCAAACGTCTGTCTGTATCTTTGTATACTTCTGTATCTTTTCAAACTTCTGTATCCTAAACTTCTCTATCTTCCTGAACATCTGAACCTTTGACCTCCAGAGGGTGTTGCCTTCATTCCTCCAAAACAGTTGCTGGGTACTGTGTGCTCATTTGCCTGGAGTTCCTGACCACAGTGAAGCCACCTGTATTTGTTTTGGATGCCTCGCTGCCCAGACCTACATGTTTATTATATTTATTCCCACCTGAGTATACCTTGCAGTGGTTGGTGGGAATTGGGGGACCATGTTAACCCTCATGTATATTCAGTGAAGTCAGAGAAATCACTCCTGAACTTAGCCTAATCAAAAAGGGGAAATTATTGGAAAGACCCAGGGTAGCTCTCAGAGAGGAAGAACTGTGTAAACTAGGAGTCAGATTAGCTCCTGCAGCAACAGGTCTAGAATCAGGGGCTAGGTAACATCGCGTACCCTCTCCTTCCCACATTTTTTTCTCCATTTCCTTTCTACATCAGTTTAATTCTCTCCTCCGACATACAGGCTTTCAACCTGTAGTAAAAACATGTGGTAAAAATATGGCTGTTCCAGATTCATATCCTTCCAGTTGTATAAAATAAAAGGGAAGATCCTGTTTTTAAAAAGCTAAAACCTGGAGAGGGGAACTCTAATGGCTGAGCTTGACTTAGCTGTTCAGCTGTGGACTAGTTACTAGAGTCAGAGCAATGGAGTACTATCATAGGCCCTGTCTTGGTCACATGCCCACTCTTATGGCCAGGGCAGGTGGGGCAGTCCTGTGATAGACAGACCCTGCCAGAACCACAGGGTGAGAGTGAGGGAGCAGCTCTTCCCCCAAACAGGGATTAATGTTGACAGTTATGGACAGAATTATGTCCTTCTCAGATTCATAATTTGAAGCTCTATCCCCTAATGTGACTGTATTTGGACATAGGGCCTTAAAAGAGGTAATAAAGGTAAATGAGACTGTAAGGGTGACCCTAGTCCAATATGACTGGTGTCCTTAGTATAAGAGAGAGAGAAATGCCAGGAATGTGAGCACACAGGAAAAAGCCAGAAGGTGGTTGTGGCAGTCCTAGCAGACTAATACACTGTCCTAGGTTAGCAAACAATATCTATGACGTGGTACCTACCACACCCAGCTCCATCTTGCTCTGAAATTATCTTACAAAAGAAAGTTAAGGGCTTAGGAAATTAGCCAACTAGCTTTATAAAGAGATGCTCGCAGATTGGATGGGGTTGTCACCTGACCCAAGGGCAGCCCACTCCTAGGCTGGCTGGGATCCCTGTGTGTGTATGTGTGGGGGGTGGAGAGGGGTTGGGCAAAGGTTATTAGCTAAGTCATTCAGATTAGCTCCTCCTAGGATGTGGGTCATGGAAGACTGGTTTATTCCTAGCAAGAAAACAGCAAAGACTCTTCTGAAGAGGCAGAATCGCCATGAGAGAGAAATGGAGAGTAACAACTTCCTCCCGTGACCTCAGATCGTGACAGCTTGCCATTGGGGGTGACCAACTTGTCCAAATTTTCCTGGACTTCTCTGGTTTTGACTGTGAAAGTCCCATGTCCTGGTGGGTTTTCTGATTCCTTATGGTGGCTAAGTCAGCCTCTCTTCTTTTAACACTAAGAGTCCAATTATGATTACAACTGTTATAATTTTTTCTGACTGTTATCCTGGGGAAATAGATTTTTTTTATTAAAAAAAAAACAAAATAGTGTTCTCTGTGAGTGAGTGAACTCGATATCTAGCCCTGGAGAGGAGAGGCAAGGAGAGAGAAAAGGACAGGATGTGAATGTGGGGGAGACCACTGAGGGAGTGGGAGTTGGTGATGTAGAGGGAGATATGATTAGCAAGAAGAAGTATAAAATGAAATTAAAGACCAAAATGAGCTCTTTGAATATCGCCCCAGCGTTCAGTGCCTGTGGGTAAACATGGGGGCTAGTTTGCCGTAGCTGTAGACCTGTGGGTACAGAATGGCCATTTGCCTCTCTTTCCCCTTGATTCACCTTTACTTGATTCAAAAGGAAATTCAGGTTAAATAAAATCATCTTCTACATATGGCCACATAAAATTTCTTTTATCACTCTGTGTTTCTGTTTTGTTAAACTTTTCATCTTTAAAAGATGTCTATAGTTGTTACACTTATTTTAAAAAAATCTACCTCTTAACTCTTCAGTCTAGCTTCTCCCTTCACACTTCTGAAATCATCTTGTCCGTCTTTATGATGACTTCCTAATTACTAATTTGTATGGCTTCTTCTCCAACTGATCATCCTTTCGTCATCCTTTCTAAGATTTCACACTGCTATTTTCACACTTTTGAAACTCGCTCTTCCTGTGGCTACCGAGATCCAACTTTCTTACGGACCTCTCTCTATATGCCTTTGCTGACTCCTTTTTTTCCTGTTTCCTGTAAATATTGACACTGCCAAGGGCCTTCTTGATTTTTTTTTTTTTTTTTTTTGCGGTACGCGGGCCTCTCACTGTTGTGGCCTCTCCTGTTGCGGAGCACAGGCTCCGGACGCGCAGGCTCAGCGGCCATGGCTCACGGGCCCAGCCGCTCCGCGGCATGTGGGATCTTCCCGGACCGGAGCACGAACCCGTGTCTCCTGCATGGGCAGGCGGACTCTCAACCACTGCACCACCAGGGAAGCCCAAGACTGTGTACTTTTTGATGATAGGAACCATATCTTTTCTCTTTTTATCATCAACATCTAACCCAGTGTCTGGCACATGGTAAGTGCCCAGTGATTAAACTATCTCTGCTTCCACCTTTGCACCCCATCTCTATTAGTTTCTTATTGCTGCTATAACAAATTAGCACAAGCTTAGTGGCTTCAAACAAAATAAATTTATGATCTCACATTTCTGGAGATGAGAAATGTAAAATGTGTTGGAAGAGGCTGAATTCCTTTTAGAGGTTCTAGGAAAGAATCCATTTCCTTGCCCTTTCCAGCTTCTGAGCTGCCTGAATGTCTTGGCTCATGGCCCCCTTCCATCTTTAAAGCCAGCAATGACGGACAAGTCTTTGACATCGTCTCACTCTTGACTCTGACTCTCCTGTCTCCCTTTTTCACTTATAATAAGGATCCTTGTGGTTACATTGGGCCCACCCAGACAATCCAGGATAATCTCCCTATTTCTCCCGAACTGATTCTCCACCTTAATTCCCTTTTGCCATGTGACATAGCATATTCAAAAGTTCCAGGGATTAGGACACGGACATTATTCTGCTTGCCACACCCTACTGTATATTTACTGCTGTTCTTTTAATTTTTATTTATTTATTTATAAATTTAGTTATTTTATTTTTGGCTGTGTTGGGTCTTTGTTGCTGCATGTGGGCTTTTCTCTAGTTGTGGTGAGTGAGGGCTACTCTTCGCTGCGGTGCGTGGGCTTCTCATTGTGGTGGCTTCTCTTTTTTTTAATTAATTAAATTAATTATTTTAACATCTTTATTGGAGTATAATTGCTTTACAATGGTGTGTTAGTTTCTGCTGTATAACAAAGTGAATCAGCTTTACATACACATATATCCCCATATCCCCTCCCTCTTGCATCTCCCTTCCACCCTCCCTATCCCACCGCTCTAGGTGGTCACAAAGCTCTGAGCTGATCTCCCTGTGCTATGCAGCTGCTTCCCACTAGCTATCTATTTTACATTTGGTAGTGTATATGTGTCCATGGCGGTGGCTTCTCTTGTTGTGGAACACAGGCTCTAGGCATGCAGGCTTCAGTAGTTGTGGCATGTGGGCTCAGTAGTTGTGGCTTGCGGGCTCTAGAGCACAGGCTCAGTAGTTGTGGCTCACGGGCTTAGTTGTTCCGCGGCATATGGGATCTTCCTGGACGAGGGCTTGAACCCATGTCCCCTGCATTGGTAGGCTGATTCTTAACCACTGTGCCTCCAGAAAAGCCCCTACTGCTGTTCTTTATAATTTTCTGTCTTACCCATGTCAGCCAGGATGAGAGTAGGATATGTTGTTGTTGTTCACCGTTGTACATCCGGTTCTTAGAAAAGTGCCTGGCACATAGAGAACTTTCAATAAATATTTAGTGAATGAAATCAATGCATGCATGCATGCATACATGAAGCACTCTTGCTCTATCCAGGGCTGGAGGGTGTTTATGAGGTGAAGGAAAATGGAAGACCAGTGTTAAGTAGAGTGCCTGGATTTATCACAAATCTATTTATTTATTTATTTATGGCCTTGCCGCATGTCCTGTGGGTTATTAATTCCAGAACCAGGGATTCAACTCAGGCCACCGCAGTGAAAGCACTGAGTCCTAACCACTGGACTGCCAGGGAATTCCCACAAATCTATTTTTTTAATGCAAGGAGTTCTCTCATCTTTATCATTAAATGAAGAGGCTCATATCAGCCTCTAAGGACAGTTCCTAAGTCAACATGACAAGTTTTTCAGGGAGTTATAAGAATTTGCTTTAAAAATACTTCAGGAGATGAGAGTGTCCTGCAGCAGGCAGAGTGGGGGCCCAGGCTCCCACAGACTCACTCTGTGAGCTTCAGGGCCAAGAGAGTAGAGGAGCGTGTCTTAAGATAGATATATATGTATATTTATACATATACATATACATATGCGGCATGTGGGATCTTAGTTCCCTGACCAGGGATTGAACCTGCAGTGGAAGGGAGGCGTCTTAACCACTGGACCTCCAAGGAATTCCCAAGATTGGTATATTTTAAATGCTCCCTCATTAATTTTTTGTGGAGAGGGCCATGGAGCTGACTAAGACAGTTTATCTATGTACGGTACACACATGCACACAACTAACAATCTCGAATGCCAAGACATTCCTCCTCCACCACTCATCTTCCTTATTTGACTCCCAGACCCCTGGCAGTTAGATCTCCAGGCAAGAGTTTGAAAGAGAAATCTCAGGGCATCTAATCAATCAAAGAAAAAAGACCTACAGATGGTGAAATTGGAGAGCATCAAGCTGTCCAGATAAGTCCTCTCATGGGAAGCGGTGGGTTGACAACCCCTCCCACCTTCTTAGGGACACAGATTGATTTTTTAACATCTCTGTCTTAAACATGAGTGGACAACAAAAAACTCTCTTGCTTCTGGGGAAAGCTCTGAAATGAAACAGAGACACCCAAATAAAAAAGCAGCAAATGCAGCATGTAGTCAACAAAAACTATATAGAAAGGAATAATATATTTAAAACGCTATCAATAGCCTCAAGAAATAAGAGAAGGGATTGCATCCAGAAAATAAAAAAAAATAGGACGCTATAAAATAGAAACATTCAGGAAACATAAAAAGAGTTTTTGGAAATTAAAAACATGTTAGCAGTTGAAAAGCTCAATTGAAGGGTTGGAAGATAAAATAAGGAAATTCTGAAGAAAGTAGAGCAAACAAAAAGGCAAAGAGATAAATGATTAGAGGAAAGATTGATGAATTAGAGGACCGGTCCAGACTGTCTAACATCTGAATAACAGGATTTCCAGACACAAAGAACAGAGAAAAATGAAGGGAATAAATTACCAATAAATAATTCACAATATTTTCTAGGCCTGAAAAACATCAGTTTCTTGATTAAAAGGGATTTGAAAGGGATCCCTGCCGAGCACTATAAAAGAAAAAGATGCAGTCCAAGGCACATCATCATAGAATTTAGGAATACTGAGGATGAAAAGAAGATTCTACAAACGCAGGATCTCTGATATGCTTCAGACACTTACAGGGTATCAGGAGTCAGAATGGTTTTGGACTTCTCAAAGCAACGCTGAGACTAAATGACAGTAGAGCTAGAAGATGGTAGAATTCTGAAGGAAAATTCTTTCTGACCCAGACTTCTGTGCTGACTCAAGCGCTTCACTCAAGTGTGAAGATAAAATAAAATTTCTGCTTGCAGACATACAAGGTCTCAAAACATTTCCACTTATCATTTCTTAGGAAGCTAGTAGAAGATACGGCAAGTACAAAATGGGAGCAAACCAAGAAAAAAGAACCATGGGATATGATAGAAGAAATAGAAGATACAGTGCTGAAGGACTGGGGGGACCCTCAGTTCACTGGGCAAGGGTACTCAGCAGCCAGTGTGACTCAGGAGACCAGGTTAGGGTGGCCATCACTGTGACACCTTAATCCATTGTCTGTATGTTTAACCTGACAATGCCAGAGTGCGCCAGCCCAGATTCTAATTTGCCTTTGGCTTGTCTGAGCCATGTGCTGATGAGTTTTTTCTCCTCTTTCCATGCTCTGCTGCTGAATCAGCTGAGGATTCTCTTTCCTACACTTTGGGTTACTCCAGGTGCTACAGATTGGCCATGGTAGAAGCCGAGAGAACAGAATGGACCCAGCATCTGGTATACACTAGACCCCTGCCAGATGCTCTGAGTACGATTGACCTCATTTTTCCAGAATTTCCTAATGGCTTTGCCCACTGAGTGCCCCATAAGGGCCTCTTCTGATTGCTCAAGGAAGCTGACATCTATGACCTAGAGAATCTTGAGTCTCATTTTACAATGCGATATAATTGGCTTTTTCCTTACACATCTAAGTTGGTGCTTTTGCTACTCTTTTTTATTAATCTAATTTCACTTTTATTAATATGTAAAATTATTAATAATAAAATATTTGTTTGAGGGAAAAATAATTTTTTCATCCTTGGGCCTTGATTGGTCCTTGCAGCAATATAAGAGTTGAGGACATGACTGTATGGGGGATAAAAGAAATGGCCTTGGCTTGTTGATGATTAGACTGAGGACTGCCTAAAAGAGATGGGTGATAGGAGCAGATACGATTAGTGGTCAGCTATTCCTGCAAGAAGATCACTGGGCTGAGGTGAGCATCCTCATGGCCGTCTCCACAATTATCTTATTAGAGCTTATTCCGATTTTCCCTTTGATAGGATTATCCTAGCCATTAAGGGCAGAAGGCTAAGATTCAGGCCAATTTCAATTGTAGTCACAGACTTTGTCCTCCAAAACCGTCTGTAATTTTCCACTATCTCTGAACTTTAAGGATAATAAAGACAGTATGGGAATGGCTGTACATAAACAATTCTGATTTCTTAAAGTTAAGCGAATGTTCTGTGCCCTTTGCAGCATCTTGAAACCCTTCCTCAAGTGTTCACAAATTTCTCTTGTCTCTTTTAGTGGCTGTTGTCTGTAACACTGATCTTTTCCTGAACTATACTGTTATTTATTTTTTCTTTGCTTCTTTTATTAGACTGTGAGTTCCTAAAGGGCAGCAAATACCTTCCTCTCTAATTAGTCCTTTAGTTTCTACATTACATTGCTTTGGAAAAGTAGGACCGCCTTCCATCTCTTGAGTCCTTGTTATAATCTAGGTCAAGCCCATTATAACTGTCTCACTGCATGTGTACAACAGCTCAGTGAGGAAGGGCAGATTATCATCTCCACTCTCTAGATGAGAACGCTGAGGCTTGGAGGGCTGAATAAAGTGGTCCCTCAGAGAGGGAACAGCCCAGCTGGGAATCGAAGCCATGCCTGTCTGATTCTGCAGCTTGAGCGACTAAGCCCTACATTATTCGAGCTAACCATTCACTTCCTTTTTGTTTCAGACAGAATAGTTTTCTTTCAGCCTTAGGAAGGTAAACTCGGGAATTTGTCACAAAAGGCCATGAATGTTGTTTTTCTGTTCATTTCTGCCATTTCTTATCTATTACAATTTTTCCTTTTCACTAACTGAAGGGGCTGGGCTGGGACAGCAACAGAAATGAGGGAAGACTGAAGGGTCTTGGGGAGACCCAGAGTTTGGGGTCTGTGGCAACAATCAATATGCTAATCACCTAACAATCCCCAAACAATTTAACATGAGTACTTCCAGCATCCTGGGACCCACACTTTCCGTTTCTGTTCCCATGCAGTGGGGGACACAAAAGCACTCTGTTCAGGTTAGCAGGAGGCCTGGCAGAATCCCAGCCCCACTCTGTCCCCATGTCCACACCCTTGTGTGGCCCCCTCGCCTGTCATTCCTCTGGATAAAAGGGACCATGCCTCCCAGCGGTGGGGTATGCCCACCATTCCCAGTTGAGGTTATGAAACCTGCTGTCTCAAGGAAGGAGAAAGAATGAAAATTGTTGGGTAGGGGGGCAATGTGGACAGGAATAAAGAGAAGCGGGCTGAAGGCTGATAAATGGGCAAAAATAATGAGTTAAAAAACTGCCTTGCTAGCAAATGGCCAGAAATCTGGGAAAAGGAGGAGGAGGGTCCCTGTGGAGATGGGAGGTAGGCCAGAGAAAGGAGAGAGGGAATGGGCCACAGCCATCTCCAAATTATTTTTCCTGTATTGTCGTTTTAAATGTTTAAATATTTGATACATACAGAGGAATATGTACATATCCCAGGTTATTTTTAAGCTGTTAGAATTTCATGTCTAAATAAAGTGTGAGAAAGCACACAGTAGGTAAGACAGGCTCTCTTCCTGGGTGAGAATGCAAGAGGGGAGATATGTCTTTAACTCGAGTGGAGCATTGAACAATTGCCCCTTGACTGCTTGAAAGAGTATATTGCAGTTAAAAAAATTATTTTTAGGGAAGTGAACAGCTTTGCCCTGTTTTCAGGGCTCCCATTCACATCCCCTCACAGCTGAATTGGAGAGATGCTTTACATTCAAGCCCTTCTGCAGGGAAACAGGCATTTAAAAAAAAAAAAAATTAATTAATTAATTAATTTTTTGGCTGTGTTGGGTCTTCGTTGCTGTGTGCAGGCTCTCTCTAGTTGCAGCGAGCGGGGGCTACTCTTCGTTGCGGTGCGCAGGCTTCTCATTGTCGTGGCTTCTCTTGTTGCGGAGCACGGGCTCTAGGCGTGTGGGCTTCAGTAGTTGTGGCATGCGGGCTCAGTAGTTGTGGCTCATGGGCTGTAGAGCTCAGGCTCAGTAGTTGTGGCGCACGGGCTTAGTTGCTCCGGGGCATGTGGGATCTTTCCGGGCCAGGGCCCGAACCTGTGTCCCTTGCATTGGTAGGCAGATTCTTAACCACTGTGCCATCAGGGAAGCCCGAAACAGGCTTTTCTCTTGGTCGTAGTCTTAATTGATATTAAAACAATAGAGCACTCTTTGCCCTAAATAACTCTTCTTAAAAATTAGATTATGTAGCAAGAGGTTAACTCAGGGAATATTATTTGCAAAAATCCAGTAACTCTAAAACTTAGGACATCTGTCAAGAGCGATTTGCCTGAAAATGAGCCTGACTAGGATTTGGTACTCACTGGTGGTACCTCATTGATGACAACCCAGGTGTTTTCTACTCTTATTTTTTGAATTTCTTCCCCTGATCTCTGGGACTCTTTGCTCAGGCCCAGATAACAAGGATGGAAGCACATAGGAAGCTGAGAATAAGAATGTCAAGTTCTTGGTCTCTATGTGCCAAAGTCCTCCGCCCAAACATGAGATAGGAGTGGTTTGAAAGAAGATGAAATTGGGCATCACTGGTCCCTGTCATGAGCAGATGAAGAACCTCTAAGCTGGAGAAGGGGAGAGAGTTCAAGAAGGATTGAGAAAGTTAGATTCCAGAACAGGGCTTTGCAGCCTGTGCCCCAGATTGAGCCAAGTCATTGGTGAGATAGAGGAGGATGAGAGAAAGGCCACAGAATTCAGAGGTTGCTCTGGTGGAGACATCCCGATGCCTGGCTTTTGGTCTGGAATTCTCTCCTGCAGGAATATACTCAATAATGCAATGGATTTAAATATAAACATGCCATTTGTTTTCCTTTTTAACGGGGATTGTGGAAATAGAATTTAGAAGGATCTTTGTGTTCATGTGATGAAAACCATACAGATAGTACATCTGTATGTGAAGGTGCATGTTTTATGAATCCTAATATGATAATAAACAATGCATTTGACTACGCTAGGGAAAAAATAAATTACCTTTTTAGTCTCTCCATTGACAAATCATATCACAAAAACCAAGTATGAGTCAAAAAAGGCAAGGGAAAAGTAGCATAGAGGTGACACGGACGATTACTGACCAAGAATACTTGTTACCTTCCTGGATTTTCTGTTCGTGGTAATTGTCAGCTTTGTAAAGTTAGTGATTTGTTGTGAATAAGTGTTCATGTTTGTATCTAATTTTTAGTGTATAATTTTGTATTGCATTCTTTTTCTCAAAAAGGGCCTCCAATCTGCTGCCCACGTAACTGTATTAGTTCCTGAAACAGATATAGGAAAAAAAAAAAAAAAGAATAGACATCTTTGTGCAGTGAACTCATGTCTCAAAAATGCCCTCATGAGCATCTCAATATGAGATCTTGAGGGATGCTGGTCTCTAGGTCTCTTTTCTGTGTGATGTGTTTGGTTTGGTATTAGCAGGAGGGCCCCTAGACTGTGTGGGGCTCCAGGCAATTTTTTTTTTTTTTTGCAAGGCCTTTGTCTATCTAAACAATTTGATTAAAAATTTATTACAAAATCCATGGGCCTCTGTCAGGCATAGGGAAAAAAGAGGTGTTCAAGTATTTGTTTATTGTCTAATTGGTGCACATAAAGTTTCTTTGTAGCATCCATTTCTTCCTATTTAGGTCCAGGAGCTGTTTCTTCCAGTTCTTTATTATCAAATGTATCATTTCTGGCTTCTTTCTTTCTTTCTTTTTTTTTGAGTTTCCATGTTCAATTTTTATTTTTTAAATGTCTTTACTGGAGTATAATTGCTTTACAATGGTGTGTTAGTTTCTGCTTTATGACAAAGTGAATCAGCTTTACATATACATATATCCCCATATCTCTTCCCTCTTGCGTCTCCCTCCCTCCCACCCTCCCTATCCCTGCCCTCTAGGTGGTCACAAAGCACCGGGCCGATCTCCCTGTGCTATGCAGCAGCTTCCCACTAGCCATCCATTTTACATTTGGTAGTGTGTATATGTTAGTGCCACTCTCTCACTTTGTCCCAGCTTCCCCTTCCCCCTCTGTGTCCTCAAGTCCATTCTCTACGTCTGTGTCTTTATTCCTGCCCTGCCACTAGGTTCATCAGTGCCATTTTTTTAGATTCCATATATGTGCGTTAGCATACGGTATTTGTTTTTCTCTTTCTGACTTACTTCACTCTGTATGACAGGCTGTAGGTCCATCCACCTCATTACAAATAACTCAATTTCATTCCTTTTTATGGCTGAGTAATATTCCATTTGGCTTATTTCTTATCTCGCAACTAGAGATGATGTAGCAATGCTAGTATTACTCACAAAGCTGGAATCTGTTTGCACCGTTTGCAGTATTACCTCTGCAATTCTCTGCTACCTTTGATTCAATGCTGATCACACCATTACTCATGATGTCACATCACCCATCTGCCACCCATGAATACTGTCTTCCAGTGAGACACAGTGAAGTTGTTACTATGCTTTGTTGATGGTGACCACAAATGCAGGTCTCACCCCAGTTGTGCAGGGAAATGTGAATGATATTTATTTTTCTGGTCATGGTCAATGTACTGTTTGGAATTTTAGGGCATGGATGTAGAAGTCTTTAGACTATAATCAGTGCACTTCTAGCATGTGATCTGTCTCAATGTTGACCACACTGCTGCTTTCCAGACACTGCCACGAGCTGGGAAAAGACGTGGGGGCCTGCGGGTAGAGCAGGAAGGGCAGTGCCATCTGTACAAGCAATGTCCCCTGATCATTTGGCATGATTAAAACCATCCTGGGTTAGCACAACCGCACCAGTCAGAGGTGAGAGGCAGAAATCAATCGGAAAGGCAATGGGTGTGCTGAGCAATGATTTTAAAGCCCCCAGAGGAGACAGGTGCAACCAGTTCCAGGGGACTGCCTGACACGGCATACAGAGCTTGCAGAAGGGTTTGGATGGTCAACCCAGATGCCAGAGTGTGGAGTGCACAGGGTGAGGCATTCTTGCCACCACGGGAAAAAGATGCCTGCTGCCTCCAGGGGCTGTGCTCATGGGCAGCACAGCAGTCAGAATGTAGTGGGGTGAGAATCAAGGCATGGGTCCAAATATGTGGCTCAAACGCAAGTGTTGGCAGTGAACTCTTAGTAGCCCAGAGACCTAAACTTGCTATGTGTCTGACATAAGCGAGAGTCGCTCACACTCTGCATATCAGCACCATCTGGAGGCCCAACCTTTCATGATCCCTCAGAAGCAATATTGTGTTAGTCAGAGGGACCAATCTGCTTGCCCGGCCTCCTTTCTGTTACTGGAACCTTGCCCTGGGGTCTCGGGTTGACCCTATAGGTATGAATCCCTGAGCAAATAGGGGCATATGGTTGAGCCCAGGTGAAGGGTAGAGGGTCAGATAAGAAAGAATATGGGGCCAGGACTTCTGAGGGTCCCAGTCCAAGCTCAAGGCTCCCTGCCCAGGTGTCATTGCTAGCCTCAGCTGATCCCAGGCACCAGAGGGGACTTAGAAAATCTTAAGGAGTGCGCTTCAAAGTATGGGGCTACCTGAGGCCTAAGGGTCCGGAGCAAGGACACTGCTTGCTCAGGAGTAAGGGATGTCTACTGGATATCAGAGTGACGCTGGCCTCATAGAATGAGTTGGGAAGCGTTCCTCCCTCCTCTGTAATCTATAACTGTTTATGCAGGATTGATATTCTTTGTTCTTTAAATGTTTTTCCCCAGTTTTATTGAGATATAATTGGCCTATAACATTGTGTTAGTTTAAGGTGTACAACATAATGATATGATATATGTATATACTGGAGAATAACTAGCATGATAAGTTCAGTTAACATTCATCACCTCACAGTTGCAATTTATTTTCTTGTGATACGAACTTTTAATATTTACTCTCTTAGCAACTCTTTTTTTTTAAGATTTATTTATTTATTTATTTTAGGCTGTGTCAGGTCTTAGTTGTGGCACACGGGATATCCATTGAGGTGCGTGGGCTCCCCTCTAGCTGTGGCCTGGTGGTTTTCTCGTCTCTGGTTGTAATGCGTGGGCTCCAGAGAGGGTGGGCTCTGTGGTTTGCTGCCCAGGGCGTCTAGTTGTGGCACGCGAGCTCAGTAGTTGCAGCACGCGGGCTTAGTTGCCCCGTGGCATGTGGGATCTTATCCCCAAACCAGGAATCGAACCTGCATCCCCTGCATTGTGAGGTGGATTCTTTACCACTGGACCACCAGGGAAGTCCCTCTTAACAACCTCCAAATATAGAATATTGTTAACTATAGTTACAATGTTGTACATTACATCCCCAAACTGCTTTATCTTATAACTGGAAGTTGGTTACTTTTGACCACTTTCATCCATTTCCTCCACCTTCTGCTCCCCACTTCTGGCAACCCCCCTTCTGTGAGAGATGACTCCTTCTCTTTTTCCTTCTTCTTCTTTGTACTTTAGTGCCTTCATTATAGGAATTAGTACCCCAAACATCCCTTTCATGACTTGGGGCTCTCGATCCTCTCCAGGCTCAATGTCATTGTCTATAATCCTTACTCACCTGGAGGGTTCCTTCATGTTCCCAGTCTATGCATTCATTTGTTCATCGGTACAACAGCTATTAAGGCTGCCTCATGCCAGGCACGCTGAGGACCCCAGGACACAGTGAGAACATGGTGGACGCAGCCCGGCCTTCCAGGAGGGCATTAAACCACTAAACAAAGAGTCACCCCACCTTTACCTCTGCTCTACGGACCAGTGAGGACCCACGGGGTGCCGGGGCAGCTCCCTGGGCCTTTGCCAGCTCCTGGTCCTGCACAGGGACAGGGTTGGCCATGGGGACTGCCCAAGGGCCGGGGTCCCACCACCCACGTGTGAAGCAGAGTTGGTTCCACTCCCTGCGACGCGGTCACGGGGGTAGCCGGAGAGGTCGTTTGGTCACAACCCTTGGGTTCCCCAGCTGCTCTGCTCACAGCCTGCCCCAGGCAAATGCGGTCAGGTTTCCCAGTGTAGGTGCCTAGGCCAGTCCCCCCAGTGAGAGACTTCTTGAAAGTGGGGACTATATTATTTCTTCTTTAAGTGTCTCATAGAATTTTCCAGTGAAGACTTCTGGGCTGGGAATTATCTTAGTGACAATTGAATTAGGAATTCAATTTATTCAGTTTTTATAGGGAATTTAGGTTTTCTATTTCTTCCTGAGCACATTTTGGTAATTTTTTCTTTTCAAGGAAATTGTCTATTTTATCTAAATTTAAATTATTAGCATAAATTTGTTCATGATATTCTCTTATGACCCTTTTAATGTCTGTAGGATTTCTAGTATAGTGTAGGATTTCCCTTCTTTCATTCCTAATATTGGTGAGTGTTTATCTTCTTTCTTTTCTTGATCAGTTTAGCTAGAAGTTTATCAATTTTATCAATATTTTCAAAGAACTATTTTTTAACTTTATTGTTTGTTCATTTCCTGTTTCATTCATTTTTGTTCTTATTATTTCCTTCTGTCTTTGATTTCAGGTTTGTTTTCATTTCTTCTCCTACCTGTTAAGGTAGACGATTAGAGCATTGGATTTAGACTTTTTTTTTTTTTTGCGGTACACGGGCCTCTCACTGTTGTGGCCTCTCCTAGACATTTTTTTTTTCCCTAAAATAAGTATCTGTAGCTATAAATTTTCTTCTAAGCACTATTTTAGTTGTAGCACACAAACTTTTTTTTTTTTGCGGTACGAGGGCCTCCCACTGTTGTGGCCTCTCCCGCTGCGGAGCACAGGCTGTGGACGCGCAGGCTCAGCGGCCATGGCTCACAGGCCCAGCCGCTCCACAGCATACGGGATCCTCCTACATCGGGGCACGAACCTGTGTCTCCTGCATTGGCAGGCAGACCCTCAACCACTGCGCCACCAGGGAAGCCCAGCACACAAATTTTGATATGTTGAGTTTTCAGTATCACTTAGTTCATTTTAATCCCATTGTAGCTGAAGAATATACTTTAAATGATTTCAATCCTTTTAAATATTTGAGACATTGTATTGCTCAGTATGTGGTCTGCCTTGTTGTATGTCCTGTGTGTACTTGAAAAGAATGTGTATTCTGCAGTTGTTACTAGGAGTGGTCTCTGTCAATTAGGTTAAGTTAGTTGATAGTATTATTTAAGTTTCTATACCCTTACTGATATCTTGTTTAACTGTTCTATCAATTACTTACTGAGTGTTGAAATATCCAATTACAATTGTGGATTTGCTGATTTCTTTTTCAAAACTATGAGTTTTTCCTTATATATTTTGACACAATTGTTAGTTGCACGCACATTTAGGATTGTTATGTCTTTTTGATGAATTAGCAATTTTATCATTATAGCATGTTTTTCTTTATTCTGGTAGTATTCTTTGTTGTGAAGTTTATTTTGTCTGTTGTTAATTTAGCAATTCTAGCTTCCTTATGACTAGTGGTGCATGTTATATATTTTTAATCCTTTTATTTTTAACCTGTAACTTTATTTTAAAAATGGATTTCTTATAGGCAGACTATAGTTTGGTCTTGCCTTTTTACTCAGCCAGAAAATTCCTAACTCTTATTGAAATATTTAGATTCATGTAATTATTGAATGGTTGGGTGTAAATTTAAAATCTTATGATTTATTTTCTATTTGTCCCATCTGTTTTATGCTTATTCTCCCCTTTTACTGCTTTCCATTAGATTATTTTTTTAACTTTATTGAGAAATAATTCATGTACAATAAACTGCATTCTTTTAAAATGTACATTTGATAAGTTTTGATAGTTGTATACACATATTGAATCACCACCACAATCAAGATACAGAACACTTCAATAATTGGGCATTTTTAGTATTCCATTTTATCTCCACAATGGGTTTATTAGCCATATCTCCCCTTTTTAGTACTTGCCTTCGGATTTACAAATTAAATCTTTAATTTATGACAGCTTGTCTTCAAAAACAGTATACCAATTTCTGAATTATGGAAGAACCTTACAGAGTTTCCTTCTCCCATTCTTTGTGCTACAAGTTTTCATACATTTTACTCCTACATGTGTTTTAAACCTCACAATGTATTGTTTTATTTTTGCTTTAAACATTCATTATCTTTTAAAGAGATAATAACATGAGAAAATGACATATATTTACTCACAAATTTGCTATTTTCAATATTCTTCATTCTGTGTGGACAGCCAAGATCCCATCTGGTTTCATTTGCCTTCTGCCCGTACTGCAGGTGTAGTGCTGATGAAAGATTCTCTCAACTTTAGTATGTCTCAAAAAAATCTCTATTTTGCCTTAATTTTGGAAATACATTTCTCTGGGTATGTAACTTTAGGTTCACTGTTATTTTCTCTCAGCACTTTAACGATGTCATTACATTTCTTTGAACTTGCATAATTTCTGAGAAGAAATCTATGATTCTTATCTTTATCCCTTTCTATGTAATCTGTCTTTTTTCTACGGACAGTTTTAAGATTTCCTCTTTATGACTTGCTTTCAGTAACATGATTATTATTTCTCTTGATGTGATTTTCTTTGTTTTTATCCTGTGTGGGATCTGTTGAGCTCAGATTTGTGGATTTATAGTTTTCAACAAATTTGGAAAAATTTCTGCCATTATTTATTCAAATATTATTTTCTGCCTCCTCCCCTTCTCTTCTTTTTAAAAATAGGACACCAGTTATATATATATAGTTCTACAAGTCACTGAGACTGTGTTCATTTTCTTCCTCCAGTCTTTCTGTTCTCTGTGCTTCAGGATGGATAATTTCTATTGCAATGTTTTCACATTCACAGATCCTTTTTCCCCTACATTCTCTAATCTTCTGTCAATCCCATTCAGTGTATTTTTTATACATAAAGTTTTGTTTGCATTTTTAACATCTTCCTTTTTTTCTCCCAGTCATGTCAACTTTCCCTCTGTCTTCTTGACCTATGGACTACATTTATACTAGTCGCTTTAATGTCCTTGTCAGGTAATTTCATCTCTATCAATTCTGTTTCTATTGACTGACTTTTCCCTTGGTTTGGGGTCAAGTTCTCCTGCATCTTGCGTGTCTAGAAATTTTGGTTGGATGCCAGGCATGATAAATTTGGTCTTGAGTGTTGGATTTTTGTTTTGTTTTGTTCTTCCTTAAAGGGTAGTGTTCTTTTTTCTCTCAGGCAGTTAGTTTCTGAAGATCAGTTTAATAATTTTGAAGCTACTTTTAATGCTTTGAAGAGTGGGACTTGAGTAACATTTACTCAAGAACAGTGACTCATACCTGACCCTTCATGCCCTTTCTGTTCAATGAGGTCTCTTTACTCTGGCTAGTGGGAACACGAATTATTCCTGGCCTTAAATGGGCTCTTGGATTTATTCAGTTTATAGACCCTCAGCAATTGTTCTTTTCCTCAAACTGTAGAGCTTCATCCTACTCATGTGAAGACTGATATTCAGCCAAAGACTAGAAGGAACTCTATGCAGATTTCTGGAGCCCCTTCTCTTCAGAGCTCCCTTACGTTCCAGGACTCTCTCCACAAATTCTACCACCTCAGGATCTCTGAACTCTGGGCTCCTTAACTCAGTGAGACCCTCCGGGCTTTGTTTGAGCTTCCCCTCCCAGTGCTATGATCTGGGAATCACCTCCAGGCAGAAAGCCAAGGCGATTAAAGGGCACACATAGTTAATTCTCTTTCTTCAGAGATCATAGTCTTCAGCAGCTCTGTTGACCACTGTCTGAAAATTAGTTCTTTTATTATATTTTAACAATCTTTTCTAGTTTACAGTGTGGGAGAGGTAATTCCAGACGTTATCACTTCTTCATGGCTGGAAGCAGAAATCCCCTAGACACAATATACTTTCTTCCAACTTTGCCTTAATATTCTGCTTTGAGTGCAGAATACATGCTGCAAATTGCCAGGTTCTATCACAAATGCAAACTCTATTTATTACTGGGCTTCCGCCCCTCATCCCTACCACCCTCAGTTCTCAGAAACTTTTACCCAGACTTTCAACTAGACTTTTGAAATCAATATAGGGACTTCCTAAATTATAATTTAACTAGTGCCAAGATTATAGTCTCCAGTTGAGCCAATTTAAGTGGAAAACTCACTTCTTAGAGGTACAGTCTTTTAGGGGATCTGTCTTTGGAAAACCATTTTGTAATATAACAATTCCAAAATTACTGGTAACCATACTACAGAATTTATATATGTAAAAGGAGTGGTAAAATGGTGATGAAGGACATTTGGCTTCCCTGGAACTGCCAACCAGAATTATGGTTCAGGATAAAACTTGCCAAGTGTCTCACCTTTTCAGTTCAGACAACTGCCTTCTTGATGCCAGTCCCACATTGTGAGATGTGCTAACGGAAGGCCTCCAGCAGAACCAGTTTCTTAAACCCCACTACTTTGGTCTTTATAGAATAAAGAACACAGTGGGGACAAGGGTATTAGACTTCTGAAGGAAGGTTCATGACGTATTAACAATGCCTTTTCCTTCCTTCCCTCCTTGCTGGAGAGCCTGGGAGACAGAAAGCAGGGAGATTTCTATTTGTTCCACCCTCTTCTGTTGAAATCTGTGTTGCCCCAATTCCCTCCACCCTCAGTAAGAGCTGTGGGGTTGGGGATAGGGTTGCGTGCCATGGAGCTGACAGAGCGTTTGATGCTGCTGCTGGAGCTGTGAGAGAGGGTGCTCCAGAGCAGCCTGGGTACCCACCCTTGGCTTGGCAAGGATGGAGGAGTCCCTGTCAGAGAAGGTAGCTGGGGCTGGACAGAAGCAGAGACCTTGGGGTGGATTGCTTGTTGCCTTGGAAATAGGGGAGCAGAGGACAGGGGAACTGTGCGAGGGTGGACCCTCGTGGAGCTCCCTAAAGAGCTGACAGTTTCATCCCCACTCTAAAGCCAGAGTCAACACTTGTTTCCAGCCCCTTGGTGTCGGACTGAGAGGCAGAGAAGGGAGTTGCCAGCTCTGATGTCATTTTCTCTATAAGCAGAAATCCCTCCCTTTTTCCCCAGGCACAGGGAGGAGAGAGAGGGGGATGGGGAAGTTTTGACAGTTTGGATTTCAAAAAGCACAGGATGAAATATTAAACCTGAATGGGATGAAGAAATAAGGTGTCTGGCTCAGGTGGGATGTAGGGTTGAGGGCCCAGAACATTTAGCGCTGCTTGATAATGAATGAATTCCATTCTTGCAAATATCTATGTTTAGATTGTTCTTTCAAACTTATTAATATGCTTGTGCATGTATGTAAAACTGGAGATAGCAGTATAAAACTCTTATGTTGTGTTTGATTTTACATGCTTGCAAAATTCCCTTGAGAGAATATTGCTGCATGGGTTGATTTGACTGGGGCTTTGAAAATGTATATTTTCAATAAAGCTTGGACATAAGATGGCTACCTCTCTTCCTGGCAAATCTCCCTGTAGCTAACATAGGCATTTGTTATTACTCCAAAATCCTTCGAATTGTACTTGAAATTAGAGTTATCTGTCTCAAAAATTTTCATTGCTTAGTTGATGAGGAGGCAAAGCGTCCAAGTGTCTTTGGAAGTTTCCATGGGGACTTCTTCAATGACCCTCAGCACTTCCATTTCAATAGATCAGATTCTGAGTGACTTTGACAGGCTTTCAGCACTGGGTAATTGGTTTGGCTTAGTGAAGGACAGCAGTGTTGGTCACTCAATGATTAGAAAGTCACAAATATGAGTTAGATATTACCGTGTGGCTATTACTCTGTGTGTAGAGGTGTGTGTGTGTGTGTGTGTGTGTGTGTGTGTGTGTGTTTAGCATAGCACAAGTCTAGCCCACATAAACATATAAAAATGCTTAATGATAACATATGTTTCTTATTGCTGCTGTAAAAAACTATCAAAACTTAGTAGCTTAAAACTCAAATTTATTACCTAACAGTTCTGCAGGTCAGAAGTCCAAAAGTCAAGGTGCTAATAAGGGCAGTATTGAGGCTCCGGGGGAGAGTCTGTTTCCTTGCCTTTTTGAGCCTCTAGAGGCTACCTGCAATCTTTGGCTTGTGGCCTCTTCCTTGTGTCACTCCAACTTCTGTTACCATGGTCACATGTCTTGTAATCACTGTGAGTCTCCTGCTCCCTCCTACAGGGACCTTTGTAATTATGCTGGATACACTGGATAATCCAGGGTAACCGTCACATCTCAAAATCTTTACCTCAATTCTATGTCAAAGTCCCTTTTGCCATGAAAGGTAAGATATTCAAAGGCTCTGGCGATTAGAGGATGTGGACATCTTTGGGGGATGTTACTACCATGTCAAATTAACTAAAAAAGCAAAAAATCATATGATCTCATGCACCTGTAAAACGTTAAATTCCAACAACTGTTATGATCATGACTTCCTATCTGTCTATTGCCCTCATTTCCCTGTCTGCAACCTTATTGAGACTGCCAATCTCTGGACCATTTTACTACGTCCCAATGTTGGTCCTCTGTCTTTCCTCCTCAGTTCCTTCTAGACCCCATGGTTCATCCTTCCAACCATCCTTGCCAATGCCCTTGGCTCACACCTGCTTGTTCTTTTGTGGCACCTACTTTCAACTTCTTTATGATGCCTGGTTTGTTGAAGTCTCTTGGAGGAAATCCCCAAATGGTCCTTGTTATCACCAAGGTAAATTCATGATCTTTGAGGGCCCTCAGTGTGGGCTTGACAGCTTTCTATCTTTTCATAGTCTAGGCCACTCTTTTAGGGTATGTTATAGACTCCAGCTCCATTCTCTGTTCTCTCACTCTCTTCAGACCATTCTTTGAGGAAAAAATTGCAGCCATCAAAGCCACCAAAAAGAAGTCCATGAACTTTGCCCTTTGTCCTGCAAACTCACTTCCAAGGACTTTTGTCTCTTTCCTCTTTCCTGTGACAGTGGGAGAGGTGTTTCCTCCTAAGGCTAACCCAGAATAGTCACAAACCAGGAATATCCACAATTGATTCACATTCCCCTCGCAGACTGTGTTCTACAGGTCTAAGTTCTGCTTTCAAAATGGCATTCTGTGGGATTCCCTGGTGGCCCAGTGGTTTGGACTCTGCACTTCCACCACAGGGGGCATAGATTCAATCCCTGGTCAGGGAACTAAGATCCTGCATGCCTTGGGGTGTGGTCAAAAAAAAAAAAAAAAGGCATTCTGTAATTGCTAGCTCTACTTCTTTACCATCCACTAATGTCAATGACTCCTCAATTCTCTGGAATCTAGATTCTGTCCCTACAACTTCACTGAATTGGCACCTGACCCACATACAGAAAAATCCAAAGTCAAGTTCATTATCAAACCCATCCCAGGCTAATTCTCCTCCAGGTTTCTTATTTAAGGAAATAGTGCTCTCATTATCTTGACTGCATCCTAGATGGTATTCTCTCAATTACCCTACAGTATAGCAGCTACAAGACCTGAAGATTCAATTTCTTAATATATGTTATATTCAATTTCCTCATATATATTATATATAATAGTCAATTTCCTAATACCTATATTATACATAAACTATACATATTATATATAATATATACATACTTTTCCCATCTCTCTATTATAGGACCAGATGTTCATCTATATTTTCTTATATTTTTTATACTTTTTTTTTTACATTTCATTATTTAATCTATCTGAAATTTTATGTGTGTACGTTTTGCGTGTGTGTGTGTGTGTGTGTGTGTGTGTGTGTTTTAAGGGAGGAATCTAGCTTTTTCTTTCTTTAGCAAATAGTTATTCATTTGTTGTAGCACCTTTCAATCATTTAGTATGCCATTGCTGATTTGAAATGCTATCTTTATTATTTACTAAATGTATATATATTCTAGGACCTGTTTCTGGGTTTGCTTTCTATTTTATTGATTTTTCTCTCTATTCTTGAGCCATACCACACTATTTTAGTTATTGCACTTTTATAATATGTTTTAATAGCACAAGTATGCTTGAATTATGTGTCATTTTCAAGATTTTTCAGTTGTTTTTACCTGTTTCTTCTGTTAAATGAAGAAAAAAACTTTAGCAATTTTAGAATGGAGTTATATAGTACTTATAAATTATTTGGAGGAAGAAATAACCTCTTTAAGAATGGAGTCTTCTTTTCCAGAATTCAGGATATTTTTCCATTTTTATTTGTCTTTTTAAAAAGTCCCTCAGGAGAAAAATATACATCATTTGGTCATGAAAAATTGTCATTTTATTATAGTATTAGATTTAGGTTGCTGGTATTTTATCTATGATAAGCAAAATTTTGGTTTTATTTTGAGGGGTATATTAAGTCTGAAAAATAATTTGAGAAGCTTTTCATTGTTCTGCACCTTTGGTACAATTTCTTGTTAAACGCTTGCCTGTTAATTTGCATTAGTTAATTATTACTTCTTGTTCCAGAAGTGGATCTAGAAGCACATTCCTCCTCCTCTCCCCTCCTCAAGAATGTGGATGATGGAGTCGTCTTTACACTTGCACGCAGAGAAAAGGGTAAAGCGTGAACATCCTTTTGAGCACTGGTGGGGTTAAGCCAGAGATTCCAAGCCAGAGGGAGAAACCGCAGGTCATTTTTTTCTCACCACTCGTTGATTATAGAGCAAGTAGTAGAGTCATCCCAATGGATTCTGCTCCAGGACAAGCCTGGAGCTTCTGTGAAGGGTCAGTGGGTGCGTTGGCAGCACCTGGGCTGGGTAGGCATGTCTTAGCACATTCCCTGTCCCTGGTGAGACAGCCCTGGGTGTCCTGCCAGAAGTGTGGCCAGAGTTCAGGGCCTGGAGTTCCCAAAGCAAAGATGACCCACCATGGGAAAACCAAACCAAACCCCAAATCTGATCGTATGATCTTATTTCAAACCTAGCAGTGATGTATAAATCCAACGTGCTGCAGTATAAGTGAGTTGAATCAGCCTTAGGTCTAAAGCCCCACAGGTGTCAACTCCTTTAGGTGTTGGTTTGGTGGCAAAAAGTAGAAAAGTGTTATTTGCTAAAGAAGAGGGGTAGTAACAGGGCTCCAGATGAACTGTCCCAGAAAGTCTTTAAAAATATTCCATTCCTTGAGGTTTCTTCATTCTGAGAGTCAACTGGAGAAATAATTTCCTTTTAAATGGTGGTTTTTCTTCTTTCCTGCCTTTTTTTTTTTTAAACAACATTTAATTTTCTGTTAATAATATCAATTCTATAGTTACATAAAACTTTTTTTTAAAACATAGACCTTTCTCACTTCAGGTCAAAATATAACTTATTTGACGCTAGATGTAACACACAAACATCTCAGAAAAATAAGTAACACTTATCTGGTTTCTGACCTTAAATCTTTATCTGGTTTCTGACCTTAAAAGGGAATGCCTTTGGTATTTGAGATGTCTATTTCTTCTCATGATATGAGATATTTTTATATTACTAACGGTATTATCAAAAATAAATGTTAAAATTTCTCAAATGCCTTAGAGCAACTGTGAAGAGAATCATATGATTTTTTTCTTTGTGAACTATTGAGGCAATGTTTTTAACAAAAATCCTAATATTAAGCCAGCCTTGAATTTTTAGAATAAACCTTACTTTTGAAAAATGATTTCTGTAGTGTTGGGTTTATGTTGCTGATATTTTAGCTAAAGCAAGTAAAAGAGTTCTTTTTTTGCATGTTGCCTTTGTTTTGAGGGTTTTATTAACTTTGAAAAATAATTTGGGAAGTGTTTCATCATTCTGTAATCTTGGAACAGTTTAATAAACATGAGAATTGTTACTTGAAAGTTTTCAAGAACTTGCTCATAAAATACTCTGGACCCAACTCCTTTTTCGGAGCTAGTTAATTGAACATTAAAAAAAATGGCTTTCCACAGGGAGATCAGCTCGGAGCTTTGTGACCACCTAGAGGGGTAGGATTGGGAGGGTGGGAGAGAGATGCAAGCGGGAGGAGATATGAGGATATATGTTTATGTATAGCTGATTCACTTTGTTATACAGCAGAAACTAACACATCCTTGTAAAGCAATTATACTCCAATAAAGATGTTAAAAAAAATGGCTTTCACGAATATCAGTCTATTACAGCTTTCTAATTCTTATTGAATCCATTTTCCTTGAATTTCATTGGCTTCTAAGAATTTGTTGTCATAGAGCTATAAGACATATTTTTATAATTAAAAATTTGTTTACATCTGTGCTTGTATTGCCAAGTGGTTTGTGTTTCTCTCTTTTCAGTTAAATCAGTAGTTTCATATTTTAATGCTATTTGTATAGATGAGATACTGCATTTATTAATCAATTTATTTATCAATTCTGCTGTTTTTTTTTCTTGCCACCTTACTTAATTTCTGCTTTTATTTGCTGCTTCCTTATACTTCTCTAAGATTTATTTTTTTTTTTTTTGCGGTACGCGGGCCTCTCACTGTTGTGGCCTCTCCCGTTGCGGAGCACAGGCTCCGGACATGCAGGCTCAGCGGCCCTGGCTCACGGGCCTAGCCGCTCCGCGGCATGTGGGATCTTCCCGGACCGGGGCACGAACCCGTGTCCCCTGCATTGGCAGGTGGACTCTCAACCACTGTGCCACCTGGGAAGCCCTAAGATTTATTTTTAATGTGTTTTCTACTACCTATTTGGCATTAGTATTATTTAAAAATCATTATGGTCAAAGACTTTGTAAGTTAGCTTTTCTTTTCAACAAAATTATTCTTTTTGGATTTATCAAAAAGATACATATTTTTAAAATAAAAAAATTGCAAGAACCAGGCTCGGTAAACCCATTTTCAACAGGTAATAGAAAAAAAATAAGAAAGGAAACACCAGTGTTGTTGGGGTTTGAGATGCACCATGCAGGCATTAGGCTAGGGGTTGCTTGCTCTTTATTAAGGTTATAGTTTGCATCTAGGAAATATTTCACAAAATTAAATCATGAGATCCAAATACACTCAGGGTTTTAACTAAATCAATGCAATTATTACTAATATTGCCTTGTTTGAGACAACTGTGACGTTATCGCAATAGGGAACATCCATCTCGTTTCCTCCAGGCTTATGCTTACATTCTTCAGCCTCCTGTAAGGACTAAATAAATACGTGAATGCTAGGCTTCACATCTGCTCCTTTGACTTTCACATATTTCTCAACAAGAAACACAATAGGAGTCTATTCTTCCTTGATTAAGTGGAATTACAATTGCAAAAATTAAAATCCAATGATCAATTTTAGTTTTAAACATTAGAAGAAGTAAAAAAAAGAAAAAAGATGTTAATATCAATAATGAATTTGGAAAGAATTCTTTAAAACACAACTGAGGGCAAGTTATTTTGGAAATATCTGTATTTTATTCTTACATATATATTTCTGCATAAAAGGTGTTCCCTCTCTCTGGGGCAGGGAGGTGAAGGCGGATTCCACTGGTTTCTTTCAGGCTTCCTCTCCTGCATTACCAATGCCCAGGGGTAATGAGTCTTCATTGGTGGCTACATCCTGCTCTTCCGTTTAGACTTAAATCTCATTCCAATTTAGGCTTCTCTTTCTCTTCTTCCATACCTAGAAATACAGGCAAAGTTCTTTATTTGGACATCAGATTAAACTAGGAGCAGGTTTGCCAAAGCTGCTTTAAAAGAACTCGCATCTCTCCACACTTCTCCCCACCCACCCTGCATGCCCATCCCTTTTCTCCTCGTTAAGAAGAAAAGTCATTTACAACTTTCTCCAGAAACTTCCTCAGTGACCTCCCTCCCTACCCTTCTCCCCAAATCAGGACATAACTTCTCTGAGACACACCCAGCTCTTAAGGCCTCTGGGAGTGAGGGACGCAAGTTAGTTCTTGACTCGTTGAGTTTGCACAGAAATCCCAACCGGACTGCCTTGTAACCAGCTTCTAGCAACAGGAGGTGTGGAGCTGATGAGTTTCAAAGAGCCCTCATTTATTTTTATTTTACTCCTGTCCCTTCCCAAGGCAAGGACTCTGGATTTTCAAAAGCAAATCATTTTTGTTTATTGTTTTGTTTTGTTTTTAAGGCCCATAGAGAGCTTATTAGCCACAAGAACTATTTATTTCCAGACCCACGTGTACTTAAACTCAAGTTCTCCCTCTGTTCTACCCAGGCCTGGTAGAACTATGTTTTTCTTCCTGAAAGACTCATACGTACCGGACCGGTAAGACCTTGCCTGTTGTCTGTAATGAATAGTTAGTGATATTTCATTTTCCTGGAGATGAAAATATTTAAGTCATTCTCATAAATTAAAGTTAAATCTGGCAAATGCTCCCCACTTCTTTTTTCTTTTGCTTCTACTTAAACACCCTTCTCCTAACACCAAATTCTCAGAGCCTTTTGCTGGAATAAAAGAACCCCAGATACTGCATTGCAGGTTTTGTTGGTATTCTCTTATAAGTTGCAAATTCTCTGAAGGTAGAGCCCTTAACTGTTTTGTTCCTGATTATATCCCAAGCACCTAACACAGTGTCTGTCTGAGAGCAGGAGTTCAATTAATCTTTATGGAATAAATTAATAAACGGTGAACATAGAGAAGGCCATAGAGAACTAGTGGTAAAGCAGTAGAATGAAACATGGAGGGTCGTCACGATAGGGCTTAGAGTAGGAGAGACACCCCCGCGCCTTCCCCCAGCTCCCAGCTCCTAGCACCATGTGTTTGTGTGATCAGGGTGGTAGCAGCGGAGCGCGGGTAACATTCTCAGAACAGGTGTCCTTAGACAGTCTTTTAGGTTTGGTTTTCATGACTAAGGAACTGGCAGAGATCTATAACACTTTTTCCAAAGTACTTCTCAGAAATCATGTTAAGGAAAACTTCAAATTGAAGAGTAAGGACGTCTGAAGGGAGGAGGAATAGGGTTGAGGGGGAGAAGGCAGGACATGGCTTAGTTGTTGGGTAACCAAGGCAAAGGCGGAAAAACACAACATAGATTCTGTTCAAACAGCAACACATGACTTGGGTCCCGGCTCCGTCCCATGTTCCCTCTCCTGTGGAGAAGCTAATAACTGCTTGCTTTTCTTTTCAAAGTCTCTTTTCTCCTAAGTGTTCTCCTGCAGATGGGTTGAGTTGGCAGCAATAGTGGAATCTTAAAAAGTGGGGGTGGAGAACAGGGGGTGTTCATTGACCCAGACAGGGAAAATGGCTCCCCACCTACTTTAGTCTGGCAGCTTTGAGGTGGAGGGAAAAAATTAGACAGCTGTAAATAATATTTGGAAGAACCAGAGGTATAATTTCCACACCACTAGCAGAAAGAAACCTGTCACAAAGCTGAGGCACGATGCTCTTTCAGGAACGCAGAGGAAGAGCTGATTGACCCTCAGGGAGTCGGTCACGTGTGGGTCCCCCATGCTGGGAGAGGGGCTGCAGGGCAGCGCTGGAACCCTGGAGGCCTGCGTGGGCCTGTGTGGGACATGAGCTGGATGCGGGGCTGGGGGAGAACAGAGGCGGAGGTTTCTGTCACATGGGCGTGGCTCCGACCTCCTCTTCCTTCTGCTCTTTACCTGCTTTCTCCGCCCTCACCCCAACCTTTCACTTTTGGACACTTGCATTTCTCCTCGTCTGAAATTTGACTTTAATAAGACTGGTCACCCCAGTCGGACACACTGGAATTAGAATAAATTTTTAGCTTAAGCACAGAATATTTCAGCCATTATAGGCTGAACTGTGTCTCCCTCAAATTCATGCGTTGAAGTCCTGATGCCCAGGACCTCAGAATCTGAGAGAAGGCCAAGGGTGTGTCTGCACAACCATGTGCTAAAGAGATGAGGCATGTGAATCATGGGTCCAAGGGACCGTCTCGGGAGAAGCCAGGGAGGACCTGTGGGGGACCTCTCATCTGATGATGTGGGACCCCACGAATTACATGGGAGAATTCTGTACCAGCAGAAACACTGCCAGCCTGGACTGAAAGAGACAGAGACAGGTTGAAATAAAGGAAGAATGAATCTGAAGGTGGCTCAGCGGCTGGCTGCTCCTTGGCCCCCGAGGGCGGCCACCCAGTGCCAAGAGTGCAGGGCCACACCCCCCTTCCTGATGAGACCTGAGGGTATGGCATTCAGCCAAAAAGGATTAGTCTCAAGCCTTAAACTCGGAATTTGTCCTGCTGGCTTTCAAACTTGGTTGAGAACTGTGACCCTTTTCTCCCTATGGTTCTTTTTTTGGGAAAGGGGAATGTATGTTCTATGCCTGTTCCACCACTGGTTTTGGAAGTAGATACATTTCTGTCTGGTTTCACAGGTTCACAACTGGAGAGCAATTTTGCTTCAGGACGAATCATACCCCGGGTCTTAACCCATACCTGATTTAGATGATATTTAAGATGAGATTTTGGACATAAAAGTTGATGCTGGAAATACTTTGGGGGTTGTTGGGAATGTACTTTGCATGAATGAAGGACATGAATTTTGCGGGGCAGAGGTAGAATGTTACGGGCTGAATTGTGTCTCTTCAAACATAACCCCTCTTACCTCAGAATGTGATTGTATTTGGGGATAGGGTCTTTTCCAAGTTAAAATTAGGGTGAGCCCTAATCAAATATGGCTGATGTCTTTACAAAAAGGGGAAATTTGGAGGTAGCCTCATGTATAGGGGAGCATGCCATGTAAACATGAAGACGGTCATCTACAAACCAAGGAGAGAGGCCTGGGACAGATCTCTCCCTCACAGTCCTCAGAAGCAACCAACCCTGCCAACCCCCCGATTTTGGACTTCAGGCCTCCAGAACTGTGGGACATTACATTTCTATTGTTGAAGCTATTTAGTGGTCCTTTGTTGTAGCTTCCCTAGCAAACCAATGTAACATCCACAAAACCACCTTGAGTTACTTTCTTTTCTTTTCTTCCATTTATTTTTTTAAAAAATATTTATTTATTTTGGCTGCGTTGGGTCTTCGTTGCTGTGTGCGGGCTTTCTCTAGTTGTGGCGAGTGGGGGCTACTCTTCATTGCGGTGCATGGGCTTCTCATTGCGGTGGCTTCTCTTGTTGCAGAGCATGAGCTCTAGGTGTGTGGGCTTCAGTAGTTGCAGCACGTGGGCTCAGTAGTTGTGGCGCGTGGGCTCTAGGGCACACAGGCTCAGTAGTTCTGGCTCGTGGGCTCTAGAGTGCAGGCTCGGTAGTTGCGGCTCACGGGCTTATTTGCTCCGTGGCATGTGGGATCTTCCTGGACCAGGGCTCAAACCTGTGTCCCCTGCATTGGCAGGCGGATTCTTAACCGCTGCACCACCAGGGAAGTCTGAGTTACTTTCTTTTAAAAAGAGCAAATGCTTCATTGTTAATTTAGCCTATTTTAAGGGCTTTTTGTTCATAGTTCCTATCAGGCTGATCTGTTTTGTTATTTTATAAGCTAGATCCATGATTCTGAGTAAAATTTCTGAGCTCTCATGTGTCTGGGTTTCCAATGGTGATGTTTTACTAGAAATAACAGAGGATTGAACATCAGTCAGAAGGTGTTGACTTTGCAACCACTTATTTTGGTGGGTCACTTATTGCTGGGCCTCAGCTGCCTCTTAGTAAAAAGAAAAATTGGCATAGATGGTTTCTAATCTAATTTTTGATTCTAAGATTCTGTAATAATGTGATTTTTTATTTTGAAGTTGAAGCCAACATAACCAAAGGAAGGAAACTGAGCCATTAAAAATCTGTAAAGATGGATCCAAGGAAGGGGGCTCAAATGTGGTATTCCTGCTCCTTGGGGGGTTTTATTTGGGGTGTAATAAATGTACTCAGGATTGTAATACTGTACTTGATTGTAATCAGTTCCTTCTAATACACACACACACACACACACACATGCACATACAGAAACAACTGCTTTTAATCAACAGTTTCAAACTCAACTACCTACAGAACCAAGCCACTGTAAGGGAGCAAAATGGCCTGGTGAGAACTAGGGAAAATTAAAGGGCCATCTAATGGGGGCAACTGATACTCAGTTCTAATCCATTGTTGCCAGAAGAGGATAGTGGGCTTGGTGTTGCCAGATGTTAAAATACTTGATTAGCTGAGAAATCCGGCCTCTATGTGAAATCTCCCAATTTTTAAATGTTGGTTCAAGGGGTTTCCCTGGTGGTGCAGTGGCTGAGAATCTGCCTGCTAACGCAGGGGACACGGGTTCGAGCCCTGGTCTGGGAAGATCCCACATGCCGCGGAGCAACTAGGCCCGTGAGCCGCAACTACTGAGTCTGCGCGTCTGGAGCCTGTGCCCCGCAACAAGAGAGGCCGCGATAGTGAGAGGCCCGCACACCACAATGAAGAGTGGCCCCCGCTTGCCGCAACTAGAGAAAGCCATCGCACAGAAAGACCCAACACAGCCAAAAATAAATAAATAAATAGACTTGTGTTAAAAAAAAAAAATGTTGGTTCAAAAACAAAAATCCTATGTAGGCCTAACAAAACTTTTTGGCAGGTAAAATTTGGAGGAGGCCATCAGTTTGCAATCACTCTCATAAACAAAAAAAATGCACTTGACACAAAACATCTGCCTCTGGGGAATTAACTAGATGGTTCCATGTAGATAAAATTAATCTCTACATCTGAAATGAGTTACAAAATGTTAGTCAACTTTAACTCACGTTATTAAGAGAATGGCACAAATTAAATTGGACAGATCATTAAAAACAAACCCAACGAAAACCTTAGCTTCACTATTCATTTTTAATGTCTAACTTAAACCTGCTAAAAAGCAATATTCTATTAATCTAGACTGGATCTTTTCTCTCCTGGTTTTCAGGCAATCTTCTCTTAGAAGTAGTAGAATAACGGCCAAATGAACGATGGAATCGAGCTAATCAAGGGGAACAGGAGTCATAAGTACTTCCTGCATAACATAGATTGGACACATTAGCTTAAATTTAAATATGGCCTTTCTCCCAAGAAGCTGAGAAAAGTTTGTATTTTGTTTTGAAAATATTTTTGTAAATTAACTAAATATTTTTATAAGTTATCTAATAGAGAAAGATTACAATTCCCATTGAACATAGAAGAAAATTATTAAAAGACTAATTTCTGGTCCCCCAAGCTGTAGCCTGAATTGGTAAAAACATTTAACACTTTTTCTAATAGACCACTGCCTAAAATCAAGCCAGTTACTGAGAAATGAAACCCTCAAATTCCTCTGGGCCATTTAACATTGGCCAACACCTTGATGCATCCAGTCCTAGAAGATCCATGCACAGAACAAGTCCAGTTCAACAACATGCAATGACTGTGTTTTATTTGTCTAATTAGATCAACTTCCTGGCATAGTATTTGGCACAAAGTAGGGTGCTCAATGTTTGTGAATTACCGATCATTTGCAGGTGATGTCTACAATGTTGTGACTGTATCGGAGGCGATACCCAGAGCTCTCTAAAATCCCCAAACCATCTTGCCTTTGGATGTAGTTTCATGCAGCACTCAAATCACTACATATCTGTGCTGTCGTTTTTTCCACCTTCCCATTTTTATGTTATCTGACATACACTTTGGATAAGTTTTGTTTTGCACTGCTGGGGTAAGATTACGTGCCTTGCCAAGATGGAGGCTCTGCCATAAATAGAAACAAAAGGGAAATCAAATCATAGGTTAAGAGAGTTTTTGGAGCAATGAAGTATTACCCTTTACTGCCCGTCCCTCTTTGCCACCTTCAAGTCTTGAATGTGACAGTCACTGCTTCATCACACTTGCCAGAGGTATTCTGTGCTGCTGAGAGTTCTGGCAGAGTGGTGGCAAGCCCTCTTGCAAGCTGCTGCCCCCACGCGAAGGATGATGTAAGAAGTGGAGATTTGGGTGATTTCTAATGAGACTGTTTGGTTACATTTAATAATTTGTCTATTTCACCCGGGGTCCCTTTAGCTATGGCAGTGTTTTGTTAATCAGAGTGAACTTCCTAAATTTTTTTTTTCTGCTAACACTACATTTCTCCCTATAAAATTTTATAGACATGCTTCTTTTGTCTTAGATTTGGATGTTTTACTAGCTAATATGACAAAGTGAGTAATAAACCTTTCAGGTAACTGCCAGCAGTTATAAAAATGAAACTCTTCATAAGGGATCCTGTGCTACAGTGGAATTTTCCATCCGTCTCTGCACACACTCTTTAAGGCAGCAATTCTTTTGTTTTATGCTCCCCCAAACAATACTTACTTCTCTGTGTATCCCAGATATAGCTGTTCAGAACTTCTCCCAGCAGGTACAAAAAGTTCATTAAGATGGTTGTAGACCCAAAGAAGAGGATTCTGGCTCCTGGGCCAATGTGTTCCAGGAAAGGGTACACCCACATCCCCGTTACATGATGCACCCAACACACCCTGCAGTGGAATCCGAAAGGAGACAGAGACAGGAGTTACTCTCATGTCAGATTTTAAAGCTGCTGATATAACAAATACAGACCCCCTACTACAAACATCCTTCAGCAATGCCAGTCGCCGTTTGCTTCTGATACTTCGCAACATCCCAGGTGTCTGTCAGCTGATAAATGGATAAGCAGAATGTTGTATACACATACAATGGAATAATATTCAGCCATAAAGAGGAACGAAATTTTGATACATGCTACAACATGGATGAACCTTGAAAACTTAATGCTAAGTGAAATAAGCCAGACACAGAAGGACAAATATTATATGACTCTATTTATATAAGATACTAGAATACCTAGAATACTTCATAGAGATGAAATGTATAATAGAGGTTACCAGGGCCTGGGGGAGTGGGGAATAGGGAATGATTGATTATATATGGTACAGAGCTTAAGTTGGGGATAATGATAATATTTTGGGTATAGATAGTGATGATGCTTATAATAACAACGTGAATGGATTCAATGACACTCACTTGTACCCTTATAAATGCTTAAAGTGATAAATATTATGTTCTGCTATGCATATTTTATGACAATAAAACATTTCCATGGGGTGGAAATTAGGAAAAAAATATCTAAAAATTTCCTTGGTGGAGGGAGTCAATAATGAAAGAAAGATTGAGAAACACTGCTGTAGAGGGGAGAGGCACTCATTAAGCCCATCCAGGTCACCTTGACTAACTGTCCAAACTAAAAGATTTTTACCAAAAGAGGAAGCCAAGCTAGTCACAATTAAAAACAAAAACAAAAAAAACTGAAGCATTTGTGAGAATCAACAGAAGTTAAGTTGAACTACCCTAAAGGATTCTGATGCATCATATTTTGTTTGTCCGTATGTTACAGGCAGTTTTATTTTCCTAATCTTGTCCTAATCTTGTCTTGTAAGGAGGTGTTGTGCACCCATCAAAGGGCTTATTAATTTCTATGGAGATAATATGCAATATACCCAAAATGTAATATCAGAGAGCTGTAAATGATTTTGCAAACCAACGTATAAAATTATAATCTGACTCACTGTAAACTGTTTCCTCAATTAGGCAAATTAGGAGTAGTTCTAATTATGAATGCTAGTTATATTTTTACACTTGTTCCTGGCTTTCTACTTTTGTTCTACTTGAACGAAACTTTCCTTTGCAGCTTTTGGTAACGTCTCTGATGCCAGGCCGCTATTCCTCAGAAGTTGTTTGCAATGCACTTTTGGTCTGTATGGAATCATCTTATAATACTGAATAGATATAACAACCATAGCCACATCCCATCTATCTGTAGAGGACTCCTAAATTCATATCTCCAGCCTGATCTCCAGAGTTCCATACTCAATTGTCCACTGCACATCTCCGCTTGGAGGATACATCTCCAAGCTAACGTTTCCATGATGTACTCACCATTCCTGCATCCTAATTCCTGCATATCTGCCCCTCCCTCTGTCATCCAAAAGCAAACATATGTCTCCCACATCCTTCCCTTCTCAAATCAATGACTACTACCTTACTCCAGCAATTGCTTGAGCCAGAAAATATAGGGTCATTTTTGTCATTTTTTCTCAAAATCCACATCCAATCAATCCATCCTTAGATCCTATTGGCCCTACTTTCCAAATATACTCCAAATATCTACTTCTCACCATTGCCACCACTGCCATCTGGGCTCAAACCATTCATCACCTCTCACCGGCACCACTGCAATCTCTTCTTGACTCAGTTTTCTCCTTGCTACAGTTTATATTATAGTCCATTCCCATTGGAGCATCCAGGCTGATCTGAATTAAAGTCAGGTCTTGCCACTACTTTGCTCACAGTAGCTTTTCTCTCTCAACTGAGTATAAGCAAAGTCCCTAGATGGTTCTTCAAGGCCCTGCCTAAGCAGGCTGGGCACTTTTCTGACTTTTCTCTTACTACTCTCCCCCCTCACTCACTCCACTCCAGCCACAGTGACTTCCTGCTCTTCCTTGAGCACACAAAATATGCTGTATTTGTTCCTGTGCCCAGAACATTACTTCTTACTCCCATATCCCCCAGTTTTCCCAGGGCTCCCTTGTGTCTTTTAGGTTTTCCTCTATGTCCTTTGTCAGCAAACCTTTTCTGTAAAGGACCAGTTAGTAAATATTCTCAGTTTTGCAGGCCTTACTGTCCCTGTCACAACTCTCAGCTCTGCCACTGCAGTGTAAAAGCAGCTGTAGACTGTATGTAAACAAATGATATGGTCGTGTTCCAATAAAAATTTATAGACATTGAAATTTGTATTCATATAATTTTCACATGTCTTGAAATATTCATCTTCTTTTGATTTTTTCCAATCATTATATAATGTAAAAACCATTCTTAGCTGGGTCATAAAAGAACAAAAAGAAAACAGACGGTGGGTGGACTGGATATGGCCCACTGACTGTAGTTTGCTGCTCCCTAATTTAAGTAGTTCTTTGTATGATGGCCAACAGGCACATGAAGAGGTGCTCAACATCACTAATCATCAGGGAAATGCAAGTCAAAACCACAATGAGATATCATCTCATACTTGTCCGAATGGCCATCATCAAAAAGACAAGAAATAATAAGTGTTGGTGAAGATGTAACGAAAAGGGAACCGTAATATACGTTCGTGGGAATGTAAGTTGGTGCAGCCACTATGGAAAACAGTATGGCAGTTCCACAAGAAATTAAAAATAGAACTACAATATGATCCAGCAATTCCACTCCTGGAATTATACCTGAAAAAAATGAAAACACTAATTCATAAAGATATATTCACTCCAATGTCCATAGTGGCATTATTTGCAGTAGCCAAGACATGAAAACTCTCTTAAGTGTTCATCAACAGATGAATGGATAAAGATGTGGTATATATACACAATGAAAAATTACTCAGCCATAAAAAAAATGAAATTTTGCCATTGCAACAACATGGGTGGACCTGGAGCGAATTATGCTTAGTGAAATAAATAAGAGAAAGACAAATACTGCATGTTATCACTTATGTGTGAAATCTAAAAAATACAACAAATGAGTTAATATAATAAAACAGAAACAGACTCACAGATACAGAGAATGAACTAGTGGTTACCAGAAGGGAGAAGTGTGAGGGGAGGGGCAAGATAGGTGAAGGGGATTAAGAGGTACAAACCACTAGGTACAAAATAAGCTACAAGGATGTAATGTACAACACAGGGAATATAGCCACTATTTTATAATAATTTTATATGGAGAATAATCTATAAAAATATCAAATCACTATGTCGTACATCTGAAACTAATATGATATTGTAAGTCAACTATAATTCAATTTAAAAAAGTAGTTCTTTTTATTTCACAAAGGACCTTCATGCACATTATCTTACTTAGTCTTCTCAGCAATCCCAGATATAGCATGTCATCCTCATTCTACTGAGGTAAAAATCAGAGTTTATAGAGTATAGTCAGAATATGTCAGAACTGACAATGGAAATGTAAAATTCTCAGGTTAGGGAAGTGGAGCTATTCTGAGTATGTAATCCCCCTTAACTTATTCAAGCACCCTATGAAGTATGATTATCCCCATTTCACAGATAAAGAAACTGAGACTAAAGAACTTGTCTTTAAAAATGGCAAAGCTGGGAAAGGAACGCACACCTGATTTCTTTTCTCCTGCATGGACTTGCTTCATTACATGAGGCATTTAATATTGTCTCCAAAAACAAAGAGAAGGTTTTCTTTTCTTTTCTTTTCTTTTAAGTTGTTTTGACTTAGTAAGTCATCATACCATCTCAGATATAGCAGTCCTGTTATGTGGGGTTTCACCTGGATCGGTGTGAGTGATGCACCCACTTGTCTTAACAGGTTGTGTGCTTTCACAATGTGTTTGCTTGATATAATCAGGGCTCAATTTTCTGCACAAAAATGACTCACGGCCTTGCTCGTCCATTTGTGGAGAGTTCTCAGTTCTTGGTTGACTTTCAACTTCGATCTCATTCTAAGACCTTCTCATCTTAGTGCCCAAACAGCTTATGCTTAAGGTAATGATGTCAATTTAAATTTTAGTCTAAAAAAATTGATAACCATAGTGTGTGTGCATGTGCATACATATATATGCATATGCTATAGTACTACGAGACTTCTGGGGTTGACTATTTTATTAAGTGTACCTCCAATTTCATTCACTTGAATGTGCAATTAAGAATGAAATTTATTGGGCCTCCCTGGTGGCGCAGTGGTTGAGAGTCTGCTTGCCGATGCAGGGGACATGGGTTCGTGCCCCGGTCTGGGAGGATCCCACATGCCGCGGAGCGGCTGGGCCCGTGAGCCATGGCCGCTGAGCCTGCGTGTCCGGAACCTGTGCTCCGCAACGGGAGAGGCTACGACAGTGAGAGGCCCGTGTACCACAAAAAAAAAAAAAAAAAAAGAATGAAATTTATTAATGCCTCCTGTCTGAGTTCTGCTGCACACTAGGGATACAGAAGCAGATGAGGCAAGGGTGATTCTTGTTCTCACGCAGTACAGTCTAACGAGGAATACAGATACTCACAGAGAAAACACAAGTGTAGTAAGAATTAGGGTAAGTGTAGGAGTGTCATGGGGGCACAGGGATCATTCTCTGCTTTTTTGTGAACCACACTTACCATTAGGCTTTCTTTCTCTTGTGTATTCACCTTCCTTTCAAACCAGTTTTTTCACAGCTGATGAATATGCTCAAATGCTTCTCATTCAAACACAATCAAAAAGTTTCCATCAACTTCACAAATACTGCTCATGTCTCCTTCTCTTCAAAGACAAACTTCTCCAGTGAGTCTGCACTCACTGATTCCTGGTCTGTACTCTGCACTCCTCCTCCAACAGCCTGGCTTCTTTTCTTATGCTTCACCGAAACATATCAGCTCTTCGACCTCAATTTCTCCTGTTTTCTTCCTACCTTGTTGGCTGCTCTCCTTGGTTTCCTTTCTAAGTTCACCCTTTACTCCAGCCATTAAACGCTGAAGTTCCTTAAGGATTGGCTTTTAAACACTCTTCTCATATTATGTCTTCTGGGTTGATAAGTTCTTCCATGTTCAATGCTGCATGTCTACCACCTATACAGATATTCCACAGATCTATGTCCTAATCCAGATTTCTCCTCTGTTCCAGAATGGTTGATCAAATAGTCCTCAGAAGATCTCATTTTACACATCTATAATGGTACCTCAAACTCCATACAGCTACAGCCAAAGTCATGCTTTTTTCCAACAAGCTTGGTCCTCCTCTGGTATTCCATTTCATTCAATGGTACTATCATTCATTCAGTTTTGTAACTCAAGCCTGGGGTTCATCTTTGCTGTGTCCATCTCTTTCACCGCATATATATTCAGTCCATTACTTTGTCTTGTTAAGGTCGTCTCACACATCTCTCTAATAAGTCAGTTTTTCCCATCTCCATAAACAACATCTTAATTTGTGTTGTGATCACCTCTGTCTAGAGTAGTGTAATAGCTTCTAGTTTGTCTCTGCATTTACTTTTGCCTCCTTCCAGTTCATTCTCATAACCACCAGAGTGTTTCAAACTAGAAACCTGACACATTATATGCCAGCCTCAAACATGTTATTGGCCTTCCACTGCTCTTTTTCAAAGTCGCTTTTTTTTTTTTTTTTTGCAGTACGCAGGCCTCTCACTGCTGTGGCCTCTCCCGTTGCGGAGCGCAGGCTCCGGACGCGCAGGCTCAGCGGCCATGGCTCACGGGCCCAGCCACTCCGCGGCATGTGGGATCCTCCCAGACCGGGGCACGAACCCGCGTCCCCTGCATTGGCAGGCGGTCTCTCAACCACTGCGCCACCAGGGAAGCCCAAAGACCCCCTATTTTTAATGAAGCCTAGAGTGCCCTTCATAGAGCTGGCTTCTACCTGTCTCATACCCCCACCTCCTACCTTGCTCCTCTTACACTGGCTTTCATTTGGTTCCTGGTTCCTTGAGTTTACCATGTTGCTTCCTGCCATGTGGATTTACACATGCTTCTGTTTCTGCCTATGCTGTTAGTTATCCACCCCTTAGACTCATTAAGTTATATTTCTATTTTATAGCTTAGCTCAACTATTATAACTAACCAGTCATCACATTGGAAAGTTTTCCCTGATCTGCTGGAGTAGGTCAGATTTTATACATTCTTATAGAACCATGAATCTCTTTTATTTTTTAAGCTCTCCTTTTATTAGTACTTAAATTTGAATGATATCTTCATTTGCATAATGGTTCTCCCCTTCTAGCATATCTAAGTTCTGTGAGGTGAGGGACTGAGTCTATTTCTACATATCATTGTATCCTCAGTGCTTACCACAATGCCTGTTACATAGCAGGAGAAGGAATAAATGAATAACGTAGCATTTAAGCTGTGATGTGAAGGATGAGTAACAGTTAGTTGAACAAAGGTGGGAGGCAAGAACTTTCTAGTCAAATGGAACAGTATGTCCAAAGACATGAAAGCAAGGGTGAATTCCCAGATGTTCAAGAAGAAACCATTCTTACTGAAATCAAGGGAGAGGGCATGAGGTGCAGGCAGGTGCCAAACTGTGGGTGGCTTTTTAAGCCATGGTAAGAATTATAGACTCTGTCCTAGTGTGGACAACTGGAAGTCTTTGAAGGGTATTAAATAAATATAAAACAGATCAGATTGACCTGGAAAACAATTGTATCAGAAACGGTGGTGGCCAGGTCTAGAATGGTAGCATTGGGAATGAAAATTAGTTGGTAGATTTAGAGCTATTTAGACCAGTGTCCATCAAAAACTGTAGGTCATAAGCAGTTGCATGCTGTATATATGGTCAGGAGAGCTGGTATCTTTAGGATGTTTCCAGGCTTGTTAGTGGGTGGCTTAAATTCAACCATGGTGGGAGTATTTATACCAAAAACTGCCAAATGCTACATATCTGGCTCTCCTTGCCTCGCCTCCAGAAGAGCTGGTTGTTAAACACTTGCCAGTAACCCACTGGTTACTAGCATTTTAAAAAGCAACAACAGAAGAAAACATAATAGAAAATATCAGAAAGCCTTGCATATAACGATGATAAATTTTTTTTCAGAACTTCAGTTTCACTTGTATGTGTGTGTATGTGTGTGTGTGCGCGCGCGCATGCTGGTTGGGTCATAATGCAAAGGATGTTTCATTTATTTACAGTAAAATTAGTTTGAAAGGCACTGATTTAGGAAATGGAATTAAGAGAACTTGGTGATTGATTGGATTTAGGCAATGAGGGAACTGAGATGAGTTAAGGATTAATCATAGATTCCTGGCTTGATTAACTGGGTGGAGAGTGTTGCCATTTCCTGAGATAGGGAATGCTGTCAGAGAGCTGATTTGGGGGGATGATGAATTCAGTTTGGACACGTTGAGTTTGAGGCATCTGTAAGATATCCAAGTGGAGATATCTTGAAGGCAGTTACGTGGGTTTGGACTGTAGAGAAAGGACTGATGCGGCAATACAGATATTGGGTTCACTGGCAAAAAGATGGTGGTTGAGGCCATCAGAACAGATTAAGGTAGAGTACACAGTATGAAGGAAGTATGTCCATAAGAGAGCCCTGAAAAAGATCAAGATTTAAGGGGTAGTTTGAGGAGGATGAGGTTAAAAAGAAGCTGAAAAAGATGGGCTAGAGACATGGAAGAAAGACAGAAGTGTAGTGTCTTGAAGCCAATGGACAAGTGGTTCCAGGGTAGAGTAGGCATCTATTATCACAGTATCTTTGAGAATTGAGAATAATTAGAAAACTGACTTTCCACCTACAAAGTGGAAGCAAGAAAAATTTCAGATTCCAAGTGGTATGTGTATCACTGAAATCTACTTTGTTTGACTAGGTATAAATGATGAATATTTTTTACAGATCTTTTCGTGTAATTGATATCTAGTCTCATAGCATTGTGGTCAGAAAAGATACTTGATACGATTTCAATTTTCTTAAATCTACCAAGGCTTGATTTGTGACCCAAGGTATGATGTATCCTGGAGAATGTTCCATGAGCACTTGAGAAAAGTGTGTATTCTGTTGTTTTTGGATGGAATGTCCTATAAATATCAATTAAGTCCATCTTGTTTAATGTGTCATTTAAAGCTTGTGTTTCCTTATTTATTTTCATTTTGTATGATCTGTCCATTGGTGAAAGTGGGGTGTTAAAGTCCCCTACTATGATTGTGTTCCTGTCGATTTCCCCTTTTATGGCTGTTAGTATTTGTCTTATGTATTGAGGTGCTCCTATGTTGGGTGCATAAATATTTACAATTGTTATATCTTCTTCTTGGATCGACCCCCTGATCATTATGTAGTGTCCTTCTTTGTCTCTTGTAATAGTCTTTATTTTAAAGTCTATTTTGTCTGATATGAGATAAATAGTAAGTAAAGAAAAATTGCCCTTGTCAAGCTCAATAGCTCTTTCTGTCCCATGGCCAAATTTCATCCTATCATATAGACCATGAATTGCGGTGGTCACTGGAGCCCTTGAGGAGTTGTAGTAAGCGGGAAATATCACCCTTCCCTTTTTTGGCTCTGTCGCCCTTGTTCATCCTAGATAGACACACGTACCTATCTTACCTTTCAGTTCTTAAGATTAGTTTATTTGAAAGAGGATTGAAAAACTGATTTTATTATTTTTTATTATTACTTTTTATTATTCACATTTAGATAAGGAGCTAGGCTATTTGACAGCTGGGCTATTAGCGCAAAAGACACAGGACACAGACTCATATGCAGTAGCAGCTAATAGCTAATGACATTGAATTCTTAGTGACAGGCACGGTGCTCAGTGTTTTACAAGAGCAAATCTTTGGGGAAGGGATTATATTAGTACCATTTTACGGATGAAGACACCAAGGCCCTGAGAGGGTCAATAAGTGGAGAAGCGGAGATACCCACCTGAGTGGTTTCGCTCTTAGCCTGTATGCCAGGCTCCCCTTGTGCTCTGAAGACTAGGATACAATGGATGGGAACAGCTGTTAATGTGCTCGGAACCAAAAGTATGATCCAACTTTGAAATCTCTGTGTAAATTTTTTTCTTTTTTTCCCCACGGAATATAAAAGCAACTCGTGCTCAGTGTAGAAAATGTGTGAGATGTAGAAATTTTACAAGATGTAAGATAAATCAGTTTTGGTGACGTTTTAACACAAGACTGAGTCTCTTATAAAACTCAGAAATCGAATTTTACAATGTCTCCCAAGGGGAGAAAAGCAACTGCAGGGATAAAATGATTAAACACTTCCTTCAGAGAAAGCTCTGACTTACCTCTTAAGAAACAGTCACATCATACGTGCAGTTAGCCTACTGGAATTTACGATTCTGCTTGGCAGGCAATGAGCCTGTGCCCCAAGGTGGGGTTAGACAAAGGATGTGCATCAGCTTCTTGCCCAGTGGATTCTGTGTGTCTCACATGGTACCTCCCACCTGATGCTTCTGAAGGACTTTTCAAGGGTAGTTTGGACCTTTGGCTCAAATGCTGACTTTAGACCTAGTCCTCTCTTTAGATCTAACTGTCTCATTTTAGGGCCAATCTAAAGGCCCCTTGGACATCTCCTGAATATTGATTGCATGGAGACTGGTTCTTGCTACATTTCTGAGAATCTAGAATTCTGAAGTGTTCTGGAGTTCATGTACTCACCAATTTACTCAACAAACATTTCTTGAGTCCCCACTGTGTGCCAGGTGGGAGCAAGCAGCAGTCGGGGTGCAAAGGTGTGCCCTTGAGGAGGAGTGCCAAGTTTCCCACTGAAAAGGCTGTAGGTCCCAGGGAATATGACAAAGGACATTTGTCTAGAAGAGAACAGGGCTCTGAAAACGGGGCTCAAACAATTCTCCTTGGTGATGTGTATGGTGGTGCTAGAGAATTAAAGTGTTAATTCACAGGCAAATACCAGATGGAGGCTTCCCATCTGAAGCAGTGCTGAAACATCCTCTAGCTCAGTTACAGGCATAATTTTAGAAGCTACAGACATAATTATATAATTCTTCATTTACTGCAGGTTTAATAGAGTATTCTTCAAGACAGTCTTTTAAGGTAAAATCATAATTTAAGATTCATCAAAGTCTTTTCCATGTTCTCCTTAGAGCTAGCCCAAATTTATAGAACCTGGGATGTATCTATACATGGAGCAAGGTTTATGGGTGCAGACACATGGGGCCCTGTGCTCAGAAGGGCCTCACAGTTGGCTTAATGCTCTGCTGTCACCATCTTGAAATTCGTAACAATTTTTGAACAAGGGGCTCCACACTTTTGTTTTGCTCTGGACCCCACAAATTATGTAGCGGGTCCTGTTCATGTAGTTGTGCCATTTATACTTCAGACCAACTTCCAGATCGTCCACGTGGTAGTCCGGTCACCTTGGGTATTATTGAACTTCTTGAGCCTTGGTCTCCCCTTTGGTAAAGGATGTAAACAGTACTGCTTCCCTCAGAGGTGTAGTCGTTAGATAGTGTGAAGTTCTTAGCACAGTCAACTTAGGTTAGACAAAAAAGCAAGCAAACCAAATAAATGAGTAAGCTTTCCAATGCTTCTCTTTATGCAGAAATATAGAATATTTTCCCCAACTTCTCATTCACAAAGATGTTTTCAAGGTTACTAGTCCCTCCACCCATCCCTGGGGAAGCAGGCAAATTGTGTGTGCCTCCTAGAATGAATTCCTGTAATGAGGTAATGAGGGGATGTGTTTTCTTCCTGATTCTAAATCACAAATATCAGAGTAATTTATCCACAAAGGCAGGCCAATAAGCTACCTCAGAATATTTTCCCACAGCAAATGTCCGGGCACACGTCTAAACTGGTTTCAAATGATTGGCCTCCTTTGGGTCCCACTTTCTACAGCCTACCTGGTCTTATGGTGATGTTGCCCTGGAGAGAATTCAATTCAAATTTCCCTTAATAAAATTCATGACTGGTTTTTCTTATTAACTTTAATCATTTGGACGGACCTTCTCAAAGAATACAGGTACCAAACATCAAGTTGACACATTTCTGAACACCATAGGGAACATGTGTTCTTTCTGGAGGGAGGTGGGAAGTGTGGTCAGCAAGGGATTGTTATGGCCCAAGCAATCATCAGAATTGGCTGCAGGAATGAGAAAGCCATGCGTTTAAACTACTGCCTCTGGAAAAAGAGGAGGAAGAACACGCTATACCCACAACTGAAAATCATAATTTTCCATATTTTGCCGAAATGATCTCTAGTGTCTCTCTAGCACATTTCATGCACCTCCCTCTCCTAGATTCTTATTTTAGGATTACAAACAATGTTTGGGTTATCCCTGCCACGACTACATCTTCTTTGATCCATGCTCTCTCTAATTGTCAACCTTCTTTAATAAACAGCAACATTTCCAGACATTTCCTGAGCTCCTGCTTTGTGCCAGTGCCCTGTGTCAAGTTATAGTGAGGCCACCTCTGCATTATTTGTCACATTTGTCCTCTGTGTGCTGCTTCTACAGCTGCTAAATGTTTCTTTCATTTTTTTTCATTCAACGAATACATATCAGGGCCTGGATGTGTCAGACATGAATATAGCAGTATGTGAAGTAGATGTGGTCCCTGCCCTTGAGACAGGGTCCCAAGTCTAACAGTAACACAGACATTAGATGACACCTTAGTATTATGCGCGAGGGAGGAGTAATAGAGTCAATTACTATTTTTAAGCTGAGTTGTAGTGTTCATTTTTCAACTTCATTTTAATTTTTGTCCAAATTAAACCATCAAAAGTTCTATAAAGCTGAAGTTAAAAAAGCAGAAACTCTCTGCCCTATCCAACTGCAGCCCTTAGTCTCCTTGCCATGCCCCATCCTGTTCTCCTGAGGAAGCCACATTTCAACAATTTCAGCTGTTTCGTTTATCTTTAGTCCCATGTTTCTTAAAAATACCCATATATTGCTGTTTCTTGACTTATCAATTTTAGATATTATCTTCTGACTTGCTAAGATGAAAGATATGGGTTCTGCTCTGTTACAACCTCTTTTCTCTTTTTTTCCAATTTTTGCCCACCAAATACATTTGTAACATATTTTGGGAAGCTGAATACGTTTTCAATATTTTTTCCTTATGCTTTGGTGTTGTATCTAAAACCCAAATTCCTTGTGTTTTGTTATGGGCGTTGATGGTATTGAGTTTTACATTTAGATTTATGATGCATTTTGAGTTATTTTTTGTGAAAGGTATAAGGTTTGTGTCTACATTCAGTTTTTTTCATAAGGACTTCTAATTGTCTCAGCACAATTTGTTGAAAAGGTATCGTTTCTTCATTGAATTACCTTTGCTCCTTTGTCAAGTATCAGTTGACTAGGTTTCTACCTCTGGGCTCGCTCTCTATTTTGTTTCATTGATCTTTGTGTATATCCTTTCACTAAGACCACAGTGTCTTGATTACTGTAGCTTTATAGTAAGTCTTGACATCAGGTGGTGTCAGTTCTCCAATTTTCTTCTTTTTCAATATTGCATTGGCTATTCTGGGTCTTTTGCCTTTCAACATAAAATTTAGATCCAGTTTTTTATGTCCACAAAATAACTTGCTGGGATCTTAATTGGGCTTGTGTTGAATCTATAGGTCAAGCTGGTAAGAACTGACATCTTAAAAATATTGTGTCTTCCAATCCACGAACACAGACTCTCCCTTTACTTATTTACATCTTTTTTACTTCTTTCACAAGTGTTTTATAGTTTTGCATATAAATCTTGTACATATTTTGTTAGATTTTTATCTATTTCACTATTTTGATGCTAGTGTAAGTGGTATTGTTTTCAATTTCAAATACCAATTATTCATTGCTAGTACACAGGAAATCAATAGACCTTGTATTCAGTGACTAATTAGTTCCAGGAGTTTTTTGTTAATTCTTTTGGATTGTTTACATGGACAATCATGTCATCTGTGAACAAAAACAGTTTTATTCTTTCCCTTAATCTATGTATATTTTTTATCTTCTTTTCTTGTCTTATTGCACTAGCTAGGAATGATGCACTAGGACTTCAGGAATGATTAGAGAGGACATCCTTGACTTGTTCTCAACATTAAAGAGAAAGCATCCAGTTTTTCACCATTAAGTATGATGTTAGCTGTGGGTTTTTTTGATAGATGTTCTTTTTTTTTTTTTTTTTTTGCAGTACGCAGGCCTCTCACTGTTGTGGCCTCTCCCGCCACGGAGCACAGGCTCTGGACGTGCAGGCCCAGCGGCCACGGCTCACGGGCCCAGCCGCTCCGCGGCATGTGGGATCCTCCCAGACCGGGGCACGAACCCGTGTCCCCTGCATCAGCAGGCGGACTCTCAACCACTGCGCCACCAGGGAAGCCCTGATAGATGTTCTTTATCAACCTCAGAAAGTTCTCCTCTATTCATACTTTGCTGAGTTTTCTTTCTTTTTTTTTTTAAGTCATGAGTGGGTGTTGGCCTTTGTCAAATTCTTTTTCTGCATCTATTAATATCATCATACAATTTTTTGTGTTTAGTCTGTTGATGTGGTGGATTACATTAATTGATTTTTCAATGTTGACTGGTCTTGCATACCTGGAATAAATTCCACTTGGTCTTGGTGAATAAAACTTTTTATACACTGTTGGATTAGATTTGCTAATATTTTTGAGAAGTTTTACATCTATATTCAAGAGAGGTATGTGTCTGTAAGTTTCCTTCTTGTAATGTCTTTTTCTAGTATTGATATTGATGGTCTCATAGAATGAGTTAGAGGGTGCTTTCTCTGCTTCTATTTTCTGAAAGAGATTGTAAAGAATTGTTATCATTTCTTCCTTAAACATTTGGTAGAACTCACCAGTAAAACCCTCTGGGCCTGAAGCTTTCTGTTTTGGAAGGTTACTAAAAATTGATTTAATTTCTCTAGTAGACATAGGCCTATTCAGATTGTCTATTTTTCCTCTGTGAGTTTTGGTAAATTGGTCCATTTCATCTAGTTATTATCAAGTTTGTGGACACAGAGTTGTTCATAATATTCCTTAATTATTCTTTTAATGTCCATGGGATCAGTAGTGAGACTCCTCTTAAATTTCTAATATTAGTAATGTGTGTCTTCTCTGTTCTTTTTCTGGTTAACCTGGGTAGAGCTTAATCACTTTTACTGACCTTTTCAAAGAATTAGTTTTTGGTTTTATCAATTTCCAGTTTTCAATTTCATCTATAATTTTTATTATTTTCTTTCTTCTGATTGATTTTGGTTTAAATTGCTCTTCTTTCTCTAGTCTCTTAAAGTGGAAATTTAGGTTATTGGTTTTAGATCTATTTCTTTTCTAATATATGCATTTAATATTCTGAATTAACCTCTGAGCACTGCATTTTCTGAATCCTATAAATTTTGATAATTCGATAAGTTGTATCTATTGATAATGTGATAAGTTGTATCTTCACCTTCTTTCAGTTCAAAATATTTTAAATTTCTCTCGACACTTCTTCTTTGACCTGTGTAGTTTATTAGCATGTTACTTAAGCTCCAAATATTTTGGGATCTTTTAGATATCTTTCTGTTATTAATTTCTAGTTTAATTCCATTGTGGACTATGAACATATTTTGTATGATTTCTATACTTTTAAATTTAAGGTGTGTTTTCTGGCTCAGAATACTATCTGTCTTGGTGAATGTTCCATGTGAGCTTGAGTAGAATGTGTACTCTGCTCTTGTTGAATAGAGTATTCTATGTATGTCAATTTGATCAAGTTGATTGATGGTGCTGTTCAGGTCAACTATATCCTTACTAATTTTTTGCCTGCTTGATCTATCAATTACTGAAAAACAGTTGTTGTAATCTCCAACTATAATAGTGGATTTGACTACGTCTTCTTGTAGTTCTATCAGTTTTTCCCTCACATGGTTTGATGTTCTGTTGTTAGAAGCACACATTAAAGGTTGTTATGTCTTCTTGGAGAATAAATCCCTTTATCATTATATAGTGCTTCTCCTTATCTGTGATAATTTTGTTTGTTTTGAAGTGTGCTTTGTCTGAAATAAAGATAGCTAAACCATTTTTATTTTGATTAGTATTAGCCTGTTAAATCTTTCTCCATCCCTTTACTCTTGGCCTATCTATGTCTTTATATTTAAAGTGGGTTTCTTGTAGGCAACACATATTTGGTTACTGTTATCTTTGTCTTTTAATTGATGTATTTAAACATTTACATTTAAAGTGATTATTGATATAGTTGGACTAATAACTGTTTGTAGTATCTATTCATTGTACTTGTTTTTTGTTTCTTATTTTCTTCTCCCTTGTTTCCATTTTCTCTGGTTTTAATTAGTATTTTATATGCTTCCATTTTTTCTTCTCTCTCAGAATATCACTTATACTTCTTTTTGCAAATTTTTTCTAGTGTTTCACATTCATAACTAATATAAGTCCACTTTCAAATATTGATTCCTAGGTAGTACAGATACCTAATACAGGGTATTCTCACTTCCTCATTTCCATCCCTTATAACTTCATTGTCATTCATTTCATGTATCCACATACATTGTTACTATTGTAATTTTGAGGAACACTTCTCTAATAGATCAATTAAGAGTAAGAAAAAAAATATTTTATTTCATCTTCACTTATTCTTTTTTCTGTTATTCCTTTCTTTATGTAGATCCAAATTTCTGACCTTCATGATTTTCTTTCTCCCTAAAGAATACCTTTTAACATTTCTTCTAGGACAGGTTTGCAGGCAATGAATTCCCTCAGTTTTTCTTTTTTTGTCTGAGAAAATCTTTATTTTTCCTTCACGTTTGGAGGATAATTTTGCTGGATAAAGAATTCTAGGTTGTTGGCTTTTCCTTTCAACATTTTGTAAACGAAGTCAATTCTAAGTAAAGCAATGGAAACTATAGATAAATGAACACTGACCTGAGAATTGTTTTCTATTGCAAGACCTTAATTGCTTGCCCTAGCTTTTTCTCCTTCTGGTATTCAGTAAGTCCCCCAGTTTCTAGTCCTGCTGACTTTGAATCTCTCCCTTGAACTCATTCTTGTCTGTTCATTGGGAAAGCCCACATTTCCTCTATCATCCACCCCACCTGAAAGGTAAATGGATGCTTCCCAACAACTTCAAGCTGGAAACCTTCAACCCTTGATTCAGTTTAAATTTCTTCCATCTCAGTCCTGGGTCCTTTCCATTTCTGTCTCACCAGCCACACTCTTATCCAGTTCCATAGTAATTCCTACTCTCGATCTCACTTAAGTTTTCTTTTTAAAGTATTTTAAAATATATTTAATATCTGGCATAATTTTACATACCCCCACGTATTTTACATTTACTTGAGCCATTTATGATGAAGGTTAGTACTACAAGGGAAAGCCCTATAGAGCCCTGTGGAGGTTTCATGAATTAAAATAGCTAAAATTAAAGCACTAAAGTCTTACCAGTTCATAAATGTTTTCAGATCTCCTAGTCTCTGGGAAGGAGAAAAGTAAATTAAATTAAGAGTTACAGTTTTTATTCTCTCCTGAGTAAGTGGCAGAAATGATGTTTTGGGAGGACTGAATAGAAAAATAATGTTAAGCCTTAGTAAATTCTTCTATTTGAATGACTGAATACCAGTTGACTTCTCCAGCGATCTCTGTTAGAACAAGCCAGGCTGCATCATAGAGCTCCCATGTGCTGCTGTGAACTCCAATAACTGATTCACAGCCAATGGGAATGACACTTCCCAGTTACATTTATTTTTAAACAACAAAGACAGTGGGCAAATCCAGGTGTTGAGTCACTAGGAAAGGTGAACACCTACACAAACACAACAAAAATCCAGAAGCAATTTTCTTCCCACAGTGTTATCCTTAATATGTTAAAAAGCTGATTTTTTTCTTCCCTAGTTTCACACTGCACTCTTCTTAGTTACAATCACAAACTTGTCTTTCATAAGATTCAGCACTATCCTGGTCATCATTTAGCTCTATTTGTCCCTAGAGCAATGATATGAGGCCACTGAAGGTCATTTATAGGGCATAATATAAGATCAAAGGGACACTAGTCCCGCTTCATGGACAGCTGCTTAAAAGAAAACCTGAGGGGACAGCATGTCCTCCTTTGGTGTTGCACCCAAAGACCAGCTTCCTGACTTTACTGGCGTTACCAATATTCTATTTCTTTTCATTAAGCAGTGACATGGTGAGTATTTGGATACCATCTATGTTTCAAATGGGAATAACAAAAGAAGGACTGCTACCATGGAAACCCACCTGATGGCCTTTGTGGTGAGCTCCTTGCTACTTGAACACATGCAAACTCCACACAATAAAGGGCTGATCAACATTAGGCATAAAGCTTCTCTGCAAGAGCACTGATTCTTAACTTTAATGAATGCCTTGGACACTGCAATCTGAGGCAGCATTATTCTTGTCCAACCTCATTATTAGATAAACACAGGGGAACTTGCACACAGACCTACTAGAGAATGGACTTGAGGATATGGGGAGGGGGAAGGGTAAGTTGTGACAAAGCGAGAGAGAGGCATGGACATATATACACTACCAAACGTAAGGTAGATAGCTAGTGGGAAGCAGCCACATAGCACAGGGAGATCAGCTCGGTGCTTTGTGACCGCCTGGAGGGGTGGGATAGGGAGGGTGGGAGGGAGGGAGACGCAAGAGGGAAGAGATATGGGAACATATGTATATGTGTAACTGATTCACTTTGTTATAAAGCAGAAACTAACACACCATTGTAAAGCAATTATACTCCAATAAAGATGTTAAAAAAAAAAAAGATATACTTTGGATTGCAAAGCAAGAGTCAATTTAAGGCCATCTCCCCTATCTGTCTCTTGTAAAAACAAGCTGCATAGTTTAAAGATGCATGCATTCAGAAATAAACTACTGAAAGCAAACTAGGAAGCTGGACCGTTGCCAGCTACATTTCAATAGATCAACCTCACTTGATTTGTATGTGTCCAATATTGCTTCCTCTACACAGTGCCTTCCTCAAAGGAAAATTAATTCAAAGGCTTGGAGCATACAATGTTTTAAATGTTGCTGAATTTTATATGCATAAGCATTTTAAAGAGGGATTTATTTGGTTAAGTTCAGGGACTATCCCTATTAACTGACTATGCTAGTAAAATTTTTAATTTTCCATAATATTTAATATTTTGGGGGAGTATACATAGTCAAAATTTTAACTGAGTTAACAAAAGGAATAAAAAATTGAGTTAACAAAATTGATGGTACCCCATGGGGGGTATATCACTAGTAGTTTTCTTTCTTTTGAAAAAGCACTTTCACCCTTTCCAGTGTCAATTAAGAGTCTATCTCTCTAATGCTAGATTATATTTGAAATCCTGACTAGTACCCTATTCTTCTTTACCTGTTTTCACCTGCGTGAACAGCCTCTTGCCACTTTGATTTATATTCTAGAGACCTTCATTCAAGAATGGAATACCAAATGTGGACAAAGAAAGAGAATGGAAGAATTGATGAACTAATATTTCTGAAATATTAATTTCCAACTTTGATGGAAAACTTGTTCAGAAATACAAATAAATATGTTTTGAAAAACATTAATCACTCTAGTTCTCACTTATCAAGGGTGTGAAAATTTATCTCTGAGGAATTGCAACCGTCAGTGTGTTGGAAAGACAGCCATATTACTATCCTACCCCAGTTCTTATCGTCTTTGACCCTCATGGATTCACGGTTTTGAAAGTATGCATCACTCATTCGTTCATTTATTCCTTCAAAATGTACTGAGCCCTGATTATGTACCAGGCATTGTCTGAGGCACTAAGGATCACATGGAGAATGTCGTAGTAGTTACTGCCCACCAGCCTGGCAGTGGTGCAGGGATGAGATTGCAGAGCAGTGCTGTGAGTGTTTTGATGAGTGACTGCGGGGATGCCATGGGAGGACTGGAAAGGGGCACCTAACACAGACCCAGAGTGTCAGGGATGGTTTCCTGTAGGAAGTGACATCTGATCTGAGACTCAAAGATAGACTGCATGTGGGAGTAAAGCCTGGAAGAAAATGGTCCCCATGGAGAGAATAATGCAAATGTCAGAGGTAAGAAGAGACCAAGGGAGGTTTGGGGAACAAGAAGATTAGTAGAACTGGCTTGTGCAGTTCTGGAGAAGAGGCAGAGCTCGCGTTGAAAGGGTTTTGTGTGCCATAAAGTTACATGCCTGTGCAGCATTATTTTGGGTCTCAATTCAAATGGGTCCTCTCTGTGGCCTGACATCCTTCTGCTTCCCTGTTAGCTCTTCTCCCTTTAATTATGTGGATACCTTATACCTTCACATTTCCATCTTCAGCCAAAAAAGTGGAAATAATCCAAAAATGTCCATCAACTGATAAATGGATAAAAGAATTGTGGTATATCCATACAATGACATATTATTTGGCCATAAAAGTGTCTGAAGTATGAATTTGTACTACAACATGGATGAGCCTTGAAATCATTATGACAAGGGAAAGAAGGCAGCATAAAGACCACATTTCGTGTGATTCCATTTATATGAAATGTCCAGAAGAGGCAAATGCATATAGACAGACAGTAGATGAGTCATTGCTGGGCTCTAGGGGAAGAGGGGACGGACGGGACAGTGATTACTTAAAGGGTACAGGGATTCTTTTGCGGGTGATAAAAATGTTCTGGAATTAGGGTAATGGTTGCACAACTTGGTGAATATTCTAGAAACCGCTGGACTGTACACTTTAAAAGGGTGAATTCTATGGTATGTAAATTATATCTCTATAAAAAAACAAGGTAGAGGTGCAGATGAAACACGTTTGGCAATATATTGAGAATTGTTGAACCTAGGTGATGGATAAGAGGGTTATATTATATTATTCTTTCTTTAGAAAACAAAACAAAAACCCCCTTCTTTGTCAACCACCTTTCTCCTTGCATTTAGATAATTTCATGTCACAATGAAAACAGAAATCAAGAGGTAACTTACTCAGCTTGTGGTCACCAAACCTTAACATTTGCTTACAGCCTTTCCTCATTCTTTCATTTCTGTGTTTTTGTTTTTAACATTTTTATTGGAGTATAAATTGCTTTACAATGGTGTGTTAGTTTCTGCTTTATAACAAAGTGAATCAGTTATACATATACATATATATATATCCCCATATCTCTTCCCTCTTGACAAACGTTTTGCACAAACATTATTCTAGGAGGTAGGGATACAGAAAAAACAGAAGCAGCCTAGCTCCCACCCTCAGGACATCCCCATCCAGTAGGAAAGCCAGATATCTAAGGAGTAATTCCAAATAAACAAGAAGCAGGAAGGAAGAAGCAGTACAGACCTAAACTAGATGAGGAATCAGGGAAGGTTTCTTGGAAGAAGTGATGTTTAAGGTACAAATCCAAGGGCGGGTAGATAACCTCTCAGTAGGTTAAGGGGTTGGGCTGGAAATCAGGTGATCAGTGAGGGAAGAGCATGTGTGAATGCCTTGAGGCAAGAAAGAGCACGGCGGCTCTGAGGGATGGAAAGAAGTGGAGTGTGGCTGGAGGGTGGAGGGTGGGAGGGCAAGGACGGGAAGAGGAGGTGGCACAGGGAGGCAGGGCCGGGATCTCACAGGGCCTCTAGAGAAATCCAAAAATTGTCATTAGTGCTCTGTTCAGATCCGATCAGGCCCCAGAGGGGTGAACAGCTCACAAGAAATTGTCAGCTGGCTGAAGAGCCGTCAGATCAGGCCAAGTCCCTTCCATAGACACATTACCCCTAGCGTTCCTTGGTTACACAAAACCTCCAACTGGATGTACTAAACTTTAAACCAAATGTATGCACAGAATTTCAGAAAGCATGTTATAAATAGCTGAGTACAGTGTGAAATGGTACCGTCACTGCTTCACGGCCAGTTCCTCCCCATCTATGCGTGCAGCAAATGAAGGTCACAGGAAGAATCAAGAACTCACTGTTCTTTCCCTCAGCGATGGCTCGGGCACAAGCAAAGGGGTCTCTGCTGGGGACGATAACCCCTGTGCCTGGTTACCTTCTGTTATTGCCAAAGATAAGAGGACGTGATGGTAGGTATGGGGCAGAGGAAAGCCATACGGACGGTGAACCCAGCACAAGAGAGGTGTCTGTCCGAGAAGAATGCTGATGAGCGTAGCTCTGCTCCTACTGGCTGAGCTGGGGGATCTGGCATCACACCTACTGCCGTGATTCCGGCCGCTCCTGGGAAACACCATGCTCTCCCTAGTGAAGCTCCCTTGAACCTCAAGGCCACTTGTCACAGGTCCTGTTTGACCCCTTCAGTAACCAGCCGTGCATGCTGCTCTTCCAGCTGTGCCGTCCCTGGGCGCCTCTGGTCATACACTGCTGCGTGTACAGACTTGGGGTGATGCTGTCACCCACACGATGCCCATCTATGAGGGTTACACATGCTCCATGTTATCCTGTTTCTGGACCGAGCTAGCTCATACTGGGAAGAATATTTCTAACGGTTGTGAGACAAAGATGTTCCAGCTTCACTACCACAGCAGAAATTGTACATGACATCGAGGAGAAGACGTGCTACCCCATCCTGGTTGTCAAACAGGAGCTAGTGCGGCTTTACTGTCCTCCCTGGAGAAGAGAACGGAGCTCCCCGACGTCAGCTGAGGCTCTCCAGCCGTGGGAGGCTCTGAGATCCGGGAGCTCTTTCCAGCCATTCTTCTTGGGCATGGAATCCTGGCATTCATGGGAATGCTTCCAATTCAACCTAAAGATGTGATGCTGATATTGGAAAGGACCTATATGCCAACACAATGTGCACCGTGTGGTCTGGTGGGATCACCAAGTATCTTGGTGTTAGTGACTTTAGAACACAAACAGATGCACAGCCCTGGAACCAACCACAATGACAATTAAGATGATCACTCCTCTGAGTGCAAATATGCTCTCTGGCTACTCCAGCTGATGTGGACTTGCAAGCAGGGCTCTGATGAGTCCGGCATTGGCCACTGCAAACACTTTTAAATGGACTGCTGGCAGATACACAGATACACTGACTTTCTGTACGAGTTAGTTCACAAGTACAAGTTTGCCCTGGCAGAGGTACATATCTTATGTTAGATTCATCTACCCGAATATGTCTTTTCTTTTTTTTTTTTGCGGTACGTGGGCCTCTGACTGTTGTGGCCTCTCCTGTGGCGGAACACAGGCTCCGGACGCGCAGGCTCAGCGGCCATGGCTCACGGGCCCAGCCGCTCCACGGCATGTGGGATCCTCCCGGACCAGGGCACAAACCCGCGTACCCTGCATCGGCAGGCGGACTCTCAACCACTGCGCCACCAGGGAAGCCCAGGGTAATTGCTTTTTAATTTCCCTGTATCCTCCAACAGACTGTAAGCTCCTGAGGACAGAGCCAAAGCTTTATATACTGTTTACCTCCTGCACTTAGCACCGTGCCTGGCGCATGGGAGGGACTCAATAAATAAATACCTGCTGCAGACAGTTAAGGAATTTCATCCTGAATCTACATGGACCTGGTTCTTTCAGAATATGGGAGAATTAAAATATGATAATAATAATCAAACTAGTTCCTTCTCTTACTTTGGAAATTATTAGGGAAATGGGCCTACTTAAATGTATAAAGACAAAGTTTTGCATGGGTATTTTAGACCAAGTTCTCTTGTCATTTCCATTATATCTCAAACAAAAGGTCTTTGGGGCTGTAAATTTCTTTTGACTCTTGGGGTATAAACTCAACTCTGGCGCAGATATCTCCTCATCTGAATTATTTTCAGTTGGTTTTCATTTTGTGTCTCCTGGGAGCCCAGCACTGCTGGGTGCTGTGGGAGATGCAATGCCGGGGAACATGCTTCTGCCCAGTTATTGCAGGCTGTGGAAATCATCTGCTGAAGGAGGGACTGGGATCACGGCAAATAGGTTTACGTAATCCCACCCATGCAGCCACCAGAGAATGTGTTCTGAGCCTTCAAAATACTGTTACATTGTCAAAGACATCGAGGAGGCTCCCCTCAGGGAAATGGAGAGGCTGTACTTTGGCTAATGAATGCATCTTTCCTCTACCTGGAATTTCTTATTGCCTGAACTGGGTCATCTCCCCAGGATCCCCTATAGGATGTTACTCTGGCAAGGTGCACAGACTGTGAGCTTCCTCCTACACGTCTATCAACGTCAGTTGGCAACTTAAATGAACCAGGCAAGTAGGAGAAGTGGCAATAAAGCTGAAATTCAACATCAGAGGAGGAGATGGTAGGAGTATCATAAACACTTTACATGGTTATTATTGAGCTAAGTGTAAGGTAGGTGTAAAATATATATAATTTAAAATTGTTTCCTTACTTTATCTGCTTGTATTTAAAACTCACATACCATCACAATTTCTCTTATTAAGCAATCTATCCTAAGAATGGTTTCTCTGACAATTTGATTGATGTGATATCTAAAGAGAATGGATTTGTATAAATCCTTAGAAAACTGTAGACGAAGAAGCTCTTTTTATTTTCTTGAAGATCATTTCAACTTTCTTTCTCTCCCTCTAGATAGTGAGGGGAGGGGATCTGGGTGGCAGACTTTGAAAGGATAAAGAAGATGTGGCACATATATACAATGGAATATTACTCAGCCATAAAAAGAAACGAAATTGAGTTATTTGTAGTGAGGTGGATGGACCTAGAGTCTGTCCTACAGAGTGAAGTAAGTCAGAAAGAGAAAAAGAAATACTGTATGCTAACACATATATATGGAATCTAAGAAAAAAAAATGTCATGAAGAACCTAGGGGCAGGACAGGAATAAAGACACAGACGTAGAGAATGGACTTGAGGACACGGGGAAGGGGAAGGGTAAGCTAGGACGAAGTGAGAGAGTGGCATGGACATATATACACTACCAAATGTAAAATAGATGGCTAGTGGGAAGCAGCCGCATAACACAGGGAGATCCGCTCGGTGCTATGTGACTGCCTGGAAGGGTGGGATAGGGAGGGGGGAGGGAGGGAGACGCAAGAGGGAGGAGATATGGGAACATATGTATATGTATAACTGATTCACTTTGTTATAAAGCAGAAACTAACACACCATTGTAAAGCACTTATACTCAAAGATGTTAAAAAAAAATTAACCAAATAACCATATAACTACGACTGGTTTTTAACTTCCTAGATGGAAATGAACAGGTGACTGCAGTAGTGTACCACCGAGGGGCTGACCCAAGTCTTGGGAATCAGAGAAGGTCTTCCCTGAGAAAGAGATTTCAGCTACTCTCTGACGGCTGCGTAGGATTTGTAACTAATAATTATGGGTGATGTGACTGAGGAGAGATGGAGTTTGGATGGTGGTGTGGGGCAGGTGAAAGCTTTGAAGCTGGAAGATACATATAGCTCTTGACCATCAGTGAGAAGGTCACCGTGGCTGTAATAAGCAAAGGGGGAAGAGGACGGGGATAAGGCCAGAGAGGTCGGTGGGGTCACGTAATGCAGGTCCCCTAAGCCATGTAAAGGAATTTTGGACTTTATCCCTAGAAGCAATGGGAAGTCATCCACATTCTCTGAGCAAGGGAGTGGCATGATCATATGTATTTTTAAAAAAGAGCTGAGGGGTCCTCCATGCAGATGGGGTGGCAGTGGGGAAATGCCAGCTCTAAGCAGTGGTTCAGCAGAGGGATGACTGAGCTTGGACCGTGGTGTTGGCGGTGGAGAGGGAGCAAAGTGTGCGGATTCTAACAGTGCTTCAGAGGTAAAGCTAGAAACTGCTGGATGATTCTCTGTAATAGGCCCAAGAGAGGTGGGTTGAAGAGGTTCATAGATTTCTGGCATGAATACCTGGATGGGTGGCAATGCCAAGGGGATACAGGTTTGGGGGTGTGATTGGGAAAGCAGGCACCGCATTATTTTGGTTTGCAGTTGCTAAGTGTGAGAAGCTTGTGAGCGGACATCAGGAGAGAGCTCCGAGCTGGAGATCTGAGGTGGAGGTAGTTGTAAACACGGAGTGGATGGATTTATCCAGGGAGGAGACGTACTAAAAAAATTAAAAAATAACAGAGAAAAAGACCGTGTGCTGAACTCCAAAGAACTCCAGCACTGAGGTCTGGGTAGGGTGGGAAGAGCCAGCAAATGATGCCGAGAGAGTTTTTTACGTTCTCTGCGAAGTTAAAGACTAGCCCGTCTGCTGAGCGGCGACAGGGCACAGGGAGGAGGGGGATGGGCAGAGCTGGCTGGAGAAACACAAAGTAAAATTGCCAATAGCATCAAAGGCACAAGCAGCATCGAAACGGCGATTCCGGAAGACGGCAGGGAAACGAAGTAGGAGTGCTGGGGTGGATGGAGGCCAGGGATGTGGAGTGAGGAGTGGGGGAAAGGTCATAAGCGCATATAAAATGGTCTTGGTGAGGGGCCTGGTTACTAGCATATGGGGAATTCTAGTTCTTCGTGTATACCCAGGATGTCTGAGAGCCAGCTGTTTGGGGTAAGAGAAGATGAAACTCAGAATAATAAACACTGGGAACTGAGATGGATGATACACAAAAACCTCTTCTGCGCAGATGCTGATCTAAGACACTGATTCAGCCAGCACCCAAACGGACGCTCTGAGGAGTCGCGTGCAAGCCACACTCTTAATCGGCAAGTCCTCAGCTGTCTAGATAGGCTTCTCCTCCTCAGAGGATAAGAAAACAGTAACCACCACTACACAAAGTGTTTGTAGAAACAAACAGATTGGAATAATGGGAAAGCAATGACATTCTCAAATCTCAGGGGAAAAGCCGAGCTTGGGGAATAACTTAGCACAAGAAGCATAAGAAAGTTTCAGAACACTCTTTAACATTCTTAATAGGTAGCAAGGAGACAAAAACCCCACCAAGTAGGACCAAAATCCTTAAGAAGAGCCGAGGATAAAATGGAAATAAGGATGGTGGGGAAAAGAGGAAGAGAGAGAAATGAGACCTTTTCACAGAGACTTGGGCACTCAGGATTTTTATCGCCTGGGAGGAAGGAAAGATACTGTCATTTCTTGAGTGACCCACGTGCCCAATAATCTATTATCTCTAGTGGGAGATAATGTGCAGGCGTTCCCTCCCATTTTAGAGGTGGTAAAAATGAGGCTAAGAGAGAATAAGTAATATGCTCAAAGCCCTTAGGAAGAGGGCATCTGAACAAAGACTGTCTGACTTCAAGGATATGGACCTCTACCTGCCAGAGTAGCACGACAGGTTAACGAGTGAAGAAACATGCAGAAAGGGGCTCATTCAGGCTCCCTAAGGACTGAGTATTCTTAGCATAAACACGGACCAACAACAATGGATACTGTACTGAGTGCCGATCACGTGGCAGGCACTTTGTACCCATTTTTCTGATTCTCACAGCAATCCTAAGTATCACCACCCTCTTTTTTTTTCAGATGGGGAAACTGAGGTCCACAGAGACTAAATGACTTGCTCAAGTGTATGGGTTGTCTATTGTTACTGTAACACATTACCACAAGCTCTGTGGCTTGAAACCACACACATTTATCTTCTAATTCACAAATTTATCTTCTAATTAGAAATCCAACACAGGTCTCACGGGACTAACATCAAGATCCTGGTGGGGATGCACGCCTTTCTGGAGGCTGTGGAGGAAAATCTGTTTCCTTGACTTTTGTAGCTTCTAAAGACAGCCCCCACTCCTTAGCTCATAGCTTCTTACTCCATCTTCAAAGCCAGCAAATGTCGTTTGAGTCCTTTTCACAGCACGTCTGTCTGACTGTTCTCCCAGTCGTGTCTCTCTCTGGCCACAGCTGGGAAAGGGTCTCTCCTTTTAAGATTAGATTGGGCCCCCTTGGATAATGCAGGCTAATCTCCTCAGGTCAATATCTTTAATGTAATCACATCCACAAAGTGTCTTTTGTCACGTGAAGTGACACAGTCACAGGTTCCGGGGATTAGGATGTGTACATCTTTGGGTATCATTATTCTGCCTATCACACACTGAAGTTAAAAAGTATTCAAGGGGGCTTCCCTGGTGGCACAGTGGTTGAGAGTCCGCCTGCCGATGCAGGGGACACGGGTTCGTGCCCCGGTCCGGGAAGATCCCACATGCTGTGGAGCAGCTGGGCCCGTGAGCCACGGTCGCTGAGCCTGCGTGTCTGGAGCCTGTGCTCCGCAACGGGAGAGGCCACAGCAGTGAGAGGCCCGCGTACCACAAAAAAAACCAAAAAAAAGTATTAAAGGGGTTTGAGTCTGGAGTTTAATTTGGATTTGGTCTAAATTAAACAGGAAATACAGTTGATTCTATCTTCAAAATATATTCAGAATCCTACTATTTCTCACACTGCCATTTCTACCACTTTGGTCCAAACGACATCATCTCCCTCCAAAATGACTTCTATGGCTTCTTAACTGTTCTCTTGTTCCATCCTTGCCCCCATCTGTTCTTAACACAGTAGCCAAAGTGAAGTTTTAAGAACGTCTACGATCATGTCAATTCTCTGTTCAAAACTTTCCAGTGACTCTCAGTTTCGTTCTGAATTAAGGACACAGTCCTTACAATGGCCTACGAGGTCCTACATGACCCTCCCTCCACCCCAAGAGTCTCTGTTCACTCTCCCTCTTGCTCTGCTCCAACACACTGGCCTTCTGCTTTCCTTGAACACACCAGGATTATCGCTGGAGCCTTGAGCGGGAGGGGACTCGACATTTTCATGCTGTCCTCCACTCCAGTGCCTTGATGGAGAAGGGGAGGGTAAATCCTGATTCTGGGATGTCTCTTCTCCATCCAGGAAGTGAAATGGGAGGATGAATATCTTCTGCCTTCATTGCCCATAGTTGTACAAGTGGTTGCCACTGCTCCTCTGGCTAATACCAAATTCCCACTGATTCAGGCTGTGAGGCTGTTGCTCAGATGCTCACTTGTGCATGGGGTACATAGGCAGGAGGTTTGTAGGGGGTCTCTGAAGGGTTTCTCCACTTGCAGACGTTGTGGGAGCCTGGCTGGCTCCAGCTTGCCCTCTTCAACACCCCCTGGCTCCTGCCCACAGCAGAACCTTCTAGTTTTTTGCCCCTGGGAAACCCTTGTCCAGGGGCTGGCCTTCTTGAGTGGATAGTTCAAGCCCAGCAACCTCCCTTGATGTCACACCAGATCCACAAGAAACTTACCCATGTACCTTTGCCACTTACGATGGTAGGATCTAGGTTGCTCTACAGCTGCCCCTCCCTCCACCCTGCCATATCCTCCCAATGCCCTTTTCTTTGCTCAGGTAGGAGGCATAAGGAAGGTTAACAAGTCTGATTCCTGTCTCAGCCTGGATATTTACCAGGGCTTCGTTTGGAGCCTCTCACAACTAACTGGCTTTGGCGAGTGTGGGGAGGCACTTCCTTTCCCAGTAGCTCCCCTAGACCCCAAACTCAAGAATGCAAAGACCCTCTCCCTCTTCCCCAGCCAGGCTGAGGAAGGAGGGTGGTGAGGATGGGCATGGCAAAGAGTGTGGATGGCTTTGGGGATGGGTGAGGAAGCAGGGTCCTCTGGCCGTCTCTTATAAGACCCAAGAGGGCTTCCCTGGTGGCGCAGTGGTTGAGAGTCCGCCTGCCGATGCAGGGGACACGGGTTCGTGCCCCGGTCCGGGAGGATCCCACATGCCGTGGAGCGGCTGGGCCCATTAGCTATGGCCGTTGAGCCTGCGCGTCCGGAGCCTGTGCTCCGCAACGGGAGAGGCCACAACAGTGAGGGACCCACGTACCAAAAAAAAAAAAAAAAAAAAAAAGACCCAAGAAAGGTATCTCTCTTCAATGGGAGGCACTTAGCACGTCACTCTTTCAGCTTGGTTCCAGTTTTCCGATGCCAGGGAATTAGGAAAACTTTCACACACTATCCCAGATGTAAAAGTCAACAGAGAGGCAGTTATGGTTGAGTGAAAGATTCAAGTTGAACAGAAGAAAATGCTGGTCATCTGCTGGCCAGATCTGTTTAACTGGTGAAGAAACATCCAATTAAACAGGAGTTTAATGTGGTCCAAAATTTAATTTTCTTAGTGAAGCAGGTGCAAATTTTATGCAAAAAATTTTTACTCGTTCATGGCTTAATATTCTTTCCAAGACTTCTTAATTAGAGTACACTCTTATTTTTACTTTTAAGAATTTTTTCTCTACTTTAAAAATGAGGTATGTTTCCAGCAAAAATTTGAGGAAATATAGAAACCTTTCAATAAGAAAACAAAAAAAAAAAATCTGCAATTGCACGGCGGAGGCAAAATCAAGTTTGGTGGTGATAAAATTCTGATTTTGGACAATTTACGTTTATATCATAAAAGAAAGATCACACTTCACTATGACTTTACTTTGTTTTACTTTCTAGGTTGGAAAGTTGTACAATGGACACATTTGGGGCAGTAGGATTTGGAGTGTGGAATTTATCAAAAACAACTAGGGCCCTGAGACAACAGAAATTTCTATTTTGCTTTATATAAGCTCACTGCAGTGATAAGAAATGTTTATCCATGAGAAGACACTCCCAGGACCCATCTTCTCCACTTCACTAATGCCTCCTTGCTTTTGACTGTGCCCTGCATTTAGTGGTCAGCATGTACTATGCACGGCCCCTTAGATCTCAGGTGGGCTCTGGCTGAATGAGAACCACCGTGGGAGGGGGTGATGGCCAGAGGCAGCAAGAAGACTCCTCAGCACACAGGAGACCCACTGTTGAATCCCTGGGGATGTAAATTTCCTAGGATCTGCAGTGGTTTCCTGTTTGTGTGCCCTGCAGATTGAAAAGCAGAGCTGCAGCAGCAGCAATACTGCAGGGAGACAAGGATGTGAGGTGCTGGCGAGGAGGCACCACATCCAAGGAACAGACTGGCCACCAGGAGTCCTGCACCAGGTGGAGTGAGGACGTCTGCTCTTGTAGAATTTGTCAACTGGAGGGTGACAACAGTCAGCATCCTGTGATCTTAAAGTTCACTTGTTTTACTCAGCCCCTCCTTCAAGATTTCCTGATGATCCTTTTAAACTTAAAAACAAATTTGTATTTTTACATCCTTTATTGTTTTGGATTCTTAAAGTGAAGAGTGTGTAAGTGAGCAAGAATGAGTAAAGGAAGAGAAAGGACTTGTAGCATCAGGACTTGTAGCATCGTATCTAAAATTCTCAGACCCTTGAGAAGAAAACATGTGCTCTTGCTACTATTGCTGAGGAGCTTCTCGGAACTGCAAATGTAGAAATAATAATAATAATAGCAAATACAGAAGCTTTTACTGTCTGCCAGGCATAATTCTATGGGCTCTACATAGAGTAACTGAGTCCTCACCACCACCCCATGAGGTACGTACTATCCCTGTCCCTATTTTATGTCCGAATAAGTTAAAGCCCAGAAAGGTTAAGTGTGGGAGTGGGAATTCAAACCCAGGAAGTGGCCTTAACGATTAGACCTGGCTGCTACTGATGTATTGCTTCAAAACAAAAACTAAAAGCTCACTTGACTTGTTCACCCGTAGGGTTACCCTTCACACAGTAAGAAGGGGTAGAGAATATGTGGTTCACTGTATAGACTCTGCAGCCACACCCCAGGGCTTGCACTATACAGTCCACCCTTGAACGACACAGGTTTGAACTGCGATGGTCCACTTAGATGCAGGTATTTTTTCAGTAAATACTTAACGACACTACCACATGATCTGAGAGTGGTTGACTCCACGGATGTGGAACCTCAGATATGAAGGAATTGCGGATACAGAGGAACCATGTATACGGAGCTGACTGTAAAATTATCCTCGGATTTTCCGCCGTGGTGAGGGTCAGCACCCCTAAGCCCCACGTTGTTCAAGGGCAACTGTAGTTCTGGCAACAACAAAAAATAGTGTCTTTTCCTTGGGCAAGCCATATCATCTCTCTAAGCTTTGGTGTCCTTATCTGTAAAATGAGCCAGATAATGCTTATCTCAAAGTGTTATGTGGGGAACGAAATACAGTAATATTTAAAATCGCTTTTGGCACAGCAGTCGACAAAATGGTACTCAGTACAATTCCTGATAATTCCTGTTGCATTAGAAACCAATGGGACTTCTGTGTTGTGTCCTGCATAGGAGAATACGGATCATCTCACTCATTAGGGGGAAATGTCACAAATAAGGTGCAGAGAAATGCGCGGAGGAGTGATGGTGGAGGAGAGGTGTACAGAAAGGGAGTTAAGAGCCCACCATCAATGGTCAGGGGATATTTGTGCCCCAGACCCCTGGGTAAGTGGAAAGACAGGTGGAGGTGGGCAAGGGAAGGGTCTGGGATGACTTCAGATGCTGAGCTTGGGTCGGACTGAGATGGGGGCTGGGAAGTGGAGCCACTGAGCGTGGGAGCTCAGTGGGCTCCGGTGTCCCTCGCTTTCTCAACTCTCGTGACCCAAACCTAGGAAGACAGCAGATTCAGACGGGTAGGGAGACCTGTGAAAATGGGCAGCAAGCTAGAATCAGAGCCAAGCAGACAGGCAGGCTGGCCAGCAGCCTTGGAGGTATAGATTCAGCTCAACCACACAGAGGATTTTAAGGGAGATCTACTTTATAATCAGCCTGTGACAAGAGGAATGCTTCCTTACATTTTGGCATAAGGTTCTGGAATGTCCAGAACGACGCTGGTATGTGGTATGGTAAAGATTTCACACCCTGAACCTTTTGCTGTTGTGTCACTGGTACGTCGCATCTGAGATAGTCCGGAAGGGAGTCAAACTCAGTACTTTTTGGATAACAATTAAAAGCCCTGGGTTTGTATAATGTGACATGGTGTGAAGGGCATTGTTTAGCTCTTGGCATAGCTATGAATGCCTAGGGCAGAGCACCAAAGGAAAAGGTCTACTTTGGAAGCCTTCTCAGAACACAGCTGGGAGAATTCTCTGGTTAATGCAGATGCGTGTCCAAACAAGCACTGGTTTGCTCAGGGAGGGTGCAGAGCTGGCAGGCCGCCCTTGGCACAGAGAGCGCGAGTCACGCTTCATTCTAATGAGGGATCTTGGGGGTCTACAATGAAGACTATGTGGTATTTCCCACGTGTCTCTTTGGAATGTGGACTGATTGCACCCACAGTGGAAGAAAAGCCATCAGAAAGTATGTAGTTCCTAAAATCTCCGGGGCTCTACAAGATTCAGATAATTTAATGGCATATAAATGAATTCACAGAAATACAGCCAGAGTTCCCAGAGTAAAAGTCCTCCCTTCCCACAGGTAAGTGAATATGAGTGCAAAGTAATGAGACTGTGTTTTGCGGGGAGAGGTGGGAAGGGCATTTTATTTTTACTTTTAAAATTTATTTATTATTTTTGGCTGCGTTGGGTCTTCGTTGCTGCGCGTGGGCTTTCTCTAGTTGCGGAGAGCAGGGGTACTCCTGTTGCGGAGCACGGGCTCTAGGTTTGCGGGCTTTAGTAGTTGTGGCACCGGGCTCAGTAATTGTGGCTCGCTGGCTCTAGAGCGCAGGCTCAGTAGTCGTGGTACACGGGCTTAGTTGCTCCGCGGCATATGGGATCTTCCTGGACGAGGGCTTGAACCTGTGTCCCCTGCATTGGCAGGCGGATTCTTAACCACTGCGCCACCAGGGAAGCGTGGGCATTTGATTTTTTTTTTTTTTTTTTTTTTTTTTTGCGGTACGGGGGCCTCTCACAGCTGTGGCCTCTCCCGTTGCAGAGCACAGGCTCCGGACACGCAGGCTCAGCGACCATGGCTCACGGGCTCAGCCGCTCCGCGGCATGTGGGATCTTCCCGGACCGGGACATGAACCCGCGTCCCCTGCATTGGCAGGCGGACTCTCAACCACTGCGCCACCAGGGAAGCCCTGGGCATTTGAGTTTTAAACTAAATCTATAGGCAGTTCCAGACGTGTTGTAAACATCGTAGCAACCCTGGAATAACTGTTAGCTTTCCTACCTGACTCTTCTGAAAGATAAGAGTCATTTGAACATCAAGTGCTTATGTATAAAGCACATGAATTCATTCTTAAGATATAATTTCACAGTCACACTTCACCTGTGAGCCCGGATCATTTGAATTTTTTCTTTCAGAGAAAGCCAATACTTAATGTTTTGGGTAGAAAAAAAAATCTAAAAAGTCACTAGGAAAACAAACGTTCCCCAGTCCTCGTGAACAGTCGGTGACTCATCAATGAAGTGGCAGATGGAATTGAACATGACCGCATGTTTGTTCTGGGGTCTGTAGCCTGGATGTCCCCTTAGATCCAGCCACAGGGCGTGGCTTCCTAAAAGTGAATTCCCTTTTTGTTCAGATTTGGAGCATTATGTGATCATTCAGGCAAAGTATGTGAAGTACTGTACTGACCTTTATTTTATATCTCTGGACTGGCTGGAGCAAAACGCTCCACAGGGACTGGACCTCCCAAAGTGCTCCAGGATTTTGGTGGGATTAAGTGCAGTCCTGGGTTTGGAAGAACGTGATTCAGTCCTAAAGACTTAAAGGAGGTGATGGTGACCCGGAACTCAGGACAAGAGAGTCCCAAGAGGCGGAAATGCTGAGGGGAGAGACCTTCTCTGTGTATGCTAATATATCAAAGAGCACTTGGAATTATACAGAGAAATAAGAAATTATCTTAAGATAAATAATTCTGAAATGTTAAAACATGGTTAGAACTGAAATGAAAGTGAAGTAAACTCAACAGGCAAAAATTCTTTTATCAGATAAATTTGGCACCTCACACTTGGGGCTTATTCATGCCCAACAGACAAAGTAGAGATTTCCTGCTATTTATTTACCCCAATTTTTCAAAACAAAACCATTAAATGCATGCTATATGTAATAGCGAATTCTGGAAAAATTTTAAACTGACTCAGGAAAATGTACATTTTCACTTGTTTCACTTAGAGGATAGAAGTCACTCCTCTAAGAGGTCATTTCTTCTGTCCTCATTTGCATTTGCTGCAACTCCCTCGCTCCCAAAAAAAGCAACAACAACAAAAAAATCCCAAGCAAAAAAGCCCTTAAGCAATAAAACTGATGTCCAAGAAAAACATTTAGTTTGAAAAAGAGTTGAAAAATGTAGCCTTGGAAGAACCACTGCTTACATGGAATTGTTCAACAAATTCCTGTTGTGTGAGGTTTGGCATATACTTTCTAAAAATATAAGCATCTGGGGAAATGAGACAAAGCCCAGGTCTTGGACCAAATGAGGCACGCAGTGTGAATCTGTTAGTGATTATATCCATAATGAAATATGTGCCCAAATTTAGCAGTGCAAAATCTAATACAATAAGAAAGCCCAGCAGGCACTGTCCTTACCATAATATATAGCCAACAGAGAAGGTACATATGGCGGCCAGTCCGCTGCTCCTGCTGGGATACGCATGGTGTGATGTCCTCATCTCAATTAATATAAAGGGCAAAACCGTCGTGTGCTGAAAAAGAACAGAGACCAGGTGACACAGGTTCTTATCATCACCCCTAATTAGCTATTTGTCTTCAGTAGGAGAATGGATAGTGTCAATTTCTATCAAAAGTGCCACAGCAGAGAGCAGTACATGGCTCACCTAGGAGGTAGAATGGACGTGAAAACATGCAGTCTATCAATTGCTCCCCTTCTTTTTCTTCTATATCTTAATGTTTAAAATTGTATTTTCTTTATGCCCATTACAGGAAATTATAGAAATTACAGAAAGATATATAGGGAAAAAAGTTGGAACATAAGAAAGGAATAAAAACTAGGACTGTTAATATTTTGCTACAAGTTCTTTTCCCTCACTCTTTGTGCATATTATTTATACACAGCTGAGAAGTTAAGATCATACTGTGCATGCAGTTTTGCTTGGGATTATAGCATGAGACCTTTTGATATGCAATTATAGAAATACTTCTAGAATATGAACGCTGACCACAGCTGCTTAAAACTCCATTTTATAGATGTACCAACATTTACTTATTTATTTATTTACTTATTTATTTATTTTTGGCCGAGCAGCTTGTGGGATCTTAGTTCCCCGACCAGGGGTTGGACCTGGGCCCCAGCGGTGAAAGTGCCGGGTCCTAATCACTGGACCGGCAGGGAATTCCCTGACCAACATTTATTTAACTGATTCTTTTTTTTTTTTTTTTGTGGTACGCGGGCCTCTCACTGTTGTGGCCTCTCCCGTTGCGGAGCACAGGCTCTGGACGCACAGGCTCAGCGGCCATGGCTCACGGGCCCAGCCGCTCCGCGGCATGTGGGATCTTCCCGGACCGGGACACAAACCCGCGTCCCCTGCATCGGCAGGCGGACTCTCAACCACTGCGCCACCAGGGAAGCCCTCTGTTATTGTTTTAAAACAGTATAATTAGCTCTGAAGGGAACCACACAAAATGTACATGTGTGTTAAAACAGAGACAGTATGTATTTTAAACATCTATTTTCTTGGTTTTTTTCACTATAATCTAGTCACCTCAGATAACATTGGCCTGGAATTTCAGCAACAATTTGAGATGCCAACAACAGTTTTACAATAGCGCGTTCATGTAAAATTCAAATATATAGTTAGCCCTAAGGCCAAGACTTATCGAATCAATTGTAGAAGAAAAATACCTGCAAATGAAACGTTTACACTGAAGATAATGCTGACTCTTAATAGCCTGTGTGGGTTGTAGGATGATGATGTTATTTTTGACTCATTAATATTAAAAAATATCTAAGCTCTACCTCTTCCTCCATTGCTCCAAACTGAATAAAAATTCACTCATTTTTCTATAAAGTTATATAAGTTCAAATAACTAACCTGAATATTCTTATCCAGTTATCCAGTTAACTTTATTTTACCTAGCCTACTTGCTGATCATCAGATGTCATACCTGGAAAGCTTAGGATGTGCTTTGGTGATGCCAGGCAAAAAAAAAAAATCTCTTTGAAAGATGAAAATCTCTCCAGATCACTCCATTTCTGGCATCATCACCACTAAAAAGGAGCTACTTGTTCCATAAGTGAGGACAAGAGATCTTTTGGTGGCTAGCTGTGCCTATGTCAGTCTGGCCAGCAGCAAATGTTATATGAGGGTAACAGTTTATCATCAAGAATTTACAGGCACTGAAGAATGTGTATCTGCCTTTCTAAAAATTTATAATGCAAATTATGTTTACTGATAAACAGTATATATTAACAAAATATTTATAGCGAATATGTTTCCCTGAAGGTAGCTGAAGTTTTATGAACTAAGAAAAAAAAAATCGGTAAAGAAATCTACAAAAGGTCTTGCTGAATCTCTAAGTAACCTTTGGTAGCTAATTGTGACTCAAAATCTGTAGCAGCAAGAGGGATAATTATTTTAGAACTAAGAGTACACGAAATTCAGTTCTAATCCACTCCCAGGCAACACTCTGCTTCAATGACTTAAGAACCGGCAAGGAAATAGTCAACTCCATGTAAGACCATCAGCTGGACAAGAACGGTAAGCTTATGTTTTGTTCACTGTGGTATTTGTAGCACTTAAAAAAGAGCCTGGCACATAGGAGGGGCTCAATGAATATTGGTGGAGATAATTTAATCTTCAAAACCATATCTTAAGTGGGAGTTACCAACTCCATCCTGCAGATGAGATAATAAGGACTCATAAAAGGTAATTGTCTTGCCCAAGATCACAGAGCTATTAAGTCTGGAGAGGGTTCAAGACCAATTCCGTCTGTCTCCAAATTCCATGCTCTGCTTTCTATATTCGAATTATATCTTTAGAAGATATCAGAGTTAAATAATCTTTGACTCAAAAAACCTGTGGGAGTGCATGACTGATCACTTACGATGTCTCTCAACAGACAAGAACTATTTTTTGGTTGAGCCTCAAAATAAAAAGATTTTCACTGTGAAAAACGTCTTTTACTAAATGAGTTCTTTCCTGTGGCATATAGCATTCTGAATAATACCATATGGAGGAAGGGACCCACAATTGCAAAGTGCCTACTAAAGTCAAAAGTCCTAGCGCAGTCCTGTCCCACGCTATTTGAGTTTTAAAACAAAAATTATTTTCTTAGTCAATTCACATTTTTTCTTAAATAAATCTATTTAAAGGAAAACTTATGAGATGTATAAACTCTCATAAATGGAACACATTAAGAAAGATAACCACAAAAACAAATACAATGAAAACTAATTGATCTTAATAAATGTTTGATAGACATGTTTGCCTGTTTGATTCTGAGGCCTGCTAAATAGGGTTGTTAGTCAGTATTAGAGGGGCATTAAAGACATACTAGAATGCAATACAGACTCTTCTAAATGAAATCAGAAGGACTGAAAGATAAGTGAGGGAGAACTACCTTTTCACCAGGTGATTCAATAGTATTTAATGCCAGGCCCCTGTACCACATAAATTATCTCACATACAATGAGAGACACACCTATGCACTGGAACAGATTATCTGTAAATTGTAGCCGTACCTTCTAAATGCTAAACTATTTGATTTATGAGCAGGTGTTCTTTTGCCAGAAAAATGGAAAGACAGATGAGTAGGAAGTTTAGGTACTGATGGAGGAACTTAATGGTATTTAACAAGATTAAAGAAATGAATCTACATGACACAAGATCTGGACTTGCTATGGGGAAAAATATTTTCATTATCTGTGATGGCATTCAGTAGCCTATAAACTAAAGGGAAGTTTTATAATAAACTCTGCTGTGGAATAAATAGAAGGATAAAAATATATGCTGTGTGACAGTACAGATTCAGGCAAGTGGAGCGAATGAATTATGGGAGCACTCCAGATTACTTCAGAGCTCTAGCATCTGTGGCTGTAGTCAGAGTGTACAACACAAAAAATATGAGACAAGATTTGAGGACTCTGTTCACCTGCCAGTTCTCTGGTCTTTCTCCTTCTCTCCAAAGTATTTTTTTTTTTAAATAGAAGAGTACTGCTACCATACCATATGAACAAAGATTGAAAATTGTTTCAGTGAACAGTGGGATACATGTATCTTTTTGAATAGCCAGGACATGGAAGCAACCTAAATGTCCATCAACGGAGGAATGGATAAAGAAGATGTGGTACATATATACAATGGAATATTACTCAGCCATAAAAAAGAACAAATAACAACATTTATTTGACAAAAGAAATGCCATTTGCAAAAAAAGAACAAAATAATGCCATTTGCAGCCTCATGGATGGGCCTAGAGATTGTCATACTGAGTGAAATAAGTCAGACAGAGAAAGACAAATATCATACGATATCGCTTGTACGTGGAATCTAAAAAAATGGCACAAATGAACCTATTTACAAAACAGAAATAGAGTCACAGATGTAGAAAACAAACTTATGGTTACCAAGGGGGAAGCGGGGGAGGGATAAATTGGAAGATTGGGATTGACACATACACACTATATATTAAATAGATAACTAATAAGGACCTACTGTATAGCCCAGGGAACTCTATTCAATATCCTGTAATGATCTATACAGGAATACAATCTAAAAAAGAGTTGATATATGTATATGTATAACTGACTCACTTTTCTGTACAGCAGAAACTAACACAACATTGTAAATCAACTATTTGCCAATAAAAATGAATTAAAAAAAGAAAGACAAAAAGGATTGTTTCTTCCTTGGAAGCAAAAGCAGCTTTTGAACACGAGGTGTGCCAGACCAGCCCCTGCCTACCTGGATAATGAGAGAGCCGGCAACCCCATATCCACTTATTTGCATCTGTAGAGTACAGGCAGACCTCTGGGAATGTCCTCAAAGTAATGGATGCATCAAATCGCCAGGTGAGCTCCTTAAAAATGAGACTGGGGCTTCCCTGGTGGCGCAGTGGTTGAGAGTCCGCCTGCCGATGCAGGGGACGCGGGTTCATGCCCCGGTCCAGGAAGATCCCACGTGCCGCGGAGCGGCTGGGCCCGTGAGCCATGGCCGTTGAGCCTGCGCGTCCGGAGCCTGTGCTGCGGCATTTGGTTTACTGGCTTCCAGTGGAGTAGTGCTCATGGTGGTCCCCACGACGGTAGACCACAGTTCTTGCCTTTATGGTTGTCAGGATATCTAGTTTTTCTTATATCCTATGACAACTTTTTTTTTTTAATTTTTATTTATTTATGGCTGTGTTGGGTCTTCGTTTCTGTGCGAGGGCTTTCTCCAGTTGTGGCAAGCGGGGGCCACTCTTCATCGCGGTGCGCGGGCATCTCACTATCGCGGCCTCTCTTGCTGCGGAGCACAGGCTCCGGATGCGCAGGCTCAGCGGCCATGGCTCACGGGCCCAGCCGCTCTGCGGCATGTGGGATTTTCCTGGACCAGGGCTCGAACCCGTGTCCCCTGCATTGGCAGGCAGACTCTCAACCACTGTGCCACCAGGGAAGCCCCTATCCTACAACAACTTTTGATCGTAAATAAAAAGTTGAAGGATGGCTGTGTGCGTGTGTGTGTGTGTGTGTGTGTGTGTGTGTGTGTGTACACGTTCAGAGCACCTGCATTCTTGTGGGTACTTGCCTGCAGGCAGGGCTAGAGGTGTGACCAGACTTGCTGGGGAGGATGCGGTGAGGGAGAGTCCTTATGATGTCCTAACAATTGACAGGTATATCATAAATAAAAATAATATGGAAAACTGCTCTAGGATACAGAAAGGTAAAATTAATAATTCTTATTAATTTCATATTGTAACATGAATATTTTGTTCCTTTGCTCCCCCCCCCACCCCTTAACCACATCTAGAGTAAAAGGGGATTAAAATAGACATTTTTGTGCTGTAATAAAGCAAGACGGAATTTCCAAGTTTGAAGATAAAGCCCATCGTGTTAGCAAAATGTGTTCTAAAATGATAGGAAGGGTGACATGAGAAAGACTGGCAAAAAAAAAATCACAGAACACTAACTGATGCTAACCTTTGCAAATCTTCTGGGCTCTCCAAATAAGGCAAACGTTTGATGAACACAGGGAAAAGTTGGGTGGGGCATGCACAGAGCTGGGGTGGGGCTTCCCCTGGAACAAGCATAACTTCAGAGTCAGTGGATGTGAGGACACGGCAATGTCATCCCAGGAAGCTTGGAAACAAAGCTGATGCAGGCTCTAAAAAACCTACATTTTTAACTCTGAAACCCTGACCAAATGTTTTATCCTGCCACCAGAAACTGTCGTTATTAATTTTACTGATGGGTCAGCTCAGGATTCGCCACCTTCCCTCACTCTCTTCACAGTAGGGATATTTTAGTGCTTTGAGTGACAGAAAACTGCCCGTTTTAACCTCAGTAGTTTCCAGTCTCCAGGAGTCAAATGGAACTTTCCCACGTCACGGGCCTCCCTCTCCTAAGGGCTGAGGTGCTGGTTTTAATGTGGTGATGCCGGTACAATATGACACAGAATCTCCCCAGAAACTGCCAGAGCTTTTTAAATTGTGCCTTTCCTGTGTGGTGTTGGATACCCGTTCCTGCCGGCTGTCAAATCCGCCTGAGATGCGCTTACACGGGCATCTCAGAATGACGTTAGAAAAGTGACCCAGGGTCAGAAACTCAGATTCAGGTGGAACCAATATTTATTAAGCGCCAATATGTTCCAGGCATTTCCAGAATGCTTTGTGGACTCATCCAGTTCTAACATTAGCCCCGACAGCTCTTAGGATATGGTTTTAATAATTAGGCCAAATAAACAAAAGAGTGCCACGCATTAAACCAAGCCATGCATATCCTTGCAATTAAGAGCAAATGATGCATTACAGAAACAATTACGCTAAGACAGTGGCACCATTTTACTGGGCTGTTATTTTTGCATTTAAAAAGCATTTTTAATATGACTTGAGAGAAGTTAATATCTCTTCCTGAATCTTCCTAATGAAGGTATCCACAAGGTGCCAAGCGTCTGTGGCATTACTGGGGGGCTCCAGAGTGGTGTCTTCTTTTCAGCCCAGCAGCCTGTGGGCCAACAAAAGGAATTCTTCTTTTTGTGAATGTGAGTCCAGAATTAACCCATATTGTACCTTAAAACGTAACAGCGACTTGAAAATGACCTAATATTCACTTCTTCCGTGAACATTTCACAATTAGCGTTTGGGGTTCTCACAGAAGAGCACCTCGAATTACTGCCCTCAGATGATCAAGTGATTATAATATGATGAGATGCATTCAGACGTGCAGACTTGCAACAGTGCAATGGTCAGAGTGATCTGGTCTGCTAGGGCGGGTTGAGGGAAGGATTCATGCAGCAGGAGACATTTCAGCCGGGTTTTTATGTGTGACTAGGGCTTCACAAGCAGAAGAAAGGGTAAAGGAAGAAGTTCATTCACAAGGCCAAGAAGAAGAAATAGTGTGTGGAGCACAGTACAGACCACCGAGGGACTGTCACCGTTGTAGGACAAGAAAGAGCATGAAGACTTAAGTCTGGACAGGTGAGGTAGGCAGAAGCCATAATGTGGAAGACTTGTATATGGACTTTGTCCTGTAAGAAGCAGAGCTAGCTCTATAGGCTTAAACTCCTCCATAGAGTTGAAGGTATACAGACACAGGAGAAACATATTTGGGTATTAATCGTAGAAAGAGCAAGCTGGAGGCTGGGTGGAGGACGGACTGCAGAGAGGAGAGATTTATCTACCGACATGCTCCTCTCTCCTTCCTCCTTTCCTTCCTTCTCGCTCTTTCCTCAAGAAATGGACTTGATTCTCTCCATGACTTTCTTCTAGGTCTTCCTCAGCATCCCCTCTCCCCTACCTCTCCTCAGCCTGCTTACCTACAATTTCCCCGTTTCTACTCTTTTCTCTTTTACTTTAATAATTACCATAATAATGAAAACAGCATAGGGGAAAGGTTAAAAAAGAGAGCTAGTCTTAATTGTGGCAAAGCATATATATGATAGGTAAACACGGTAATCACTTCATTCATCCCTCTGTGTCGTATGTTGCTTCCCCCGTCATTCACTTATGTGCAGAAATACACAGTGATAAGAATGGCTACCATTTCCTGAGCTACTAAAACAAGCTCAGTTCTATGCTAAACATTTTGCACCAGCATCATGTTTAAATCTTAGAGCAACTCTAATGAAATTGTTTTTTTGTTGGTTTGTTTGTTTTGCGGTACGCGGGCCTCTCACTGTTGTGGCCTCTCCCGTTGCGGAGCACAGGCTCCAGATGCGCAGGCTCAGCGGCCATGGCTCACGGGCCCAGCCACTCCGCGTCATGTGGGATCTTCCCGGACCAGGGCACGAACCCGTGTCCGCTGCATCGGCAGACGGACTCTCAACCACTGCACCACCAGGGAAGCCCTGAAATTGGTATTTTCACTTTCATTTTATAAATGAAGAAATAGAGGAACAGAGGGATTAACTTGTCAGAGGTCATGTAGAACTAGTAAACGGTGCAGGCAGCCTCAGACCTCAGACCTACCAGACCACAAATCTGTGTTTTTACTGTGACACACACCGCTCCCCAAGCTTGCTTGTTCATTCATTCATTCAGTACATGCTGATTGTATTCCTGCCATGTGCCACTCACGATTTCAGGTATTTAAATATATCCCAGAACAGAGCAGACAAAGATCCTTGCCCCAACAGACGGCTGGCTGTTCTTGGGAATGCATTTCAATTACGCTAATACAAACGTGGAGTCTCTCAGCTCAGAAAAGACCAAATTCATTAGGGCTGCATGAGGATTGTATGAGATTCTATAGTAAAAGTGGCTTGTACAGTAGATACAAAAAATAATTTATTTTGGGATATTCCTCACTTAAGACAAAGTGCTCAATAATGTCATCTAATATCTACTGCATGGCAGTCCTCTGCGCGGATTGAAGTCATCTACGTCTCACATTGCTCCTCTGAGGCATATGTTAACATCAATTCTGTTTCACAAAAACTGAGGCACAGAGTTGAGAAGTTGCTTGAGGTTACCAACTGGAAGGTGGTGGGTTTGGGCTTAGACTTGGGCAATTCGGCTTCTGAGCTTATCCTTTAACGGTGATGCTCTATGACCTGTGAAGCCCTTGGGAAGACGTGAGGATTGGGAACAGTCAATGGAAGAACAGGTACAGGGAAGGGAAGCTCTTGGTCTCATGGCTGTGCCTGCGAGAAGGAGCCTGGCCCTTCCCTCACCCAGCCATTCACCTCAGGGGGACTCAGGGGCTGAGAGATGAGTGGCCTCTGCACCCACGTTTAAAGGGCAGGCTGTCAGACCAGGCTCTGTGCTCATGTTTGGGGATAAATCCCATGGGTACTAAGGGCCTCAGGTAGGCAGAGCGGCAGGAAGAAGAAGAACCCCAATCCGCTGGCACAGGCAGGCACCCTCTGAGATGCTACTGGTGTTTGTTCCTTGCCTTTTCTTTGGTCTACTCTCCTTAAAAGTACTTGGAAAGCATTTAGTGGGTGGGTTGAAGAGGGGTGGAAGGAAGAGCAATGGGAGATACAGTCTCAGGAGAAGGCAAGGGAAGGGAAATTTAATCAAATGTTCCTGTCACCAGTAAACTTTACAGCACACAGTCAAGTTCAGGGAGCAAGTAGAGAAAAGTGAAACTCATTATTAGGAGTGCTCTGAAATTAAAAAAGAAACTGAAAAAATGAGAAACTAGGATTGTATGTTATTCACATTCTTCTCAAAAATTATTTCGAGCTCCATAGAGTCCACCCATGCATGCACATCTGCATCGTCCCCTGTCAGAGCATTATTCTGACCACTTGATTCCCTTCTCTAAAAGATTCTCAGTATCTTCAGGACAAAATCCAAGTTTCTTAGCATTGCCTTCAGAGACTTACTATCTATCGGACTCAGCCTGCTTTTCTAGACTAATCTCGTACCGTTCTGTACTGGCAACTTCACCGTTCCACCAAGAGGCTTTCCATGGCCATGGCTTTGCTCATGCTCCTCTCTCTGACTGTAATCCCCTTGATATTTGGGACCTTCTCTTTAGTACACACTCAAGGCAAGGTCATTTTCTGCTCATCAGAGAACCATCCCTCACAGATCTCTGCCCCTTCACAGCTAGGTGGGGCCGTTGGGACGAGTTCTGGTCAACGGGCTGTTATTAACAGGAGTGATGTGGACACTATTCTAGGCCGATGTAGCTGTGAAGATACTGAATATTAATATGCCACATAGTGCTACAGTGAACACCAAGGAAGGGGACCCTGAGGCGTGGGGAACACTTCTTTAGGGAGAAGAAACAAGCTTTACTGACCGCTGTACACTCAGCTCTCTTCTCCGTGCAGGCAAATTAACAGGGTCTCAACAAACCTTTGTTCGAGGACCATGATAGTATGACTTTCCCTTAGGTAAATCCTATTTTCCATTAGTTTTACTATTTAAAAAAAAAAAAAACCCTGGCAATTTAAGATGAATAAAAAAATAAGTTCCTGGATGCTGTATATAAATAACTTAAAAAGTACCTTCATCTTGAAGGCACAAAAATTATAATTTTCTATTACAGAAAGGAAGGGGACTACTTTGCCCCAAACCATATTCATCTGGGACTAAGTCCCCCAACTAAAGCTACATGTTCACAAAATGTAGAGAGGCATTAATTCTTTTGAAGTGAGAGAATAGTAACACATTTCCATCAACTTTGGTAATTTCCCCGCACTCTTCCACCACAGCACACAAGCAGATTTCCATGGTCCTAAAGAACCTTCTTCACTGAGTCTTCAAATACAATGATTTCAAATGGTTTTAATTTAGCCTTGTTTATGATAAAATAAATGTTATTCTGATTGATTGGCAAACGTTTATTGATTGCAGCAATAAGAGCAATTATGTTTGACATGAAGACGTTATAAAATCTATAACCCAAACCTTTAAAGCCCAATTTGAAATGTCAAATTTGACTTATGAGAACGAGTTATAATCCTGCTTCACGCAAAAAGCATTAAGTTAATGGTGGAGCAAAGTACTGTGGCCAAGTGTGCGTTGGCATAATTAATCAGGGATATTTCAGAAAAGAATCATCTCCAAGAGGTTATTGATTTATTGTCACGACACATTTTTCTTACGGCTGCGAGGGTGCTCTGGAGCTACGATGCACTGGCATGCATTTTTCAGTGACTAAGCCTTGATCTGTCCTCCTGGATTCCTGCCATCTTCACTGACATCTGCAAACACTCACATTTGACAGCCTCATGCCTGAGACTGGTGGCTTCCAAGTTGATTAGGATTAGTTCAGAGGGGTTTTGGACTAGACTGAGTGTAATCGAAAGCAGAGAGCCGTGAGTCTCCAGAGAGTGACATGCACCCTGCCAATGGCATCATGTTAATAGAGAATGTGCATGTGCGCACACACACACATGCAAACACACATATGCATACACCATAAGGCATATGCAAACACATCCATGCAAACACACCCAGGCATACACACATGCAAACACATCCATGCATACACGTGCATGCATACACACACATACACAATGCAAACACACACATATCCACGCAAACATATCCACGCATATACCCCCCACATCCATGCAAACACACACCCATACATTCACACACGCATAAACCCACATATACCCATGCAAACACACACGTACACACACCCATACGTATACATACACAAATGCACACACACAGACATACCAACAAACTTAAGGAATGGGGAAGATTTCAGTTTTAATCTTGAAGTTCATCTCTATTATCTATTAAATTAAATTCAAGCTTTTGCAGAAGCACTATTCAACACATATAGAAGTAGCTGTAACTTAGCTCTTTTTCACAGTGATTCCATGACATAAGGTAATACTGTCAGAAGGAACCTTTACAGCACAAAGTATTCAAATGTTCTCCCAAAGATTACAGGGGAAAGTCAAGGGAGAAAGAGGCAATTTAGCTCAAAGCTCAAAACTTTTTCTCCGTCGCCTCTTAATTTGGCTTTGCAAACAGAAAAGGACACACCTTCTACCTAAAGCAATGTTGGTGGTTACCGACGTGTGGGTGGGCAGACAGTAGGTACTGGGTGGAGGAAGGCTTCTAAGAAACGGATTACCCTGGGCACAGTACATCACATTCAGTGCTCCTTCTAGGTCTTTGTTCAAGCAGTATTTCCCTGCACATTCTCGTCTTGCTTAGGCTGCACTGATGATTATGTGGCCAGCACTGAGTCCAGACTCCAGTGACCACATAGGCTCTGTTTGCTGTGGAGAGGTGGAGAGAAGACAGGACCAGGAAGCCATTCACCAGTAGCTGACTACATAACTTTGAGCCAACTGGGGTCTTTCTGGACCCCAGGCTCCTCATCTGTAAGAGTCTGCAACCGTTGACCGCAGGTCAGGTTCCCTGTGGAGCAGACTCTGAGATGGGAACCAGCAGACTCAGGTTTATTAGGGAGTGTCTGAGGATCAGTGCCTGTTTGGAGAAAAGAAGGAAGGGCGGTACGGCAGAGGGAGAAGTGTGTCTATGACGCAGTCTCAACAAGGGTCTTAGCTGACCCCACCAAGAGCTCTGAAGCTGGGCTGGCTGTTCAGTGTTGCCCCAGATTGGGGTAAGTGAGCCAGGTCTTTATATCAAGCATGGACCAGTGATGGAAGGGGGCTGCCCCAGGGAAGGGGGCCTGACCTTTAGCAAGACAGCTCAGTTCACGTGAGAGTGGCTCCTGGAGAGGGCCTTCAGTGAGGGGCTGAAGAGGCAGTATCCCCAGCTGCTGGGGAAGTAAGTCCTTCAGTCCCCAAAGGGGACCTGACTAGCACATCACAGCATCATGAGTGCACACCCGCGGTCATCACATAGCCAGCTCCAACCTCTGCATGTGAAACTCATCAAGGGAATAGTTACAATGATGGGAGCCTGACAGCTCACAACTGCACTGCAGGACTATGACCATGCTGACATCGCATGACTTACTGTTTTAGGAGACAAGAAACTGGTCAGTATATGGTAAATTCCTCACTACCGCCTAATTTGGGGGCTATAAAGGCAGCTACCGTAATTTTATATATGGTCATGCGTGACTAATAAGCTTCCTTGACATGTAACTGGGTTTCTCATTAACCAAGGCATAGCTGGCACATCATGCTCTTTAAAACTTGTTATCAGTCTTTAGCTATTGAACAATGTATTCCGCTGAGGAAGGCTGAATAAGGCACACGCTAGACCACTTAGTTTTGATCCCTGTGAACCTGAGGCTCTAGGAACAATGCCAGTCATATAGATGTCGTAAAGGTCTATTTTTTAAAAAAAAAATTATTTATTTATTTTATTTTTGGCTGTGTTGTGTCTTCGTTACAGTGTGCAGGCTTCTCATTGCGGTGGCTTCTCTTGCTGCGGAGCATGGGCTCTAGGCACATGGGCTTCAGTAGTTGTGGCACGTGGGCTCAGTAGTTGCGGCACGCAGGCTCTAGAGCGCAGGCTCAGTAGTTGTGGCTCACGGGCTTAGCTGCTCCGCGGCATGTGGGATCTTCCCAGACCAGGGCTCGAACCCATGTCCCCTGCCTTGGCAGGCGGATTCTTAACCACTGCACCACCAGGAAGCCACTGTCATAAAGCTCATATTCCCTTGTGAGACACTGCATTTGGGAGGGGTTGCTGGAGGAAGAAAAACGCTTCACGCTCCATATCTAGATCACAGGAAAGATCTTCAGTTTTATGTTTTCCTTACGGCCTTATGTCTTGTTATTTGCACACACAGGCCAATATTTTAAATGACTTTATTTGCCAAAACGTGTATTTCAAGTCCTAATTCTCCCCATTTTAATATAATTAATCAAAGACATATATGTTGGCCAGCTCTGTTCGGATCAGCATGAGATCCACAGGATTAACTACACTGTACTCATAGTTCAGGCAAATCAAAGAAACCTGACATTTCCCTTAGCCTCTCCAGACTCATCAAGGGTAGAGATACATTCTGTAAGCTCACACAGCTTGTGGACTCTTCCCCACACCTGCTTTTGTTGATCCCTTGGGAGCAGGTCACCATTCTGCGAATATCTTAGGTGAACAGAAAAATCCCCAGTGTCCATAGTGATGAGTGGAATTTATGACACTTCACCAGGAACCTTCCTCATTAGTGGACAGTGGACTTTTAAGGGCTGTTCGTCACTTTCTGTCTGCAGGTCAACTCCTTGCTCCAGCCAAATGTCTCCCTGACCCAATGCTCCTCTCACTTTGATAGTCATGAATCTAAGCTTTATGGGAGCCACTAAAGAAAGGAGCAGGATGAGGTCAGAGCTCACTTGGAGCCTTGAGAATCTTTTCAGTTTTAAGAAGGGAAGAGGATGAAGGGAGAATGGATGAGAGAAAGACTGTTCAAAAGGTATAAAATGAGAACCATTATGGGTTGTGTGAACTGGACACGACAGCCGGTTCCCAGAACACGGGGGCTAGGGATAAAGTGAGCTGAGGAATATAAAAAGCTGTGTGCTGGGCCACAGGAGGGGTTATGAAAGTGGAACGGACTCAAAGTATAAATTGATTCAGTAAATGTTTTGGTGAATTTGTGAGTATGATCAGTGAATAAAGGATTACTAGGACAGGCTAGGGTATGTTAAGAATATCAAGTGTCTTTAGAAAAACAAATATCGTATATTAATGCAAATACGTGGAACCTAGAAAAATGGTACAGATGAACCGGTTTGCAGGGCAGAAACAGAGACACAGATGTAGAGAACAAACGAATGGACACCAGGGGGGAAAGTGGCGGGGGGTGTTGGTGGTGGTGGGATGAACTGGGAGATTGGGATTGACACGTATACACTAATACGTATAAAATGGATAACTAATAAGAACCTGCTGTATAAAAAAATAAAATTCAAAAATAACTATTCAAAAAAAAAAAGAGTATCAAGTGTTTTTAGAGTTAAGGAAGGACAAATAAGTCCATCTCCAACATGACCTCAGAGGACCCTTTCCTCTGGCCTTAACTGACCTGGGGTCTGACCCTCTGAGACGATTGCCCCAGTCCAGGGGAAACAAGATGACATCCAGTGTTTGAGCAAAAATGGTGGAATCTGTTAGATTCTTGAGCAGGAAATGTTTTACCAGCGTCGATGACGAACAGGGGAGGGAAGGAGAAAGAAGCAGGACGCTGGCAAGGGCCAGGGCTGCTTTTCTGAGTCATGTGCATATTCTTTGGTTCTGCTTGAGTTGGCCCTTGATCACATGATTGTCTTTGATCAATTTTTGACAGATCATCTCAGGTGATTTCCCTTTAATGCCTGCCATGAATGGGCCGTGTCTTATCCTTATTTCCCTTTAATTCCTCACCTACGGAGCACGTTACAGACAAGCAGGATTCTGAATCAGAGTAATGACGAGAAATGTCACTGAAGGATATCTGGGCCCCCCTGGTGTGGTAAGAGATGAAAGGAACGAAATGCACACTGTAAGAAGCTCTGACTTCACAGCCTTGCGGAACAGCTGGGGAGGAACATGCACACAGGGTTTTCAGATAGTAGGTACTGAAGACATTTTTGTGGAATGAGGGAATGGGTGAGGATTCTGCAGAAACCCTGTGGATGCTGAGGGCATGACCTGCTTACTTTCTGTCACTGACAGTTCACAGGGAGGATGAAGGGGTCTTTCTGTAAGGGTCTCTCTCACAAGGCTTTCTCCTCAGAGTGAGGTATACTGTGTCCAGCTCTTGCCAAATTTAAATTGCATCCATGTTAAAGAGGAAAAAAGGCTTTAGCACATTCCTTTGGGGAATGGAAACAATTTATTTTGTTTGTTTCTAATGGAGAGGGCTAGCTCCAGAATCTCACTGTGAGGTCTGAGAATCTGGGTTGAGGACTGCCAGGCAGTCAGAGGGAGAGGGAGAGAGGAAGAGAGAGTCACCCAGACCTTATCAGGTGATGGAAAGAGCAGGAGCAGCCAGTTATAAAGGCGATGCTTAAAATAGAGTTCCTGGATCTAGGTCAGGAATACGTATTTAGCTAAATATTAGATAAACTGATGTACTTTCACTATTCTTTGTTCTAGTTTTTCTTAAAAATACTTGTTTTGTTTTCAAATTAAAACCTTCCTCTGCTGCTCAGCACAAGCAACTACAATATCTTTGGGGGTGACGGTTTCTGTTTGCTTTTCCTCCTTGATCTTCAGAAAAGGAAATTGTCAGGCTTCCGGCTCACCTTCCTTGGGAGCAGGAAAGTGGACGGCATAGATGCAAATGACCTGGACGATAACAAGTAAGGAGATTTTGGAAAGATTCTCAGATTTCCCAGCATGAACTGGATGATGAGAAACATAAGCATGATTTCTCATCTGCTGGTGTCCCTGAAAGCTTATTTCATAATAGAATTTATTTCCAAAGGGGGGGTTTAGTCTCCTAACAAGAGTGGAGCACTGTCATTGCCAAGCTGTAAGTGTCAGGATACAGCCTCAAGGTTAACATGGGTGGCATAAATAACAAGGACAACGCATCCTTCTCAGCGTTCCCAAGCCTGTAATAAGACTGCTCGCGTGTTCCGTGATATACGGGCTCTTTTTATCTTCGGCAGAGAGCAGTACGCGTTGGGTCTTCGAGACACTGTTTGATTGCTTTACAGAAATCAATCGATAACACACAGGTAAAGTTGCCTGCAAGGCACATAAATCCTAGCATGGGGAGACCAGCTGTTGTGAGGTTCTGAATCGGTGCCAGTTTCCAACTGGGGAGTCTCAAGGAAATGATCCTGAATCTGGGGCCTTGTTTGGATTTCAACGGAACATAATCGGGCGACATCTGGTCCCCCACCTTGTGCTGGCTTGGCCGCACTTCCTCCACTGTGACTCTGGGCACCTCCTGCAAGGCTCCCTGTGAGTGCCAAGCGCCAGTGCCCTGCCCGTCACCAGCTGCCAATCAGTTTTTCACAGTGGGGGACAAAAAAAGAACTTGGGGCCTTGAAGACACCTGCTGAGAACGACTCACAGAAATGCTCTTAAAATGCAGTTTGGGTCCCACTGCCCCCCAAGTTACTGGACATGAGACAAAAGAGAATCACAAAATTAACTTTGGGGGTTAAAAAGCGAGCAGGAGGGACTAAGGATAAGCATAGGAAATTAGCATGTGGGCACGAGGTGATGGAAAGGGAAAGAAGGGGTGAAAGACCTAATGAATAAGGGCTAATAATAAACAAATTCATGGAAATGTATGCACCCTTACTAATAAGCAGTTTCATTCAAGAGAAAAGCCATTTTCACATATTATATTGGCAAACCTTTCTTTTAAAACGAGGACACTTAATGTTGCAGGAATGAGGTGAAAAACACACACTCGTGAACGCCAGAGTACATTGCAAATACTGTTTTGAAAGCAAATTGACCTTATTATCAAGGCCTCCAAACCCTTTCCCAAAGACTGTAATTGAACTTCTGGGATCTATGCTAAAGAAATAAGAATCACCCGAAATAAAACAAATAAACACAAAATAAAAAGACACCCTTCCTTGGCTTAGTAAACAAAGATATTTTCCCTGACACTATTTACAATAGTAAAATAATTAAAAATTATCTTAATGATCTACAATGAGGAAACGTTTTTTAAACTAAGATATATCCACTCAATTTTGTAGCCATTAAAACATATTAAGAAAAACACTTAACATTATCATATTTAGACATCAAAGACCACTTATACTATCAAACATAGTTTTAAAAAGTCCTCTGTGTAAAACAGTCTAAAAAGAACACATTCTAGTGTTAACAGTGACTTCCTTTGTCTGAAGAACAATGAGGGGTCTTCTTTCTTGTTTCTACATTTTTCTATTTTTTCAAATGTTCTTTAATTTGCACATCTTAAAGTTAATTTCATTTAAATGTTTAAAAGGATACACTGAAGAGAATGTGGCATACGTATAGGAAAATATTAGAATATAGCATTTACAAGAAAAAAGAAACACGAAGAAACAAGACACAGCTTATAGTATAAGCTGAGAAGATGAACCGGAGAAAGGGCAAATGAGCAAGTTCCAGATACCAGAAATAAATAGAGTGAGGGGGAGGGCGAAGCTTAAGTACGTGACAAGTAAGAAAGAAAACCCAGTAAAATACCAAGACACAGAAAAGGAAAAGGAAAAGGAAAATGTATCAAATAAAAGTTGTAGAGCCTTGGCTAGAGGACCACTTAAAAATGCCTGGTCACCATAAGTAACACTGACTTTACAAACAGAAACGTCAAAGACAGTTGGGCCAAGTGCAGGAGAGTTACTAGTGTGATTTCCCTTGTACACAGTCATGGCCAAGGGTCATGGTGTTTTAGGTTTCAAATTTTCAAGTCGGTCCCCTGAGACCTAAGTGTCCTAACAAATATTCCCTGTGGCTTTCGCCTGCCAACTGGATTAGTATTCCCCTGTTTATCTCTTTTTTTAATTTTGTGTATAATATTTCAGGATGGCTAAGCAGATTTATTTGAGGAGGAATGTAAAGGGGAGAATATTAGAAAGGATTGCAGTAACAATGCACATTGAAAACTTCTGAAAAATTGACCACAATGTTTAGGCAGAAAAGTGTAAATTGCATAACTCTCATTTTCTATCCCTCGATTGGCCCTCTGGGAAATGAGTGGACAGCATAATTGTTACATGTCTTTCTAAGATCTTCCACTTGCTAGATTGTAAACCTTTGAAAAAAAAAAGTCCTCAGTTTGTAGTTCTGCTTGATGTATATTGGCTGCCTCTATCTTTGTTTAATCCTGTGTAAAATCCCTTCCTTCATTCTAGAAATCCTTAAGAATCCTATTTCTTTTTTTTTTTTTTTTTTCTTTTGCGGTACGCGGGCCTCTCACTGCTGTGGCCTCTCCCGTTGCGGAGCACAGGCTCTGGACGCACAGGCTCAGCGGCCATGGCTCACGGGCCCAGCCGCTCCACGGCATGTGGGATCTTCCCGGACCGGGGCACGAACCCGTGTCCCCTGCATCGGCAGGCGGACTCTCAACCACTGCGCCACCAGGGAAGCCCAAGAATCCTATTTCTTGAAACCCATATATGATCAAGTAGTAAGTTAATGTGATTCCTGGCAGCAGTGTCCTCTATTTGAAGGCCATGGAGTCCCAGAATTTCCTTAGTTTCCCTACCTTTACTCCTCTTATTTTTGCAGCTTGAAAATATGATGAGATAAAACAGGGCAGTTCTTGTTTTCCAGAGGCACCACAAACATTAGGCAGGGCTGTGAGTATGTTACACAGTGAGTAATTCTTCCTGCCTCTTACTGGTGGATGGAGCCTTCAGTTTCCTAGAGGAAAAAGTGCCTTGCCAATGATGTCACCCTGTTTTAACAACATGAAGTATGTAATATTTCCTATGCTACTTGGATTATATAAACCCATCTCCCTTCCCCTGGTACAGTTTAAATTTGCAAGTAGATTTAATATAGAGATGTTTTTGCTAAGCCATAGTATGAAAACACTTCCTCCTGCAAATTCTTAGACTGCTTTTAGTTATTTATTTCACTGAAATATCCACGGCTGAGCACAGCAGTTGCTGAAAGCCTCTTAGCAGCAGCACCTAGGACCTGTCATCCAATTCTATTTTTCAACAGCAGGATGAATTAAGTACTCCCATTCTCTCTCACAACTCACACGTTTTCTGAAAGATAATCATTGAGAGAAATTGACCATAGACTAACCATTTGATTTTCCCAGAGCCCAAGGATTTCCAGCCAGCTTAGATTTAATGCACTAACAGCAAGGAGGGAAAAGAACTTCAGGAAGTTCCTTAAGTCACTGTGCGGTTAGAGCTGTCTGTTTAGCTCATTGCTCTCTTGGAGGTATCCTGAACTAGATTTCTTCTCTTTTCATGAGGCAATGTTAACTCTAAGTTAATGGGGTTTCCTCTAACTTTCCATTTCTGTGAACTCCACCCATGTGGGGTTAGTCTGGTGGTGATTCTATTTCTCCAGCTGTGTTGAAAAACTTGAGACTCAAGCATTAAAAAAATTTTTACATGAAGGAAAGGTAAGTGTTACAATTTGCCTATGTTTTCTTTTTTAATATAAGTGTATTTATTTTATTTATTTATTTTTGGCTGCGTTAGGTCTTCGTTGCTGCGCGCGGGCTTTCTCTAGTTGCGGCGAGCAGGGGCTGCTCTTCGTTGCGGTGCGCGGGCTTCTCACTGCGGTGGCTTCTCTTTGTTTCGGAGCATGGGCTCTAGGAGCGTGAGCTTCAGTAGTTGTGGCATTCAGCCTCAGTAGTTGTGGCTTGCAGGCTCTAGAGCGCAGGCTCAGTAGTTGTGGCACATGGGCTTAGCTGCTCCGCGGCATGTGGGATCTTCCGGACCAGGACTCGAACCCGTGTCCCCTGCATTGGCAGGCGGATTCTTAACCATTGAGCCACCAGGGAAGCCCCAATTTGCCTATGTTTTTTTTAATAGCTTTATTTCCCCCCTATTAAACAAAGGGTTTGTTAAACATTTAAACAAAGCTACTTTTCAGGGGGAAACTTGTCTGTTTAGGTCAAGGCCACCAGTAGTCACACGCCACCCCAGAATCCAGCCTTGCATGGGTTGCAAGATGCCAACTTGAAGAGTAAGCCATGCGTTCCCTTCCTCCTTCCCTCGTCCTCTGCAGGGCATCCTCCGTGTGTGGGAGATAATAAGGTTCTCAGGTCATCTCCAGGGGACTGTCATTTTTAATTTTTCTTCCCTTTCCCTTCAACTAAAGAGCTGAAGTTAAAGGGAAAGGCATGCTTTTTGGTTTGTTTGTTCACTTTAATGAGCAAAATGAAGAAGGAGGCCAACGGCAGGCTCCTCTATGCAAAATATACCAATGAATTGGAAACTTTCGCAGGTGTGGGATAAGAAGAACAGTGGTTAAGGGAAGGGCTCTCAATTTAGACCTGGGTGGAATTCTAGCTTTTCGTTCACTAGCTTTGTGATCTTGGGACAGACAGTTAACTTATTTAAACCTCAGTTCACACATCTCTAAAACGGGGTTAGAGAGGATAACTGAATCGTGCTGTGCAGGAGTAAAACTGACAACACAGAGAAAGCATTCATCACAGTACCTGACACAGAGTACGCATTCAATAAATGTTTGTGTTAATCGTTGTTTAATTGTTCTAGCTATAGTCTTTCCTTGATTCTCCCTTGTGATCACAGTATCCCAAAGGTTTTTGAGTGAACTTAGAATAGAGCAGACTTAATTGGCCAGTATGGGTAATCTATGATCATGGATGAATGAATGAGTGGATTAAGTTTACTGGTTCCCAAAGAAAAGCAGAGGACAGAAGTAAATCCCAACTATTTAATAAACACTGAGTACAATTATGTATAATGAACTGAAGTAGTGGGTAGGGAGGGCTGTCTTTAAGAAGTAGAAGACCCTCTCTGTCGCCCTTTATCCCCTTCTCCAATACAACTTTGGCCCACATATTCTACAGAAATTGTTCAGTTGGCCTTCAGGTCACTATACCCAGATCTTACTGAACTGAAACTTTAGGCAGCTGAAAAGCAGCAAGTCCAAAAGTAAATTCACCATCAGCCATTTTGCCATGTCATCGCTCTTCTCGTGTTCCCTGTCCATTATCCAAACAATTGCTCAAAAAAGACATTGTGTACATTCCCAACTTTGGCTATGAGCATGTTAGACAAGAGGAAACTTTATCATGTTCAAGTTCATGTGGGTCTAGAGCTTGGGAAAGAATCCTTAGTTAGGTGAAGCCATGATGTAGACAAGCTCACTTAAGAGAAAGGTGTATATTAAGACCAGAAGAGGGCCTGAGGACAAACCTTGAAGAACTCCATGTTTAAAGCTGGATGGCAGAAGATGAGCCTGCAATGCATAGTAGAGGAAGTAGCCAGAGAGAGAAAAGGAAAGCCAGAAAATGTATCATGGAAGCCAAGGGGAAGAAGATACAAGGATGGAGCAGTCAATTGCATTTAATGGCACTGAGAAGGCAAAATGAGGACCAAAAATGTCTACCAATGTTCTGGCCAATGGAGATCAACAGAGACCTCGGTAAAACCCATGTCCGTAGTTGATGGGGACAGAAGACAAAAGTGCAGGAGATCCTGATAACCCATATTATCCAATCTAAACTCTTGGTACTAGAATTTAAGACCTTTCCTTCATTGTTCCTCAAGTTGTTTTCAACTTAAGCTTTCATATATAATTTTCAAAGTGTCTCTTTGCCTCAGCTATGCCAGTCCCTCTACAGGTTTCTTTTCTCATTCTTTTTACATGTCCCTTTTTGATTCTCTCTGCCAATTAAGTCTATGAAATACCTTCATTGGCTAGCAGAGGTTGCAAGGTAAGAAGCATTTGAGAGAAGAAAAATCTTTAAACAAAATTTTTATGAGTTTTGCAAAAGGGTGTGGGTGAGAAGGGAAGATAGTACTCTCTTTAATGTTAACAATGGTAAAGAAGAAAGCTTGAACATTAATGTTATTGATAACTTGAGTCATAATTTGCTGGTGGTTGTTCCCAACTCATGAAGAGGCTGAATGAGCACAAGCTCATTTGAATTTATTCAGCATGTTCAATACTCTTATTTTATTACATATTAAACAAGGTGGAAGATTTTATCTTTATTTTACTGGTGAGGAAACTAAGGGATTCTCTAGCAATTGCATAGAAATGGTTCAGTCTAGTAGGAAACAGCTGCCCTTTGCCTTTGGAGAAACCTAGATTCAAATACAGCTGATGTCAGGGACTAAGCTGGAGGACCTTGGACATCTGCTTGGCTTTTCTGATTCTTACTCCTCATCTGCTAAATGGGGATAATAATATTGTCATGAAGATTAAATTATATAAACCCACAGCTGAGCATAAACAGGCATTCAACAGTTATTAGTTTTCTTTCCCTTTCCTCCTTAAATTTCAAAATCCCCAAAGAGAAAGCACCACCAGCTGCACGTGGATATGCTTAACCTTGAGGGCTGGCAGGAAGTGATGAACGGTAAGGGGAACTCAGCCTCTCACCAAAATGCATGCTTTTGGAACTAAGTCTCCATCTTCCACAGACATTATTTGGCATAAGTAAAAATTAGAACTCATGAAGAGGTCATGCTGGCCTATTGGACGGACTGAGTTTGTCGAGTCAAGGCATAGTGTGCACATGTGAGGAGAGGGGCCATGACTTATATTTCTGTGTCCTCATGGCCCCTAGTACAGTATCAGAACCTACCAGATACCCTAAGAAACAGAAGATGGTGTGTTGGCTAGTTAAAGCAGATTTAAAAATCCTGGCTGAAAAGAAAATCTCAATTTAGTTTTGACACAAACTCTGCATGACTTGGGGGCAAATTACATAAAACATTGCAACTTTATTTCTTTGCTGAGCCATTTCGAGCCAAAATGTGAGACCAAAAACAAAACAAAAAACCCAACCTAACTAAACCAAAGCAAACCAAACTAAACCAAAGCAAACCAAACTAAACCAAAGCAAACCAAACCAAAGCAAACCAAACTAAACCAAAGCAAACCAAACTAAACCAAAGCCAAACAAACAAACAAAAACCGAAAAAGCAAGCATAAAGCTTTCTGTAAAAATATAAATGCCTGGGCTTCCCTGGTGGCGCAGTGGTTGAGAGTCCGCCTGCCGATGCAGGGGACACGGGTTCGTCCCTGGTCCGGGAAGATCCCACATGCCGCGGAGCGGCTGGGCCCGTGAGCCATGGCCGCTGGGCCTGCGCGTCCGGAGCCTGTGCTCCGCAACGGGAGAGGCCACAGCAGTGAGAGACCCGTGTACCGCAAAAACAAAAACAACAACAAGAAAAATAAATGCTTAACTGTAACAGTTCAACACATACACACATGCAGGGATTCAGTATGCATTTCCACGGAAAACCCCAAAGACTCACAAGTGTTGCGTTTGTACTAATTTCAGAGGTTTCATTTGTTTTTTTTTAAAAAAAGGTTTCCTCAATTCTTTGCGAAGGTCAGTAAATGAAGATTTTTTCTTTTAACATTTTTTATTTAAAAAATTGCAAATATTCAAACTCTCTCTAATAGTAAACAGCACATATCAAACTTCATTTTACTTTAGTGATTCAGGTGTTATTGACTCCAGGAACAGAATGGATGGAACCCCAGGCGCTTGGAGTGTTCCCTAAAAGCCATCAGGCATGGATCAAGGCAGTGAGCTGCCAGCTGTCTTTGATCCTGACACAGTGACTTCAGCAAAAATGACCTGGGGGCTTTGAAAGGATTCTTTCCAAAATAGCCATTCACCAGAAAGTCATAGGATGTCTTACATATTTAGTTTCTATGACTGCAGCTGCATGCTTTAGGAGCAAATGAGATCAAAGATTGAAAACGTTTCCAAAGCCAATTTTAGGATTTAGGATTTCCAATCCCCTTCCACTGTCACTGTCCTAAGTGAGGAGAGGTAAGTGAGCACTGTCTTAATTTTCCCATCCACTACTGACATTTTTACAAGGGGCTGCAGTCAGAGGCAATAAATATGCCCCAGCTGATTTTGTCTTTTTTAAAAAAAAACAAACTGGGAACATAATTTTGTTTCTTCTGATATTTTAATATACAGAGAATGCTAAGCAAAGAAAGAAATTATCTACTATGGACAGTTGATGGACTGGGAATTCCACATAGAGAAGACTTTGGATTAGGGAAATACCATATTGATAATATGTTTTTATTTCAGCAGGACCCCTTCTTCTCCCTCTTTCAGCTATAAGTTCCATTGTTATCCACTTGGCATCTGTGGAGGATTTTGATTTTGTATGGATTTAATGTTTCCAAAACTAAAAAAAAAATATAAAAACCACTGGGCAAGAAAAATGTCTAAACCTATCAAAATGAAAATACATTTTGATAGGTTTTTTTTTGCCATTTGCCATTTTTGATAGGTTTTTTTTTGATTTTGATAGGTTTTTTGATAGGTTTTTTTTTGCCATTTGCCATTTTTGATAGGTTTTTTTTTTTTGCCATTTGCCATTCATTTGATGGCAAATGAAAATCCTAAGTTCTGGTTTAAAAAGTCAGTGACACATATATGCAATAAAAATAGTAGCCCCAGAGATCAGCATATGATAGGACCCAAATAAAGGTACAGGCCTACGAGAGAGGGAGAGAAAGTAATGGGTAGGGGTAACTTTTGAAGTATTAGTCATACTCTATTTTCCATTTAAAAATTTCTAATTTCTTTAGGTTTTTATCATAGGGCCCGTTTCCCTACCACTTGATTTCAGTGCTTTCCTCTGCACATGATAGAGGCATAAACAACACTGCCTATAATTGGGAAGTTCAACTTTATTTATTTTTGCAGTACTACTCCTATGTCCTAAATTCATAATTGCTTTTTAATTGCTATTCTCTTTAACTTCCTCAGATATTTATTTGATTTATAAAACGACATATATTCTTAAGTACCTAGGCCACCATTTACAAAGGAAAACACTCTAAAACTGGACATCAATGAAAAAAATGCCACATCATTATTTTAGTCATCTCAGCAGGGTAAGAAAACACGTTCTCCAACTATTCCCTAATCTTTGGACAGAGTAATGATTCACAGCCAAACAGAATATCTCAAAATCTACAGAGGATGGAACAATAGGGTTAATAAAATCACGGAATCTTTGTGAAGCATCAGCATATATCATCCCAACTAGAAAAATAATTAGGGAAGTTGATATAAAGCAATGTGTCCTATCTATTAGCATTCTTTGAAATTCCCATGAAAGGCGTGAACTTTCTCTCCAGAAAAATCCACAAACGCACACACTCACACATTTTCACAAACTATTTATGACCTCCAATCCATCTATGGGCATTATTGGTAACCCCATGTTACGGACTGAAATATGTTCTCCCAAAATTCATACATTGAAGCACTAACCACCAATGTGACTATTTGAAGATAGTGTCTTTAAAGAAGTAATTGATGTTAAATGAGATCATAAGGGTGGAGCCTTAATGCAATAGGACTAGTGTCCTTATAAGTAGAGGAAGAGACACCAAGGGTGTGATCATGCATAGAAAAAGCCATGTGAGGACACAGTGAGAAGGTGGCCATCTGCAAGCCATGGAGAGAAGCCTCAGGAGAAACCAACCCTGTCAACACCTTGATCTTGGACTTCCAGACTCCAGACCTGTGAGTAATAAATTTCTGTTGTTTCAGCTACCCTGTCCGTGGTATTTTGTTATGGCAGCCCTAGCACATTACTATACCCCATTATCAGATATGAAGGAAAGTGTGGTTTGATTAGTGCTGCTAACTACGGACCACTGCTGTTTAATACCTGAACTATTCTGTATCAGGCGGCTATTTCAGGAGCTATTCTATGTCACGCTGGCTGATGCTCCTACCTGATAGTTTACCTAAGATCACATAATCAGAGCCTTCCAGAATGGGAAGGACCTACTTTTAAGTGTCTTACAAGCTATCACAACTCTAGTAGCATCTTCCTTAGAAAATAAAACAGAAAATACTTCACTGGAGCTAAAATTGTACATATGTAAGTTAGCAACTTAAACTGGGGGAAAAAAAAAGTACAATAGAATCAACCCATAACTAGTCCACGAGTTCATGAGTCAATAGCTAAGAAAAAGAAAAATTCTCAAGAATTTTCAGCTTCTGATGGTGTTTACAGATGCAAGATGTCTAGGACTTTGTCTCATGACAGGGTCTAACTGTTTAGGTGCCTGGGGAAGAGTCTCACTCAGACAACTGAAGTTGTTTTAAATTTAAATTTCCCACGTATAACATCTCTGGGGTGTCCACCTGGGCCGAAATTTCCACGTAAGGACGGGCCACTTTAAATGCCCAACCCCTGCTTCATGCAAGCTACAGAAGTTGCAGCACAGCGGAGAATAAGGCATGTTAAATACCCTCTCTTCCAAGTAATACTGCAGAGTGGCTTGCCTTCCATCTTCCCATTTTCTCTGGATCTCTCTGTAATTACCAAGACCTGTTACTTCTGCTTATTATTATTTTTGTTTATTTCTGCTCACACCGACAGACTCACATAAGGCAGGAGCCCACTACTTTCAAAAGGCATCTTCTCCCTACATGGAAGGGAAGAAGCCTTTGAAGAGGAAACAGGGTCAGTGGGAGTTGAGTTCAAAGCACCCCCAATGGCTAAGAAGCAAGAGAGGACTTCAAACAGGGAAAGGGCCAGTCTTTGATGAAGCTGAAAATTCAAAAGAATTTCTTCTGCTGGCCTAACGGGGAGATTCTTCCACATTGACCTGTAGGGAAAGGAGGTGGCATCATTACTAACCCGTGAGATTTAGTGTAAACAAGCCGGGACCAGGAACTTCAACACAGGGGCTTCAGTGATGCTGTGGTGGATGTTTTTGTTTAGTCTTAAGAATTTAAAAATGATTTGAAATGGTTCCTTGAATTATATTTTCTGAAAGACTTTGAAAGTGATTTGCTCTCCCTGTTGAAACATTCAGATTTTCAGTACAAATATTGAGGACTTCAGAGAATGAGTTCACAGGAAATGCATCATTGATTATCAGCTTATGGATAAATACTTTGCTTGGGGATCATCTGTTCATATACACAGTGTGAAATAATTAATGAGTTCCTGATGGCAGAGGCATAGTACTCCTAACTTCCCTACATGGCTATGCTGAAGATTTGTTAATTGGAGAATTTGTCCCAGCATCCCAACTTGACATTTGGAAAGCATATTCTCAAAGAATAACAATGGCATAAATAAATGTAAGTTAGAGTAGTTTGGTTAGTATGCTACTTGGTCTACTCTGGGTAAAATGGCCCTTACCTGGAAGTAAGCCCAGGAATTTAACTCCATTGTTTTTATAAGGAAATCCTACTGAATTCTTAGTTCCAACCAAGCAAAAAACAAATTTTGGAACACGACCCTTTCAAAAATACTTAGGGAATGCCTATGGTACTTACCAGACATGGCAGACAAATTCTAAGATGTATTTTCAATGATACCAGCTTCCTGGTATCTATGCCTTTGTTTGAAGGTAGGCACTGATTTGCTTTTTCTTTTTTTTTTTTTTGTTTTTTGCGGTACGCGGGCCTCTCACTGTCGCGGCCTCTCCCGCTGCTGAGCACAGGCTCCGGACGCGCAGGCTCAGCGGCCATGGCTCACGGGCCCAGCCGCTCCGGGGCATGTGGGACGTTCCCGGACCGGGGCACGAACCCGCGTCCCCTGCATCGGCAAGCGGACTCTCAACCACTGCGCCACCAGGGAAGCCCCTGATTTGCTTTTAACTCATGGTATTTGGTAAAGTTGATAAGATACAACCTCTACGATTAGTTTAGACGAGACTGGGGGTTCTGTTTTGCTAGCAGGCTACTTCCCTTACTGGCTTTGATGAGGCACGTAGCTATGCTGGGAAAGCCCACATAGCAAGACCTAAAGGGAGCATCCTCTGGCCAACAGATGGCTAGAAACAGAGGCCCTCAGTCCAGCAGCCCTTGAAGAACTGAATCCTGCCAACAGCCATGTGCACTTACAAGGAGATCCTTCCCCACTCAATCCTTCTAATAAGACCCCAACACTGGCTGACACTTTGCATCTTGTAAGAGGCCCTGTAGCAAAAGACCCAGCTAAACCATGTTTGGAGCCCTGACTTCAGAAACTGTGAGATGATAAATATGTGTTGTTTTAGGCTGCAAAATTTGTAGTAATTTGTTATAGAGCCACAGAAAAAACCTAAGAAACCAAGTGTAGATTCACCTAACTATTCCGACCTTACCCATCCAAGTTCAGACTAGCCCACCATCATTTCAACTGGGCCTTCAATGCTGTTTCAAAATCATTTTATTTACCTTATTAACTTCTTAGCATATTAAGGATTTTATTGCAAAATTTCTCTTCTCTTGTTGAATGTCCCTGATTCTCCCGCATTTTCTATTCAATTCTCCAGTATTTTTTGGGTTCCTATACTGCTAGCTGTTCCTATAATATGCACTAAGAGAAAGATGAAGTGGATGGTAAGAATACTGTAAAGTCTGGCAGAAAGGATGGTATTCACATAAATATCTGGTTTTCAAGAGAGAAATAAGTGACATAGAAAAGGGGTAAGGTGGCATGAAAATTCCAAGGAGGAGAAGGTTCTGTCTGTGGGGAGGATAGAGTTTGATTAAGCTTTGGAGATGGAGAGTAGAAATGGAAAGAAGATATACAGGCGTACCTTGGAAATATTGCAGGCTCGATTCTCGACCACACTGCCAATATTGCAATAAATCGAGTCACACAAATTTTTTGGTTTCCAAGTGCAAATTAATGTTATGTTTACACTATACTGCAGTCTATTAAGTGTACAATAGCACTATGTCTAAAAAATGTACATATCTTAATTTAAAAATACTCCATTGCTAAAAATGCTGTCATCTGAGCCTTCAGTGAGTCATAAAAGTAACATCAAAGATCACTGACGGCAGATCACCAAAACAAATATAACAATTATGAAAAAGTCTGAAATATTGTGAGAATTACCAAAACATGACACAAAGACAGGAAGTGAGCAAGTATTGTTAGGAAGATGGAGCCAGTAGACTTGCTCAATGCAGGGTTGCCACAAACCTTCAATTTGTAAAAAAGATAATTATATCTGCAAAATGCAGTAAAGCAAAGTGCAATAAAACAAGGTCTGTTTGTAATGAGGTTTATTTCAGAAACAACAGTTTGCTTGATTTAAAGGGAACAAAAGGAAGGGCAGAATGCCTTTCTTATCCAGAGTGCGTATGCAGGTGGTGAAAGGAAGAACAGTGGAAAGAATTGTAAAAAGCCAGGGGTCAGGATAGGATGGAGAAAAAGGCCAGAAGAGTCCCAGCTTTCAAGTTCAGTGCCATCTGAGGCCAGAGGCGTCATTTGGGTGCACAGAACCAGAAAATAAAAAACAATTAGAAGGGCTTCCCTGGTGGCACAGTGGTTGAGAGTCCACCTGCCGATGCAGGGGACACGAGTTCGTGCCCCGGTCCAGGAGGATCCCACATGCCGCAGAGCGTCTGGGCCTGTGAGCCATGGCTGCTAAGCCTGCGCGTCCGGAGCCTGTGCTCCGCAACAGGAGAGGCCACAACAGTGAGAGGCCCGCGTACCGCAAAAACAAAAACCAAAAACCAAAAACAATTAGAAGGAAACCAGAGAATGCATTCATTCATCCAACAAACATGCACCTGTAATGTGCAGCCCAGTTCTACTCTCATGAAGCTTGCAGACCACCTGTGTCAGCAGATATAGTCATGGTGTTACCCTGAACCTACCTCAGGCCACAGTCCCCTCTAGTTTGCAAACAAATAACATCAGATAGGTTGTCTCTCAATGTAAGAACTCTGGAGACTTCCAGGGAACATTTAAGACAGTATAGGTATTACATACCTAGGGGTTCTATAAAGAGTACCATAAATTGGATAACAAAACAATAAAATTTTATTCCCTCACAGTCCTAGAGGCTAGAAATCTGAAGTTAAAGTGTCGGTAGGGATGCAGTGCTTCCAAAGTCTCCAGGGGAGAATCCTTCCTTATCTCTTCCAGCATCTTGAGGCTGCCGACATTCTCTGGCTTGTGGCTGCATCACTCCAACCTCCGCCTCCGTGGTCAGATTGCCTCCTCTCCTCCTCTGTTCTGTCTAATCTCCCTCTGCCTTTCTCATATAACGACACTCATGATCCAGGAGAAGCTCCTCCTTCCTAGATCCTTAACTAATCACATCATTTTGCCATCTAAGTTAACAGTCATTCTTTTGCCATAATAGGTAATATTCACAGGTTCTGTAAATTAAGATGAGGACATATTTTTTTGGTCAAAAATTTTTACATTTCAATCTAAACAACTCATAGAACTACTCTGAGATGTATAACTCCCCTAATGTTTGGTGTTGTAGTTAGCCCATACTCAAACCAGGGTAATTAGCAGGAAAGCGTTTGAAACCAAAAAGCCACATGGTTCCTTCAGGGACAGAGGGTAGGGGAGGAAGAATATAAAGAGCTGCTTCCTGTTGGAGAGCCAGCCTGGATGGGAAAGCATTCATGGAGAAGAGCGACTGAACCCCTGGGCCTGAGCTCAGGGCACACAGACAGCTGGGATGAAGGGGGACCAGGCCAGACGTCAACACACAGCGGTGCCGATGGGGCTCGCCTCGTTCTGGACAGCTGCAGTGCTTTCTGAGAAGCCCCACGGTGCCTGCCATGCTCACAGTTTCCTTTTCCTAAGGGATTTATTATGCATAGCTTGCCATGCTGTATATCCCATGACTCTCCATTCCTGATTGAAGCCGCCTGGATGAAGAACCAGTGGTTGATCCAAAGCCAGCCTTCTGCAGGCAGTCTGTGACCCTCATGGTGACTTGCTTGTTGCGATATGTACTCGATGGAGGTGCATCATATGGAATCCTGACTGCTGATTCCAGTCTTTCTTTTATTTATTTATCTGGCTGTGTTGGGTCTTCGTTGCTGCACGCGGGGTTTCTTTAGTTGAGGAGCGCAGGGTCTACTCTTCGTTGCCGTGTGTGAACTTCTCATTGTGGTGGCTTCTCTTGTTGCGGAGCACGGGCTCTAGGTGCGTGGGCTTCAGTAGTTGTGGCTCGCAGGCTCTAGAGTTTAGGCTCAGTAGTTGTGGCGCACGGGCTTAGCTGCCCTGCGGCATGTAGGATCTTCCCGGACCGGGGCTTGAACCCGTGTCCCCTGCATTGGCAGGTGGATTCTTAACCACTGTGCCACCAGGGAAGCCCCCAGTCTTTCTTTTAGAGGCTTTAAATGGGAGACACACAGAGAGCATCAGCAAACAGTAGGGTGGGCTGAAGCAAGAGACACAAGAAGAAGGCAGAAAGCAGAAGCCATGAGATAGTAGAAGCTCTGCGTAAACAGAAGCTATGATGTGGGAAGGTCGTCTGTAGCAGCAGCAGAAACCATAGCTGGTTATGGAATGACAAGTCCAGAGGGAGGAACAGAGATGGAAGAGCTGAGCATTGAACTTGGGAGGCTATTAGAGTTGCTGTCGGGTGTCTAGAACTACTTTCAGATGAAAGGAGCTACTGTCCAGTCCTGGCCTTAACAATGACCTACGTTCGCTTCTCTGTGAGGCCCGGCTGCGAGGCTGCCCAGCTGGTTTTAGGTCTTCCCTCACTTTACCGTGTACCCTCCTACTGCATCCACGTGTACTTCAGTGAAGAACCTGAAACACAGCCTGCACATCCCACTGGTGTCAATAAATAGTTAATAACTGATTATTCTGCCGGTGTGAAACTGACTGTGCATGGAGGAAAGAGCTTCAAACCAACCCTTTGTCCCCAAAGAAAAAACATGAGTCAAGGGACATCCCCATGCCTGGAAGTGGCTTTAGGATTTTCTTCAGCTGTGGGCATTAACATCCAGTGTGAAAACACTTTAAAAACGGCAGTGTATTTGTAAATGACAATTAAATTACTTTGTGGTACACTTGCCCTAATTTAAAAAATATGCATACTATATAATTATGTGCTTAACTTTCACTTAATACTAACAGCCCCTCTGACAAACCAAAATTAAATGTAAGTGGGGGGTTGGTTATTTCATTTCCCTTTAAAGAATGAACGTGCTTTAGATGCTGAAAATGAATATTAGATGATAGGTTGTTCTGTTTCATATATTTTGCAAATTTAAGTTTTTCCGTGGTGGCATCATTTCAGATCTATTACGCTCTTGACGTCTGCTGCGCCTCAGAATCTCTGCGGAACTTTGAGAATAGATGTCTTACCCTGGGAGATTCTGATTAATGAGGAATTCAACTAACTGATGGGAGCTGTAGGAAGCAGGGGTGGGTTACACCTACTTTTTGCCTTGATTCAAGTTCAATCGACTGAACATAACTTGACCCCTGGCGTGGTGATGAGAGGGTCGTGTACATCAGCACGTGTGATCTGTGGGTGGGAGATGCTCGTCCCTTTGGTTTTCATCAGTGATCCCTCTCTGTTTGCAGTGTACTCAGAAAAGCTCTTCTCTGGGGGTGATGGGGTACGGTTCCCCTCCCACTACTCCCCTCAAAACCTTCCAGGCCTGACAAGCAACCGAGACAGGGGTTTAGGGTTTTACAAGCTTTAGCCTGGTATCTGCAATTACATCCTAAATTTCAGAGTACTAGAGACATCAAACCGTGCCTTCAAGAATATGTAAGGAAGTATGGTCTTACATGTACCATTGCGATGCACTGTATGTACACAGGCAGCTCCAGCCCTGCTTTCATGAAGACACTTACAGCTTAGGACTAAAATACCTTCCCTTGGCTTAAACTTACATGCATATATGGGTAAGTACTGGTAGCACTTTTTTTTTCCTGTAGAAATAATACAGAATTATTAGTTTCATAGATAATATTATTTTCAGGGCTCATAAAAACTCCACTGACTCTTTTTTTTTTTTTTTTTGCGGTACGCGAGCCTCTCACTGTTGCGGCCTCTCCCATTGCGGAGCACAGGCTCCGGACGCGCAGACTCAGCGGCCATGGCTCACGGGCCCAGCCGCTCGGCGGCACGTGGGATCTTCCCAGACCGGGGCACGAACCCGTGTCCCCTGCATCGGCAGGCGGACTCTCAACCACTGCGCCACCAGGGAAGCCCTCCACGGACTCTTAATAGTCATAAGACAGTCCCAGGAAACCACTAAGGAGCACTTGCCTTCTGAGCCAGGCACTGATGTTCATCATAGCTCGATGTGCCAGAGGAAGAACCCAGGCAGGGCTGCTGGCAACTCCATCTGCATTCAGGGCTACAAGAAGCCAAAGAGTCTCTTAGACACTGGTCAGTTGGGTTCTTATGTTTTTGCAAGGAAAAGCCAGAGGAAAACAGAGAGACCAAGAACTTTTGAATCAGATCCACCCAAGTTCAAATCCAGATCCTACTATCTATCAGCTGTCTGATCTCCGTAGACTCCATGAACACAGCAGCAGACAGCAAGGGGTAATGTTTACAGATTCCAGGGAACGACTGCCTAGATTTGAATCCTGGCTCTCCCACTTACAGCTAGTAGCTCTTAGGCCTTTTTTTTTTTTTTTTTAAGGCTATTTATTTATTTATTTAGGCCAGTTTTTTAACCTCTCTGCATTTCAGTTTCTTCCTCTATGAGATGGGAATATTCGTAATGAAGAATTAACCTACCCAAAGAGAGGTCGGGTCTTTGCTCTTAGCTACTAGGACTTGCTCTCTAGATCCTTGGAATATCCTGCCTGATGGGGAGTGTCTTTGTCTGCCTGGGAACTTTGGCCACCAGCCAATCTAAGAATGTGATTTTATGATGAGGGCTTTGGGCCAAGTGGTAGCAGTTCTGCCCCCAGGAAGGACTGGAGACTGAAGGTCAGCCATGCAGGCAGTATGTGATGGAGCCCCAGTAAAACTCTGGACACCAAGAGCTCAGGTGAGCTTCCCTGGCTGGCTGTACTCTGTGCACAGGGTCACACATCCTCACCAGGAGGAATTAACGCTGTTCAACTGGAAGTTCCACGTGTGGATCCGTCCAGGACTCTGCTCTGTGCCTCTTCCCTTGGCTGATTTTATCTGTATCCTTTTCCTGTAATAAACATACGCAGGAGCATAGCAGCATTCAGTGAGTTCTGTGAGTCCTTCTAGTGGATTTTTGAACCTGAGGATGGTTTCAAGAACCCCTGAACTTGCAGTGGGTGTCAGTAGTGAGGCTGGTCTTGTGTAATTTTGTAGTTGGCTCTCACTGTGGGCTGAACCTTTTGCATTCCCTCATAGAGTTGCTGAGAGGATTACACAAGTTTTGACATGCAAAATATCTAGGACAGGTATATAAATTGCTCAATAAACGTTGGCTATTATTTTATAAACTTTACACACACAAATCATTTTTTAAATGAACACGTACTATGTGCCTGTTTCTGTGTTGAATGGCTCAAATGGATCGTCTCATTTATTTCCCACTAACTCTATGAGGAAACTGAACGAAACTTACAGGGGTTATCTAAGTTAAGTCAGTTAGTGAGCAGAAGCCAGGACTCAAACCCTAATCTTTGTGACTTGAACACAGACCCGTATTTCGTGAAAGCCTATGCTTCTCGCTGATAAGCTAGACTGCGGCATAAGATACTACTGTTGACACACGGGCTACATTGCTATGATTACAGAGGATGTTTGCAAGCCCCCGAGCAAAGTGATCGATCAATGGGAACCACAGCCATCAAGTTCCTAGTGTGTGTCCTTCCTGCACAGAAACACACAAATGTTTCTGCAGGAAAAATCTGGAAGAAGAGCCCCACTTTTGAAACTGCTTCATTGGCTGATAGCAAAGAACAGCACCCTCATCTCAAGCTTGTTTATTTCTTTTCCAAGCAATTAACACTGTATGATTTTAGCTTTGGGAGGGGCAATCTTTATTCTTGATTGGATTTTGTACTGCCATATGAAATGAATAAACATTCTGGTTTCTGAATTAGAGTGTATCAAATTCCATTATAGTATCAATAAAATGAAAGAAGCAGTAAATTTAGTGTAGAACCCTCAGGGGAAAAATCAAATCACCATGAAACTCTACACACTTAAAATCTCTGGAAGCTGTGTTTTTCTCCCACACCTTTTTTTTTTTTTTTTTTTTTACTACTTTCGTATAAATAGATGCCATTTCAGTACACTTTGCTGCTGCACATATCAAAATGCTGTCTAGAAGAAATGACAATAAATCCTGCAATTTCTCTCTGATGGATCGTACTGATGACATACCTGCTATTTCACCTTTCCTTGGCAACTAGCACCCCAGCCCTTTCTCCTTCTCAGTCTTGTTCATTTCAACTTCCTTCCTTTTTCTTCAATTTCTTACAAATTTGACTTTGTTTTTCATGCTTCCCAGAGTACATTCTGTACTTATGAAAATGTGCTATTAATAGCAATGTGTCAAATTGGGATAATTCCTCAAATTGCATGCTGCCTGGTTGCCAGGGGACCCAATTTTTTATTAGGTTCACTTGGTTCATCTTTGGGGTGCCTACTCACCTTGAAAAGTATTAAAGGGATCCTATAAACCCTGCATAATCCTCCTATGATTTAACTGGCATGGTGTGGGAAAGGGCCAGTACACTTAATTGTCCCCAAATTCTCATTGAAGATAATTATTCAATCCTCTGTTTCATTCTGTTTATACAGATATTTGTTCCAAAAAAAAAAAAAAAATCCCAGACCTAGGATAATGGCAATACTTACCACTAATCTAGGTTTAATAATACCTTTCCCTCTACCCTGAATGGTTATCAAAAGATGTCATGTACATCAGAGAAAGTGCTTTGTGAGCTGTCCTATACAAATGTAAGAGATTATTATAATATTAACTTGTGTAATGAGGGCTGGCTAGTGTTTAATATTTTGATGAATAAACACAAAAGCCTTGTTCATTAACTGGGCTTTGAGGGGTGTGACGCTCAACTAAAAATGATAATGGTTGCTGATTCTTAATGCTGCTAATTTAGTGATAACAATGTTACAGACTGTTTCTTCTTTCAAGGTTGAACTGTTAGATTAATGGCTGAGCTTACTTCCTTTATAGAGTATTTATTTAAATATAATGACTGCTCAGAGAATGAACCTAAGTTCAAGTTCTCTGGGTTGTCAGGAAAAGGCTTTAGGGGTAACAGATGCTATGAGCTTGTGAACCCAAACTGAATTTATGTAGTTGTCAAAGAAAAGGAGAATTAACCTGTAAAATGCCATAAAAGCACCTGAGCAGATGCCCAGAACCCTTCTAAGCTCTTCACATTTTCCCAGCTTGCACAGGTAGCGCATTTTCACAATTAAATTGATTCTCCAAGCTGGTACCCCACTATGTCCACGGTCTTTGGTTTGTGGACTTCGGGGTAAACTGTTGAGGGTGAAAGTCTTCTTTCCCCTGTATCTTCTGCTCCAAGCACATTGTACCTTCTTAGCAGTGACATTATGAGTACACACCCATGTGACACATTTACTGTTACTGGAGGCTACTCAATACGCTGTGAATTCACGGAGCCCTTGTAATAATTTTATGCCCCCAAGGGGTCCACATGCTGCAGAAGGGTAATTTTTCTATCGGAAAAACCCTCAACATCTTTACCTGGCGATCAAGGAGCGATAGCTCTTGACCTTTGGCCTGCCCCTTGACCCCAGAGCCTTACCATCCCCCCACTCAGACCTAAGGCTGAGAAAGCACTGTCACAGATCAAGCTATTCAGAGCCCCCATGCCTATCCCATCTTGACTAAGAGGTGAGCTCTCTCCTCCTTCCAGTCTCCTTCATGTTCATTTCCTCTGGGAAAAACTCCTTCAGGAATAGACAGTGACTTTTCCTTCTGTGTGGCCACACCACTGAATATATAATTCTATCATTTCATCTCAAAATATTGTCAGTCACTGTTGCTAGATCTGTTTCCCTCAAGAGTCTGTGAGCTGTTTGAGGTCAGGTGCTATGTTTTATTCATGTTTGCATCACCAGTGCTGACCAAGAAAGTAAACAGCTTTCAACTCATGTGCTAACCGTCGTGGCACATGAGAGGAAGGATTTTGATGCCGAATCTTGGCTTGGCAGGGAAGAGTGCTGTGATTGATTAGCTGTGTCTGTGCTGAGAGCAGGTGGGGAGAGCTAAGAGCTTTTCCATAGCGGTGGGAGCTTGATAATGTCTGTGGTGTGGATGGAGAATGCTTTCTGGTTCAAACTGAATGGACATCTAGTCACAGATGAGTCTGGCAAGAACAGATTACAAATACTTGTTGTTTTTTCCCCTCCCTTAACCTCAACTCTCTCCAGAAAATCTCCATCTATTGAATCTTCCTTTCCCCCCACACCACAGGGGATTTCTCTTCCTATTTCACCCTCAGTGATAGTAAGGCAGTAGTCCAGAGCAATACTTCTGAACCATAGCTGGGTGGCAATATAGAATTATTTGTCTTCTTAAACAAGTTATAGAAAGTCTCCTTCCTCCACTGTCCTGTAGCAATACTATAACAATACCTGTGTCACCAAATAAAATGTACAGGTTGATCTGGGGTGACTTAACATCAGATATCTTGAAAGATGAGACTTCACCTGGTCAAAAGATTCCTGGCATTTTAGAATCTAGGATACTTTATCTGGTTATTTTTAACTGGGAGGTCATCCAAAGAGAGATAAGACTAGGGTACCAAGCAAGTATATAATTATGCGAAAGTACCTTGTCAATTCCAAGAATGCATGAGTTTCTTTCTTCCTTCCTTCTCTCCTCCCTCCCTCTCTCTCTCCCTCTCTTCTTTCCTTCCTTCCTTCCTTCCTTCCTTCCTTCCTTCCTTCCCTCCCTCCTTCCCTCCCTCTCTCTTTCTTTCTTCTGAAATCCCTATCAATGTTATTTTCACAATTTCACTTAGCATTCCAAGAATATCACTCCAGATGACCCATCCTGGAATTATTTGGCTTTTATTACCTTCTTGAATTGCTTTAGATAAACCACGAATATCCCAGCTAGAATTCCAATTCTGCACTCAGTTAGGCTTTAGCATCTACATATGCAACTGCAAATGTTCCCACACAATCAACTGATTGTTTATCAACGACTGAAAAGAAGCTGGACCAAAGATTACTGTAAACGGAAGGGAATGAATTTATACAAGCCCCGTGGGGTAATGAAAACACCCTCTGGTCTAGTCTCAAGAACCAGCTCTATCTGCCAACAAACTCTATGTGGATCTAGGATGGAAATAACCTTGGCAGAACCCCAGACCTCCAGTGGGTCATCCATCCAGGGCATCAGATCAGCGTCAGGCTCAGTAACACTTCACCTTCCATAGACCACACACAACCTTGAGTAAGAGACAGATCCCCCCCCCACCCCGCCCCGGCTCTGAAGTTTCAGTGAGGTTGTCAGGGGCACATAGTCTCAGCCATCATGTGAGATAGTCCTCTTGCAAGATGCCTAAGACGTTGCCACTTCTAGGAAGTAGAAGTGTTCTGTTTCTAGTTAGTGGTGGGGGGGCTAGGTTTACCTTTCTTGGGTTTTTCCAATTGAAAACAAACTAATAACTGGTTTAGTTTTATCTGTGGGTGCCATAGTTCTGAGACTTCTTGGACACATAGTGACTGGGCACATAGATTTACGATTCCCCTACCCCATTCCCCCATGGCATGGGAGTCACTAACTCTGACAGTGTTGCTGAGTAACAACGGCCTATGATTTGGAGTCTAGATAAAACTGGATAGAAATTCCGGCTCTGCCGATCAGTAGCTGTGAGATTATGAGCAAGTGATTGTACCTCTTTTTCCCTTTATTAACTTTTTCATCTGAAAAACGGGGATAACACTTTTCTTTTCATAGGATTGTAAAATTAAACAAAGTTACATACCTAAGCTGCCATATAATATTCAAAACAGCATAGCCATTTTATTATTTTATTGCTACAGATGCATCACCATGTCCTTTGATGTGAGTCTGGTTACGATATACATGGGATTCGGGTTCTGTTTTCTCCTATTACATCCCAACCCTGCCACTCATACTGAAGTTTGTTTTCCCTCACGGCGACTAGAATCCCTTTTTTGTTATTTCTGAGTTGTGGCTGCTTTCTCATGCCAGAAGCCTTGTTTCTTCTGGACTGAGGCTCAGTTCTCCTCTCACAGCTCTTACTCCCACTCATTCTAAACCCTTCCCTCTACTTTCCTTTTTACCCCAGATGAGAAGATACACTGACACGGATAAAAACCTGGCTGTGTGACCTTGAGATATTGCTTAAATGTTCTGTGCTTTAGTTTCCTCACCTATAAAATAGGGAGGGTAACAGAACTTACCTCATAAGCCTGTCATGAGGAATTTGTGTGCAAATTCCTTAGAACAGTGCCTGACACACAATAAGCACTGTGAAAATATTCGTTAAACAGAAATAAAAGAAATAAAATAGAAAGTGGAAATTTTGATAGGGGGTTTAAGAGCAGGGCTGCATGGGAATAAACTCTCTTTGCTTGGCTCCTTTCTTTCTGTTTGTCTTTCAACAACCCATCCCAGAAATGGGAAGATGGTGACAGTCAAATTTGAGTTTGGACCTGAGGAAAAAGTTGTCAAGCAAGTTTGGCTTGAGCCAGGGGTATAGCATGAGGGGTAAGAGGGCACCACATAACCCTAATGGGGCTCAGTCTCATTCACGAGGGCTGGGCTTCACAGGGGATTTGCACTAATTCTGGGCTAAAACAGGGTTTCTGAGTATGCCCAGGGCCTGTCTCTTTCAGCAGCTCTCCTGACCCTGCTAAAAGTGACTTTAACATTTACCTGTGCCCAGCACAGGATCAACTGCAGAGGTTGTGGGGTTTTGTTTTTGTTTTTTTCTGATCATTTTTCTCATGCCCTGTGAGGATGGATAGAAGTTCTCCAGGCGGCCTTGCAAACATCAGCTCAATCAATGTTTGTGTAGGAAAATCTAGAGAGATCTGAGGAACACTGCCAGCGAAGGGCACACTGGAATGTATAACATCTCCGCCTGAGGAATAACTAGCTCCTCATGGAAGTCCTTTCAATCAGACACTCAGAGTGTGGTCTGTGGACCAACGCTGGCTGTTGGTACAGATCCACGGAGAGATAAGTACAGGAACTGAGAATAAGCACCAAAAAAAGTGCCACACTAGGGAGAAAGGCTTGTTCTCCTATGGTTTCCTTTCTGCTCTGGACACCATTATAAGAAAATAATTCTGGAAACAATAGGAATCATCCTGTAACCACGAGGCATGAACTTTGAAGACGAAAGGCCCACACAGTAAGGGTGGCAGATCAGAAACTTAGAAGGAAACGAGGTCCTTGGTGGCATCATTGAGCAACTGGAATAACACCAGAAACACTTACCCTTTGACTTCTTTTATGTGAGAAAATAAATTCCTAATTTTTCAAGTCATTGGTCATGTTTTCTGTTACTTGAAGCCAAAAGCTTTCTGATTAATTCACTTCTTGAAGTTTTTTCCTGCTTTTCTCATGAACTTAGACTTTCCTCTTTTCTCTTTCCCCACAGTTCTAAACCCTGGAATTGCAGGTCCCTGAGAGTCCCGATATACTGGAAATCTTAACTCTGAGTCACACAGTTGAGAGATCGTATCGTTTTAGACTTTATAGGCCTGGTCTCTAGCACAGCGAGTGTACAATGTCCCTTACAAAAGTTCGTTAAATAAATAAATGTTGCCCCAACTCTGTTATAAGCTCCATGAGATAAGACTTCTTCATTAATTAATTAATTTATTTTTGGCTGTGTTGGATCTCCGTTTCTGTGCGAGGGCTTTCTCTAGTTGTGGCAAGCGGGGGCGATTCTTCATTGCGGTACGCAGGCCTCTCACTATGGCGGCCTCTCTTGTTGCGGAGCACAGGCTCCAGACGCGCAGGCTCAGCAGTTGTGGCTCACGGGCCTAGTCGCTCCGCAGCATGTGGGATCCTCCCAGACCAGGGCTCGAACCCGTGTCCCCTGCATTAGCAGGCAGACTAAGACTTCTTCATGATTGCGTCCTCAGGGCCCAGTACAGTGCATGGCACACAGTGGATGCTCAATAAATATTGATATTTGTTGGGTGGATGAATGAATGGGAATTGCTAACGGATGTGATGCTGTATTTAAGGAGTGAGGGATTAATTAGTCAAAGGCACTAATTCAAATTCAAAGCACTGGAGAATTAATATCAAGAGGGGGGCAGTACATACACAAAGTTAAGCTCTTGCACTCAGGAGCCAGGTGGTGAAGTTTAGGTTTGGGTATCATCACTAACTAGCAGAACAGTCATGGGTAAGTTACTTCACCTGTCTGAGCCCCAATTTCCTTACATGCAAAAACAGGAATAGGAACAGTACCTCTTTCATGTTTTTTTCCTGCAGATAAAATGGAATTGTGTGAACATAAGAGATGTAGCACAGTGCCTGGTATGTAGAAAAAAATTAATCTATATTCACTATTATTGTTGTCTATGCTTTTGGTGCAAATAAAATTTCTTAAAGAGGTATGAAAAAGGAATGTGGTTTAGAACAGACAAAGCAGTGGCATTTGGGTTGACAATGAAAATGGGTTTTAATGGGGGGGGTGCATTTCTGGTGCAGGTAGCTCATTTTACTTACAGTCTGAAGAGGGGAAAAAGCTAAGCAGATGGCCTGGTGACACAAAGGACTGCAGCCTACTGTTTCTAGAGCTTGTAAAAATGGAACCCCACGCTGCCAGCTTGGCCGAACTTCAAACGAGTCCCACGAAATGCGTAAGTTGCTCAAGAGGGGGCAGGAACTTGGTGTGAAGCTCTCGAAAGTGCAAAGAACAGTATTATTACATTCATGGCAGCTTGACCCAGCGCTGGGGTCTGGCCCGAGACTGAATGGGAAGCTGGTGTCAGAAAACTGCAGTCAGACAGCGCACTCCATGGAGGGACTCCAGGGATGGAAGCATTTGAAACCCCTGACTCCAGAATAACGACAAATTGCCAACAGATGGCGTGAGTCATGGAAGCGGAGTCTGAGTGAAGCATCTGCAAACTCATGGCCAAGGTCCTGCCCTGCTGGGCTGAGCGGGCAGACGCAGGTCCCAGCCCAGATGGCCACGGAGGTCACCAGGAGAGACACCAGCCGTAACACGCTCCACTCCCAAGAGCTCACAGCCTGTAAAGCCCACAGAGGCTTCCCAGGATCAAACAAACCAAACTATCCTGGCCAGGTAAACCTTCACACCTCTTTTTGGGCTTACTGGTTCAAGAAAATAAAAATGTATCAGGGGAGAAGGGAGGAAGATGGAGAGTCTGGGGGAAGCATTTAGCAGAAAAACTCTCCTGTTCTTCATTCCAGGAACGTATCTGAGACACTTACTTTCTCACACACAGGTTTAGCTTCAAATCAGAAACGTCCTGTAGGTACGTATATTTCCCACATATTTTTCCTGCAATTATTTTATAAAATATAGCCACGTGCCAAGCCATGTGAAAAAGTATCGAAATAAATTGTAGATTTTCTTCTTCTTTCAACAATATAGAAACACATAACATGTGCCCTGATGCAGACATGCAACAATGAAAAGAAAATACTAAACACTATTAAAAAAAAATCTTGCATAGAATAAAGTCCTCACGGCATTCCATCTGAAGACAAAGCCTGTCTTCCGGAGTTCCGCCTTCCACACCTTCTACTCCCTTGCCTTGTCTGTGGCCATTCCCTAACCCACTTCTGCTACTAGAATTTCAGCCCCTCTAAGGTCAGCATCATATACTGGTCATTTTAAAATCCCTAACACCACCTACCTAACATTTAGTGGGCCCTCAATTAATGACTGAGGAGTGAATGGATAAACGCATGCATACAGGGCCATGGAGTAATCATTAATATTTTTCCCCAGGAAGGGCAGTGCATCTGAGCTCAGCATGGAATAATCCCTTTGCTGTGTTGTCAGCCAATCTGATTGAAGTTCATTTCATCCTCATCCCCCAATTAGTTTTCACTGATGTTATGAATCATAGAATATTCACCCCCAGTTGTGAAAGGCCAGTTTCTAAATTCAAGATACAAGTATTTCTGTTCCACCCTGTTATCAATGGTGTTGGTTTAGGCTCTAGAGTCTAATTGGGATCCGTTCTTCCAGGATAAAATGATCCTAATCAGGATCTGTCTGAGGAATCCTCACTCACCCCAATCCAAAAAGAGCATGTGAAAAATCTACCTTAAGAGAAAAGAAGGTGCTACAAGGTGACACTGGTTGGATGAATTCTTTTTTTCCCTTCCTACTATATTTCTCCAGCAATTAACTTTATTATTTTTTTCCCCCATACAAAGACAAAACCTCCAGGTCAGTGCTCAGTCAATTTTTCTTCTGAGACAAAGTTCCTGAAAGGTATCAGATGCTCCCAACCAAGTGGGAAAATCTCAAGGATTTTCTCTTTTCTTTGGGAAACCCCCTTAGGATACTTATCTGATTATCACTAATCACTCTAATCTACCTTTGAAAGAAGACAATTGACAAACAACAGGAATAGACCTAATGCAGTCTTCCAGAGCATAATTACTTTTTCTTCTTTTATGAGTGAGGACAATGTGTGAAGAGATCATAAAAAGAAAGCTTTTACCTTTAAAAAGGCTACTTGCCTAGTGTTTTATTTAACAGTGGGAAAAACTGTCAAAGCCCAGGGTTTCCTCTCCTCCCTGTGACTAACCCCCTGGCCACCCTAGTCCCACAAGGCTGGGTGGGGGTATGTTTTAGGAGGGCTTTGCTGTTTTCAGAACATCATCCCTGCTGCTCGAGCACCATGGACAGATGCCAGGCAGGCACTGGAGCTGGCTTCCCAGAAGCATCTAACTCAAAATGCAGATACTTTTTTTTTTTTAAAGAAAGGAAGAAATAAAGCCTTTTCTAATGATTTACTAACTCAGTAAACTGTGGACACGATAGAGACAGAACAGCAATTATTCACAACTGGCCCAGCAAAGCTGAGGCGATTTCCCAAATACCTAAACAGGGTTCATTACCCTCTTTCTCTTTATTATCTCATCAAACTACCAATTATTCCTGAATTTCCTGGTCTTTCATTTGAGCGAAATAAATCAGTCAACCATGGTCATGTAATCCAAGGACTTGGTATTGAAATTTAAGAAACTGTAGATTTAAAAATTTAGGTTGAAAATAGAAGATTTGAGGAATGGCTGCAGTGTCAGGTAGAGCCACTGCTATGGTCCAAACCCTAAGGTGACATCAGAAGCACCTCAGGCTTCAGCCACTGTCACATGCTTTTGTCACATTCTGGGCTTCAGGGACAGGCGGGTTGGCTAATGCTTAAAGTGGGGGGGATGTGAGACTCACGGACGGCACCCCCATCAGTGAGAACAACACCTCGCTTTGCTCCTGGCTTCTGTTCTTGCAAGCTGCTCCGCATACATTTTAGTTCTTATCATTTGGCTCACGGGACTAGCATAGGCTGCGGAGCTTCCGGAGCGTCAGAAAGAGGGGGCGTGGCCAGCATATCATTTTGAAAAAACACCATTTTACGTTTCTATGTTCATGTGCTCTACCTTTCCCACCTAAAAATGTATTGATGTGCTGTTTTTAGATTAGAAACCAATGGAGTTGAAATGGAGCTGTGGAACAAAATGGCGGAAGGGCAGATGGGAAGAAAAAGAAAGCACCCTGGAAGGTAGGCATTCCTTTAAAAAAAGAAAAAAAAAAAAAAAAAAGAATCCGGAAAGCTTGTATTCTGCAGCAAAGGGAAAAGCAAAGCAAGGAACCAAATTATAAGCAGGTTATGGTGATAAAATAAGTAACCTATTTAAGACATTTGCCTTTTTAGAGAAGATGCCTAGAAAACAATCAATTTTTACTCCGAAAAGGAAAGCTATGTTATAGAATTTAGGGGTTGGAACATCTTGGAAAAGAAAGTAGCTGGAAGGTGATGGTGAGATATTTCCTTCAATGCATACACCTTGCCTTAAGGACAGGTGGCCTGCACACATGTGTTTAGTAACGGCACAATGCCTGAACAAAGAGCTTTGGTGGAGGGTAGGGTCTGTCTATGAATTCACCAGGAGCGGCTTAGCCTCAGCCCAATAATTTCTCTCTTACAACCTGACAGTCTCAGTTCTTCTTCCACCTTACCCTTAAAATTCTCATAAAGGTCCAGAAAAGTGATAAAAACTCATAAAACACTGGAAATGGAGAACAGCTGTCTACTAATTGCTAGGGTTTATAGGAACGTTTCATTAAATGCAGAGAAACGCAACAGACTGAGAAACACCACCAGTGTTCTTTGCACTGTGCCTCCACAAGCAACCTTTCCCACAGTTGCCAGCACAATCTTTCAAAACCTTAAATTTGATCTACATAAAACCTGTCCAAGACAGCAAAGGCTCCTGAATGCCCTCGTGATTAAACTGAGACTCTCCCGACTCGGCATCTAAGGCCTCTGTGATCTGGTGTCTGACTACCTCTTCCTTTCATCCCCCACCGTCCACACACAGGTTGTGCAAAAGGCATATCAAGGCACTCACAGTTTATTTAATATTCCAGACTTTTCATCTATCATCTATGCCTGTGCTGCCAAAGATAGTAGCCACTAGCCATACGTTGCTATTGAGCACTTGGAATGTGAGTAGTTAAAATTGACCTGTGCTTTACATGTAAAATACACAGCAGATTTTGAAGACCTAGTATGAAATAAAGAATGCAAAATATCTCATCAGTAGTTTAAAAATATTGGTTATCTGCTAAATGATAATACTTAAGATGTGTTGAATTAAATAAAATATGTGATTACAATTGATTTCACTTGCTTTTCTGTACTTTTGTTTAATCTGGTTCATATTTGTGGCTTGCATGATGTTTCTGCTAGGCAATGCTGGTCTACAGTATGCCCACATCCCTTTTTCACTTCGTCCATCAAGATGCAACTCCTCACCCTATAAGACTCAGCTTCAGCATCACCTCTCCTGGGAAGCTTGCCTAGCTGAATTAATGCTCCTCATAATCTGTATTATAAACAACATTAACATGGGGGCTTCCCTGGTGGCGCAGTGGTTGAGAGTCTGCCTGCCGATGCAGGGGACACGGGTTCGTGCCCCGGTCCGGGAAGATCCCATATGCCCCGGAGCGGCTGGGCCCGTGAGTCATGGCCGCTGAGCCTGCGCGTCCGGAGCCTGTGCTCCACAACGGGAGAGGCCACAACAGTGAAAGGCCCACGTACCACAAAAAAAAAAAAAAAAAAATGCTGGTGTAGGCCATTTTATTTGTATTCCTCTTTTAGATGAGGAAACTAAGGCCCAAAGAGTTTAAATGACTTTCCCAAGGTCATGCAACACTAGAACCCAAGAATGGGAGTTTATTGCATATTTAAGGAGCAACAAATAGTTCTGAGTGGCTGAAATGATGGGTGGCAAGATAGACAGCTGGAGACATCTTAAGGAGTTGAACTTTCTCAATGTTCCTCTACTTTTAGCCAGTCCCTCCCATCTTTATGAACTCTGCCACACCTGTGAACAACCTGGACTACTATTTTCTTAGTACTTTTAAACTGGATTCTATAATATATTGACTGATTTACATTACTTTTCATGTTAAGCAGTAATAACAATGGTTTGATATATATACATACTTTTATTAAAATACAATAATATGATAGTATACTATTCTTATTAATGTACAATATATTCTTAATATATAATAATTTCTATGTAATATATACTACAGTTTTACTCTAATATATGTAAAATTAATTAAACAAGGAAGACATTAGAGGAGGAGGTTCTAATGCCAAAACCTAAGCCTATAAATGCCTCAAGGTTAAGTAATCAACACCTAAGAACAACAGATCACAAAGCCAACTAGGCTTTCCCAAATAAGGCAACTGCTTAAGCTACAGCCCATCAAATAATTCCTTGCTTTGCTTCCATGTCTTCTCTATAGAAGTCTTGTCCCAGCTCCCATCTGTGTGGTGCTTCTAACCACTTCTGGTTTGGCACTGCCCAATTCAAATTGATTTTTGCTCAAATAAACTCTTTTTAATATGCCTCAGTTTAGCTTTAAACATATATACTTATATTTTTCCTCATAAATAGTAAAATAGATATGTAAGTAGTAAAAACATTCGCCAGTATGTCCGTAAAATAATTTCACACATCATTAGGAATATCCACACCATCCGCTGGGAAACTGCTGTGGACATCAGGGATCCTTTAAAGGATTTTAAACCTGGAAGTGACATAACCAGGTTGACCCCGTAGACTTCTAGAAGCCAATCTCCTAATCTGAGCGTGAAAAGAAGGAAGGACGTTGGGATGAGAACTCTAGCCAATAGTAAGTTAAGAGAAGTTATGTGAGCTTGGAACCACATTTTAAATTACCTTTAAATAAAATAAACACTGAGATCATGAAATGTCATGTAGAGTCTGATGTAATGTCAGTTTCTACCTCTGAATGAGGCCTTGTAAATATGAAATAGTACTACATAATCCAACCAAGTTCTTCCATGACTATAGTCAAAAATCATTTTTCTGGGAGTCCAAATACCAGAAGCAACCAAACAATGAAATTATAAAAGGATTAAGGAAAAAAATTAAATGGTATCGGCCTGATCATTTTCTGCGGAGGGTGGTTTGCAAAGATGGTGTTATCTGATGAAATAAGAGTGACCAGTTGGCCAGGCCATGGTTGCCCAGCCCATGTGAGACACACAATCAGTGACGTCATCGCAGTCTCCCCGTACGGCAGGAGTCGTAGCATCCACTATGTGTTCTAGTGGATTTTAAGGCATTAACTTGCAAATGTGAAATGTGTATTACACAATATCTTTTTTCCAACTGCCAACAAGCACCACCTATCTGTTTGGGATAGAACCCCAGAGAAGGTGGAAGAGAACTGGCCCTAGGTTGTGGGAATGCCTTGTTGGGATTCCCAACTTGGGAAATATTAGCTGTGGAATGCTTCTTTCACAGAAAGAGACACCAAGGGGCTAGGCAAGTGGAGCTCAATTACACCTTAAGCTGGTGCCTGTGCCGGAGTTAGAAGTTGAGTCTCTTCAGACTTTTTGGAGGCAAAGGTCTTCATATGTGAGTAGTAAGTACACATAGTTTTTAAGGTCTTTGTTCAAACTGCAGGAAATGGAGCTGCATTCTTCACGGTGCCTCACCGCCAAGTCCAAGGGCATTCCTGGAGTCAGGCCTTCCCTCCGCAGGAGGCACAGGGCCCACGTAGGGGCCTTCAGTTTCCTCTGGCTGGAAAGATCACAGTTTCTCCCATCTGGGTTTCTACCACGGTGTTGGTGTGATCCAACAGCTAAAAAGATCTCGGCCAAGCATCCTTCAAAATAATGTCTCATGAGGCCACAAAAACAACTTTTGACTTCCCGGGAATAAGAATTGAACTCTTAAATTGAGAATGAGTTGGTGTTTGACACTTGAAACGGAAAGAACACATTTTTAAAAAGCTAGCTCTACACCTACACAAAGAGGCAGATGAAAGTTACCTTTGTTTTCCCTGCTCCCCAGACTACACCCATCCATTTGGTGACAATCATTTCTTTATTGGTTTTGAGCTTCCAACAGTCCCCCAAGTCCAGAGCCCTCAGAGCCTCTCTCATTTGTGTAAGGAAAAGAGGTTCATACCCCCATAATGGCTGCCCAGATGCTCTCTCCTGCTCCTCAGCTGCTCTCTCCTTCGTGCTGGCCTATGGCTCTTTGATGCTTCCATCTTTCTACATACTCTGCTGGTTTGGGTGCCAGCAAGGTCCCACACCCACCTTGGCCTCAACTGACTGGATCAAGGGTGACCACTTCATTCTAGAATAGTCTGCTCTGTAAATAGGCCTAGTGCAAAAAGTCAAGATACAGCCCATTAGATTCTCTCTTGAGGGCCTACAGTGGTTATATTTGGTGATGGGGAAAAGTAAGCGATGAGAAAGCCAAAAAGGGGAGAGTGAAGGTTTTCAGAGCTCATTCCAAGGAGTCACTGGAGGTCTGCGGATGTAAGACAAGGGCCGGACGGAAGGGTGAGGGGAGGTCCGCAGGGAGGAACCAAGCCCACACCCACTTTATTCAGACTATTCAGACTAAGATGTTGCTCGAAGAAAGGTTTTTACTGCTTAAAAGTGTTTGAAAATCATAAAAAAGAGAAGAAATAGAACCAAAGAAGCTTTAGGAAGCTGGATAATAGCTAACTAACAGGTGAAGGAGGAGGCAGTGGGCCCTGGGAGAACGGCCATTAATGCAGACCACTGATTCAGGAGTCATGTACTTCTGTTCTTCCGGGGCCCCGGCTCTTCCTAGCTGCCCCGGGGCCCGGCGTATAGTTCACGGCCACACCCCGCACCCCGCTTCCTCCCCCCATCCAATCACTTAAGGCAGCTGAGTGGTCCTGCATCTAAAGAACCTGTTAAAGGAGCCCCAAACTACCCAAAAGATTTTAACCGAGAGATCACAGCTCTTTTGGTGTATAATGGAAGGATTTGATCTCTGCATCATCATACAGGTATTTTAGGCCCTAAGGGTTGGTCTATTTTTTGCCTTTTTTTTTTTTTTCCAGTCTCATAATCTCTTAGGTCAAAGAATTTAGAAATCTCCAGATCCCAGATTGGAGGACACTTGTAGGATACCTCTCAGTGTTGCTTTCTAAAGCCCTCCTCCTAACGCCAGTTGAGTTGGATGGGGGTGAAGGAAGGGCCCAGGGCAGAGGCATTGGCACTGCTGTGATGGCTCCTTTCCACTAGACACTATGCTCCGTGCAGCAGGGCAGTGCCTGGCTTCCCTCTGTATCCCAGCACTTAGCCTAGTGCCTGGTGCACGGCAGTCACTAAATAAGCACTTACTGACAGGCTGACTGACTGACTGACTGACTCCAGGTAAGATTCTTGCTTTCTGGGACAATCCTCCTACCTCTGAGAAGTCTACTATCTTTGTTCAAGAGTCTTAACTCAATGACAGAAATTCATACAGTTAATTATTTTTCCATAGGGCATTAGGTTGTCTTTGGAAATAGGATGCTTGGTGGCCTGTCCTGACATCCCAGAGTTTCCTTAGACAGAATGTAAATTAACTGCCCCTCTGTAATTCCATTAAGTTTTTAATGGTTACCTAAATTAAGTAGTTTCTCTATAATTTTCATAAAATTATAAAAATTCTGAGGCCTAAGCATTTCAAATTCAATGAAAGTTAACTGCCTGTATTTTCATTTCTGAAAGCTCATGCTGAGATAAAAGTCTTGGGTAAAAATATTCACAGCAGTTTGCAGAATTATTTGGGCAATTATTGAATCCAAAAAAATGATCTCGAATTAAAAAGTTAATGGAGAAGGGGATCTAGAACTGTCATTTTAAGGTAAGCTTGTACAGGTGTGACTTTTTTCACTACACCAGAGCATTTTTGTAAGTCAAACAAGTGGATAAATATCAAAATAGAAGAATTCAGAAAATCATGGCTGAGTTCCTCTGTCACCACCACTCCAAATGATCTCTTTTCAGACAAGGCGCTTTCTCTTAAAGAGATTTTGAGTAAAAATTTTAAAAAAATGTTTTGACAAAACCTATTGTTTCCATTCTTTTAACTGCAGATACTCATAAGAAAATCTGTATATTTTTATTGGCTATAAAACAGTTACATAAACAAGTATGCCAAAAGAGATGGTAATGCCACCTTACCTTAGAATATGTATAAATTTGCTTCTCAATTGGGACAGAACAAGGAAAAAGCTAGACAAAATTGTCCCAGACATTCTGGAGTTTGGAGAGAGGCAGCCAAAGAGATTGATTTTAAGTATTTTACCATGTCCAAGTTGTAAGCAGATACCTGGCTTTCACAATATGCATGTGTAAAATTTGCTTCTTTTGCCAAAATTTTTTTTTTTTAAATATCAAATAATCTCCTTTTGGGCAAATCAGGCTAAAAGAATCAATGTGAAGCGTCAAGGGAAAGTTACGTGTAGTTTCAGAATCTTTACTGCTACAGACTTGATGGTTTTAATCTCCCAGTTCTTAAAAAAAGCAAAGTCAATGGAATCTTTGCCATATAGTTTAAGGAACTTTTGGCTAACTGAGGAGGCAATGGCAGTAGTTAGTTATTGGCAGAGCAAAAGTGACTTTCATTCAGTCATTTATTCATTCAAGCAGCATTTACTGAGTTCCTCTTATGTGCAGATCATCTAAGGCAAAGAGACCTGAGCCAGATGTATTTGCTGCCTCCCCTCCCCCACCCCCTACTGTGGGATGCCTACAACATAAACCTGATGGACTTCAATATAAAACAGAGAGCATCCAGGGCTCTAGGATAGGAATGTGACATGTTTAGAATTTAGGAGGTAAAGGGAGCGCTTCTCACTGGGCAGCCTGGAGAAGGCTTTTTGTAAGAGGTCACCTTCAGCATGAAAGACAAAGTGGATTTCAACAGTGGGGACAAAAACGAAGGATGTACAGTCAGGGAGGGGCACAGAAGCAAAGGCACAAGGGAAGACAGGACAGCTGGGGAAGCAGTCGGGTTTGCCGAGAACCTGGTATAGATAAAGGACGGTGCTTGAAATGAAGTCTGAACAAATAGATTGGAGCCCAAACAGGGAGGCTCTTAAATGCCATGCTGGGGAGTTTTACCTCTATTAAGTGGGCAATGGGAAGTCCTTAAAGGGTCTCGAGGCAGAGAATGGTTTAAGAGAGGTGGTTCCAGAAGATTAATCTGGCGGCAGCACATCATAGAATACAACAGAGGGGAGAAATACCAATCAAGACAGCATTACTATCCTCCCAGTGACAGGGACTGAGGATAGCGTTGGGGGCAGGAGCAAGGAAAATTAAAGGCCGATCCAGAAAACACTGAAGGCAGACATCGGGATGGTGGGAAGGAAAGGAGAGGGAACTGGTATTTATTGAGGACGTACTACATGTTACTCTAACACATAACAATACATGACATGGGATGAACGTACATCCTGCTGTTCTTGGCACAGTCTGAGTTTATGCCTTGTTTTCTTTTTCTTTCTTTTTTTCTTTATCTCTCTTCTTTCCTTCCTTCCTCCCTCCCTCCCTCCCTCCCTCCCTCCCTCCCTCCCTCCCTTTCTTTTCTCCCCTTCCTCCCTTCCTTCCTTAAGGTGCTGGAAGGATACTGAAGCAGTTGGAGATGTTGGCTGGAATTTGGGAGCAAAATCACACTCTAGTTACAGATTTGTGAGCCTTCCAAATCAACAGATGCAGGACCCTGGGACTGAATGACATCGCCAAGCATGAGACTGCAGGACAAAGGTCACAGCTCAGATGCCTGCAGCGGCCGGGCAGGTAACGCATGTGAGCGAGGTAGCAGTGGAAGAGGGAGGTGTTTGTGAGGATTATCCTCATTTCTCCCAGAAAGTATTTGCAATTTTATTGAAACAATATGGTCATTAAAACAGTAGTCTATTTCTTAATTAAAGCGGGCAACTACAGCAATTTCCAGTAATTTAATTAAAAAAAATCACAATTTATTTACAGAAATAGTAATGTGTTAACGATAAGACTTACTTAATACAGAAAATGATAAACTGTAGTCATTCTATTTTTGTCCACATTTTTATCTTAGGAGAGGCCTCAAATGAGAGGTTTTTAAAAGTGCAATTAGTGCTTATCAAAATCCCTAGCTACATGCAAGTATGTTAAAACAAACTGCTGTGCCTTCTTACCGTCCTAAATAACAGCTAAGCAACACTCAGACACTATTGTCACGAACCTGTAAGTGGGGCTGGGGAGAGGGTAGAGGAAGATGGGGAGAGCAGAGGGGTGGAGGTAAAGAGTGGAGAGCATTTCAAAAGGCAATACGCCCAGGTTTCCAATGTACATACCAGTTCATTTATATTAGAAAAATTTATTAATGAGAACTTAAGTTACTAGTCTCGTCATTGCTTCATACTTTTAATTCAAAGCTAATAAGCACTGTAGCCCCCATGGGCCTCACCAGTGGTTCTCAGACTCTTCCTAGCATGAGATTTCCCTGGAATTGTTTACTGGGAGGATTCATTACCACACAGACGGTGGGGCCACATCTGTAGCTCTGGGATGGGTTGTGACAGTTTGCATCTTTAACCAGTTCCCAGTTGATGCCGAGGCTGCTGGTCCAGGGACCACACTTTGAGAACCTCTGGTCTACACACCAGTGAATACGCTAGACAGGGACTGGCTGGCTTCTGTCCTTTTCAGAATTACCGTGGAGCACAAACACGCACTCAGGTTCTGTTTCTCATGGCACTCTGGAAAATGATTCAATGACATGGCTTCACACAGAGGTCCAACTTTTTGCCTCATTGTCTGTGTTCTGAATCCAACCTAGTTTAATATTTTGGAAAATGTTACCCTTTTCTGTACCGAGCAAAGTAAATATTTTGTCAGTTGTTAAGGATGAGCTGCAGAGTAAGACCTAAAGATGTATCCAAATTCAGCAGGAAGGCTTGGAGCTGCTTCGGAACTTTTTCCAGATTGTGATTTGTAATGTATTTCAGAAGCCAGCAGAAATACCAACCACTCAATCTATTAAGAAAAGGCTGAATGAACCTTTTCACAGCAGATTTTTTTTTTTTCCACACCAACTCTCATTATGCCTGGCAAAGAAAGGAGAAAGGAGAGACAAAATGCTTTTCTGTCCATAGGATTTCATCTGAGTATTGTTCTCACATAAAGAACTTAGTAGCAGAGTTTTAGAATTGGAAGAAATTTTTAACAATCCCTTTTTGACAGCTGAAATAACTAAGGCCCAAGAAACGTAAATGTCATTTGCCTGAGGACCAGACAGTGTCAGAGCTGGAGTTGGAATTCAACTCAAAGGCTCTTGATTCCCGGGCCAGCACTTCTCTTACTATAACATACCACCTCCATGCAGTAGAATTATAAGAAACGGATTTAAAAAGCAAATAAAAACAATACTATCAATAATGCATTTGACACTGCACTTTCACTGACAACTCCTAAACCAATTGGTTACTGATGGCTTCGCCTACTAGTGAGAGGGCTGGGGGAGCAGACAGAAGGTGTCCTGGAGGGTGTGCTCTTCTCACCTTCCTTCCTAAGAATTTCCAGAAGCATCTTCCAGTGTGGTGCTTTGGGTCTTTAACATGGTGTATGGACTAAGACAGTAGAAATATAGCCCTCGATACGGTAAAGTTCACATTTTGACAAAGAAATATGTGGGGGAAGATTTATAGAGGTCAAGGGATCTTACAGATCATCGGGGTCATACATCTCCCATATAGATGAGGAAATCAAAGCTCACAGGAGTCAAGGACATTGCTTGGGTGCTCAGTCTATTTAATGGCACAGCTCATGCCTGACTCCTGATCTCTTGCCCTGTTGCATGTTGCTATTTCTACCTTATAAACCTGTCTACTGTAGTATGGTGTGTTGATCTTTTTTTTCTTTTGGCTACGTTGGGTCTTCACTGCTGCGCATGGGCTTTCTCTAGTTGCGGCGAGCGGGGGCTACCCTTTGTTGCAGTGCGTGGGCTTGCACGGGCTCTAGGCACATGGCCTTCAGTAGTTGTGGCATGTGGGCCCTAGAGCGCGTGGGCTTCAGTAGTTGCGTTGTGTGGGCTCAGTGGTTGTGGCTCACGGGCTCTAGAGTGCAGGCTCAGTAGTTGTGGCGCACGGGCTCAGTTGCTCCGTGGCATGTGGGATCTTCCCAGACCAGGGATCGAACCCGTGTCCCCTGCATTGGCAGGCGGATTCTTAACCACTGCGCCAGCAGGGGAGTCCCTGGTGTGTTGATTTAAGCCAGAAAAATGCATGCTTCACTGTGAGTCTAGATCCAAAAACACTAAATCTATTCAGCATTAAGAAAGTAATTATAATAAACATTTCTCAAGTGTTAGCTATGCCAGGCACTGTTCTAAGCACTTTACATGGATTATTGCATCTAATGTCATGTCATTGAGGAGAGGCTAGAACACCATAAGGTAAGAAATGGAAATGAAATGAAATAATGAATGTGAAGCACTTAGCACACAGCCTAGGCTGTTTTCCCAGGATACATGATTGTCTATTAAATGTAATAATCCAAGGTAAGGATTTGGAACAGCTCTTGGCTCACAGGGCATACTAATACTAGCTGTTATTATCACATTTTCCCTTATTTCTTCATGTGGAACAGACCAAAGAAGTTGGATCTAGATGAAAGTTATGAGCCATACCAGATTCAAACATAGGTAATATCCCAGGGAACCAGTTGCCACCGGTGGAGACCACAAAGACCACAGTGTAGCTTGGACCAAAATGCTCTCAAAGGCCAAATGCTGAAGCCAGAGACCACAAAAGAACAGAATTAAACAGGTTTGTGTTGGGCACTGGTTTCAAAGAACTCAGAGGGTTTACCGCCCATCTCCTCATCATCCTTAACCACATTCAAGTTGGAGAGGAAAGTGAACATAGTATGAAGACCTCTTTCATATGAAGGCAGTTTGCAAAGACAAAACTAATCACTCAAAGCCAGTGGTGAGGACCCAATTTCCTTAATAAGAATGTACCGATCTCCTGGTGGAGGATAAGAATATCACCATTAATTAAGATGAAACAACAACAATACTGCTCAATAAAGCACTCATGGCAGGTAAACTGCCTTGTAAATTGCCCACGTGGGAGTGCTTGGCATACCAGGTGCTTGCACACTGGCAAGAAACTAGGGAGATCCAGACAGAGTCCGCCCTACTGCTACCCACTTCCTCTCCAACCTGGCAACTAGTAAGGATTCATTCTGTTTTTGTTACAGAGGAGTAAATGAGGATCAGTGAGTGGAAGTTGCATGAAGGTAGACTTTGGCTCAAGATAAAAGAGAGAACTTTTTTAAAAAAACTAGTGGTATCCAATGACAACTGTGCTGCTGGCTGAGGTGGTGTGTGCTTTGTGGGTGACCAAGAAGAGGGAGGCCCAGGAAACACTCACAGGGTGTACAGTTATTGGTATAACAATTTCCATTGTCATTGTGATCATTTTCTTATTAGCATTCCATCACGTAGATAGGGGCACTGATTAGAGTTGAAAATGTTTCCACCAAGAGAGGCCACAAAACAGGGGAGTGTTGTTCTTAGGCCAAACTTGAGTTTGAATCCAGGTTCTGTTGTTAACTATAATTATGTGAATTCTGTTGCTCTGAGTTCTGATGCTTTGGAAAGTACCACTTCTATTTAATTAATTTTGAACAACAATACAGGATCTGTATTCGGTGCCTTGCAGTTCACAGAGGTTTGCTCAGAACCAAAGGAGGTGTCAGTTAGGGTTGAGGAGTGAAATCTGAGGGAATAGGATTAAAGCAGCAACTTCTGACAAGATTTTTAAAAAGCTGAATCCCTCTTTCCTACCTGAGGAAAAACTAAAACTGAAATTGGTAAAAGGGTAAACAGAATCAGGGGTCAGAGAGCACCAGAGGTTTAGGAAAACAAGAAAAGACATGGTTTGCAAAATAGTGAGAACGAATAAGGGATCCTTCAGGATGCCTATTTTTTAAGAATCACTACCTGAGGTAGAGGGAACAGTTTATGTTCTGTTTAGACTCAAGTTCTGGTGGACGGGAGGACAACCTGGCTACTTTAAAACACTGGAAGCAGGTTTAGAGGAAGGTACAAATCTGCAAAGATTTGTAAAGACATATGTCAGACACCTCCTTCAAGGACACGAAGTTGGGCAGGAGAGTTGGGTCAAATACAGGCAAATTTCCTACTTGGAAGAGGATAGTAACAATGGGGAACGTATGATATTATGATATTTTATTCTATTTTTGACCATGGAAAGCAATACCAGCATGTGGGAAAAGGTAATTCAAGGTGTTTCCTGGGTTGGCTGACAGTAGTCATGGATAAATTGCCCTCTTTGAGTCAGTTGATGTTGGTGGCAAAAGCAAGGTGACAGGAGCACGCTCACAGGCTGCAACTTTTCAGAGCTCAAGGTACTCTCAGAAGAAGGCTAACAGGTTTCTATTCAAAGGAGAGTAAAGGTGTTCCAAAAAATCCCACAACTGGATGGAAAAAAAAATCCCAAATGAGGACAATAATAGCAGTAAATATAAGTTAACATCTTCACTCTATATAGAGTTCATTCAAGTTGCTCAAGTAAGTGAATTCACAAACAAGAAAATGCAATTAGTAAAGACATACATGGGAAAATAAAATCACAATGAGATGCTGTACGCCTATGCCATGAGTGATGACAAGGGTATAGTGAAACTGGTGATCTCATGCATTGCAGGGGGCGTTGTAAATCGATACAGCCCTTCTAAAAGGAAAGCAATTTGGCAATATGTATTGAGCCATAAACATGATCATACCACATGACCAGTAATCCCACTTGTGGAAATCTACCTTAAATTTAAAAAATATGTGAAAAGCTATATCCATAAGGGTGTTTGTTGGAATAGTGTTTAAAACATTACAAACTTAGAATGGGCATGGGATTTCAATTCAATTCAACAAATGCAAATTGAATACCTATAAGTAGCTGGGTATAATAAAGCAGAATTCCTTCCCTCAGTAATTCATAATCACAACTTAATGCCTGTCCTCTTTTCAATATTGTGAAACCATTGGAAAGGAGGCCATGGAAATACATTTTAAGCGATTAAAATGTGTGTGATATATTAAATTTTAAAAGCTGTAAACAAGCATTGTATTTACCACAATGTTTTGGAGGAAAAAGCAAATGAAAGAGCCAAGCAGGAAGTAAACTAAAACGGTAACAATGATGGAATAATGGATCATGTTTTCCTGTTCTTGACTCTAATGTGGTTATAGTACCTTTAAAATAAAGACAATAATAAACAAGAAGAGAAACACAGAAAAATGAGGTGGTGATTGAATAAAGATGAAGATTAATGAGGAAAAGTACTAAGTATAGTTAAGAATTTTTATTTATTTAAAAACTGCTTTTAGTTGTATATCTTTAGCAATTATTAGTACAAATGATTTGTTAGTTCAATAAACTGTGTTATTTTAGTGGAAAAACTATGAGGGTTCTAAACCACAGATTTATTGAATCTCCCTCATGGAGGCCTTATGAATTTCACATAAATAAAAGTTACTCTGAAGCATGAGCTTACACAATTCTGCTACCTAAAAATGATAGGCTAAAATTCACTCCAAAGTGAAGAACAGATAAGATTCTGGTGTCCTATCCAAGGTGGGAAAAGCGGTTTCCCCCGGCAAGGAACTCCTGCAGGCAATGGAGCAGTGTAAGGAAGAGAAGCCATGTCCAAGAGCGATGGAGGCCCACGGGAGCAGGGGTTTCCCAGGTATTGTGAGTCCCTAAATTAACTGCTCCAGTTCCCTGGACCCTGCTCTTTCCAGGAGACCTGAAGACACTGTGAGTTCAACTAACACTGTGATTAAAATACCCACAGCATCAATCTTTGTGGGCTTTTTAAAAAAAATTGCGCTGTTTCGAGGCTACATAAAAGAGTCTTTTTCAAACGTGGCCAATGAAAGTTCTTGGGTTTCTCTCTTTTTAAAAAATATTTTAATTTTATTGGAGTATAGTTAATTTACAATGTTGCATTAGTTTCAGGTGTACAGCAAAGTGATTCAGTTATACATATATTATTTCTTTTTCAGATTCTTTTCTCATATAGGTTATCAGAAAGTTCTTGGATTTTTCTTTACCTTGAACCAAGCATGTTTGGATTCGAGCTTGTCATTCTACTTCTCACCTCCAGGCTCTTTAACTCCTCAAATCCTTTCTACTCTTCTATGACAGTGGTAATCCAAAACCTTGCCTTCTCTCCATGATGCCAGGCGAGCACAGGTGAATTTAATTCATTCACTTGCCACTGGTTGCCATGAGCTGTTAGAATTGTATTCTAGTTATCAACTAGGACTTCTCTGCATCTCACCTAATCTAGGTTAGATAATCAGTTCCCATTTCTTCCTACTTCCTGAATATGTTTCCTGAGCCCCACTCCCAGGATCAATTTCTGTATCAACAATAGTTCTTTAATGCAGGCAACTGAAACTGACTCTGATCATCACTAACCCAACAACAACAACAACAAGCAATTTTTGGAAGCTATCAGGGGCTCACAGGAGTAAATGGAGTCTGAAGGATCCTGCTTGTAAAGTGCCAGGAACAAGAGGTCTAGAGGTGTGGTCATGGGAACTAAGCAAGATCTCACTAACAAGCTGGTTTAAGTTTTGTGTTAGAAAGAAACTATGAAAAATTAGTGAAAAGTATAAAAAGATCTTAATTAAATATGTGTAGTATTGTATAATGAAAGAGCCCACTGTTGACTCTTAATTGTGGTTTTACCTCTAATTAGTTGTGTAGTTATTTTACATTTCTGAGCCTTAATATCATCCTCTGTAAAATAAAGAACCAGGTTAGAGATGGCTTAAACTATGGTTCCCTTCTAGCTTTCATGATCCTTGAGTCTATTCCAAGAGAGAGACCCTGTCTGAGCCCCTCCTCTCCTGCACCCATGCACCTGGGGCAAAACACTGTTAGGGAAGACGCAGAGGTCACTTCTGTTAAAACGCAATACAGCCACAGAATCCTTCTCAATATTCCAGATATCTACTACCCATCGGTTGGAGTTTGCATGTAAGGGGAAATCAATTTGCCATTCCTGGTCTGTAGTATATTTTTCTGCTTTCACAGGATGAGCTAAACCAGAAAAACCAAGATATCCTAAGAGCATCAGACAAAGTCTTTGCTCAAAAGAATCTTCAAGACCAGCTGTTGTCCTGCTGCTAAACATCAGTTCAGCTTGTACGATCTCCCTGGTAACCGACTACAATAAGGTATCATCCCGTCAGCCTGAAAGTTTTGTTGTATAGTTCAAACACATTTTAGGAGCGCTCAGCGTGGCATTCGTCATTCAGTTCTTACAGGCCTTGCCTTTTGTCCTCTGTTCTCCTTGTTCACACACCTGATGCCTGTCCATTTATATTCTGCTGGAATCCTCCAAACTGAACATAATGAGGTTGAGGGAAACCTAGAAAAACCCGAGTCCAATTCAGTTGGTCTTAATAATCAAAAGCATCTGGAAAGAGCAATGTCAGAACTTTGTATAATTCAATCAGGAGACGGTAAGGGAGAAAGAGTCTACTGAAATAAAACATTTTTAAAAATGAAACAAGAGTCTTGGCAACTTCTCTCTTCCAAATCAAAAGATTCATCTCACCCAACAAGATGTATTAGGGTTAGATTTGCTACCCGTATCAGAAAGACTTGACATCTCAGTGCCTTAGAGCAGGGATTAGCAAGCTCCAATCTATCCTGCCACCTACTTGTGTAGATTAGAATTTTATTTGAAGACAGGCACTCATCTGTTTGTGTGTTGTCTGTGGCTGCCTTGGCACTCCAACAGCAGAGTCGAGCAGTTGTGATAGAGATTATATGGCCCACAAAGCCTAAAACACTTACTCTCTGGCCCTTTACAGAAAAAGTGTGCCTACCACTGTCTTATAGTGTCAATTTAGTTCTCTCTAATGTAAAGAAGCCCAGAGGCCAGCGGCACAGGGGATTAATAGTGTCATCAGGGAACGGACTCCTTCTACCTTTCTGCTTTGCCATCCTAACTTTCATCATCAAGAGCACCTTGTGACCCAAGTGGCTTCTGAGACTCTCATTACCATCTCTAAAATTCAGGCCAGAAGAGAGAGGGCAAGCAGAAGGTAAAGGGGACCCCTCCCTGATGAGTCAGCTCATAATAAGAAGCCTTCCTGGAAGTTCCACAAAACACTATCACTTCCATTTTATTTGTCAGAACCTCGCCATTTGTCTTGTCTAGCTGCAAAGGGGACTGGGAAATAAAGGTTTTTTGGTTTTGTTTTTAAAAAATTTCTGGTGGCCCTGTGCCCAGCTAAAAATAAGGGTCTATTATTTTGGAGAAAAGAGAGTGTGGATGCTGAGTTAGGCAAGTAGCAGTCGTGGCCATAAAACACTATGTAGTGAAATCACAAATAGCAGATGCACAGGTAACCCATACCTTTTCCCCTATACCTTACGGGGTGGAAATTTTTAAAGAATGAAGCATTTGTATTCTGACATCATAAATACTACTTGTTTTGTCTTATGTTCACCATTTGGTATGTATATTAGCCAATTATGTCAGTGATTGTCTTAGCCCATTCAAGCTGCTATAACAAAAATAACAATACTATCATAGACTAGGTGACGTAAACAACAAACATTTATTTCTCATAGTTGCGGAGGCTGTGAAGTCCAAGATCAAGGTGCTGGCAAGATTTTATGTCTGTTGAGGACCCCAGTCCTGGTTCATAGCCAGCCTTCTTCTCACTGGGTTCTCATGTGGTAGTGAGAGAACAAGAAGGCATTCTGGGGGTCCCTTTTATAAGGGCACTAATCCCATTCAGGAGGGCTCCACCCTTATGACCTAATCACCTTCCAAGGGCTCTACTGCTAATAGCATCAAATACCATTTGAGGGTTACAATTTCAACATATGAATTTGGTGAGGATACAACCATTTAGTCCATCATAGTGCTTGATCAATTCATTCATTCAACAAGGCTTACTGGGGACCTGCAATGTTCCACACATGGTATGAGGCAAAGTGTGATGACCCACAGTTCCTGCCCTCAAAAAGTCTGAGTCAGCAAGGGAGACAGATAAGTTTGTGGACACTGGTATTTCAGGGAGAGAAGTTTCCTGGGGAGGTGGATATTGGCATATCATGGAAAGCATATAGGAAGGTCTTAAGACTTGAGCTGAATGTTGAAGAACTAGTTGGAAGGAATTTGCTGGTGAAGAAGTGGGAGCAAGGGCATTCCAATATGAGGGAGCAGCATGTGCAAAGACATGGAGGAGAAAGAGAATGAGCATGGATAGCCTGGCTGAGCACAGGGTGTGTCAGGGGCCACAAGAGATCAGCTGGGGAGGTGGGCACACATCACCCCCAGAACAGAAGGGATCTTGGCACCAAGGTGCTAGGTTTCCTCTGGACAGTGGTGAGTAGGCACTGAAGGGTATCACTTGGGAAAGTGACATGATCAATCTGTGTTTCATAAAGATCATTCTGGTCATAGTAAGGACAGATTGGGGTGGGGTGAAGAGATAGGAAGACAGTAGAAGGCTTCCATTTACACGTTTGCAATTATGCTTAAGTTAAAGTATAATCTTGTATTGTTGCATGAGAAGATCCATTCACCCAAAAGCTAATTAATAGAGAGATAGATGAATAAAAATAGCCTGTATTTCATTTAATCCTCCCAGCCCTCCTGTGAAGCCCCACCTTACACAAGAGGTAACTGAGGTTCAGAAACGTTAAGTGGTTTATCTGAAATCTCACAACTAGTAAGTGGCGGAGTGGGGCTTGCATTAAGGTTTCCTGATCCCAAGTCCAGTGCTCTTTTTACTGCATGTTGAGAGCAACAAGCATTCCAGACTCAACCTGTCACCCCTAAATCCAGGCCAGGCAGTACTATTTGCATGTCTTGGCAGTAGCATATCTTAGTGGCATTAAATGTAGGAAAACATGGAGGCATTTCCTTTCAGTTACTTTGTGAGGCAAGATATCAAGAGTATTTTATTAGGTTTTGGCAAATTCTCTTAATAGGAAAAATCAACCATATATTTTATTATTCTTTGTTCAGTGCTGTGGCAATTATTCAAACACTCATGAAAGATCAATGTTTCTCTACGGTTCCAACTTTCTATTTGATTATAGCCCATCTTTCCTCGTTTATGTGGGGAGCCATAAAGATTCTCAAAACAGACTTGTTTAAAGTCTCGAATCAACAAAATTAAATAATATATATATTTTTAATTTTCTCATAGATTTTTGTCTTCTCAGAAAGAACTTTCCAGATAGCTGTTCTCATCCACACTCTGTCAAGACACTTAAAAACCTACATTGTGGGGGCTTCCCTGGTGGCGCAGTGGTTGAGAGTCCGCCTGCCGATGCAGGGGACACGGGTTCATGTCCCGGTCTGGGAGGATCCCACATTGCCGCGGAGCGGCTGGGCCTGTGAACCATGGCCGCTGAGCCTGAGCGTCCGGAGCCTGTTCTCCGCAACGGGAGAGGCCACAACAGTGAGAGGCCCGCGTACCGCACACACACAAAAAAAACAAAAAACAAACCTGCATTGTGATTGCTACTTAGTTTCCTTGTCTTTTTCTCCACTAGACAGTAAGATCCTTGCGGTCAGCAACAGGGTATTTATCTATCTTTATACCATCTCCAGGCACAGTAATTGACACTTGGTAGCCCACAATAAACTGTTTGTAGATTAATTCATAACATGGAGCAACAATGTAACTAAACACATACAATTATATTTAAAATGGCACTGCAGTAGAATATTGAGCACATAAAAAAAAAATCTACCTTCACTGTAATTTTCCTGCAAAAAGTCAAAAGCTCTAGGGAAAGCTTCAGGGGTGTGGAATTCAGAGGGGATGCTTAGGGGTCTATTTTGCTGTTTGTTTAGACTTAAGACCACAATGCCTTTTTAACAAGTTGATCCAGAGATGGCTGCTTCAAGGTTCCTTTCCCTTGCCCCTCCGTCACATCGCCTACACGAAGCCTAGGCTTTACAGATTAAGTCTGCTTTTCTTGGTTTAAAAGCAAAGTCTTTCTGCTTTCTTGAGTTGCTGTCTTAGAAGACCAGATGTTATGCTGGGCACATATGCCTTTAAAATTCACTTTGATTTCTATTCTTTGTCTGCTCTCCATGCTGGTACTTTACATTAAGGAGCCCCTAAAGTTTTGGCCCGCATGGGAGCTAAACACAGGGATTCAGATCCAAAGCTCTTCTCCACTCACACAGCTCACCCTCTCTCCTCCAGAGCCCAGCAGCATATGGTACCACACTTTCATTTTATGATGCAGTTTTGAGGACTGAATAGGTGTAACTACAAAGTAATGAGACATTTTCACCAACAGATCAGAATTCATTATCTGGTCGGTCCCTTGCCCCACACCTGTCTGGAAGGCATCTTTCAGAACTGCCTCAGACCCTGTTCATATCCATACCCTCAACCAGTCTCTAACTCTAGAACAGTTCCTTCCACCCTGACCTTGCCCTCTTTCCTTCCATTTGCTTTAAGCTCAGTTTTCCTCTTTTCTTCTGCTCTTGAGACCCCAAACCTGCACACCTTCAGAGCTCAGGGATGCAGAGGGGAGAGTCAGTGGGGCAGAGTAAGGAGGAAACCCCAAATCAAGCCTTGTGTGAAGCAATGGGGAGCTGAGGGCAGACTGACTGCCTTCTATGATGCGGTCGTCCCATCCTAGGTGGCCGGTGTGGAGGCCAGGGGATGGCTGAATACAAGAAATGTAACGGCTGAGCTTCTAAGACTGTGCAGGGTTGCTGAGAAGAGAAGGCGGCGAGGGGAACAGCCAGAGCATCAGACCAGACAGTTGGTCTTCAAGGATCGGTGGAATTTGAATTATCAGGGAGCGGGGTCGTGCTCCTCAACCAGGGCGATTCTGCTCTCCAGGGAACATTCAGCAATGTCTGGAGACATTTTTGGTTGTCACGCTTGGGGGTGGGAGGGGTCACTGCTAGTGGGAGGAGGCCAGAAACATTGCTAAGCGTCCTACAATGCACCCCTCCCCCGCAATAAAGAACTATCTGGCTCAAATATTCCATACTGCTGAGGCTGGGAAGCCCTGGGCTAGACAAAAGACATTCAGAGCAGGTGTCATACTAAGAAGGAAAAAAAACGTAGAAATTAACTTACTGCTGGAATTAAAAAACATCATTCAGATCACATCTCATCAACCTCCACCTAATGTTTGCATACGAGGCACTTTTTCACATACAGATATTCATTTGCTCTTGGTACAGAGCAGTGTGACTGGCCCCTGGTGCTCTCGGAACTGGCTCAGTCTACCCTGGTGCTCATTCTTCAGCATCCTGTGCTGTGCCAGGCACCATGGACACGGTGCCATTCTTATTTGTGATATACCTCTCCTCCTAGAGTGTAAGCCTCATGAGGCCAGGGACTGATGTGTCTCCCGTCTATCCCAGGACCCACCTCAGCAACTCATGTTGGGGATGGGCTGGGGGGAAGCCAAGAGAGTGGATGCTGGAGTCCCATTGAATGGGCTGAAACCCACATTCTTCCACTAATTCACGGTCTGACCCAGGACAAGGCACTTCACTCTCACAAAAACTCCGTTTCCTCATCTACAAAAACAGGGATATACGGCACCTGCCTCATAAGTAGAATTCAGTAATTTAATATGCACAAAGTGCTTAATTAATATTTGTCGATGGGTGAAGCATCAGAAAAGCAAACAAAGACAGGGTTAAAAATCTGCCTGTGTGTGTGTGTGGGGGGCAGATTAGGAGTTTGGGATTAAAATATACACACTACTATATATAAAATAGATTAACAACAAGGACCTACTTTATGGCACAGGGAACTATACTCAATATCTTGTAATAACCTACAATGGAAGAGAAAGTTAAAAAAAAAATATATATATATAAAACTGAATCACTCTGCTGTACACCTGAAACTAACACAACATTATAAGTAAACTATATTTCAATAAAAGTTTAAAAAAAATTCTGCCTGCAAACCACCAATGAAGAAAATGAAGAACAAAGAAAAACACATAAAACAACTTGGCTTTTACTTTGTGGGAGCTTCAGAATGTAAGATTTTTCTTCTTTGTGATGTAACAAATGTGGAAAGCAGTTTGTTAATATTTATAGGCAAAAGCAGTGAAAGTTTTAGCAGGATATACATTTTTGCCATATTGATTTTACTTCACAATAAATGTTCTACCCAGGTTCTCTGACACGTCCAGTTTTCTCACTGTATTTATTGTGATAAGTTAATTTCATTTTCTATCGTCTCCTGCTAAAAACTGATTTACGGCACTATGGTTAGTCAACCTCAAAAAGGGCTTCAACAGCTTTCTGTGGTTGAACACTGCTAGCCTTCTTCCTGTGTAAATGCTACTTCTTTCTGCAGTCTTACATTCTGCTGTAGTATAGGACTCTCTCAAGCACACAGAGGATTTAAATCTTACTTGTTTTGTAATTGATAGTTTCTGCTCTTCACAATTACTCTCCCTTTGGGTCTCTGATCCTGTACTACTCTTCGTTTTTCCTTGGTTATTTCCTATGTAATATATCTTGCAGAAGCTCCAGAGAGAGGCATGATTTCTAATCATTCTTTTATGTATGCAATCATTCACTTGACACTCAGGAAGCATTTATGGAGCGCCAGCGTATGCCAAACTCTGCTCCCAGCTCCTAGGTACAGGCAGTGAACACGTAAGCAAGATCCTGCCTTCCTGGAGGGGGCATTCTTGAGTGTGAAGGGAGACCAAAGAAAACGAAGAAGCAAATGCAAAAGGTAATTTCTGACACTATATAAAGGAGATCAACAGCATGATTGCATTAGTTTTCTATGCCTGCTATAACAAATTGCCACAAACTTGGTGGCTTAAAACGACACAAATTTATTATCTTACAGTTCTGAAGGTCAGAAGTCTGACATGAGTCTCAATGGGCTAAAATCTAGGTGTTGTCAGGGCTGCTGTCTTTCTGAAGGCTCTAGGGGAGAATCCATTCTCTTGCTTTTTCCAGCATCTAGAAGGGGGTCCACATTCCTTGGCTAGTGGCCCCTTCCGCCATCTTCAGAACCAGCAATGGCCAGTTAAGCCTTTCTTAAATCATCTCTCTCTCTGACATTGCCTCCCTCTTTCCCATATAAAGGACCCTTGCATCCACCTGGATAATTCAGGATAATCTCTTTATCTTAAAGTCAACTGATTAGCCATCTACATTCCATCTATAACCTTAACTCCCCTCTACCATATTCACAGGTTTCTGGGATTACGGCATAGACTTTTTTGGGGGTCCATTAATCTGCTTAGCACAATGATATAAGGAGGGACTATAATTTTAGTATCCTCTTCTATACCTACATAGAATAGATGCTTAATAAATTCAATACTTAGTAAATGGATCAGAACTGTATACATTTGCTTCTTGTTAAATGACCACAACGAGAGCTGTGTTTTCTGTATTGCAGAATTGGTGAGGGGTAGGTAGTTTCGGTCAACCTTCCGGGTTAACCCAAAGTTATCCCAACACAGAGAGAGGCTCAGGAGCCCCTGCCACATCAGGCTCTGGAGGAGAAGCCCCCTCTGCATTTCTCTTGCTTCTCCTCTGGGGCTGTGGCCCCTGCAGTATCACTAGTGCGGGATCCCTGGTGGTGATCATCCTTCCCCTCCTCCCACAGCCTTTCTTTTTGCAGCTTCCTGAGAGCTCCACCACCTTGATTTCTGTTGGCTGTGGCCATTTTCCTGAATTATAAAATGCAGTTTTTAAAAAAGATCCTAGGTACCCTGAGAAAACCATATTCAAAAAGAGTCATGTACCAAAATGTTCAATGCAGCTCTATTTACAATAGCCCGGAGATGGAAACAACCTAAGTGTCCATCATCGGATGAATGGATAAAGAAGATGTGGCACATATATACAATGGGATATTACTCAGCCATAAAAAGAAACGAAATTGGGCTATTTGTAATGAGGTGGATAGACCTAGAGTCTGTCATACAGAGTGAAGTAAGTCAGAAAGAGAAAGACAAATACCGTATGCTAACACATATATATGGAATTTAAGAAAAACAAATGTCATGAAGAACCTAGGGGTAAGACAGGAATAAAGACACAGACCTACTAGAGAATGGACTTGAGGATATGGGGAGGGGGAAGGGTAAGCTGTGACAAAGCGAGAGAGGCATGGACATATATACACTACCAAACGTAAGGTAGATAGCTAGTGGGAAGCAGCCACATAGCACAGGGAGATCAGCTCGGTGCTTTGTGACCGCCTGGAGGGGTGGGATAGGGAGGGTGGGAGGGAGGGAGATGCAAGAGGGAAGAGATATGGGAACATATGTATATGTATAACTGATTCACTTTGTTATAAAGCAGAAACTAACACACCACTGTAAAGCAATTATACTCCAATAAAGATGTAAAAAAAAAAAAATCCAAAAAAAGATTAAACACTGAAAAGAAAAAATAAAAAAAAATAAAAAAGATCCTAGGAGAACATGTTCCAGATAAGGAAACTGAATTTTAGAATAGCTGGGGGGAAATATCTCAAATGACTCAGAAAGACTTTTGCCTGGTGCCTGAGAGATTAGACAGTTTTAAGGGTCTGCTTTTAGGCAGTATGAATACAGTGAGTTTAAGGTTTAATTTCTGCAGTGTTGCTTGATATTATGATGCCACTATTTTGCTGGGTGCCACGATTTTGCTGCCACGATTTTGCTGGTCCAAAGCATGCAATTCTTCCTCCTCACTAAATTATAGCCTTCGTTCCTCAAAATGTCTTATGAGAATTAAGCTTTGACAATTTAACAAGACCATGCATCAGTGATCCTTCCTGCCCCCTGATTATATAACACAGTTCGCTGAATATGTGTCACTTGGCTTCTTTTATTTGTATCCATCTATTTTCCTCTGGATTCATGGCTATGTTCTCCATGCAACTAACTGTAAGCTCTCAGCAGGAAGGGAGGAAGTGGCGCATCGCTGTTATTTTGCTTGTACTTCTGCACAACGGCTACAGAGTTCTGTGGCCAAAAGTTGCTATGAATTATTTTAGTAAAAAGCATTGCTCGAAAACGCTGCAGAAAAATGTTAATACTACTTCTCAGCTAACTTTTAGCTGTAGAACTGAACACGGGCCATGTCTATCAGAAAGATTTTGGAATTAGTTTTTCAGAGAAAACTGGTAACGCCAAGCCACATTTGGACACTTGAGGCCAACCCAACTCATCTGAAGATAAAAACTCAGCAGTGCATTCCTTAGCATGGTTTCTCTAAATGTTCTCGTCTTACCTCATGCCAAGTTAGATAGAATTAGATATGATCATTCATACAGACATTTTTATTTCTCTATAGAACAGTCACTGAAACCTTTGACCTAGAAGATGGTAAAGCAAACCTGAAATCTCCTAAATTAAAGACACGATTCTACCAACTGAAAGTCTGAGAGGAAAAAACCTTCTAGGCAAAATAAATATGTAAGGTTTATGCTTAGCAAAATGATCTGTGAAAACCAGAATTTTTTTCTTTGTTTTCTATTTTTAATTTTCCTTAAATCCACCCTAATGCTTAAATATCAGTACAAACTCATGTATTTTATATTCTACTCCCACTGGGAATGGAGAACAGAGAAGAATCCACTTTCTATGGTTCAGAATGTGAGTTGCCTGACCTTTCATTCTGCTACCGAAAGCCAAAGAACCAGTCACATCTCAGCTCCATGGACAGGAGAATCTAGCCAGTTATACTGTGTTTATAACACAAATCGGAAGGTATGTGTGTGTGTTGTAATGGTTACAAGAAATCTAAATTGAAACTTTGCTACATATAGCTATAATGTTCACTTAAGTAACTGCTTTTCTTTTTCTTTCTTTCTTTTTTTTTTTTTTTGCAAACATAGTTTCTTACAAAGTCTTAGCTTGCTGCTATGGAAGCAATGACATTAACAGAAATAACAGTGGTGCCACAAATCTTCGGGGATTTTTTTTTTTTAATGGAAAGGAAAATTCTAAAACTAAAAATATACTTTTTATTTGCAACTATGGGAATACAAACACCAGAAAAACACAAGAGGACTGTATAATTGGGACATGGGAGGCATTCTATCTGGTGGTTTTAGGGAAAGGACAGTCATGGGATGGAATCTATGTCCTAGGTCATTAAAATTTGGGTAACAGAGAAAAAAAAATCTGCATTAACAAAAGAGATGAAATCTGGGAGGGAGTGACAGTTCCACCACACCCCCCTTGCACCACTTTACAGGGTAGGGGATACCTGCCCCAACGCCTTCTGGGTTTATATAGTTACTTATGACATTATGAGCCCTGTCCCTTGGCATACGGTTTTTAAACACAGATAACCACTCACCACAGAGATATCATCCCCTATTTTAAATTTTAATTGTCAATCTTAATTGATATTTATTTTACAGAATCCACTGAAAAATGTTCAGATCTAAAAGTATCCAAATGTAAGAGAAATACCATCTTCTTTATCTCAGCTGTGACCATCAATGGCAGTTGGATTTGACGGCATGTTAAGACCAGTGACCCACCTCATTTCAATTGGCCTCTATTATCACTGTTAGCAAAGAGCAGGATGGTTTTCTGCATGCTTACTCATCTTACGATCATAGCTGTAAATTATTTGTATCAAAGTGCTGATTCATATAACTTGCTTACATAAAAATTTTCTTTCCATTAAGGAGCACCATACTTTTTTTGTTTGTTTTCTCATCTTTTGCTTTCTTGTGGATCTTAAGAGTTTTAGGGGGTTAAAAGGAAAGATGATACTTTCTGTATTTTACATTTACTGTAAGGCTAAGATAGGTTAACACTAAAAAAGCAAAACCTTTCCTGTGTTTCTCTTATCAAATAATGTTGGGAAACAACAATACCCCTGGAATAAAAAAAAGAGCAGAGTTGGCTTTATGCCCTCTGTTAGCAGGCTGCAGTAGCATCTTCATTTACAAAGTGGAAGACATTGTATCAAGAATGTTCTTATTCAGTTAAATTTTACATCAGTTAATTGATTTAAAAAATATTATTCCAGATTTTTGTGAAAAGAAAATATGATGCCTAAAGATTGAAAACTATCTTGAGAAAGAAAAAAAATTGTTGTTACTTATAATACATAAAGAATGACCCCATGCCAGAGTTACATCAGCACTGCAGTGAAGAAAGTTGCCTGCTAGCTATTTACAATGGACAGTGAAGAATTCAATTCTAACTTTTGCATTTTGAGCTATGTTGCACATATGGCTATGTCAGCCTTCACTGAAGTTTTGGATCCAACAATAACGACTGTATAAACACTGGAGCAAGTGGAAACTTAAAAATAAAAAGAGAAGTTGTGGAACAATGTAGTCAGATATCTGGGGCACTTAAAAACACAGATACAATAAATAAATAGATACAGACAATGTCTAATGATTTAGAGGAATGAAATTATATAACAATTGCTGTGTATTTCCATTGGCAAATCCACCAAAAGTTGATTTCTCAAGCAATTTCGCTATCCATAAATTCTCAAGGTTGATTTTTTTTTCTTTTGCCCTGCAATCTGTATTTTATTAAACATTTTAGTTTGGGGAATTCTTTACTGCTGGCTAAAAGAACTCATGCATGCCCTAGGGTGTTGTGATAGCACATTAATGCAATATTACATTAATCAATGACACCAGAGACATATACTATTTTCAAAGGAAAACAACAGCAAAATCCACGTGTGTGTTGTCTGGGCAAGTGAGCTTCTGACTTGGCAAAATGTTACATTCCAAATTCAGCTATCCTGAAACAAATCCAATTTGTGAACTTTATATCAACAACAGCAAACACTGATTGAGCAAAAGTAATGTATTTATGCATCCATCATTTATCACCAGAATATATAATGTGAAAAGAATGAGACATGATGCCAAAGAGAAACATTCCTTGAAAATTAATTAGCAAGCTTCTTGAGAAACTTCTTAAAAGGTTACATACATGTAGACCTGCATCAATCAACCCAAACCAACGGCTCTGTGCATACAACAGGAGCTAAGCCACGACCACTGCTGCTTTGAGTACCTGCCAGAATGTCACCCTCATGTGGCTCAGTTTTTTTTATCCAAAAGGGGCTTGGAAGAGATTATCTGGATACTTTGTAGAAACCAGAGTTCATGTTTTGCTACTCCAGCCTTGGTTCACGGCTGGTCTGCTCAATCCCTTAAGCATGGACTGGGGATGAAACCACAGATAGGGCTCCCTTTCCAGGGAGACCAATTTACCTCCCTCACAGCCCTGGAGCACAGCAGACTTTGGTGTGCTGGACGGGGTGCATGAAGAGCATTGAAAATATAAGCCCCAAAGCTTGCAGTCAGTGACTTCAGACAAAAGTCTGTGTGAGGCTTGTCTGGTAAAACCCAGTGAAGATACACTATCAGAATGAGGAAGCAACCCAGAGGTAACATATATGGAGAGTGGGTGGGCAGCGTAATTTCCATTATGTGAAACTCCCCTTCCACCAGATAGCCTTGGGTTACTTGAACTCGATGAAAATAACTCCTTCTACGTTCTCTTGTTTTCATCTCGAAATTTCTATCTCCACTCCCTGGAACCCTTTTTCCTGGTCTTTATTGCCAAGGCAGACATGTCCCCCCACCATTCTAAGTATAATCTTTCTACCTTTGCTGTCAACTTGAACTCCCCACATGGTTCAAAATATGAGTACTTTTCTCTATATGGGAGATTAAAGATGGCTATAAATCCTTTGCTACTCCTCTCATTGAGAGGTGGCATCAAATTCCTTTCCCCTTGAACCTGACCTGGCCTTAGGGACTTGACTGACCAATAGGATGTGGCCTAAGTGATTCTTTAGGTTTCTGAGGCTAAGTCTTAAGAAATCTTGCAGTTTGTCTGGACCTCCTGGAACACTTCTCTGGGAGCTGCCACGTAAGAAGTCGGACTAGCCTGAGAGACTGGTGAGTCCATAGGTAGGTGCCCTGGTCAACCGTCCCAGCTGAACACAGCCTTCCAGCCATCCCCACCAAGGCACAGGACTGTGCCAGCTAAATACCACTGGGTGACCTCTGTTGATACCAGGTGGAACAGAAAAACCACCCAGCTGAGCACTGCCTCAATTCCAGAGCTACAAAATCCTGAGATATAGCACAGTGGTTGCTGTTAAAAGCCACTAAGTTTGGGGGTAGTGTGTTTTCTAGTCATAGGTGCTGGAACAGAACTCTAACTTTTAATTTCTCATGTTTACCAGTTCATTACCTTCTCCTAGAAATCTGCTCAGTTCTTCCAGTGTTAAAATCTTCCCTCAACCCTACCACATCATACAATAAAGCTCTGCTTCCCTCGATGGTAAACAGCTTCAAAAGACTAGTCCACTGCTTCCGTGTCCTCATTTCACTCTTTAAATACACAGCAATCTGGCAGTCACAGTCTCCATTCTAAAATGGCAGGATTCCAAAGTTGGAAGGTACCTTAAAGGCTGCATCAACCAGCCATATGTTCTCTCTTGAATTCCCTTCCATAAGGTCCCTTCTTAGTAGTAGGCGTCTTGATGATACTCTTAACATCTCAAGGGATGTGGTGCTTGGTGCCACTCAAGGACACTCCTTCTATCTTTGGATATCTGAGATTACAGGAAGTTCTCTGACTCTGCACAGAATTCTGTCTCTTCAAAGTTTCCATCCACTGGTCCTAGTTCTCTTGCTCCTCATTATATACAAAAAGACTAATCTCTCCAATTTTGGACGCACTGGGCAATCATCCAGGTAACACATGGATTAGGTGGTGGCAGTAGAGATGGAGAGAAGAGAGTATATTTTATACTTCTTCCAGTCAAAGACATCTTAGTGTTATTGAAATGTGTATGTATCTTAAAATTGATGCTTAATGTCACAGGGTGAGTGTCACAATCACCTTTTTTGTTTCTATAATGTAACTGAACTTGGGTCTTGAGACGTCATTCCATTTAGCTATGGAAAACATGGAGATAGTAGAGTATAGAATGATACAGCATAGATGGTGGTTGAATCCTAGCTGCAGTTCTTTCATATCTTTATGACCTTGAGAAATTTAGCCTCTAAAACTACAGCCACTTCTAGGGATACTCAATCATGTTCAGTTATTTCAGTCAAATTCAGAACTTAGAGTCAAATTAGGGTTCTGCCCTTCCTTTTCTTTTTCCTGGGGTAGTATCTAAATTCTAAGAAGGCCCATCTGTGTCATGGCATCAAGGAAGAGACATCTGGTCCGTTAGTTTTCACCCACCCCCAATCCTGCTAATCTCCGCCCCCCCCCCAACGCTCCACCCTTCAACCAATGGTGCTAATCTTTTGGGGGTACTTTGACCCACAATGCTTTTGCTGTTGAGGTTGCTTCTGTTTCCACAGCCTCTGGAACATGGAATCCTCATCAAATATGCTGATGGTGTTCCTTCCGTAGGACACCAAGGCCTTTTGGATCCCCTCCCAGGGAAGCCTCTGGAGACACAGGGAATTTTAAGACACTTTCCAGGTTGCGCGGATGTCTCAACCAGCTGCTGCTGCTTCCCCTCCACCATTAAGCTGCTGCAAGAGAGCCTATTAGGTGTGGCTCCCCCTGGAACGATGGTTGGAATCTAACCCGGATCTCTTGTACTGTGGCATCTCCCCAAGTGCCGCTGGGGTTTCTGTTATCTCCTATCTCCAGAGGCACTGGGTGTGGATCACCTTCTAAGGGTCCTTCAGCATCTCAACTGCAGATTCCTCTCCTGCCAACAGCTAAAATGTTATCTCCTTTGGGACACAAAACTTCTCAGACACCACCCTTCCTTCTCTCCAACTACTAAGTTGTCAGGCTTTGGCTCTTGATATGCAAAGCAAACCATGAAGACATTTTTTGAAGTTTATCTTTTAAAAAATTCTACCTAGTAATTCAACAAAACAAAACAGAACCCCAACCCTGGCTCCAGACTATCCTTTATGAATTGCATGACCCAATCTTAGAAGTCAATCACCAAGAATTTGCCTCTTTGTTTTCTGCAATTAGCTTGTGTATGAGGTGAAAAAGGAATTACCAAGAAGAAAAAAACATTGGTTAGAATTTGAAAAGACAGTCCTACTAATTACACTTGATTTGGTAGTGCTTACTTTCTTCCTGAAAACTATTATTAAATTAAAATGATGGTACATCTGACATCAAGGACGCAATAGCAATGAGGGAAAGAAACATTAATTCAGAGGTAGTTTCTAAGTAGTTTGGTATAACAGAGTGGTTAAGGGGGTGCAAGCTGGAGTCGAATAACCTGAATTTAAGTCCTGGCTTCACATTAGCTGGGTGTCTTTGAGCAATTTACTAACTTCCTATGCCTCAGTTTTCTCATCTATTAAATAAGGATAATAATGACAATTAATTCATAGGTCGTTATGAGGATTAGATGAGTTCACAGATGCAAAGCATTAGGACAGTGTCTGGCACAAGGTAAAGACTCAAGAAGTGTTATTTATTGCTACGTGTTGGATGTGGAGGGTGATGCAGGAAAGAGGTAAGGACAACTCGACTGATCAGTTTTACAGCTAACTTGCTAGTCCCTGAGGTGGAACTAGAAGCAGGTTCTCTTTCCTCCAAGTCACTGTGCTTTCCCACAGAGAACAGAGATTCGTAAGGCAAGGATAAAACACAAGTCGACTTTAGTTCCACTTCTTGAGACCTAGTGGGATAGAAAGGAGAGTGCCCCCAGTTCTTCACAAAAGAGAATTAGAGTTACCGCTTTTCACCACTCTGGGCAGTAAACGGTGATGAAGAGGTCCACAGCCTGTGGATTTCTAATCTGGCTGAGAGGAAGGCATCTTTTGGATGCTTCGTGGGGTCCCATCTACTTATGGGGCCCCCTGGGACCAGTCCTGACTGTAACCAAGTGAGGTCAGCTCCGAGAGCCTGGCTGCCCAGTATAAGTAGCCCACAAAATCCTTTAAAATATATAGCTTAAAGTCAACCACAAATTGAAATTTAAAGCTAGCATTGGTGCCTAAATCAAACTGCTGGGTTACAATGAAGCTATGTGGGAAAGCTTTATTTTTATGGCTTACACACTTTAGCTACTTTAGGGAACAGTCTGGGTATCAAAGGACATTTCATAAGGAAATGATGGCTGCTTGGGCTTCCTAGTGGAATTGTCCTACGGATCCTTTGCAGACGAAATGATTCACTTTACCTGCTTGAAAAGCAAAGTAGATGGTGGTGCTATTTACTGAGATGGAGAACAGGTTTGGGAGGGAGGGAGGGGTCCAAATTTCAGTTTGGATCTGTTGTATATGAAATGCCTATGAGAAATCTGAGTGGAGGTATTAAGTAGATACAAAACTCAGATGAGATAAACATGTGAGAGATTTGTTGGTTTCTGTTAAGTGAAACTATGGAACAGAGGAGGAAACCCCTCTAGGAGACACTGTAGGAAGAAAAGAGAGTCCAGCATTGGTCCCAAGGCACCACAATACATAAACCTTCTGGAGAGGAGGAGATTGCACAGAAAATGAGAAGCAGTAGCTAGGAGAAAACCAGAGGCCAAGAAGAGAGTATTTTAAGGAAGAGGGAGTGGCCAGTTCGCTCAAATACTGCTCAGAATGTCAAGGGAAGTGAGGAGTAAAAACTGTCAATGGAATTGGTCAACACAGAGGTCACTGCAAATCCTCCATGTTGAACTGAACACAGGTTCAGTGGAGTGATGCAGCAGGCTTCTGATGCCGAGTGGGGTAAAGGGTGAATGGAAGTCAGGGATGCAGACATTCTGTGGGGACAACTCTCTGGAGAAGCTTAAGCTGAAGGAGAGAGGAGAGATAAAGTAGAGACAGGTGGGCTCTGGGAGGGTAAGAAAGACTGAGAACTCAGCGGGGGGTGTGTGGGGGGAGAGATACAGATTTTGTCACACCAGAGACTCATTTTGTCTTTAATATCAACTGAAATCATTATGTAGTTTTCACAATGATGTTGTTGTCATAATTCCCATCCTCTACTCTAATAAAACTAGTCTTAAAATAAATCTTTTCTCTGTTCTCTTCAGTAGTATATTCATCATCTAACTACAGTTTCAACCACCCATTTATGCAGTTGACTACCCACACTAACCCGTCTCTGTACCCCAACACCATATTTGGAGACGGACATCTCATCTGGGGTCTCACCAGGGTCTCAAAGATAACAGGTCTCTATAAAGAACAGAAATTTTCTCAGTTGGGTCCTCTTTACTCCCCGATTTCCTTTAATGGGACATCCAGATACTCAACACTCAAAACCGTATCTGCCTTTCCTGTCACCAGGGAACCAACTCATAGTCTCTGGCTTGGAGCCTTTCTCTTGGTGGTCCCCTGCCCAGACCACTCTCTCCACCACCCCCATCTGCCAAAAGCCTACCTTTGTCTTTAAAGCTTACCATACCTGATCCAGGAAACTTCTGCTAATCCTTCCAATTTGATGTGATCTCCTAACCTTTAAACCTCCTTGTATACTTCTCTTAAACTAGATTTACTTGAGAGACTGTCTTATCTGCTTGATTAGACTTTAAACTCATGGGCTTTATTGTATTCATTTTTGCATCCCTTGCGTCACTAGATGCAGCAGGCACTCACCAAAGTTTTGTTTAATTGGCTCAAATTATTAATGAATTCTTTAGATGAAGTGAATTTTTCCAGTTGTACGCATGCAATATAAATAATAGTTCACTGGAAACTTAAGAGTGTACTTAACTGGAGTACAGAAATGAGCTCATATGAATATCAGGGCACTGCCAAAAACTGCTTTTCTTTCCTGGAACAAATATTTATTTAACTTTGTATTACAGTATGGAATATTTCAAATATACATAAAAGTAGAAAGAATAGCATAATGAACCCCCATGAACCCATCATCCAGTTTCAACAACTCATAACATTTTCCCAATCTAATTTCATCTGTTCATCAACCTTACTCCCTTTTTTTTTTTTTTTTCCTGGAGTATTTTAAAGCAAACTCCAGACAGTATATCATTTCACTTATATATCCCTCAGGAAATATCTCTACCAGATGAGGTTTTGTTTTATAATTCAACCACATGTCAGCCCTAACGAAATTAATCCTAATTACTTAAGATGATTTAGTATCTAGTCTTTGTTCATATGTCCTCCATTTGTTGCAATCATTTTATTCAGAGAATGCTTGCTTTAATAGTTCTAGCCTATTTTAAACAACTTAGTGCAAGGCACTAACTCTTGATTCTTTTAGCATATATGCTGGAAGAGGTTAAGGAGATATTCAGTTTCTGCATTACTTAGTTTGCTTGATTCATTTCCTTCCCTTTTTCCGCTACTGCTGCTTTGGATCTTTCTCATTAGCATGTTTATCAAAGAATGGGAAGGGAAAGGAGGTGGGGCAAAGCTGTGATTTGTCCCACCATACCTCTTGTCCCTTTCTTCTATAAGAATAGAAGTCCTGGCACAAGGCTAAGCACTTAGAGATGACATTTCCTAGACTCTGTCGCAGTTAGATAGCTACGAGACCATGCAACTTTTTTTTTTTTTTTTTTTTTTTTGCGGTACGCGGGCCTCTCCCTGTTGTGGCCTCTCCCGTTGCGGAGCACAGGCTCCGGACGCGCAGGCTCAGCGGCCATGGCTCACGGGCCCAGCCGCTCCGCGTCATGTGGGATCTTCCCAGACCGGGGCACGAACCCGTGTCCCCTGCATCGGCAGGCGGACTCTCAACCACTGCGCCACCAGGGAAGCCCCATGCAACTTTTTGAGCAAAAGTGATGTGTGCCATTTCGGGATCACACTTTTAACTGGAAAGATGTGTGCCCTCTCCTCTCTTATACCCACTTCTTAAGGGCTTATATACAGATGCCGATGAAGAAAAACCTTAGAGGATCCCAAAGCAACCAGATGAAAGAGCCCGGGGCCCTGGTTGACCTCATGAGGAAGAGCTGGCCTGCCAACTTCCAGACCATCAGTTTTTAAACTATGGTTATTTTGGTATCTGTTACAACAGCTGTTCTGATATCTTAATTAAGATAGAAGGTAAAACTCAACAATGTCAGTCTTATAATTTTCTAAAAATCTAATGAGAGTTTCTATTGCCAACATGACAGATAATCCAATACTCTTTGCATGTGTTTTCAATTATTACTAGCTATCACTCTGTCTTGAAGTATGATGATTGACTGACACTAGTTAACTGAATGTACACTGTGAAAATCCAGTGTGGTTGGATTTTCTTCCAGGCAAACTTTTTTTTTTTAACATCTTTATTGGAGTATAATTGGTTTACAATGGTGTGTTAGTTTCTGCTTTATAACAAAGTGAATCGGCTATACATATACATATATCCCCATATCTCCTCTCTCTTGTGTGTCCCTCCAGCCCTCCCTACCTTCTAGGTGGTCACAAAGCACCAAGCTGATCTCCCTGTGCCATGCGGCTGCTTCCCACTAGCTATCTATTTCACATTTGGTAGTGTATATATGTCCATGCCACTCTCTCACTTTGTCACAGCTTACCCTTCCCCCTCCCCGTGTCCTCAAGTCCATTCTCTACGTCTGTGTCTTTATTCCTGTCCTGCCCCTAGGTCCTTCAGAACCATTTTTTTTAGATTCCATATATATGTGTTAGCGTATAGTATTTGTTTTCCTCTTTCTGACTTACTTCACTCTGTATGACAGACTCTAGGTCCATCCACCTCACAACAAATAACTCAATGTCGTTTCTTTTTATGGCTGAGTAATATTCCATTGTATATATGTGCCATATCTTCTTTATCCATTCATCTGTCGATGGACACTTTCCAGGCAAACTTTTATTTGAGTCCTCCCCATGCTACTCCCTAACTATGAAGAAATTATTAAAACTATATGACACTTTAAAAATCTATAAAATGGGAATAACAGTGCTCCCTAGAAGATGAATTACAGTGAATAAATAATGTATATTAAAGGAGTGAACATGGTACTTGACACACAGAAGTATCCAGAAAAGGTTAATTCCATTTCTTTTGGTTCTCTGTGCCATAAGTCAGAAGGATCTAATGACGTTTTCCAATTCTCTACTATAGCTGTAGCCATTCAGGTCTCCAGCACTTGTTCAAAACAGCAAAGTTATCACTGGACACTGATTAGGGGTCCTGGGATTTTCAATGCCAGTTTGTTCCTAAAGACTGAAAGAAGTTATAGGAAAAACTTGTGGATGAAAATCACGGACCTTATCCCAAGGATTATATGGCTGCTTAGAGGAAATGTTGATTAGTAGTGTATTAGTTAGGGTAACACGAGCTGAATAGAGCACACAACCCTCACATCTCAGAGGGTTCGAATCCTTTCGATAACAATAGATGTTTCTGGTTGGCAGGGAGGCTCTGTTCCATCTAGTTATTCAAGAGTCCAGATTGGCAGAGTCACCAACCAGCATGGTAACAAGGGATGGTAGGGTCAAGGGGGAGGTACTTATGGGCCACAACTGGAAGTTGATGTATGATTTGAAGTTGATATGATTTCATAACTTCCACCACATTCCACTGTCCCATGAGTCTTATGGTCAGACCTAACTGCAAGGGATGCTGGGAAATGTAGTCAGCTGAGCACCCAGGAAGAAGAGAAATGAATCTGGGGATCAGCCAGCAGCATCTACCATAAGTAGCAGTGAGACTGAAAGATAATTTACTGAACTATAATGTTTAGCTTCAACTTGAGTAGTGGGAGAATACACTTGGAAAAACTTACTCAAAATCTCTATTAACAAGTTTCTCACAAAAACCCTTTTATGATGTACGAAACAAATTTAGGAAAGATAATATTTTGAAGAGTTGATCAGAAAAAAAATTTCCTGATCACCTCCAAGTGACTCTAATAAGTAATAAAAATTACTTTAAAAAGTTTTAATGTCAGAAAACCTAAATTATTTTAGTTAGAAAAAGACTCAAGCCTTGGATCATTTTCCTCTAGGAAAAAATAAGCACTTTTGTTTAGGGAAGCATTTAAACTTCTAAGGGATTCTCAGAGTTATTAACTTCAAGTTGTCTTTTCCTAAACAATGATGTCCTAGTTACTGAATCAACAGTACACAGGTGGCCCAGAAACCACAAACACATTCATCACAGCCACTGTCAGAATCTGAGATATGTGGTGAAACCTGCTAAGAGGCTGCAGACTATTATGTTTCACTATAATGATATTTCCAGAAATAAAGGGGATTACACATTAATAAAGCAATGAAACTATGCAGGTAACCATGACAACGGCTGCAAATTCAATAACATGTTATACCCCTGAAAATTTTTTTCTTTTCTTTTCTTTTTTATTGCCAGAAAGATTAGAGAAATTATGAGAAAGAACTGAGAAGCATTTATATCTCATCTGTACTCTCGTACCTCCAAGGATGTCATGGGCATGCTTAGCACATTCTAACACCAATTTCACAGCAACCTAAAATGCCCGTTCCGGTTCCTGTCTCCATATTTATCTTGAGAAATGGTCAAAGCAGGGAGCCCACAGTTCAATGTCTTCAAATGAACTTCAGGGAACTATTTCTCTAAGTCAGGTCCAATTTCATCCATTTTCTAAAATACATTTCTCTTTGAATCCTCACCAAAACAAATGGCTTATCTCTAATGACACGCCCACAGAAATTTCTGAAGGCTCTTAAACATCTAAATCAGATTTCAGAAAATTTTAAAGAAAGACATATAATCTAAATCATTCAGCTTTCCAATTAATCAAATTATGTTTCTGTTTATGTTTGTCTGGCTTCTGATGTGTTGACAAATGGGATGTCACAAATTGGAAGTATTATTTTAAAGTTTCTCTTCTCCACCCCTCAAGAAATGCACAAAACAAGAAAATTCTTTTTATCAGTGGTTCCCACATTCTCCTATGATTTAGCCTTATTATGTATAGATTAACATTCAGATCAATATAGAAAAAAAATTCTGGATGACAGTACATTAAGTGGTAGTAAGAACACCAAAGGCCATCTTCGTGTAGCTGGGAAAACTGACCCTGAGGAAGGTATGTGTCAGAAATAGCCCCTCTTTCACCAGGAGAACATGGAGGGTCACAAGGAGGTGAGACCAGTAAGGGAAGAATTATCTACCCCTCAAATGCTGAGCTGCCCTTGCTTCTGGCTCAAGTGAAAGATGAAGCGATCCATCTTCCCTCATCTAAAGAAATGCCACATTGATGAGATTTTTTGAAAATGCTTTTTGCTCTTCAGGCAGGCTCCTCTTCTCTCCACTGTTTGTCCGCTTGTGGTCATCTTGCCACTCGTCAGCACCTGTGCAGGTTGCTGTCCTCGTCTGATCAGACTTCCGTGTGGCCCAGGATGCTGCCCACCTGTCATCTCTGGAAGTGCCCTGTAACATCCAGGAAGCACTCTCCTCTCTTGGTTCCTCTTCCCCTTCTCCCTCAGCTATTCCCCCACCCCTGTGATGACACCTCAGTTTTTCCTCCCCGTAGTGTGGGCGTTGGCCAAGGCTCCACCCTCAGCCTCTTCCCCTCCCTCCTAAATGCAGGCTGTTCCTGTCAATTCTTCTCCCTCAACCCCGAAGAAGGAAATAACTGTCTGGTTCCACACTCCCTCTGAAATCCTTCAGCCACTCCCCAAAGCCATTAGGATCAAGTTCAGTCTCCTTCACCAGGCCTGGTCCTGGGTGACCTCCCAGTGCCACGAACTCCTCACACCTTTTCTGCATTCAGATGACTCTCCACACAGCTTGTCCAACATATGGTGGTATTTCCCGCCTTTGTATATGCTGTTCCTCTAGCTCGGACACCCTTCCTTTTTTTCCCCCATCTCTCTCATGTGTAAATCAAATCATTGTCCTCGTGCAAAACTTTGCCCTGCTTCTTGTTTCCTAAGATATAAAACCGAAACTAGTTTTTGGCATGTAGGGCTTTCCCAGATCTGAGCCCCTGCTTATTTCTCTAACCAAAGCTCCAGTTATGCCCATATCTTTGACTTCACTTCCAGAAATATCCAATTATTTTGAGTTCCCGAAGCTCAGCCTGAAAGGAAATTCTCCCTGAATCACTGCATCTACTTCCAATGTCAGCTCCTGAAAAGTGGTCACCTCCTCCATCCTCTCTTGGAGCTTTAATTTTTCTTCCATGATTGGCTGCTCCTTCTCAAGAAGAACGAAGTCAGGACCCAGAAAAGTCCCAAGCACAAGAGTGTTCAGTTGAGCAAATACCCCTGAATGGGTTCATCTCTCACTCTGACTGTTCCTCAATTCCCTTGGGGAGGCCTGAAGGCCCTGCTTCTCCCTCTTGCCAGTGTGTTTCTTTGTCCTTCTGCTATGAAGAGCCGCAGAGGTGCACTGAGAACCTCAGCTACTGCTCCCGGGGCAGTAATGACCACAGGTGCGTTGGGGGTCACTACCCAAGAGGTAGAGGAATCGAACACACATCCAGATTCTCCAGGGATCCTGAGGTTACAGCAGGCTGGGGACCCACAGGAAAGTAAGGGCCAGCCCAGAAGGATAAAGAAGACCTTTAGGTTTCTGGCCATACATTAAACTATATAACTTGAAAGTATCCAAATAAATATGTGGATTAAAGACATTTCTAAGATCAGCCTCCCACTGAGTTATGATCTCCTGATGACAGACTGTCTCACATATAAAAATAGCCATTTGCACGTGACTTCTTCCTCCTCTCGGTCAACAGAGCAGGGGACGGGTGGGAAGAATAATTCCCTTCTAAATCACTTGCAATTCTTCCTGGTCTTCTTTTGCATTTGACTGATCACACTTGAAGCAATTTATTTCTCTTATATAATCCTTTTTCTTTCTCCACTCTTTTCTTCCATCTCTTGCTGAATTACCAGGAAAAAGGTTATTTCCCCATTGACCACTTAAATTTTCTAGCCCTCAGTTTCTCCTTCTGTGAAATGGGAATAATGATAGGGTTGGGATTAAGTATACAATATCTATAAACTGCTTAGCGCAGCAGAAGGGGGGAGCGTGACATATGCTGGCTGTGATCACTGTCCTTTATATTCCATTTATGGGTAACAAACACAGGACAAGGCAAGAGATAAATCTCTATTAAGGAAAAGGATAGTCAGTCTCATGGTGAAGTTAACATGTATGGCCAGAGCCATCAACTTCCTCACCCTCTTTAAAATAACCAGAACAATCAGTCAACACTTATTTCTCACTCCTAAGTGCAAGGCCCTATTCTAGGTCATGTGGAGGATACAAAAAAAGAGCAGTGAGGAATTCCGGAAGTCATAACTATTTCTTCTCTATTTGTGTAATGTATATTCTAACCATTTCTCAAAATGACAAGGCAGTTTGCAATATAAAACACTCAGGGCAGTGGAAATCAACACAAAATAAAGAATCAGATGAAAAAAATACACTGGGAAAGGAGAGAAAACCAGCTGGCTATGGCATGAGAACATGAAATGTGGCATCAGAGGAGAAGCGGAAATATCTCCCATTAATGAGAAGCACCAGGAGAGACAGCACTGTTTCCAGTATTAAATTCTAGGAGGAGACTATTGCACGGATACTTACATAAAAAAATACTGAGTCGAATAATAGGAAATATCTTCAGAGTCGTTTTGCAGAACAGGCAGCTGAGATTGACAGAAAAGTGCCTGGAGTCAGACAGGCTTGGTTTACATCCAGGCTAGGCTGCAGTGTCCTACCCTCTTTGACACATTAACTTCTCTGAATCTCAGAAACGGCGATAATGATCCCTGCCCCCCAGGGTCACTCTGAGGGTGAAATGAGATCGCGCAAGTCAGTGGCTGGCCACGGCAGTATTTAACAAAGACTTGTGTCCCCCACCCCCAGGTGTACCCTATATGAGTCATTATTCCTAATAAATATGTATGGACTTTAATGCTCATATATGATTCTTCATAAAAATGGATGAATCATAAGTTGTCTATTTGTAAACTTGTTTGATTGTCTCTCCCGCTAGATTGCAAGCTCCACAAGGAGAGAGGTACTTCCTGTTTTTTCTTCTGGCATAAGGGGTAAGGAGCACACTGCACAAGTACGTGCTCCACCAATATTTATTGCAGGAAGGAAAGAAGGCATTTTTAGTGAGAACTCACTAATATGGTAAGCGCGTTGCTTTCTGGTGAGTAGCTTGAGGTGTACACGTGGATGCAGAGACCCTCAAGAGAGAACGGTTTCGGCTCACTTGACAGGCGCTCTCAAATATCCACGTTAGATGTTCTGAATATCCTCATGCGCCTCCATTTAAATCTGCTTTCCCTCCAGTACCAGCATTCAAGGGAAAAGTGTTAAGCAACTCAGCTATTGATTTCATTGCTTTTATGTTCTGTATATCTATGTGTTTCCAACAGTACGGTGTACTAATTATCACTGAAAGTGCACAATCAGCTTCAAAACAGAATGCGGAGAGTTTATGAGCTAGCCTCGAAAATGAATTACCACCTATAGAACAAAATTTTTGTGTGAAAATATGTTCCCAGTTCGAAATGACTAGCTCATGAATGAACTTCTGAAACCTGGTCCCTTTGTACTTCAGGTGGTCTACAATGTACTGATAGATCCTATGAAAGTTTCACTTTCATAATGCCATGGCATTAAAAAATGTAATCTAAGGTAAAACATTTTGTACCTTTTCTTTTCTCCTTCCTCCCTCCATCCCTCCTTTTCTCTTCCCATGTTTCCCAAACACAGTTTTAAAAAAATTCCCTATATTCTAAGCCGCATTGGCAGAAGAAGCTCTGAAAAAGTGTTAAGGCTGTGACTCACCTCATTGTAATTCTCCTTGTAGGATTTATGGAAAAGGAGTGAAATCCAAGAGAATAAAATAAAACTGAAAAAATCCCACTGACAAGTAAAAATCCATTCTGTAGGAAATAGAGTTATATAAAAGATTTATATTTTGTTTCATATAACTCAGAGGAAACCCATATCCCCTGTTAACTGCAGTCTCTAATTAGTTACAGACCATTTAACTCCATAAATATTTTCAAGGATTAATGATAACTGACACATGTATTATGCCTTTAATCTTCTAAGTAATGTTAATATTGATTCATTTTTCTTAGAATCTTGGGGGTGGTGCCAGATTCTATCCCAGTAGAAACCGAGGCACCTTGTAACCAACACATAATGGTTAGGTTGACCTGGTCATGCATGTTTACCCAGGTTTGTCTCTTTGCCGTGTCCTCCACTCAGCTCAGCTCCAGCCATCACCACGGTGACTTCCCTCTTTGTGTTCTTCCATCAACCACTTTCCTCAAACCCCAAGGAAGCCTAGATACCCATGAATTCAAGGGCTCTCCAACTTGACTGTGCTTCAGAACCACGTGAAGGAGCATTAAAAAAAAATACAGATGATGCATGGGTCCCATCGCAGACTGAATCGGTCAGCATTCATTGGTTGGTCTCTGAGCATGAGACCTAAGCCAACCTGGCTGACCAACATTAGTGCAGTTTTAACGGCACGGAAAGAAGAAAGCATTATTCAAGACCTCTAAAAGTGAAGTTGTTTTTAAAGGGAAAGAGGAGTTTTCAACGGGGATCTGTAATGGTTAATTTTATGGGTCAACTTGACTGGACCACGGGGTGCCCAGGTATTTGGTTAAACATTACTCTGGGTGTGTCTGTGAAGGTGTTTCTGGATGAGATTAGCATTTGAATTAGTAGGCTGAGTAAAGCAGACTGTCCTCCCCAATGGGGATGGGCTACATCCAAATCTACTGTAGGCCTTAAATAGAATAAAAGGCTGAGGAAGGGAGAATTTGCTCTCTCTGCCTAACTGTCTTCTAGCTGAAACATTGGTCTTCTCCTGCCTTTGGACTCAGACTTGGACTAGAACCTACACCATCAGCTCTTCTGGTTCTCAAGCCTTTGGACTTGGACTGAAACTATATAATTGGCTCTCCTGGGTTTGCAGATTCAGATCTTGGGACTTTTCACCCTCCATAGTTACGTGAGCCAATTCGTTGCTATATACACACATCCTACTGATTCTGTTTCTCTGGAGAACCCTGACCAATACAGGATCATAGTTCTTTTAACTGTGTGTGCTAGTATGAATATATATGAAGGTACATAGAAAACATTTGAGAGAGATTCTGCGATAAAAGCCACAACAGAAAAGAAGACCAAGAGCCATCATGTTAGAATAAAGGTTGAGAAAGTCCCCACCTTTGGAGAGAAGGCCCCTGTTCAGCTGAAGGGAGCTACGGGGGAATGCAGAATAGATCAATACATTTTTCACAAGAAAATGCTTTACATTCTGTTCACATACACATAAGTAATCTCATGTGATTCTAATAAATAGGATGGTGAGAATGTGAATATAGATTAAAGGTGAAGGTGTTGTCTGACTTATATTGAATAGTGATAAGCTCCCTGCTTCCTCAGACCTAAGATGTTTACTGAAAAGATAAATGAAAAATACCATCGGGAGGAGAAAGGCAGTGCTGTGTGCTGAAGTCAGCAAAACAGCGACACGAGGATTCTCGGTGATCAAAAGCTCTTTGGCCTGGGCCTCTCTTTTTTATTCTGGCTCTCGGTCCCTATGGTCTGTGATCTATGATGTTGAATACCAGAGGTCACAGTGTTCCTGATGGGTGATGTTCCCTGCTACATTTCCCTCTCCTTTTATCTTTCCTCCTTCAGTCTTTTATTCATGTTTTTCAGTCCTACTTCATTTAAGAAGTTGAGAGATGTTTTAGGAAATACACTAAAAATCAGTCATGTTAATATGAGAGAGCTTTATATTAGGAATGAGGGCTATCTGGCAAATTATGTTCTCCATTTTAAAATACTGAAAAGTGGAAAAAAAAAAAAAAGGTAGTAACTGCAATTTAAAGCAAACCTTCCTAAATACAGACAAAGAAAACAGGATAAGATAAAGGAATCTTTCTGAGTTTCCTATGCCAGAACTATTCAAGCAAACTTTCCAAATACAGGCAACTGGGGAGGAAGAAAATTCACAAGCAAATAATTTAGCATATGACACTTAGTAAAATCTAATGAAACATCACCAAACTTGATTTCAATATAAAATTGCTGCATGCAAAAACTGTTTTGCAAATGCATTACTGGTTTTAACATAAGTCGCTGTAGAAGGTGTGTTGCACTAGTTATATTCTATAATTTAGACTTTTAGCTTAGTTGTATGGCTTACTTATGTAACTCTACAAAATGATGAGTCTGGAAGGCTTGAGCTTATAAGGAAAAAATGCCTTCATTTTAGTGAGTCCAGTCTACACTCACAGAAATATCAAATTACTTATTGAAAAATCCCAGATGAAGTAACAAGGAATGTTCTGGGAAGTTGCTGTTGACAGTGTGTTGTCCTGATCTTATAGATGTATGTTTCCCAGCATTACTTAGGGAGGATTATCAGCATTTAAAAAATGAGACTGGGGCTTCCCTGGTGGCACAGTGGTTGAGAGTCCGCCTGCCAATGCAGGGGATGCAGGTTCATGCCCCAGTCCGGGAAGATCCCACATGCCGCGGAGCGGCTGGGCCCGTGAGCCACGGCCGCTAAGCCTGCGCGTCCGGAGCCTGTACTCTGCAATGGGAGAGGCCACAACAGTGAGAGGCCCACGTACCGCAAAAAAAAAAAAAAAAAAAAAATGAGACTGGCCAGAGGTCTTTTACAGTCTCCTCAGGGAACTCTAGAGGGGTTGAATGGTCTTTTCCTCTTCTTTTTTAAAAAGAAGTATAGAATCTGATTTTGCATAAAAATCTGAGAGCTGGCTTCAGAGAAATAATGAAGAATTAAGAGAATTAAGAATGAATTAAGAGAAATGACTTGTTCCCCAATGTCCTCCAACAGCCCACCTTGACTGCCCTGACCTTGGACTGTCGCAACTGTCCCATGTTGGTCAAAGCGAGGTCACAGGAGGGGAAGCTGAGGGGGATCTTTCCAAGTCATACCAATCCAGCAGCCTGATCACTGACTTCCAAATAAGGTTAAAGCACAGCTTCATTATCCAGAGCCTGAAATGTCAGCCAACTTCACCAGCATGAGAAGTGCAATCAAAAGGAGACATTGGGCACTGACTTAAAACACACCACTCAGTAAAACGGAAATCCGTATAGCAACAACTGATGTCAACATCGCTGAACATTTTTAAACAACTGCAACAGATTACGATATGGGTGCGCAAACTGAGATAAAAGAATCGTTCCCTGCCTGGAGTCTAAATCCAATGAAATGGAATCATATCAACTGGGCAATTTTCAAGCACAGAGAGTTACTTCTTCCTACTGTCCTTTCTTTATCCACCACCTGCATCTTCGCCCCCGTTTGCAGCTAACCCTCCATTTTAAGCTCCCATCTCCCCACTTATCGTTGGATCCTTTAAGCATCTTCCCTTCTTTCAGCAAATGTTTGAAAAGGAAACACCTAGGAGGAACAGCAGTGGGAAGCCAATTTTCACCATTACCTGATTTTTCCAACCTGTTACAAAGTGCAACTAATAAAATCAAGAGGGAGCATCATTCCTTGTGCACGTTCAACACTCATGGTACACCAATACCAAATGAAGGGGCCAAGTTTTGACAATGTGATGAATACCCTTGTGGAAAGGGCTGGTGAAATGGCACTCCTTGAAGGCCCATATTTCACTAACTTGGCAAAACTTCGTTTCAAGGTCATTTCCAAATGCTCGTCTTGTGCAGAGCAGCATGCATAGAGCAGCAGTAGCGTGGCACCAGGTCAATCCATTAGTCATTGCTAGAGTGAGCCTTCTGTGGAGAGGCAGCCTGCTTCAGAGTCAGATGGGCTTTAGAAAAGCATGCCAAGAAAACCTGAAGATTTGAAATGTTACAGAAAAGAAGGTTGCTGCATCTTTTAGCTGCCTACTATCCTTGCAGACGGTGGCTTTTCATATTTTTATGCAAATATTACATCTCTACCCAGTGTGAAAGCCGGGTTAAAGAATGTGGTAAGTGAGTTTGTGCATATGTCTTCAATTGAGAACAGTGCTGAGTGCCAAACTTTGACCAAGCTAATCAGACTGTAGGTCTGTGTGAAAGCCTGAAGTGGTGGAATCTAGTTGCTATAGCTGCAAATTAAACAAATAAATGAGACACCATGGAATGCAGCAAAATATCTGTGGTCTGATCAGTTCATATTTGCCATATGTGTGAATATTAGCAGGCAAATTCTGAGTTTAAGTAAAGTTCTTTTCAAGAAGTGCAACTGAGGGCAAATGCTTAGAAATAAATAAAGAAGGTCTGAAGTCTACGTCCAAAGATAAATAGTTTACATTTTATATGAGCTTTTAAGGAATTTCATTAACTTTTTAGGTTAGGAGTATATACAAATTCCGTGTTGCTACAAATACAAGATTTCCACCAGGGCACCTTCCCTGGAAGTTTTAGACAGAGTTTGACACTAATTTGTTACTTACTATATGATGATAAGTTGAAATCATTAGCTAAGGGATTTACTTTATTTTCTTTTACCTTACCTTATCTTTTCCCGTCCTACTTTAGAGGATTTACACTTATTTGGCCTACTATGTGGCGGGCACTGGGCTATGTACTTCCATGGCTACAATCTCATGAATTCCCACAAGCTTTAAATTCCCCACTAGTGGAACTCGGCAGAGAAATTTAGAAAGACTGTTGGGCAGAGAATGCTATTCTGATTAGCCTCTTAAATCGCATACACTAAACTGTTTCCACGGAATAATAAAACTGGAGAAAACTACGGAGGTCACTTGGTTCAGTTCCCTTTTCTAGGTGGCTCACAGGTCTGCATCTCTTTGAAGTGCGGCAAACAGAAACGGAGCGGCTTTTTTTGAGTTAACCTGGTGTGAGAAAGAGAATAGAGCAAAAAAGACATTCTGCTGTGTGTGCAGTCGCGGCAACAAGGACGTATAGAAAGGAATGTTTATTAACATCGATCTTTTTACCCTACACATATAGATAGTAGCAATGTGAACAGCAGCACGTGGACCTATAAGATAATTAGATCTATTACCAGATCACATGAATTAATGTATTTGATAAGGATGAGAAAGTTTGCATTAAAGGGAAACATTTCCACCAATCAGGGCTAATCTTTGCACTTAGGTTAAAACATACCTTAACTAGATCATTAGGTGCAAGCTCCTTCTCTGAATATGGATACGGCAGAACAATAGGGAAAAAATCACTCTTGCTTAGATGAAAAGGAAAATAATTTAAAATGCCAAGCATGTTTACCAGTGTCTTGATGAAATAGGTTTGTGAGCTCTAACGACAATTCATGTTGAAAGACATCTCTTTAACTCGATGTTAAAGCTCCATGGAGAGAGGCCCTTGGTAGGGTAAGTGCCGTGGGGTCAGGCAGCTCAGCATTCTACTCCCAGCTAGTCCCCTCGCCAGCGGGGTGAGCTTGGACAAGAGGACGTCATTTTTAGTAACAGTTGCTGCCTGCTCTTCCTGTCTGCCACCACGTATGTCATCATCATCTAAATACCTGTCTTGACCTTAGGAATCAACCATTCTCTCCACGCACAGTTACAACGTGGTTATAATTTACTGCTCTGAAAAATCAATCATGTTGTTACTGACTTGACTCAGAGTGTTGTCTCCAAAGCAGCTTCAACTCAATGACACGAACTTAGGCACCACAATTCAAAACAAAGAATACATCATTTTATTAAACCCCAGTATATCCATTCAATGATCCTCAAGTTCTTAGTCCTGCAGCTTCCCCAGAGCCCATCCCATATTTGCACTGCATTTAACAAGCTGGAATTCCCTAGGAATACGTCTTAGGGTCCTGCAATTTGTGGAAAAACAAAAACAACAACTTTAAATCTTAGCTTAACCACACTGGTCAGGTAAGAATGATGTGGAAGCTTTAGTGTAGAGAACAGTGAAACTGCCAAAAAAGTTAATGGAAGCTTGGACAACACTAACACGCAAGGACGACCGCACCTGCCAAGTCATGTGAAAGTGTGAAAACACATCCAGACAAGCTGAAGCCTGCTCAGGGGAGACAGTGTGATGAAGGGTGTGTATACCATTTCCTCAGTAAATGTTTACTGAGTGTGCACTTAATCCCAGACACTATGCTAGGTTTTGGAGGAAAGGATAAAAAATTTTGCTGTCCTTTATGGCCTCATAGCCAATTGGAGGAGTAAGCAAGTAACTGAACAGTAACCAAACAATGTGATGAGAGAAAACATAGGTGTATAAACAAAGTGTTTTGAGTGCAGTGAGAAGACCTACTCAGATGCCGAGGAGCCTCTGGACTGCTTCACTCATAGGTGGTGTCTGAGAAAGAAATGCAGAAAGGGGGCATCAGACCTTCAGTTCTTCTAGAAAAGTAACTGAGGCAGCAGTGCGGAGACAGGTCTGGTGATGAGACAGTGGGGAGGAGAGAGATGAATTGAGCTTGTTGCCTCAGTTCAGTTGAGTGATGATGAAGCCTTGAACCAAAGCAAGGATGGTGGAGGTTAGGAGGCTGGGGTAGACTCGACAGCTACTTTGGAGGTATACACGATATGGCTTGCCAACTAACCCTGAGGGGTCTGGTGAAAAGGAGCTTTTAGATGCATCTTGCCATTATTGAGATGGAGATGCAAGATGGGGTTACAAGATTTAGAGGAGGGGTTAATGAGGTTGTTTCAATATGTTTATCTCAAGGTCCTTGTGTCAAATGCCGAGTGTGATGCCCTATGAGACACTGGACCAGGAAGTAAAGACTTGGGAATAACTCTTGTAGGGCAGAGACTGAAGTCATGAGGGAGAGTGAGACCCTTTCGGAAGAGAACATGAGGAGAACAAATAGGACTGGTGTTTCAATCTTGAACAATGGATGAAGGGACTGGGCAGATTTGGACTTAAAAAGAACGGAAGGCTCAGTTCCTTATGAGAGTCTTTCCTAAGCTGAAGACCCCATGGTCTTGGTCTACTACTGAAGCTCCATCATCAGGGATGCTCAAGCAGAGACTGAATTTGCCATTATATTGTTCAAGTGATTCAAGTATCACATGGTGTATGGACCAGATGATCTTTAGAGTCACTTCTCAAGTCCAAGATTCTGGCATTCTGTGCCTCTGTGGCAGAAAATGCAGCTTCTCTCCCACTTCACTTTCTTTGGCAGCCATCACTGATGCTTGCTGAGGTTGGAACTTCAATTAAAAGGGAACTGGAAAGGATATAGGGATGGACTTCTGCCAAGGAGTTAAGTCTGTGGCTAATGAATGATCTGTCTGTGGTAGTGAAGAAGGAAACCAGTTCCCAGGACAACACCTGCCTGCCTGTCCCCACCCGTCCCCCAACTATGAAGAGCTAAGGGCAGATGAATGGGAAACATATGAATGAAGTTTACTTTGACATATCTATGGATTTAAGGATTAGGGGTAAGAAAACTTGAGTAAACCACTCTTTGGGTTTTGCTGACCCCAAAATATCTGAATATAATTTATAGACCTTTTGATGAACTCACACTACTGCTGGGCCTGCTCATCTATTAAATGTAGCAAGAAAAAGGGCAGAGTATAAGCCAAGTAATATTAGCCTTGAATTCTACCCTTGCATGGAAAATCAGTTCTACAAAGGAATTTGCGATGGCAGGAAGTTACTTTAAAAAGCCATCTGGCTATTACCCTAGAGAAAAAATACCCAAATAAAGCAATCAATATATGGAAGAGCTTTTCAATACATTTGATCCAGGCTATTACTTATCTGGCCCGTAGCTCTTAGATGTTCCAAGGACCCATGGTGTGTTCTTCAGACATCAATTCTGGCCTTTTCAGGTAAGAGAAACAATATATGTACAACCAATAAGCCCCTCTGGGGGGACGGCAGGCCGTGCATGCAAGATTTGGCTACAGTGCAGCTGAATTTGAAAAGTGAAGTAAAATACAAGTTAGGAAAAAAGTGAATAGTTTGGGGTTGCATTCTCTGTCAACAATTATGGAGGGGAAACGAGAAAGAGTGGGGTGAAAGAGAACAAGAGAAAATGTGGACACAGAATATTGATAAAGTCGATTCATTCATGCAATAAATTAGGTACTGTTCCAGGTGCAAGGGATAAATCAGTCACTAAAACAAAGATCCCTGCCTTTGTGGAAATTAAATTCTAGACGAAGGAGATGGACAATAAGCTCTAAACACAACATATAAATAAAAGCATATAATATGTCAAAGGCAGTAAATGCCATGAGGGGGATAAGGAGAAAGGTACGGGGATTCCGGGGGGATGGGGTGGCTTCGGGGCCTAATAGGCTACTCAGCATAAGCCTTACTGAGAAAGTGCCATTGAGCAAGGATTTGAGGGGGGGAGGAAGTGAGTTAAGCAGATCTCTGGTGGAGAGCATTCCAAGACAAGCAGAGTGCTTGGTGTGCTCAAGGAACAGAAAGGAGGCCAGCTCAATCTACTAACATCTACTGATTCGTCAAATGATTATTGAGTACCTATACTATGCCAAGGACTATGCCAGGCACTGAAGAGAGAAAAATTAATCCCCAAAGCTCAAGAAGCTATGAAGGAGATATGGTGTTTACAACTGTGTGGTTTGGCCGTGACATTGTGTCTTCTTTACCCTAGGACATTTTTAATTCCCTTCCCCCCCACCCCGGTCTTCCTCTTTCTCAACTCCTATTCGATCTCCCTCCTTGTCGTGGCCATTTCTCTTCTCACCCATGATGTTCCTTCCTTTCCTTTTCTCTTCTCCCTATCTTTTCCCTTTCCCCATCCTAGCCTCTCTATCTCCTCCTCTTCTTTCTTGCTTCTTTCAGGACTTTTTCTTTACCTTTGATTTTCTGTAGTTTAAAAGTGATACGCATAGGCGTAGGGTTTTTTGTTTGTTTGTTTTGATTTGTTTTGGCATTTATCCTGTTTGGTGTCCGCTGAGCTTCCTGGATTTGTGGTTTAAGGTCTAAGATTAATTTGAGGGAAATTCTCAGTCATATTTCTTCTGTTTCTTTCTCCTTCTTCTCCTTCTGGTAATCCCATCATGCATCTGTTACACCTTCAGTAGTTATCCCATAGTTCTTGGATGTCTGTTCTGCTTTTTCAGTCTTTGTTCTTTATGCCTTTTGGTTTTTGAGGATTCTGTTGATATATTTTCTAGCTCAGAGAGTCTTTCCTCAGCTGTGTCTAGTCTACTAATAAGCCCACCAAAGGCATTCTTTATTTCTGTTACACTGTTTTTTATTGCTAGCATTTCTTTTTGGTTCTTTCCTAGGATTTTCATCTCTCTGCTTACATTGCCCATTTGTTCTTGCATGACGCCTACTTTTTCCCTTAGCATATTAACCATAGTTGTTCTAAACTCCCAGTCTGATAATTCCAACATCCCTGCCATGTCTGGTTCTGATGCTTGCTCTGTCTCTTCTAATTGTGTTTGTTGTCTTTGGTATGCCTTGTGATTTTTTTTTGATAGCCGGACATGATGTACTGAGTAAAAGGAACTCCTATAAAAGGCCTTTAGTAATATGGTGGTGAGGTGTCGGAGGAGGAAAAGTGTTCTACAGTCCTATGATTAGGACTTAGTCTTTTAGTGAGACTGTGCCTCTGGACTATGAACTTCCCAAGTGTTTCTTGGGGTTTTTTTCCCCCTCAGGTAGGACAGGAAGGCTAGAGTCAGCTGGAGTTGGGTATGTCCCTCCTTCCAGGTCAGTTAGGCTCTGATGATACCTCAGCAGGTTAGACTCTGGTTAACTAGTTTCCAATTAAGGTCAGGCTTTGTTAAGAGCTGAGTGTTCTGATGTATTTCACAATGGTTCCTTTTCTCTTCCCTCTGCTGGAAGCATGAGGGGATGTTTCTCTGAAACTTATTGTGGGAATCTGGTTGAGCTCCTGCAGGTAATCTCACAATATTGTGGGAACCTCTCTATGCCTGGGCCACCCTGGACTTTCTCACTCTCAGGTTGTCCTCTCTGAGCCTCCAGTAATCCATCAATTACCATTCAGGTTTCCCTCCCCGGGTGCTGGTTCCCGCTCAGGAGACTCTGCTCCAGTTTAGTTGTAATTCTCTGTATTTGCTTGTCTGTCTCTCTAACCTTGGGGCAGTGGTTTGCTCTATGTTCTCCCTTCTCATATGGATCCAAGAAGAGTTGTTGATTTTTTCAATCTGTTTAGCTTTTTACCTGTTATGATGGAGTTGCAACTTCCAAGCTCCTCATATGTGGAACCAGAAAACCCTCTTCGTCTCTGCCTCACAAACTTGTTCAAAGGTTTCTCAAACATCATTTAAAAGAACACATTTTCTCAATTTACAATATTTCCAGGTGAAATAAAAAATAAGAAAGAAAACTGACAAAAGCTAAAATAAAATACCTTAAAATCCATTACTGATTTAAAAGAGACAGAATAATCGAATCTTCATGTCAAACTTTAGACGGGCAATATCTAACACAGGAGAATTGGGCTTGGTAGAACTAATGACCACAAATGAAAATTCACAATGGAAGAAGCTAAAATCAGTAAAATCTGACACGAGAAAAGCTGATGGACGAGAACAGTATTCAATAATTCTGAAAGTATCTGCCTCACTGTGGATGTAGCTCTCCTTCTTGTTCTTTGGGGTCTTATTTGTTTTCTTTGGGAGGTCCATTGGGAGTCTTGGAACGAAGTTCCCAAGAAACTCCTGACCTCTGTTCCAGTCTTACTTTTACTTTTGAAAATTTTCAGATATCTTCTAGTTACTTTAGAATATATTGTGAAAATTGAGAAAGGTAGTTTTTTCATATGAAAAAGAAGGTCTTCTTTCAGCCAACAACTTATTCTATGAAATATCCAATATCAGGGTGGCAGACTCCATGGGTCATGAAATGCATAATCTTTTTATCCCAGAAAAGGAAAATTTCTATAAGTTGTATTATTTACCAAAAGAATAATGTCAAATTTGAGTTCCTGCAAAACCAATGATCATCCAAGCAGTATTTAATGCCTTCTTTTCTGGGAAAGACAGATGTACAAAAACTTTGGTAATTACCAAATGTCAAAGTAATATTGAACAGAACAAACATTTGCCTAAATTAAGGTTCTCTTGAGGATCAGTTACATATAACAAGAACAACTGACAAATCAAGCGTGATGAGAGGTGGGATTTATTTTTTTGTCTCCTGATAAATTATATGGGGAATGAATAACTCCTCTTGTGATTAGAAGAACATCTAGGTCATGTCTGCTTAAAGATCTGTGGGATAATAATAATATCCTAACCTTCTGCCGTGCTTGGCATTCTCAAAAGCACTTTATAAACATTAATTAGGTCTTCAATAAGCTGAGACTGTCTTGTTGGTTTTTTCCTGTTATAGCATCACCGAGAGTCTGCAATTTTTCTAGAGTTTAAATATTTATTTACTTATTGCTTTTAAAGTGTATTTACTCCATTGACAATGCTTTAAAATTATAATCAGCATTAGAGAAATGTTCACAGTTCTACTTTTGCAACTAAGAAACAAGCCAGAGTAACAACAGTGCTTCTCCTTGCCCGAGTGAACAGTCTGTTGGTCTGGGAAACTGTTTTCTTACTTACCTTCATCCACTTCAAACATGCCCTTCCCATCCTTTAAAACTGCATGTGTTTTTCTCATCCTGTAACTACACAGTGCCTACCAGGGTGCTTTGCATGTGGTGGGTTTTCAAAAAATGTTTGCTAGATTGAATTAAACCAAAGCTCAGCCCGCATATGTGGCAGCCATGCGGAATCCTACCACAACTATCTGTGACCACTCTCATTACATTTTGGAAACTCTGATTCATTTGCTGATATCACTTCTGTTTTTCTTTTGTCTGATTCTCAGTGGACTGAGAATAAAAGGTGATAGAAAGAAATAAATGTAAACTTGACATTCTTCTAAGTTTCAAAAGCAACTACACAAACATCCTTTACATTATCAACACTTAGTGAATACCTAATGGGCAGGTATGCTGTTTGAATTTCCGGGAATACAAAGATAAATAGGGTTGCAAGGACAGAACAATTTTTGATTTTGGATATTGAACTGACTCCATTTAAATGTGCTATACTGGAGCTTCCCTGGTGGTGCAGTGTTTAAGAATCCACCTGCCAATGCAGGGGACATGAGTTTCGAGCCCTGGTCTGGGAAGATCCCACATGCCACGGAGCAACTAAGCCTGTGCGCCACAACTACTGAGCCTGCACTCTAGAGCCCGCGAGCCACAACTACTGAGCCTGCGTGTCACAACTGCTGAAGCTCTTGCGCCTAGAGCCTGTGCTCTGCAACAAGAGAAGCCACCACAATGAGAAGCCTGTGCACCGCAATGAAGAGTAGCCCCCGCTCGCCGCAACTAGAGAAAGCCCATGCGCAGCAGTGAAGACCCAATGTGGCCAAAATCAAATAAATAAATAAACAAACAAATAAATAAATGTGCTATACTTTATATGTTTGTATTTTTAGTTGTAGTAAATTAAAATTCTTTGTGTGGAGGGTGTGTGGGTGTGTGCTATTTTAATGCAGCCTGGAGATAAGCTAGTGTTTACACAGCAAGGGTGTATGACCCTTCTATTCACCCATTTCCTCTTCCCTTCTGCAAATAAATTCTAGGATTGCTTGCTGAGAGAAAAGAGGAAGACAATGGAAAGAAAGAGATAGGATATTTTCCTTTAGTTATAATCATGTCTAACTTTTGGCAACTTTAGTGTAAATCAAAATTGAAACCCCTGTGGATTTCAGACCCTGTAAGTTTTCTCTTATGCCTGTTTGAATGCTGCAAATTCAAGACTGACTTGATGATTCTCCTGAAATGGTGTCATGATAGACTTATACACTGCATCTCAGTTCTGTGGTTCAGGGCTCTGGATCCCTAGAAATTATGTTGAGATTCTTCAAACAATGAATATGATTCTATACATAAGAACAGAGTACATTCTCTCTCGGAATTCTTGTAGTTATAAAGATCTAAGCAGGCAATGATAGTGAGCAGGCCTAGAGAGCCGTAAACCATTTGCAGAAATATTTGACGATTACAAATTAAACTAGACAGTATTAAATAAAATATGTTCTATCCTCCTGCATTCTTAGATATATTTTTGTAAAACAAAATAAAAAATATGATTGGATGAGTAGTAAAATTTATAAATTATAAATGTAAATATTTAGTATAATATAAATATCCCCAAATTTTATTTTCTTGCCTTCATTTCAGCAAATTCACTAAATATGTTTTTATAATGGAAATTCTTACAAAACTGGAGCTCTACTGACAGTATTAATCTAAAATATCAATTAAAAATAAAATTTAATTATAATTAAAGTGTATACAACTTGAGTGTTTTCACCAAAATATGAACATTAAATAAATGTAAAAATTTTAATGAATTATTTTCATACTTTAAAATTAAATATTCAGAAGTACCTATTAAAATTAAAGGCAAATACAAACTATAATTAATTAAATACAATTTTTAAAAAGCTGAAAATGCTGATTTAATTTTTTGATGTTTCATAAATCATATTACACATTTTTTATAAAGATTAAATTATTCATGATTGCAGCACTCAATGTTCATATTTTAATTGCCAGTCCAAAGCATCAGCACCATGTTTTATGGATGATGTATTTAAAGTTTCACATATACATATTTAGAGTAATGTAAATTGTTTAATATTGCAAAATATTCCTCAGCCATCAAATGCAACTTCTTTGTTAGTAATTCTGGAACCATGAATTGGAACATGAAAAAAAGCCAAGAAATGGTCATTCAGCTTTTCTAAGACAAAATTCATTGGGAAAGAAACCTATTGAGCTCATATTATCTGAGAGGACTTGACATGTTCGTTAATTTATTTTTCCCTTTCCTAAATATTTCTGTCACTCAAATCCTCCTTGCATTTCTAAGCAGTGTTTTTCTCCAAGAGTGAGAATTTTAACCCATCAAAGTGAATCAAGGGAAAATTAGGAGCGTCCAGCTGAAGTTCTAATAACTTCATACAAACTTAATAAACCATTCATTCGCAACATTAGATGGTGCCAGGATCTGCAAAGATTGTGATTTATTCTCTAACCAGAAGGTAACACTGTACAGTTTAGGGATGTAGACAACAGGCCAGATTGCCCAGGACTCTTCTTCTATAGCACATGATGTAATCATTTGTTCTCAGCTAAGGCCCTTCTGGTGTCAGAAACCTTCTAAGCCTCAGTTTCTTCATCTGTAAAAGGCATAATAATTTCTTGTTCGTAGAACCACTGTGAAAATTAAATTACATAGCCTGGCACACAGTAGGTTATCGAAAAATAGTAGTTATTAGTATTGACTGGCAAAGAATTATGGGGACTGGCTGTACTGCATTAGTCATCAATCTAATGATTAGGTACTGCTCTTCCTATATGCCAGGTGGCTGGGCAGAGACGCAGGATTCGAAGGCTGCCATTTTGCACTAGCTGTATAACATTTTTGCGGACATGTACCATGGAGAAATGAAAGTGCGGGGCCAGCACAGCTAACAGCAGAGCAAACTCGGCTTGTAAAAGTGGGGAAAGGCTCCATGAAGAAGACAGTATACAAGCTGGCAGGATAAGCAAGAGTTTCCCAGTGAAGAATGGGAAGGGCATTGGGGGCAGAGGATTGCAAAGACTTGGGAGTTCTGAAAGCATTTCCACATTCAAGAAAAGCAAAAAGTTGGAGAGAGGCAGAGTAACCATGTCAGGCTCCTGGTTCAATTTAATTGACAAGACCCAAAAGATTTGTTTGTAGCTAGACCTGAGGCGCCACGTTAATCATTCGACAGTGTGGCTCTAATTGGACTCAAGGAAAATTCCAGTTCTCTGAGATGTGCTACTTTTGAGGCGTTGGCTTACAAAAGGTTTGATCAATGGCCCTCAGTACAATAACATTTGTTTGTTACTACACAGCATTTTCTTAAAATATACCAAAATTGGGGGCAGAAGGGAAACACTTACTTTGGACCTCAGATGCGTGATTTCCAGTTCTTCATTCCCCTATAATTTCTGTCATGGGTTGCCCTTTTCACTAGGAGCACCCAGGGACACATTCTAAAAATTGATGTAACCAAAAAATGCAGGCTTCTTAGTTAATTAGTTAACTAAGTTAAAACAGTGCTCAATTCCAGAGATGGAAAGGGAAGATGACACAAAATATCTCTGCAGAAAATATACCCTCAAATCTTGTCAAGCAATGTGCAAACCAGCCAAAGTATTTGATCTGAAACTTGTGAAAGTAACATCATTGCTAAAGCATCCGAAAGAATTAGACTGAGAAGAAGGAAAAGACCTCAAAGCTGCAGGCAAATACCCTGGGATGGGCAGACCCTGACAAGGTGGACGACCACTGCTAAGGACACCTCCAATGCCTGTGACTCTCCCAGGGAAAGTAACAGCCCTGCCTCTCCTCCAGGGGAAATTCTCCAAGCACACTGGTTACTTTCAACACAATCTCACTGATGGGAAGCGGAGGAGGCACGGGGTGTCCATAGTGGTGCAGGTGGGAATCAATCCTTAGTCTCCAACCGGGGACAAGCCTTTGAATGGCACAGAAATTAAATCCGTCCTGGAGTGAGCCAATCGTATTATACCGAACACCACTGACACCTCTTATAAACTGTGGATTCATCTACTATGTAGTTTCAATAGTGACTCAATTTCATGAGAAGACATTTTTTATTTATGTTCAGTTTTCTTCTCTAACTGTACTCTCTCACTATAATTTTCAATTCACAGCTATTTAGGTAGATTCTGCAGACAGTCTAAATTAGAAAACAGCTCTTTAGTAGATCTTTTTTTTAAATAAAAGGAAATCATTTGTTTTAGTCCACTTACCATTCCATGATTCAGCCACCCTGGGATAAAATTATCAAGCAACTTCGGGTAAATCATCTCTCTGTCATAGGCATAAATGATCCAGAACACCGCTACAACGAACTGGAAGGGAAAAAGAGATCCTTTATTTCAAAGGCACCAACTGTCCACAGAATACAATTTGTTGGTTATCTATTGTTCAAAGAACCCAGCAAAACTATAATTTATAATGAAAGACAAATCAGCAAGACAGCTAATAACTGCAAAGATTGTTCTAACTTCATCCCATTAGTGGTAACTGTGGGGGTCCCTCCTCTTTCCTTGATCTCCCAACTGTGTTCTCTCAGGCGAAGGGCTCTGTTTGTGAGGGAGAGAGAGATGGCCTCTCTGACATCTGGAACAGCTCCCTTCCAGGGCTAAGTGTGTTGGTTTGATTCCTCTCAAGAGGGTTTAAAAGTTCATTGGTGGTTTTTTGGATCCCATTCCCCACTGTACAGCGTTAGAACACATTCAAGAAGCTGTAGTGTATTTTCCTTGAACCCATCATGTGGTTTAAATTAATCTTCACGTTCTCAAGTTTCTATTTCATCACTCACAGCATTGAAATCACTACTATAAAATGTCCCAAAGTCACAATTCCAGCAAATGTATTAATTTATATAGCCTAAGCGGGGGCTTTAGCGACACTGAGAAGCAGAGTGTACGAACAGTTAAGGAAGATTCCTAATTTATGAATAATTCATAAATTCATCTGGATTCCAGAGGTTTATTTTGACCCATCAGCAACATCATCAAAAAAAGCGAGGAGAGTACTCAGTTTATTATCTTACCTTTCCTCAAACTAATGGTGAGAGAAGCAGCTCCGATAAAATAAAGAAATGAATGGCCCAAGGACTTAACCTTCACCATAGAATTTTTTTTTAAAAAAATGAATGCTTTTGTAAATAGTCTATAAATGTAGCATGTAGAAAAGGGAATGAACCATCCCAGAGGGAGGTCTCATAGTCTCTTCAGAGTTACGTGTCAAAATAATAAATACTACGGAATGATAAAATGTGGCATGAATGTTAAACAGAAACAATTTTATCTCATTTCTTGTAAGTCATCCATGCCCTGACATTTTATTAATAATATAAATTTTATTGCCACTTTTTATAAAACTCCTGGTGTTTATAGCTCAAGGCTAGTAATCAGAAGGATTCCAAAGTTCTTTTAGAAGTACGTCAGTTATCACACGGATAGTCTTAGCCTGAAAAAAAATTCACCCTTAAAACCCAGGACGTTATGAACATTCACTGATTCATAAAACACACTGAATGATAATTACAATAGGCAACTGTAGATAACACACGTAGTTTTAATACCAGATTAGGGTCCCCAGTTATTTATCCTGCTTTTGGGGCAACTATTTTCACCCAGTGGATAAATGCACAAGAGGAAAAAAAAAAAAACATCTATTATTAGCTTAAGGTTAACTATCGTCAGGATCTTTCCAAGTACAACAAATAATTTTTGAATTATCCGCAATTTGGGTTTGTTCATTCCACTACTAACTTCATGTGTATTGAATATCAGTGTTCCCTGCCCTCAGACCTGGGTGGGCTCCATGCTTTACAGTCTTGTTACGCAAAGTGTGGTCCCATGGGTCAGCAGCACCCACGCCACCTGAGAGCTTTTTAGATGTGCAGAATGCTAGGTCCCAGCCTGACATGTTCTGATCCTGTATTTTAATAAGATCCTGAGGTCATTCCTATGCACATAAACGTTTGAGATGTCCTGCTTTGGAAGGCTCTGCTCCAGCCACCTGGAACCTCCTCCCTCGCCATGGAGTGAGGCAATCCCAGGTCCAAGTGGCTGGTCTACCCAGAGCCTGCACCCCCTCCCCTTCTAAACCACATCCTGGGAAACCATGACCCTGGAATTTCCTGCCTAAGTAGACACAAGTATGCCTCAGGGCCTGTGTGGGTCTCCTTCTCGGGTCTGACCCTGGAAGACTGACTGTGCAATAAATGTTTGTATCCCTTGACCAGAGAGATGGTTAAGGGGTATTTATTCCTGTAGGATGAGAACCAAAGTTTTACATGTGGCCTGGGTGTCCATACACAGGCATGAAACCATTTCAATCCTGGATGGAGCCATCAGTAGAATCCCTTTACCTTTGCCACATAGTGTAATTTAATCATGACAGCGACATCCCATCACAGTCACAAGTCCCCTCCCATACTCAAGGGGAGGGAATTATACAGGCCCGTGTAGCAGGGGGCAGAATCTTTGGGCCGTCTTAGAGTCCTGCTTACCATATGCTTCTACTCTTCTTTTCCAATATTGTTTTGGCTATTTTAAGTCCTTGGCATTTTCATTTAAATTTTAGAATCTCAGCTTGTGAATTTCTACAAAAACATCCCCCTAGAATTCTGATTATGACTGTACTGAATCAGTATATTCAATATGAGGAGAAAAGACATCTTAACAATATTGAGTCTTCTAACCTATGAACATAATTTATGTCTCCATTTATTAAGATCTTTAATTTCTCAATGTTCGTAGTCTTCAGTGACAGCTCTTGCACATATTTTAAGTCTACCACTAAGCATTTTACGTTTTTTCTGCTATTGTAGATAGCATTAAATTTTATTTTTTATTTTTTTTATTTTTTGCGGTACGTGGGCCTCTCACTGCTGTGGCCTCTCCCGCCGTGGAGCACAGGCTCCGGACGCGCAGGCTCAGCAGCCATGGCTCACGGGCCCAGCCGCTCTGCGGCATGTGGGATCCTCCCGGACCGGGACACGAACCCGTGTCCCCTGCATCGGCAGGCAGACTCTCAACCACTGCGCCACCAGGGAAGCCCTAAATTTTTTTTTTTTCACATTCTTTGTTTGCTAGCATATAAAAACACAAATGATTTTTTGTATATTGACGTATCCTGTATCTTTGCTAAATTCACTTAGTCATTTGAGTGGTTATGTTATAAATTATTTTTGGTTTTTATATGTACACGATCTACAAATGAAGACAGTTTTTCTTCTTTCTTTACAATTTGTGTGCCTTTTCATTCTTTTTCTTTTCTTATTGCACAATGTTGATCAGAAGTGATGAAGAGTGAGCATCTTTGTCTTCTTCCCTACTTAGGGAAAGTGTTCAGTTTCTCAACATTTCAGTTTAATATTAATTGCAGGTCTTTCTTAGGTGTCTTTTATCAAGTTGAGGAAAATCTCTCCTATTCTTAATTTATGTATATAATGAATGAGTGCTGAATTTTTTCAGATAGCTTTGCTGCATATCTTCAGGTGACCATATATTTTTTTCTCCTTTATTCTGTTAATATGATGAATGACAGCAATTGATTTTTAATGTTAAACCAACCTTTAATTCCTGGTCATTATGATGATCTTTTTTTATTTAATTATTTTACTTAATTTTTTAATTTTTAATTTTATAATATTTTATATATTATTGGATTCGACTTGCTGATATTTTAAGGAATTTTTTCCATCTTTATTCATAAAGTATATCAACGTCTAGTTAGTTTTTTTTTTTTCTCATAACGTCATTTTCTAATATTGGTTACAGGATAATGCTGGATTATCCTGTAATATAAAATAATAAAAAAATAAAGTGGGAAGTGTTCTCTCCTCTATTTTGTGAAGGACTTTGTGCAAGGTTGGTATTATTTCTTCCTTACCTATTTGATATACTTCTCCAGTGGCATCATCTGGACTTACAAGTTTTCTTGTGAGAAGATTTAATTGTGAATTCAATTTCTTTAATAGATATAGAGGTTTCAGGTTTTCTATTTTTTCTTGAGTTACTTTTAGTCATTTTTGCCTTTTATAGATTTTCTTCATTTCATCTAAGTTTTTGAGTTTATAAAGTTGTTCTTAATATTCTGCTATGGAAATCAGCAAATGCTACAAATCAGGTAGTTCATCCTTAGAGAGCTGGTTGTTAAAGTTTGCCAGCACATCACTCTGGAGAGCAACTTTCTGTTCACCAGGAATGATCATTCATGGTGTCCCTACCACATATAAAGCATTGTGGGGTCGATACTTAATAGTGCAATTTGGCCAATCCTTTGACCCTTACCATAGATTGACAGAATTATATGGGTTATTAAAAGCAAAGTGATTTTCAAGAAAGTGTTAGTCACCTTTCCCAGTGTAACACTAGAAGATCAAGATGTACAGCTAACTGAGTAACCAGCCTTCTAAACAATTCTTGAGATAAAAACACTGCACAGATGGTAGCTTCTTGGCTTCCTGCACTGACATCCTCTTGATGGTATGGTCATCAGCAAACCCAAAATAAGTTTGAACTCTACTACCAGGGCATGGATATGAACAAAAATAGGTTCTCTTGGACAGACTAAGTGATACTGAAACGTCCTACTGTTGTGAAGAAGCTTCTTCTCTGGCCAGGACTGGTAGCCAGCTGTTCCTCAGCACACACCTGCTGCTTCTGTGCTGCCAGGACCAGAATACTGTACTTGAACTGAGAGTGGGAGCAGCACAGTCACTTCCGAGTTCTTCAAGCTTCCCAGACAAAACACTTGTGTTACAGTGGTTATTGAGGCCTCATTTGAACCCCCCGGAAGGATTGGAAATAAACACAAAAGAAAACTGGATTCATACTTTGTCTCTTTTTGTAAGGAGTCTCTCATATGGAGTCCAGTAGAAGCTGAAGCTAATCAGCTTTGGTTTAATTCTAAGAAAAAGCTTTACTGATCAGTGGGAAACTCCTCGGAGTTTAGTAACACCAATTAGAATGCAAAGGATGTCACAGAGACATTTCCCCTGAAGGAGGCTAAAATGTCACTTATCTGTAGATTGGTCTATGAAGGCCATTTAGCGTGATCTCAAACATCCACTGTTGAAGGAGGGAAGGAGGAACTAAATGAATGCATCTTTAAGTTTTCAGCTTCAACATGACTTGAGTTTATGGAATTACTTTCCCTTTTAAAACAAATCTATTAGGACCCAGACTTTACCAATTACTGATTGGAAAACATTTAAATTCTCTTTTGGGCTCTACTCCTTTCCTTCTAGATTTCCTTTTCATGATTTTCTTTCCCATCGATTCTTTCCAAGGTCATACTGTTGCTGAGAAGTAACATTTAGACATGTTTCCAGTTGTGATTTCTCTTTCCAAATGCACAAAGCATGAGAGTAAGTTGTGTGCTCTGGACGCTAGCTGGCTTTGTCTCTGATGGCCTCCATGCAGACACTGAATGCCTCATTTTGACACGGCCCTTGTCTTCCCACTTTGCACATCTAGGAGATCCTGAGTCCGCAGGTGCTCTCCTTCTGGCTGACTTCCCTCAGCCACACCATTAACTTCAGAAATGCACAGGGAAGCATAGGGCACTCTGAAATGTTACAGTATCTTTTGTTCCAGGGTACAATTTTTTTCTAGTACTCATTCCTAGAAGTGTGACAAAGAATTCCTCTACTGTAACGATGAGGCTGTGAGTTACATTATATTTTTTTATGCTGTACGTTCTACTCAAATTACTTTAAAACCAGAATCTCCATGTAGAGAGTTTCTAAAGCACATGTTGATGTTACACCTTTCTCATGGCTTTCATCTTTTTGGTAGAGTTTATAATTTCTCCATATTTACCCACACTTAGGTCCTTAATTATCTTTTCTGACTGAGTAATTATGTGAGAATAAAAACCCAACTCCTACAGGAGCCCGCATGATTTGATGTCTGCCTGTATTTCCAGCCTTCACTTGTACCGTATTCTTTCTTGCTCGCTCCCTAAGCTCCAATTGGCAATTTGATTGTTCCTAAAACTCATCATGTGCTTTCCTGCCTCAGAACCACAGCAGTTTCCACTCTATGCCAGGAATGTCCTTCCCTCATTTTCATGTGGCTGGATCCTCTGTTCCTTCAGGTCTACTTTAGACAGCATGGAAGCCTCACCACTGTTCCATTATTTTCTATCAGAAACCCTGATAGAAAATAGGCTTTTTCTTGTTGTTCAATTGTTCACTGTCTGGTTCTTTTATGAGAAAGTGAAGTCTCAGGAAGTAGGGACTTCTCTGTCTTGTTTACTGCTGTTTCCCCACTAAATGGCATATAACATGTTTTTGGTAAAAATTTGCTGAATAAATGAATAAAGGTGCATTGCTGTTCCTTGTATGTGTCAGACCCCACATGTCCCAGAGAAGCAAGTACCTCTTTACTTCTTCAATTTTCTTCCCATTGACCTAAGATTTCTCTTTTATGTTATCCACATTTTTTGTTCTCCTGTCTGTGAGGAGATAAGCCTTTACTTCCAAGATTATTCTTTTAGCTCATCCCTTCTCAGATCTTTTATCCGTTAGCTCTTCTTTTACCTGTTTAAGTCTTCTATCATCTTAAAATAATCCTTCCCTGAATTTCTAGATCAAGATGGAAGACTAAAGGCTCTCTTTCTTGAAATCAACCAAGAATAAGGGGAATAAGAAACAGAAAGAAACCAATGGAAGCAAGGAACATCCCTAATCCAATAATCACTCTTCTCAGCGGGCTGCCAAGTGTTAGGGAACTTGAACACGGCCAGGGGGAGACACTGATGTAAGAAACAAGATCTGAGGGCTCTCTGGTCTAGCGAGCAGAACGGAGAGATCGCTACAGGTGACACACTGTAAGGGACACTCTGTGACCCTTGCTGGGAACCAGAGCTCTGAGATGTATGGGAGCCCTGGGGAAACGTTCAGGTGTCAGAGGTGATGATGTTCAGTATGGCAGTGGGCAAGCACGGCATCTCTGCAAGAAGCAGGATGTGGGCATGTGAGGTAAACAAGACAGGATCTGTGGTCACCAGCCTGAACTGGACCGCTTCTGCTCACCTGATGAAGACCAAGGTTTCTGTCACCATACGACAGGGCTGTGATCAATATGAATCAAAGAGAGAGAAATGAGTCAGACCCAGAAAGAAACCATTCTCCAGGGGAGGGCGGTGGTGGGAAACAGACAGAAATTCAAGCTGCCCTCACTCAGTTCCTTAGGCTGTCTCTAGTTCTAGCCTTTCACAAATCGCTGGCTCAGAAAGAACAAACCAATTTAAGGATGAGTAATCATTAAAAAAGAAATAGCATGGAATGTATTCATTACATTACCACAAAAAAAGAGATACCACAAAAAAGAGAGCGAGATAAAGCTGAATATGACCAAACGGGCGGCGGGTAACTGAACAATACAAAACAGAAAATGGACTAATTAACTGATGATCAAATAATTCTCCATTAAAGAAAAGCAGTCAGAGATGAAAAATTGAGACTTAAAGAAGAGAAGCTAGAGCGAGAGAAGGGGATAAAAGTGAATGGGTAGAATTTTGGCAAGAAATAAAGTATAAAAAATAAAACCACATAAAACTGAAAGTCGCATTATAAGCAGTAAAAGGAAAAACTGCCTTTGGTATAGACGGGGGTTTAGCTCTCCACGGTCCTGTGGACTAGGTACACTGAGAAACCTTCCTGCTGTGAAACATTAGGTGCTAAATAAATTACGACAAATATGCTTTCAAATGTATTGCTGAGCAGACAAGAAAGGAAGGGAAATCACTAGGAACCAAAAGCCCCATACAGACAAAAACGAACAAGGAAAAAAACCCAGAACAGTAGCAAACACAGAAACTGGGACTGCCCTGGAGGCAAACGTTAACACCAGAATCTGAGTGTTCTGTGAACTGTGGCCACTGAGATGGATGACAGTGGCCTTGGGCCCATGCAAATCTAGGGACTGGGTCCTGAACCTGAGGGGCCTGGCCCACCTTCAAAGAAAGGGTAGGCTAGAGAAAGCACCCTTCATCTGGTTAAATCAATTGCTTTCTATTCCTAACTGCTAAGATTGTTTCAATCAAAAAGGTTTCATTTCATTGAATTTTGTTCTGCACTGAGATCATCCTTTTTCCTCCTTCATCTTTGTATTCACAAAAGCTATGTGTGGTGATAAAGCAAGTTTTGCAAAGTCAGAAAAGAAATTTTATACTTCTATCAATTAACTGTAGTGGATATTGTAGTACTTATCCCAGATTCCCTCTTCAGGGTCCATGCATCCATCCTGCAGATGTTGGGGATATCAGTTGCTGGCCACTGTCAGCTGCATCCCTCATTAGAATTGCCCTCAGCTGCAAGGAACTGCTTTGCTCAAGGCCATGCCCCTACCGCAGGGACAGTCTAAATCCAATAACTTACGGATGCAAGGATGCAAAGACCCAGCCCCTCTGCCTCAACTTAAGGCAACTCTGAAGGGTCATCCCTGCTCTAAGAGCTCCCAGGATGCCCGTTACAACTGCAGTGCGGGTCATCTTCTTCCTCTACCCAATGCTGTCTTCCTCACTTCCTAACAGGTATATCTCCCAAGAGCCCCCTCCTGCACACACTCTCCATCTCAGAGCTGTTCACAGGGACCCCAATCCAAGACAACGCCACTCATGTAAAAGCTTAAATATGAAAACATTTGTTGTAAGTCAATCACCGTAAAGAACTGTACAAAAATTAGTTGCAATCTCACCCTGCAGTAGTGAGTCATTGCCAAAAGGACAGGTATAGCCTTCAAGATTTTTCTCCACGCATGTAAAATGCATTCCATACAGTATTTTACAAAATTAGGTCACACTATACCTAGTCTTCTGCAATGTTTTAATTTTAAAATATTTTTTAAAGATACCCCATTTTTCTGAAGCACTTCATAGTACCCCGCTGTATGTTACACACCATCATTTACTTAAGCAGTCACTAATGAATACGTACGTTCGTTCCAGTTATTACAATTTGCAATAACGTTGCAATAGATATGTTATGTTAATGGTTTTTGCACCTATATGAGAACCTCAGGGGAATAAATGACTAGACGTGAAGCTCTTGGATCCGAGGTCACCACTGCCTGTCGAGTTGACTTTCACAAAGGCTCCTCTGTCATTCCCAGCACCAGCTGCCTTTACCCCAGCTGCAGGCCACCATGTCCCTGTCCCTGTCCTGGACTATTGTGGTCACCTCTTGTCTAGATCCACTGGCTTCAGTGTCCTCTTAACTCTATTTCTACTTTTGGCCTCAGAGTTATAAAATGTTTGTTATAAAAACATTTAAGAACTTCCCAGTTTAAAGCTTCCAATGGCTCTCCCTTGCTTGCAGAATAAAATCCAAACTCCCTTTGTGATACGGCCCCAAATTCTCCTTGCAGTCCCTTGCCAGCTCCTTTCAGGAACCCAATCACCACACTATGTGTCGTTTTCCAAACTCACCACACACTTCCAAGTACCCATTCCTTTGTGATTTTTATAACCATAGCTTAAAACTCATTACAATTATTTTTCAAAATCCAAGCTCAATCAGTGTTGCTCTCATTGTGCAGTTGTTTCCTGCCCTCCCCCATCCCAGTCTCTTATCCGGAGTAATTATTTCCTTCCCTGACCCACCACAGGTTTCTTCTTGTGACAGCAGCCCATTTAGCTGTGACTCTTACAAGCCTTTTAACCTGCTGGCCCCTCTAAGATGCTGGAGGGCTCCTTCCACCTCCTTCCCCTCATGTGCTGCTCTCGTTGCCTGGAATGCCTTCTACCAGCCCTCCTAGCTCATCCTTGCCATATAGATGGTTCAGAAATGGCATAACCTCCAAGAAGCCTCCCCTGAGTTGCCCCAGACTCGGGCCCCCTTTCCCTGCATGGGTTCTCAAAGCATATTATGCTTTTCCTTTCTAACACTGAGTATAATTAGGATTAGATAATTTACGGTGTAATTAATAGTTTCTCCTTCCAGTGGAATGGAAGCTCCATGGAGGCAAGGATCAGACTGCTCCCTCTCTGTTGTATCATCACATCTCTCTTGGTGCTTTATAATTTTCTTAACTCTTCATTTTGAAATAATCTAAGACTTACAAGAACTTTAAAAATAATACAGAGAGTTCCTGTGTACCTTTCACCCAGCTCTCCCCAATGATAACATCTCACATAACTGGCACTGGTATAATACTATTAACTAAACTACAGATCTTCTTCCAGTTTTCACATGCATTCTTTTTTAGAGGGTGTTATTGTACTATAAAAATTTACCACGTGTATCCGTTTATGTAACCTCTACCACAATCAGGGTTCAGAAGAGTCCCAGCCCCATAAAGACACTCCCTGATGTTATTCCTTTAGAATCACACCCTCCCCCCAATCTCAACCGCTGGCAATCATGGATCTGTTCTCCATCCCTACATTTCGTCATTTCTAGAATATTATATGAATGTAATCTTTCCTAGTACTTTATGAAGGATGGTTTACAACTATTTAGTTTCAACTATATATGGGCCAGAGGCTTCACGAGTAAGATCTTATTTAAGAATCACAACTACCTTGAGATAGCTACTATTATTTTTCTACTTTTTAGATGAAGAAACTTAGCTTTAGAAAACTTAACTTTCCCAGAGTCAAAAAGTAAATAAGCTGGCCAGAATGCGAGGCCAGACAGTGGGAACCCAGAGCCATTGCTATTAACCTCCTTAAACACTTTTTGCACGTAGTTCATACTTTTGAAGGAATTATAACTGAATGAATGAATAATTAAGTGCTATAAAGGAAAAACTCAGGTTTTTCCTTCCTGAGTTGGAGAAAAGCCCAGCTCTCCCCTACTATGTCTTTCTTTCCTGTGTGTCTCTTTACCTTCACCAAGAACACTCCACTTCTGACACGTCGGGTCCCCAACTGTGTGGAGGCTATTTTCCCCCCCAACCAATTCTCTGACACCAGCTGAGTGTCCTACAGTTAAGCTCAATTCAGATACTACTGCCCGGAGATAGCAGCAGATCCCACGGGTTATGGGCTCAGTCCCGTGAGCCTGGCCTCCTCCACCCTTCAAAGGCCAGCCGCAAGCCCGGGTTGTCACCTGTGCTTCTGGCGTGACTGGCTGTAGATCGAGGGTCCAACGATCCCCATCTTGGGTTCGATTAACTCAGGGAAACACTTACATTTACTGCTTTACTATAAAGGACATGATAAAGGAGACATATAAATGTCCAGATGGAAGAGATGCGTAGGGCAGGTATGTGGGAAGCGGTGTGGAGCTTCAGTGCCCTGTCAGGGTTCACCACTCTCCCTCCACGTCTTCACCAACCCAGAGGCCCCTGACCGTCATATTACTGGCAGTTTTGGAAGCTTCATCATGTACACATAATTGATCATTTACTCCATTTTCAGCCCTTCTCCCTGCTCAAGAGAAGAGAGGGTGGGACTGAAAATTCCAAGCTTCTAGCATGCCTTGGTCTTTCTGGTGACCAGCCCCTATCTAGGAGCACACCCAGAGTCACCTCATTAGAACAAAAGACATTCCTGGTGCTCTTTTGACTTAGCAATTTACAAAGGTTTCAGGAGTCCTGTGTCAGTTACAGGGTCAACGACTAAATATTAGAACAAGAGATGCTAGTAGTGTTCTTATCACTTAGGAAACTACAAGGGTTTTAGGAGCTCTGTGCCAGGAACTGTGGGCAGAGACCCATATATATATTTCTATTATCTCACAAATGCCAAAGACTATTTCATTTCTCAGTTCTCTAGAAAGACTTCCATAGAGCAGGAACTCAATGAATGTTTGGTGAGTAAATACTTTTGATTAATCATTCTAGAAAAAGGAAAAGGAAAATGGTCAGAGATGGAGAAAAATCACCAAAAATCATGGACTTAACATGACATACATGTAAAACCACAGGACAGTAGCATGAAACATAGAACAAGGCGGAAGCATCATTCTTGCCTTCATTAGTAAAAAGTGTATTCATAGAATTTCAAGCACCTCAACAAGGATGATTTGACGAGGTACGTCTTCCCTCTGGCAAACTCACATCCACAGGATAGAGAAGCAGTACTGATTTAGAATATCTGCTGGTCCTAACTGATACTAGGGGCTTGTCTTGCACCGTGGAGACATGTTCCCTTCCTTACCCAAAGTTTAGTTAACAGGCTCCTCTCTTATTTTCATGTCATCTTTGAGATGCAAGCCCTTCCCCACAATACCAGCTTGTGGGGCTGGGGCCCTGTGACCTAGAGTCTGCAGACTATTTGCCCAGGGTCATGCCCTGGGTCATCCCTGTGCCTACAGGCTGAAACCGCACCAATCACGTGGTTCCCCTGACTCTGGCTCTTTCCAGCGTTTCATGGCATCTCCGCCTGGCCTGTTTCACTACTGACTGAAACACGAAACTAATGGCCTTTATTAAAGATTGCTTTTCTTTCCCACCGACAGAACCCAAATTGCCTGGGGTTGGCCTCTAATGGCGGCAGTCTTCTTTTGTGAAGAGTGATGTTTGAAGGCTTATTACACTGTGCTGAGAGCATCCCAGAGACGGTGGACCTGATTAGTAAGGTGGTGTGCATTGTGAGAGGGTAGGGCATGGAAAAGAGGGGGCCCTGAGGGACGAAACTCTGTTTATTCCGCTTTTTGGTCCTCTGCCAAACTACAGAAACAGGGACAAAACACAAATGGCCTTATAATTGTGAAATCAAATCAGAAGTTAAAAATCTTCCCATAAAGAGTGTGAGACACAGATTGATCACTAATGGTCTGTCTCCAGGCTCATCATCTTTTGACAATATCTGGTTACCTTACGCCTCACACAGGTGAGATGACTCCGTAAGGTGTGTCATTTTAGCATTCTAATAACTGACTCTCCTTTATGGGTTCAAAGTTTTAAATTGACCCATTTTATTTGTTTATTTTTTTATTGGGATATCGTTGTTTTACAATGTTGTGTTAGTTTCTACTGTACAGTGAAGTGAATCAGCCATATGTATACATATATCCCCTCTTTTTTGGATTTCCTTCCCATTTAGGTCACCACAGAGCACTGAGTAGAGTTCCCTGAACTATACAGTAGGTTCTCCTTAGTTATTTATTGTATGCATATTAGTGTATAAATTGATCCATTTTAAACTGAATTCCACACCCAAATAAATTGATCAAGGCTTCTCTCACTCTCTGTCAAGTGACATAAATAGAATAATTAAACACATCCAGAAACCTCACACAAGACTATCTTATTATGTTAGAAACCACTGCCAGTCAATTAGCATTGACAGAAGTTTCTTTTTCGAAAAATGATTTGGATTTTTTGTCATCATAAAATCACTGAATGATCCAACTCTTGCTGTCTCTTTCTCTCTCTTTTTAATAAAAGGGGACTATAGTTATTTAATATGATTACATTAAAATGAATATTCACAGGGTAGCTATAAGTACATAAGAGAGATATCCAGCTAACCACAACTTGAATTTAAAGTTCCACCAGAAAATAAAGAAAAATCTAATGTAATCTAATCTAATAAAAGTTAATTAAGTAAGTAATTAGAGCATCCTTTTGTAGAAGCATCCTATGTTAGGTGGCTATGTGTCAATGATTGCCTATATTCAGTGCCTTGGGTGTAGTATCAGAATGGCTTGACAGGAATACTACTGTAACAGTGGAGACGAAGCCTGAACAAATGGATTAGAGCCACCCAAGAAGGATATGTTAACAGAAGAAAACTGGTTGTCACAGTGGTTAGGCTTATTGGTATTAAAGAACACGAACGTGTCTCCAGTTTTGTATAGAGCAGGGGGTCCCCTGGCCACCCAAGGTAGCATTATAATCTACCTAGCAAGTCAATCCTTAGGATGCAAAAGAATGGATCAGACCATAGTAATCTGACTACCCGCCACTAATGTCATCCAATTACCACCCCCCAGCCCCGTGCCTTGCTTTTGAGTTCCCCCAGGATTCTTCTGGCTATCCTTTATCTTCTTCAAAGTTGTTCTGCCTCTAGGAAGAGCTTACAGAGACTCCAGTTGGCCTGACCATTTTTTGTAATTATAAATTAATTATCTTTCTGAGCTATACTTCAGTCTATAATCACTTAGCATGAGTTCATTTACTGAGAAAAGAATTCCTGTAAAAAGGACTCACAAAACTGAATGTTTGGGTCCTTAGTCCCAGGCTTTAATGGCATTTGAGTACTGTCGCAGCTGGGACACCCACAAATGGCCACCTCACTGCCTTTGAATTGCTATGGAGATAAGAGAGGAAGGAGGCTAAGGTTTTCTGTGTTTTGTTAATTTTTAGATTATACGCATAAACAAACTAGGAAAACAGTGTAGCCAGTTCTAGCCATAGTTTGCAATGGGAAAAGACCTTTTGGAGAGGTTGGTGTGTTTGTTTTTTAGTATCATATCAACAACATACCAGTGTTCCTTCCTTTTCCCTCTACGAACAATTTACCCTTTAAATTTAGATCATCTCTAAATAAGACATTTGCAGATGAGAACACATGTTCGGTCTTCCTATTACAAAAGTAACAAACGCTTATTGTAGAAATTTGTGTGAATTTTTGTTTTTGCCTTTATATCATTCTATGATGATCTATGCTGTATAAATAAAGTGGAAGGAGTCAAAAAGCAAATCGTCATCTTTGGAACCCAAATGGCTCAAAGATGCGTGCATGCAGCCTGAGCGTCAGCAATCCGTCTGCCTGACAGCACTTCAGGAGTTTTTTCCTTGGCATTTGGTCTACCTGAACTCTCTGTCATCTGTTTAGGCCCCCTCTAGAACTGCTGACCAATTATGGATTTTTTTTTGGTTCAAGAACCCTTCTCGTCAATTAAGAGCCAGGAGGATATGCTAAACTAATTACTTTGAGGATAAGCATCTCAGGAAGGTGCCAAGATTGGGAAGAAACATCTGTTTTTAAGCTGTGCTAACAGAGCAAGGAGACCCAAAGAAAATCTACTTTGTCCAGATGATCCCCACCACCCCCAGAGCTTGCTTTCTTTCTCCTCCCTTCCTCCATTTTTGCTTGGGACTCTTCAAGCACAGAGCAACAGATATTTCTGACTCGGTCCAAGACGACAGGCATTACTCTCTCGATAGGACTGAGCAAAGCAAGAAGCGGCTCTGATGGCCAGCACGGCGGCAGCTTCCCCTCCTCGGTGCCCCAGTCCTCTTGTTGGCATCACAGTCTGTAGGGATGAGTGAGCTTCCTATTGCCTACTGCCTCTTGTTTTTAGAAGATCCCCTAATAGAGGGAGTGAAACCGTGTGAGAGCATTTAACAGAGTACCTGGTGTATAGCATTCAATAAATGTTAAATGAATTTGCCAGGTCTGTCAAAGGTTTCTCCCCATTTTCCTGGCTTGCCTCATTTTTTCAAGGTAAAGTACATAAGAAAGTTCCTCTGTGTATCCCGCAGTGTAATACAGAAGACACATCGAATAGGCAAGATTATTTACAGGCGGCATTTGCTGAATGATGATGAGGCCCAGGAGGCTGGGCCACTTTGATTAACTGATGTACCTCAGACCACCTCAAGTCCTTGTTGAAAACAGGAGGGGGGGGATAAATTATAAATTTTAAAAGAAAAGCAAATTTGACAGAAACCTCTCTCTTGATAAAGCAGAACAAAACGGCTCTCGGGAATTCTTAGTGAGGCATCTCACTGGGCAGGCACAGTTGATTCGTTAGGGTACCCATGCAGAATGTACTGGATCGTCTCTTGCCAAAAATATTCTTTTGCAACTGTGTAGCTCTGAACTGTGCCTTCTTAGAAACCCAGAGATGATTTACAGATGATACTAGATACATTTAGTATCCATTTTTTAAAAACGTAGCTAATTCTACTGATAATACCTTATTTTCACATATTCAAAACCAGTACATTGGGTAAAATCCATGGTGGCTTAAATCTGTATCCAATTGTTGAAACAAGAAGACAAGGCAGGAAGATGTTCTCTCCTTGCCAAAATTCGTACTTTGTAAACTGGCCTGTAAAACTGTATGAAACCACTGGCTCTATGGTGCCAATGAAATAATATATCACAGAGAAACAATAATAAGCACAAACGAACAGGCTTTGGCTAAACAGCCTCAAGGAAAAAGATAAACAGTGACTTCTGAGCCAGATTCTGCATAAGCCCCTTTCTCATTTTTGATGCACTGTCCTAAATGAGAAATTGTGGTCAGCTCGGAGTTCACGCACACAGCTGAAAGTGTGTATCAGCTGAATGACGAAAAGCAAAGCTGGGAGAAAAAAAAAAAAAAAAAAAAAAGCAAAGCTGGGTTTGGTTTGTCAAAAAGTTTAGAGTACTTGCAAAGAGCAAGCACTCCATTATCAGAATGATTGGGTTCAAGCCCAGGTCGCACCACGTCCTAGCCATGGACCTCAGGCAAGGGACCTGTAAAATGGGAACCCTGTCCGCCTAGCAGTACGACAGAAGCATCTTCTGTGAAGAGGGAATGATGGACGTTCCTACCTTTGGGGGCTCTGAGGATTAAAGAAACAGAGCACAGCCCTTAGTGTGGTGTCTGACCCCCAGCAGCATGTAGTAGGAGTGAGCTCTCATTCATAGACTTTTCAGGCTCTTGGGGTGCTGGTGGGTTTTGCCACTATGGGAAGGGAGACGGCAAGAAGTTTCAGAAGGTGTAAATGGAACTGCTCGTCCCCAGGCTGGAAACAAAAAAGAAAGGTGACAGCAAATGCCTCTGCGTATGTAGTATCTTCTTTAGGACTCTAAAGTAATTTGGGAGGGAAGGGGGTACAGGTAGAATTTCTGAATAGTCAGACAATAATGTTACCATATTAGTGAATGTAGGGGCTGTTTTCCTTTGTTGACTCTGCTAATTTTGACAGCAAACCCCTGGGCTCCTACGTATTATTTTCTAGGCATGGGAGCGCTGAGGCTCTTTCTGTTTTGTTATTTGTGTTGGTATGAAGGCAGCCATTCTAATTTTGTAGTTGATTGTTAAGGCAAAGAAAGGGGAGGGGCCCTCCTTAGGATTAAGTGGGCTGAGGTGATAGAAATGGGCAGAGAAGACTCCTCTCCATTCATGCCTTCCAACCTTGGCACACCACTAATTTATGCTTAGGATTCTTTCCTACTTCACATCCCTCCCCAGTTTCCCCTTGGTGAATAACGAACAAAGTGGTAGGGAACTCATTGAAGCACAAAAGCAGATCGGGACAGAAGGGCTCCTCTGGTTCCCTCGAAGACACAGCTCCCTTCATTTTCCTTATGTTGCACCAGACTTTGGCCACCACTGCCCAAACTGCTGGTATGTTTGCTCCCTTGTGTAACTGAAGCATAGACCTAACCTACAGGATAAAGGGACATTCTGAAGAGGGAAACTTCTTGGAAAGGTTTCTTCACAAGCACTTAGGAACAGTGGGCAGGGCAACAGGGCCACCTGTGAACTGTGGCTACACACGTTCTCTCCCCTCACCATCTCTCATCTTCCCGTCTTCTCTCCTTCCCGCCTTCCTGCCTGCGTCTCTGGGAAAACGTCTCCCAAAGCCAGAATCATGCCTCAACTTCTGTTCCTAGGACAGTTACAAAAAGGCATGATGAATGAAAGTCCTATCCAGGACTGGCTCTTTGTAGTAAAATAGGCAAATCATTAGCATAGTAATTGCACAACAAAAAGTTAATACATTCTGTGTAGGTGGAAATTCCACTAGCTCCTTCCTTGGGGGAAAATATTCCTTTTGATATCGGCTGCTTTAACACAGCACATTTTGATCCAGATAAAACAGGTAAGAGTTACCTCAAAACGCCCACAGGGACTGTAGTAATTTCAGGAACACCCATACAGCAAATTGTTGTTTATTTTTCTATGAAGAAGGAGATGCTTGTGGTAGAAGGATGGGGTGGGGCAAAGGTAAGAGAGAAAGAGAGACAGAAACAGAAGTAGAGAGATAGGGAGGGAAGGAAATGTGCAGAGAAGGAAGACAAAAAATGAAAGTGTTCCTTTTTTCTTTCCTTTTCTTTTTTTTTTTTTTTTAAATCAACAACTAATACTGCATCTTGTTCTTGGTCCCCCAAACAAGGGCATACAAAAGGTCCTGGTTTCGGGCGGCCGTGTCATTTTTTTTAAAAAAATAAATTTATTTATTTATTTATTGCTGTGTTGGGTCTTCCTTGCTGCACGCGGGCTTTCTCGAGATGCGGTGAGCGGGGGCTACTCTTCGTTGTGGTGCGCGAGCTTCTCATTTTGGTGGCTTCTCTTGCTGCGGAGCACGGGCTCTAGGCGCGCGGGCTGCAGTAGTTGTGGCTCACGGGCTTAGTTCTCTGTGGCATGTGGGATCTTCCCGGACCAGGGCTCGAACCCATGTCCCCTGTATTGGCAGGTGGATTCTTAACCACTGCGCCATCAGAGAAGTCTTGGAGGGGTCATATTTTTGAGAACAAGAATCATATACATTATTGTTACTGAATTAACATTATTTATGTTAATTGTTAATAGTAGAATTAATTAACAAGTCTACTTTTTTCTCTATCACATATTTCAAATACATATCTTACTTATGTATATAAATATGGGAAGAAGATATCTTCATTTTCTGAGATATATTTGTGGCCTTTTTGCCTAGAGAGAGTGGGAACTCTGTGAGATGGTATACAGAACACGATAGTTCTCTACAATTTCTAGGGAACTATTATTAAAGGCAGATTTTTACTCACTGAACCCGGTTGCTGGACTAAAGCAGGGCTACCTCTGACAAATTTCATATGGAGTTTCAGAAAATGAACATAAGCCATTTAGTCAGTTGTGTAACATATGTGATTTTCTTTGAGAAGAACTTCTTCAAATGTCAGATTTAGACAGTTGTTCATGATAATACTGCTGAGAATGCACCAGAAAATGGTATTGGCAGAAAATGAATGGAAAAAATTTGCCTTTCTTGGCTAAGATAGAAAATGTCTATGATTAGTTTCCTCAGTTTTACAATATCTATTTCTTATATCAACATAAACAATAAATAACCTAAAATTCTATTCGTTGTTATTTACTTTACATTTAATTATTATTCTCAAAATTTGTTACTTATAATATTTCTTGAAACTAGTGATTTTGTTTGGGCAGCAGTGTGCCTAACTCATGAGGATAAATCATAATTAATTTAAGTCCTCATGGTGACCTCATTCCCTTCGTCTCCTCCTTGCTTTCCCAGCATTCCATGCAGCCAGTTCTAGCCATGTGACAGTCAAATGAGATGCATGGGGAAACTGGCTGATGGAGCTTCTGGGAAAGGTTCATTGGTACGATGAAGAGACAAACCCTTAGGGAGAGCTCCCTTAAGAGTGTCGTCCTCTCCATGCCTTGAACATGGGTGCAAAGCATATGAATGTCTGGTGGTTTATCAACCCTTTTGAGATTGTAGGTAGCATGTTCAAAGACAAAAAGCCAAGACTCTGGAGACAGAAGAGTGGAAAACAGAAAATGCATAAGCCTCAAATGACAATACTGAGCAATACAGCCCGGAAACTACCTGCTTATAGGCTTCTTGTTTATCTTTATTGCTTAAGCCACGGTTGGTTGGATATTCACTCAAAAAATAATGAATTATTTACACGTTGCTTCTGATGCTTGGGTTATAGCAGTAAATTAGACACACAATCTCCCTAACCTCATAGGGCAGGTGTCAAGTCAGAGAAGACATACAGTAGAAATAAAAGAATAAACATATAATGTGCCAGGTAGCAGTAACAATGAAGGAGAATATAAAGTAAGTTAAGGGCATACAGAATGACGGAGGGAGGCTGATTTATAAAGGTTATTCATGGAAGATTTTCTGAGGTGGAATAATTTGAGTAGAGACCTGAATGAAGTGAAAGAGTGAGCCAGGTGAATATCTGGGGGTGTTCTGTAACTTGCAGCTGAAGAGTATCACTAACTTACACATCCAATATGTTTTTTAGTTATTCTTCAAAACAGAGCTCCAATATCATCATTTCTGGGAAGTCTTCCAGGACCTCCCACTCAGTAAAATCAATCCTTTCCTCTTATGGGCTACTTCTGTACCTGCATGTGTTGTTATACTCATCATGTTACCTTTTAATTTACTTGTTGATATGGCTTATAAAGTCACCTTCTCTAAACTGTGAGACCCTGAAAGGCAAGATCAGTTCTTAGTGACCACTGTACGGCTCCTGGCACTCAGTACCTGCTACACCTAGCAAGCTCCAGGTACCTGCAAATAACTACTGACTTGACTAGCACTTCTGTCCTTTGAATGTTCTGGATATAAATGTGTGGTTTTCATTGTAGAGTGATTAAAAGTAGGCACCTACAGTAAAATTTCTGTCAAAGTGTGGTTATTTTTTGTGTTGAAGATATTTGTCTTGCAAGCTGATGACTCTGAGTTGGCGTGAATGTGTACGAATTAAATAGTTCACCAAGGCAGAAAATCTTTGGTTTTCATTTAGGAGAGAAGAATATATAAGATGGTCAAGAAGCAACCTGGTTCTCTACCGGGTTCTCTACTGTCTAGTCATATTATGCCCTTGGTCTTTGGAAAAGGCATTCAAGAAGGTGAGTTTAAGACAACTCACCTAGGTTAGGTTATGACAGTCTTCGGAACATTTTTCAGAAGACTGAAGAATGGGATGGGAGGTAAAGGCTCCTTTTGCTAAGGAATGAATGAATCCTCATCTCCGAACCTCCCCTTAGGCAACTCAGCTCACACTCATTTCAGCACAGGGCAAAAGCCTATGACTGACTCAACCCCAAATGAACTGGGTTTAACCATAAAATATGACCTTGCCGATATTTATATTTTTAACTTCAAAGGTGAAGAGAAAGAAAAAGGGCATTTGAAGAAACTTATAACCTCAGTGAAGGCTTAAAGAAAATAGAAAAGAGTTTGATTTTAGGTACCTGTGTGAAAATTTAATAAAGAGAGGATCAGGAGATATTAAGTGTATTAAATCCCAAGTTTCCCCTTAATATCAAAACAGAAAGAAAAGCATTTGCTTTTGTTTACAATCTCAAATAGAATCAAATTCCCTTCCTTTGTGTGTTACATTAACAGACATTAATATTAGTAACTAATATTCATTACTAAGTTTGCTTTCCATTTAAGCCAATCTCTTACCCCTAAAAATCGGAAATGAAAATAACGTTTTCTTAAATCGTAGAGGTATGACAATCTACATTTATATGCATCACAAAATTTTTCTGAAGGATGGCTTAGAGTTAGCTAGTATATCAACAAATGAAGACTTTGAGGAATCTCCTTCTGAAAATAATTGCTAGATACGTTTGCTTTGAGGGTGCATCTGAAATTTCAAACTCCATTTTCCACGTTTCCTAACGTGATTACAACACCAGAAAGAGTTAACAAAGAGCTTTGAGACTCAACTCAGATGAAAAGCTCAAATTCCAGAAAAGTTCATCGCGGCACATGCTCGTTTGCTCAGGACACCCTGGATCCCATCCTAGGTTAGAACAGATCCAAATTTCCAGGACCTTCTCAGACCCACTGCTTCTTTACTGAGACAGGTACATCCTCATCTTCACCCACCCATCAGGGTTAGCGAAGCAGCAACCCAGCACCTGCTCTAGAGTAACCCAAGTGAGCCCAGGCACAAAGGTGTACCGGAGAGGTGGTGAGATCTGATTATGTGCGTCACACAAGCGGAGCGGCTGTGGAGGAACGGGATGCACAGACTCGAATTCATGGAAAATATCTAACTGTTCTTCGGCGTTCAATGGGCTGCTTGGGATAGCAGTTGGAGACACAGTTGGAAGTTTTGAAAGAGGCAATTTCATACTCATCATACTCATTGTGTGCTACTCGTTCTCTTTTTGGTGGAAAGCCTCAGCGTTAGTCTCCTAACTGGAAGAGTATCTGCCAGCACAAAAGTCAACGAACTCACAGGAGACAAAAGACATTCTTGGTTTGATTGCTCCTAATAAACTTCAGTGCTTCCAGACCACATAATGTCATAGAATTATTTGTAATGCTTCTTTAAAGGGGGGGGACAGCGTTCAGAAATGAACTGCACATGGTAAGAAGAGCCTCCCAGGGGTTATCCCTGCAAAAATGAGCTGCAAGGCTTTGGGAGTGGTGGTGGTTTCCGGCCATTAGCGTTACTAATCAAGGCCAGCTTTGCATTTACGGGAATCTACACAAATCAGGATGATACATGCTATGTTCACTCAAGCAGACCTGCCTGATTTCTTCAAGGTTACGCTGAAACAAAGCCTTAGCCCAATTATCTTGGATTGGAATGCTTCATTATTTTAATACATCCTTGAGAGAGAGAGAGAGAGAGAGGAGAGAGAGTACATGAAGTAGACACACATCAGGTCCATGGGTCACAAAATCATATTTAGTGCTTCATGCCCACATAAAGCAATTACTGTCGGCTCATTACTGGAGGAAGCATTAGTGGAGAAAATACAAATCCTAGATAACCTACCAGGTCTTTCTTGCTGCCATAGTTACAGCTGAGGTGAGAGAGAGAGAGACAATGGGAGTGCCAGAAAAGCTCGGGCCTAAGAGGTCTCTTTGGGAAACTTTGAGCAGACGTGATACATTCAGCTGCCATTCCGCCCTCTTTTTATGCCCATTGCCTTTTTGCCCTGTACCAGGAAGCAAAAATAACATGGCTTTGCCCCCCGCAAACTTGTGGTTGACAAACAGAAGGCGTGGAGCTGAGGAAACCAGGAGAAGATGGCAGAGGAAGTCCTCTGTGAGGTTGGCAGTCACTAGGCAGTCAGAGCCTGGAGGTCTCTGGGGACCGACCACAGGCTTCTAAGTGGAGCCTCTGTACCTTCCTCCTTAGGATGCTTGAGCCATGCCCCAGGCTCTCTGGGCATAGTTTGCCCTTTAGGATCTTGACTGTGTCAACCAACATGGTACAAGCTGTTTAATTACAAATGTTATAACCAATCATTTGCACACATAGGCATTCTTACACTACAGATCCTACAGGTCCTGGGCATTACTGCTATTCCTGTCCTTCTGATATAATGAACTCTTTGGGCCAGGCACCTCCCTCCCAGGCCGGGAGCCACAGGAAGAGTAAAGACGACACCACTTCAGGTGATTCCTAATGGCATTGCTTCAGGAAGGGTACATACGTTAACAAGGAAGAAAATCTTAAGTGGTAAAACTACCATGGAATTCCAGACCCTACTGAGCAGCTGGGGGAGATGGAGGAGTTACAGAAGTCATAGCAAAGATTACGGCTCGGGCTTCCCTGGTGGCGCAGTGGTTGAGAGTCCGCCTGCTGATGCAGGGGACGCGGGTTCGTGCCCTGGTCCGGGAAGATCCCACGTGCTGCAGAGCCTGTGCTCCGCAACGGGAGAGGCCACAGCAGTGAGAGGCCCGCGTACCGCATTAGGGCTCCTTGGAAAGGAAAGCTGGGAAATAACCATGGGGAAAGATAGGCAAAAATCATTAAATTGCATGTTTTAATGAAAAAAATATTTTGGATAAAAATGATTATAAAGAACCAAATTCATATCTTCTGTAAATATAACTTCACAATAAAATTAATGGGGTCTAGGAAGAAGGCATTAACAGCTTTTTGCCTCAGAATGAATTTCTGTGCATTAGAGTGAGAAATCAGGTAAACAGATACAAAACATCAAATGACAGAGTAAGGAACAATGGAAAATGTAAGGAAATTATGGGCCAGATTCTTCTTAATATTAAAGAGAGAGACAGAAAGAGAAAAAGAGAGGAAGGAGTGGGGAGGAGGCTCCAAAAAGGTCAGGAAAAATAAAAGGCCAGTGACTGTAAAAGGGAAAATGACTCATAATAACAGGAAAAATTATGAAAAACATAAATATTGACTATAAAATACCAGTGGGCAAAAGAAAAATAAGAGTTAAAGAAATCATTGAAACTGCACATCTCTGATTCATTATTTGTTCTTTAAATTCTTCTGTGAAGCTCATCAGCTAGGAAAGGTACATTATGTGATGAAAATATATTATGATTTCTGGCTTAAAAAGGGGGTGAAATTAAACGCATTATTACTTCTCTTCCCTCTTCTAAAACACACAGAAAACAACAAAAATTGTGAGGCACAAAGGAAAATATCAGATGTAATCAAACAAACAAGCAAACAAAAAAGGCTCCCATTCTTTTACAAACCATGAAGCATACACACACGGGCTGAATTCAGGAAGGATGCTGAAAGCTGACAAGTACCTCAAGTCTCAAGCAGGAGCAAAAAGGTTTTGGCTAAAGTAATGTCATAAATGTCTAAAGGGCATATGCAATGAGCCTTTGGTGAGAGTGGCAAGACATACAACTGAAGCTCACAGAGACACAGTTTGACACCACATCACAGAAGGGGAGGCAGAGCTAAGAGAAATGGTTAATATTATATTCCTATTTACCTTTGTATTGTGTTATTATTATATTCCTTCTAGCCAAGGAAGGCTTCCAGAGTCAGTGACATGCCTATGGAAGTTCCAAGGGAGTAAGGGGACTTCCCTCGTGGTCCAGTGGCTATGACTCCACGCTCCCAATGCAGGGGGCCCAGGTTCAATCCCTGGTCAGGGAACTAGATCCCACAGGCTGCAACTAAGAGTTTGCATGCCACAACTAAAAGATCCTGCATGCTGCAACTAAAAAAAAAAAAAAAAAAAAAGAAGAAGAAGAAAAAAAATTCCAAGGGGGTAAGCCAGTAAAAAGTAACAGAAAATATACAGTCTTGGATTTTCTAGATAATTCTTTCATGCAGAAAGTTTAGTCTTTACAGTTTATACCAATGGAAATTTTCTCTCAGATGAGTATTCTGATAGGTGTTTGCATTTTATAAGGCAAGTCCAGAGAAGGAAATATCAAATATATTATGTAAAGCATTTAACTCTGTTATGTTAAGCAACAGAGTTTGAGAGATTTGGTAGATGGCTTCAATCTGAGTAACTATCTAGGTTTTCAGAGGGTAAGGATGAGGAATGAACAGAGAAGTGTGACCAGATTATACTACTTCCTTGTGTTGTTGTCAAGAGCTGAGGGTTACTTCATCCGAGAAAACACAACTCAGTACATAGAAAAAGCAGTTCAGTGATAGTCTGGGTGTCCACTGACTGGTCTTAGAACAAGCACGTAGAGGTTTCTGCCAGGTATAAATAAGAGTCATTGGAAGGATTTATTTTTTTTAAGTTTTTTTTTTTTTTGGCTGAGTTGGGTATTTGTTGTTGTGTGCGGGCTTTCTCTAGTTGCAGTGCACGGGCTTCTCATTTTGGTGGCTTCTCTTGTTGTAGAGCATGGGCACTAGGCAGGCAGACTTCAGTAGTTGCAGCATGTGGGCTCAGTAGTTGCAGCACACGGGCCCTAGAGTGCATGGGCTTCAGTAGTTGCGGTACATGGGCTCAGGAGTTGTGGTTCTCAGGATCCAGAGTGCAGGCTCAGGAGTTGTGGTGCACGGGCTTAGTTGCCCTGCGGTATGTGAGATCTTACCAGACCAGGGATTGAACCCGTGTCCCCTGCATCGGCAGGCAGATTCTTAATCACTGAGCTACCAGCGAAGTCCTGGAAGGATTTAAAAAACAACTTTCTGACTCTGCCTACAGAGGACCTTGGACTTGGTACATGGGTTTCTATTTTTCCCAGAAATCAGGTGGCCAATGAAAGTTCTGAATTTGAATTAGATAACACACTCTTAATTGTTCTCACAATTTAGAAGCATTCTCTCATTCTTTTCCTGGCTATACACAGGTTAAAATCTATAGAATCTCATGGGGCCCCAGCCCTTTAAAGAAACATGGTTTATGTACAGACAATGGATGATTAACAGTTCTGTAAAGGAAGTTAAGCTAAGGAGGGAATCTAACTGAAAACAATGAAAATCAACGAAGCCAGAAGAGACCCAAATATTAAGCAGCATTTACTTAAGTGATATTAGCTAATGGCACCGCTGGGTAAGTGAAGAAGTATGAGCTAATACTGACTTCCTCTCCCAAGTTCAAAACTACCAGAATGGTCACAGACCCACGGAACATACATTTCAAGTTTGGGCTGCTTAAGAACGGCTATGGGTTGAACTGTGTCCCCCTAAAATTCACAGGTCGAAGTCCTAACTCCTAGTGTCTCGGAATGTGACCGTATTTGGAGGCAGGGTCTTTAATGAGGCAATTGAGATTGAATGAGTTCATTGAGGGGCTCTGGTCAGTATGACTCGGGTCCTTTTAAGAAGGGGAGATTGGGAGAGGGATACACACAGAGGGAAAAGCATGTGAAGACACAAGGAGAAGGAGGCCCTTTACAAGCCAAGGAGAGAGGCCTCGGAAGCAATCAAGCCTGCAGACACCTGGATCTCAGACTTCCAGCCTCCAGAATCGTGAGAGAATAAATTTCTGCTGCTTAAGCTACTCAGTCTGAGGTGCTTTGTTATGGCAGCCCCAATACGGAAGCCTATAATGAGCCCTTTTCTGCCTCTTAGAAGCCTGATGTAAGACCCAAGTTTCTTTCGTGGTTAAATGCTTTTGTACATCATACTCACAATCCCAACAGGAAAGGCCAACACAGCCAGCATCCAGTCCCGGAGAGAGATGAGCTTCTTGAGCTGCCTCTCTTGTTCTTGGCTCCCACTTCCTCTAGTCAGGAGACTGGAAAGATCGGTCAGCACACAGATGCCAAAAAAGACAGCTTGAATAACCTGGAGGGAGACAATGATTGGTATTAGTCAATAAGATCGAAAGAAACCCAAGCTGTAGGACAGCAAACAAGCTACACCTTTGCAACATGACACAGGGTAAAAGAGGATCAGATGCACGTTTTAAGAGCTATTAGCCCTGCAAACCGAAAAAGAGTCAGACATTTACAACTTGCTACCATAGGTGAGAAAATTCATCTTAAAAACACTGCTTCCATTTTTGCACACCTAAGGACAAATGCAAAACATGCATGGACAGAAAGGGGTATCAGTTCTCAAATGACATGTCCCTTATTTTAAAACATCACATCTGTGGTTTAGTAATATTGACTAGTGTGATTTAACAAACATCTAAAAAGTGCAAAGAAAAAGGCCTAAAAAAGATCAATAGGGCTTCCCTGGTGGTGCAGTGGTTAAGACTCCGCCTGCCAATGCAGGGGACACAGGTTCGAGCCCTGGTCCGGGAAGATCTCACATGCCGCGAAGCAACTAAGCCCGTGCACCACAACTACTGAGCCTGTGCTCTAGAGCCCGTGAGCCACAACTACTGAGCTCACGTGCCGCAACTACTGAAGCCCATGCACCTAGAGCCCGTGCTCCACACAAGAGAAGCCACCGCAATGAGAAGCCCGTGCACCGCAACGAACAGTAGCCCCGGCTCGCTGCAACTAGAGAAAGCCTGCATGCAGCAATGAAGACCCAACACAGCCAAAAATAAATAAATAAAATAAATAAATTTTAAAAAGATCAATAATAAACGAGACAATTTAGTCTGAATGTGAAGAAACCTCCCTATGATTTAATCTCTTAGAGTCAAAATTTTTTCTACCAAAGGAAGTGGTAGAAAGCTTCTAGTCCTTGAGTCATAGAGAAATCAACTGAATGCAATAATCAGGACTGAAATGGAGCAATTTTCTGTTGTCAAACTTGAACTAAATGACCTCCTTCTCAGGTTTTCAATCTTTATGAAATAAAATCTGTCCAAAGTAATGTAAACTTAGATACCCACACCATTTTCCCAAATAATGTACAACAACCACTTGTACATTCCCCAATCAATTACAAATTGAATTACTGACATCAGCTATGTTTACTTGGACTATCACAGAGAGAGAACATTGAAACCCTAGAGCCCAGTTATTTGTGAAATTCCTAAAGTGGGGGTAAAAGTATTGATGATCCCTAGCCTCGAGTGAAGGCAGGCAGCATACTGTAATACAGCTTGGCAGATGATAATTCAAATTATGGAAAGGGCAGAAAATATATTCCCTAGGCTCAAAGTCATACCCATTTAGCACCAAGAATAGATTCAGGGGAATTTTTCTGATTTCGTTTATAAGAAATAATTTACTGATGATTTATTTGTAAAAGATACAACTTTACTCATTATGTTTAGCAAACATAACAAAATAATTTTTTTAGTGAATTACCATCTTGGCAGTGGAACAAGTCTGTGAAAGCTCTGTTCCTTCCTGAGGCACAGAACAAAGAGAAGAAGGACCCTCAAAGTTACCCCCAGCAAAGCACTGACATACTCAGATGGTTAAACTCTTATCTTAGCCACTTTGAAAGTTCCCACTAATGGAGATTCCACCACCAGTTTTAGTCAAATAAACAAAAATCCTGCAGTATTTTTTACGTCTAATACACCAGGCTCTTCTGAACTCAACAGATCCTGCTATTATCAGTCATTCTTAGTCAGAATAATGTTCTATTCTTCTTCATAATTTAGGCTATCTTTTGTCTTCAATGACTTAAGGGTTCTTGCTTTTCTACAACCAGAAAAAACAGAGGAGAAGTTAAGACTGCCACCTTGAGCATGGCACAATTAAAGTGTTGTCAAGAATCATGCTGTGATGACCAGAAATGATTTAAATGACTCAGAGAATAATTTCCTACTTGGGAAAATTTTCCATAGCACATCTTACGACTTTAGATGTTAGATCTTTATGTCAACCCTAATGGGGGTTGAGAAACTGGAGTGGCCATACTGGGGAATAATAATCTCTATGACAATCTGGCAGTGAACATATTAAAAGGTGTCTTACCTGATCGATAACCAGGGAAATGCAAATTTAGATAGCATTTCTCATCCATGTAACTACTCACAATTTAATTCTGAGAGTACCAAGTATTATAAGGATGGAGAATAACCAGAATCCTTATGGTGGGAGTGCAAATTGGGAAAACCATTTTGAAGAACAATTGGCAATATCTAGTAATTTAAAGATGCATATACTCTTTTATCTAGTGACTTCACTATGAAGTCACATTTACATGAAAGTTAAATTTAACATTCATTGCTTCAGAAAAATGGCACAATCTAAATATCTCTTAATAGTTGACTAGACAAATAAATCATGCTATAGTCACACAATGGAATTCTAAGCACACATCAATTTTTCATTCTCACAACAAAACACTAAACAAACAAAAAAGGAAACAAAAAATGCTGCGTATTGACACCATTAAAATAAATTTCAAAAAATGCAAAGATAAATTTAAAGATGCATGTATATGAAGTAAAATATGAAGAAACACATGGAATTAATAACAGTAAATTTAGGTACCTCTACAAGGAGGATAAGATTGAGGAAAGCACACAAGGGCCTCAACTATATCAGTATTTTATTTCTTAAGTTGATTATTGGGTATACAGAAGTGTAATCAAATGCTGAAAATCTGTGAAAAAGAGGAAATCTTGAAAGTCACTACAGAAAAAGACATCATGTACAGAAAAGTAAAGACAAAAATTATCTCAGACTTCTTGTATAAAACAACACAAGCCAGAAAACAGTAAAATGATATCTTTAAAGTGCTTAAGGGGGAAAAACTGTCAAAGGTGAAAGACATTTTCAGACAAATAGAAGCTGAGAGAATTCACTGCCAATAGCCTTTCACTATAAGAATGTAAAAGGAATTGAGAATATGATACCAAATATAACTTCAAATCTACATTAAGCAGTGACAGTTGCTAAAATAGTAAATATGTGGATATCTATAAAAGATTTATCTTCTAATTTGTTTTAATTTTTAAAAGATATTGACTATTTAAAGCAAAAATATAACAATATATTGTGAGGTCTTAAACATAGTTAGAAATAAAATTATGACTATAATAGTACAAAAGACAAAAAGGAATGGAAGGCATACTGCTGTTGAATTCTTAGTTACATATAAGGTGGTATAATATTATTTGGTAGAAGACAGTGATAAGTTAAAGATGCATATAGTAAACCCTAGAGTGACCACTGAAACAATAAAATGGAGATCTTTAGCTAATGTATTGGTTGTCTGTGTGGCAAAACAAATTACCACAGACTTAGCAGCTTAAAACACCAATTTATTAGGTTACAGTTCTTTAGGTCAGAAGTCCAGGTGGATTAGTCTGGCTTCTATGCTCAGGGTTCCACAATACCAAACTCATAGTGTTGGCCAAGTAGGGCTCTTATTTCAAGGTTCAAGGAAAGGATCTACTTCCAAGCTCATTCTGATTGTTGGTAGAATCCAGTTCTTTTAGACTATAAAACTGAGGTTCATGTTCCCTTGTTAGTTCTTAGCCAGAGTCACTCTCAGCTCCTTGTATCTGCTCTCCAATCTTTGTATGATGGCCCCCTCCACATTCAAATCCAACAACAGAATATCAAATACTTTTTAGGCTTCAGATCTCTCTGACTCTTCTGCTTTCCTCTTCTGGCCTGAAAAAGCTTTCTGATTTTAAGGGTTCATGTGATAAGATCAGGCCCACATGGATAATGTCTCTTTCTTAAGGTCAACTGTGCATATATCATAGTGTAATCAGAGGAGTTATAGCTCTTTCATTGACAGGTTTGCAGGATTATAGTGGGATATCTTTGGGAGTCAATTTAGAAATTCTTTCTATCACAGCTAATAAACCAATACTGGAAATAAAATGGAATACTAACAATATCAAAGTAGTCCAAAAGAAGTCAGAAATTGGGAAAAAGGAACAAAGAATAGATGACACAGAGAAAAAAATAAGATATCAGACTTTAATCCAACAATACCTATAATTACATTAAATACAAATGGTTTAAACTCTCCAATTAAAAGGCAGAGATTGACAGATTGCATTTAAAAAGCAAACAGCACTTCAAGTGTTAAGGTACAGATTTGTTAAAAGGTAAATGAACACGAATGCTAATCATAAGAAAGATGGAATAGCTATAATAATAACAAAAAGTAGGTTTCAACATAAAGAATATTACCAGAAATAAAGAAGAACATTTCATAATGATAAAGGGATCAATTCACTAAGAAGGCATAATGATCCTAAATGTGTAATACCATAGCTGAGCCTCAAAACAGAGGAAGCAAAAACTCATTTAAGAAGGGTTTAAATTATTCAATAAGTGTTTGTTAAATAAATAAATGATTCACTGGTTCTTGAGAAACAGACACTTTTATGAAGATTTAAAATGCAAGTGAAAGGGGAGAAACAATCTCATATTCTAGAAGAGAAAAACAAAAGAAGTTCTGCAAATATAAATGTAATAGTCTAAACAACATTTGCCAAATTTAGAAGATTAATGGTATTATGAAATCTTATACTTCTCTACAGCTGATTCCTTTTCTTACTCTTTTTATCCACTGGTGTCATCTAACACAGCAGTCCCCTCACTATTACCTGGTGGCTACCCTGTCACTGTCTGTAGGTCTCTCCACTGGCTCTCCCCTGCTTACGACCACAGTATGGCCGCCATGCCTGAACTGCTGTGGAAGACTTCCCCAAAGTGAGTATGTGGAAATCAAAGAAAGGAGGTACCAAAAACAATTTTCACCTGATTTCCAAACATCAGGAGACAGAGAGAGAATTGTTGGGTTTTGTTAGGGTTGTTTTTTGTTTGTTTGTTTTTGTTTTGTTTTTTTAACACACACTGGCTAATCCTCAAAATGTAATACCTAAAAATTATGGAACAGGCCATCATTCCCTGCAGAGAAGCAAGGATTGACTTTTGGTTATTTGCTAGTTTAAGAAGCAGTTAGCCAGAACTGTTAAACCATTTTAGATTTCTGCTACTTTGTTAAAACTTGATTTGAGCTGACAGCTAACAAATCACATTAGAGACATTTTACTCTATTGCCTATCTATATCCTGTTGTCCATTGTAACTTAAAATTCATTAAGTTAAGAATGTGAAAGTCACATGGAGATGCACAAGTGAATCACGTAGGATTACCTTGAAGCATTATTCAGCTCCAGCCATTCTGCAGAGCTGGCATTTCCAAACCATCAACCCAGCATGACACATATACACCATCTGGCTTTGAGTTCTTAGCAGGCTGGTTGCTCTTATTATTTTGTATCATCATGTGTAGAAATGAAGTGGTCAAATGTACCATATCTCTCCAAGAAATATAAATAGAAATCTATCAGAATGAAAAAAAAAATCCCAGGATATTTTTGAGTCATTCTAGCATTTGCTCCTCTAGAATGTTCTCTACTGTTTAATTCGCTCTGCATCTTCTCTCCGCCCCCTCAATTCTCCCTGTCAGAAATCACAACTTGTTTACTGAGTCATTTTAGGTTTAGGTTCATTTCCACAAATGTGGAAATGTACCAAAGTTCCATTCATAGCTTTATATTTTTTACACGAGTTGTTTTTATTAAATTAATTTAACATTATTTTCCTTTTTTCTCTGGAATGCACTAAACTATTACAATTCTGTTTGTACTAGAGGGCAAATTCATTAAATTTCTAACATTTACTCCCAAACATATATGATATAGTTTATCCAGAATGGGTTTTATTTCACTTCACTAGGTCATCTTCGATATCCTCATTTATATGTAATTGTACCAAAGCTACAGTCTATATATCAAGTTATATCATTACTTCAGTTGTTAATTTTTATATTTCAGCCTAATTGGCCAAACTCAGGCAAGAACCAAGGATGCACCAAAATAAGAAAAGCAGCACCTTAAGTAAGAAATGGAATCACTATTTGTATGAATTTTTAAAGACAGTACAGCTGTCTTGACCTTTGGGAGTAAGATTTCCAGTAACTTGTATCTATCACGAACTGCGTTTTGATTATATTGTACTTTCATAAGATTAATGCAAAGAGTACCACAGTGTTTGTTTTGAAGATTTTGCTTAATTTAAAGTTAATTTTAGACACGGCAGACAGAGGAAATAAGAAGGCAGAACTCTGAGGGGTGGCAATGAAATTGGAGTGACGTGGATCATGGAATGAAGGAAAACTGTGGAGAGAACAGATGGGAAAAAGGCAGTGAGATTTATAGGTGTCATAAGGGAAGGCCTAAAGGAGTCTTCTGTATGAGGACAGAGCAAGGGGAGATGATACAGAAGAAATGAAAAATCTATCTAAACTCTTTTGTAATTAGTGTACTATATTATGTATAGTAAATGTACATGTAATCTAGGAAAGAATAGTAGAATAGAAAGAAAGGAAAGAGAGAGAGAGAGAGAGAGAGAGAGAGAGAGGGAGGGAGGGAGGAAGGAAGAAAAGAAAAGAAAAGAAACGTGACGCATGCCCATGTAACATACATGGATGTCTTGTATCTGTGTAATTTCTCCTATGCAGAAGGGTGAATAACACATTTGGAAAAATGGGGTGAGTTGGAGGTCTTCCTGTATCTCACACAGTCATATATCATGTGGTACTATATAGCATAAACAGTTATTTTACTGTCAGTTCATTAAAAATTTCAATGCAGTTCTTGCCTAAAAGCAATCCATGGCAATTTGTGTGTTCAGTGAAGAGTGAATTTGACTGAAAGGAGTTAAACACCATGTTGAAAGAATACAAGAGCTACAAAATAGCAATACCATAACACACAATCTTCTAAGGGACTCCCCCTCCATTCCACAAATGCCTTACTTTTTAATACTACACAACTCCTTCTTATTATCAAGATCAAGAGTGAATCCCAAACGTATTTCGACACCAAGCGGCAGTGACTCAGTATGAAATCAGATGACTGAATTCTGCAAGGATTCTTTTGCATTTGCTTCCAGTGCCTTCCTTGCCTGAGACATCTGAACATCTGTGGCAATTCTACAGTATAGAGTCCATCAGTTACATGGAAGCCATGATCAGTTACACGTTTGAATGTTACTCTGTAGAGAAATAAATGCATTTAAAAGCACCACAAGTTCTCTCTGCCTCCTTCATCCACTTAGACTATACCCATCAGATGTACTGCCTGGTGAATTTTCTGTTACTACCCTTGGCGAGAGTTAGCCTGAACAAGACAATATGGTTCTCTCACTCTAATGACTGTAACTTTATTTTTCTAAATCCGCCATTTAAGTGATGTGCTTTAAGCCCAAGCATTTTCAAGAAATCTTCACCACAAACATTTCTGAGGAGATGGACTCATTGCATCATCAAGCCCGTGGTTTTCAGAATGTGATTTAGAGTCCTTGCCCATGTACACAGACATTTACCTCATACTGCTCTATCTCATTACTGAAAATCGATGAGGTCAGCCATAAGTCACCACTGGCTAGCAATCCATTCAGACAGACAGAAAGAAAAATAAGCTTTTCAGTCAGAAATAACGCACTTAGATAAGCAGCTTTGGAAAGGAAAGCTTTTCCACAAAATTCGTTACAATATCACAGAATCATTTTCAATATCTAAGCAAGGAGAACAGTTATCTAAAGAAAACATTTGGATGTGCTTCACAAAGTGATGGGTGCAATCATGCCATGTTCCAGCACCATCCTGATAACAGCACCGCAGGGATCTTCCCAGAGATTCCATTCTAATCTGCAAATACGACAGAAAATTTCCCTCGGGTGTTTTCACGGTGCTACACTGACATTAGAAGTTACTCAAAACTTTTATAGGCGTAAAGATTTTTTTCAACTATTAGTATTAATCCTTTCAAATACTGAATTAAACACACCATTGATTTATTTAACAAATATTTATTGATTACTACATACAAAACACTTAGTAAACTACTAACACAGACTATTAAATGATTGTACATTGTGCGGCAAACGTGAATGTACTTAGAAGTGTCTAACCTCTAACTTAGTGGCACCTGCATTTGCTAAATGCACAATAACAGTGGTGAACAGTTATTTAAAGAAAAAAATGTTGTAACTTTAATAACACAAATCTGTTCTGAAGTGCATTAAATTTTCTAACACTGTAAAATCGATTTTATCTGACTAAATTTTTACTTGTGGTAACAATTTACTGCAGCAGAAGATGATTTAAGTGCCAAACATAATCATTAGTTAAAGAGTTAGATAAATCTGAAACCTAAATAAAAAAGGACCTGAATTAAGACCAAATCAGATCTTAAGTAATAAGTTGACATAGAATCATAACCCATGCACAATCTGTATATAACAAACTAAACTATATGTATTAAGAGCATATACATCTGCAGGTAAAGTTGTATTAATACAGTTGCTTAGGAAAACATGGCCCCTGTCCACAGACGTTTCTATTTTAATATTTATGAATCTATTGATTTTGATATAACGTTGAGTCTACATAAAGACTATGTCTGCATAATTGTAGACAAATACTTGGCAGGGAACTGAATGGTTAAAATACTTACAAAAGCAGTTCCCTGTTTCTAGATGCTGCCTTCTGCCTTCAGAAACAGGGTCTTCCACACAAAGCTTCTGGATGGGCTCTGAAAGGTCTCACTCCCTAACAGATAATATTTTCTATTTTTAACTCAAACTGGCCATTGTTGTACCACATTAATTTGTTTAATATACCATTTTGAAGTTTACTGGTGCAGAGACTGAAAGGTATAAGATGAAACATTCTTTTCATTTCTATTCTCCACTAGTTCATCTATGACTCCATAATATTTTGCCTCTAGGTTAAGAGTATTTAGAAAATCCCAGGGTTCTTATAGTTTGAGAAAGTATGAAGCTAGTGCTGGAAGGGTCCTACCGCCAATCAACTCAAGTGCCAATGTAAAATCTCAGAAAAAATGAAAGGTCTCTAAGACATTTTATAATTACATCAATGATACAGAAAAGTCTGATAATATCAATTGTGGAAGATGATGTGGAACAATGCTAGAGGGAGTATATTTTGGTTCAATCACTTTGGAAAATAATGGCATTATCTAGTAAAGTTGAGGAATCATATACCTATGAATGGTCTTATGTATGTCTCCTGGTACCTAGAGTATACAACACGGAATGAGAATGGAGTTTTAGGTATATGCTTCTGTCCTTCAGAAGGGTATGAAATTTTTAAAAGTTAGAAGTGGTACTGTTATTAGGAAACTAAGAAATACATTACAGTTCTCAATTACTTAGGTAACAAAGTAAATACGACCATTACTTTCTTCACAAAGTTATCACCTTATGTTTCTATTGAGAAACAACCTATTCTTACAGCTTTAAAATAGTTGACCCTTGAACAACATGGGTTTGAACTGCCCGAGTCCATTTATACACGGATTTTTTTCAGTAGTAAATACTACATACTACATGATCTGTAGTTGGGTGAATCCACAGATGAGGAACCTTGGATACAAAGGGCTGACTATAAAGTTATACATGGGTGTTTCTATTGCATGGGGTTCGGCGCCCCTAACTCCTACCTTATTCAAGGGTCAACTGTAACTTAATGGACATAATTTTGAGTCATAACTAAATTGTAACACGATTTTCTTGTACTTTACAAACTGGTGACATTTAGAACACTGGATGTGTAAGTTTCTGCTAGGTTTTATATTTTTCGTTGCCTTTTTTTAAGTAGGGTAAGTTTAATATAAAGAATGATTAGGCTATCATAGGAGAGTAAGTATTAGATGTAAACAGAATGCTAGAGGGTGCCCCAGGGCTCAGAGAGAGTACCCAAGGAAAGAAGAACTTGGAAGAAGCCCCCTCCCCAAGGATGGGCTTCAGACCTCACTAGAGAAGGTGTGTTTGCAGCCAGTTGGATGGTGGAGAAATTCTCCACCAAGAAGCAGCCTTCCCAGGTAAAGGAGGCCTCTGCTGATGGGCAGGTGCACAAGAGTTGAGTGACCACTGTGGGCAGGAGACCTGGTGCAGGTGGTGCTCTTGTTGGAAGAGCTGCAGGGACTCCACGTTCCCTGCCTGTGGCTGGGCCAGAACGATACTAAATGTCCTTCTACCCACACAGCTGACCACTGGGGCAGCAGCTGGAATCAGTAAGTGAAGCTCCATCCTCCTGCAATGTTCCTTCAGTGCCCTTTACTGAGAAAGCTCAACATTATCCTCAATGTGAAGGAGAAATGCTTAAAAAGTTATGGAAGAGCAGGCATTATAGGGTGAATTTGGAGCCGAGAGACAATAGATATCTCATTTAATTCACCATGACTTCCCTGATATTTAATAGCGTTGCTGACAATATTTTAGTTATTCTAATGAAATGCTAAGAATGAGGGAAGGACATTTGCTTTTAATTACTCAGATAGATGGTCTGACCTATCTCTTGACTTTGGGTCATTTAATTATTTTATGCTATCTTCTATAGATAGTACACCAGGAGAACTGATGGAGATATTATTGTAACACTTTAAATATGATGCAACATTCAAAGTGGTCAAATTTGCTACTAATTCGTGGTACTTGTGTTCGATAGAGAAGGCTGAAGTGAAAGACCAGAGCTAAAATTTGCATGCATATTGAAAATTAACCAATCTCTACCATACCTTTCCTATTCATATCTGAATTGTTTATAATGACAAAAAAAATCAAACAACCCAAATGTGCACAGACTCAACCATGGATAAACAGAGGTATTAAAAAAATAAAATACAGCAGTGAAAATAAATTACCTAGAGTTACGTATATCAACACAGATGATTGCACAAGCATAACACTGAACAATAAAAGCAAATCTTAAAAGACCGAAAAAGTATCACACTATTTAGATAAAGTTCTAAAAGAAATGAAAAAAAAAACAACCCCACAATATTAGACCAGGGACACACATGTGGTAAAACTATAAGGAAAAGCAAGACAAGAATAACAATAAAATGCTACCTAGAGCAAGTTAGAGTCCCCCTCTCCCTGCCCCAATATGCATTTCAGGTCACCTTTTATTTTTTTTTTTTTTTGCCACTTGATTCAAGTGTAATGAAATCATTATTAGTGTTGCTGTTTTATAAATGCCTGACTTTCTTGTAGACACATGGCGGCAGGGTTAGGTTTTAGTTCAATGTTGTATCCCTAGAGACTGGCACAACATCTGGGGTGTAGTATTAACACACATTTACTAATTACAGAATTAACGACAGTGGCAAAGACAGCTGAGTGGAGAAGAGAGGGGACCTGACTTGGGGCCAGTAGAAGGATGGCCGGGAAATGCTGGGGGCCCCATAAAGAAGGAGATCACACGGCTATATTTCAACTGAGCTGCACTGTTTTATTACAGGTGTCCCCCGCTCTCCGAAAGTAGAGTGTTCGTATGAACCTCTCAAAAGCTGAAAAGGGTAAAGCAGAGAAGCAATTACCTTAGGACACATCTTGCTAACAGGTGCACAAAATAAACTGACATAAAGCACAGATGCTCACAGACACAGTTCAAAGCTATGGTGGCTTGATGCTGTGATACTGAATGTACTTCCAGGGGAAGAAGCTTGGCAATGCCATTCTCACTGCTCAGGAGCATCTATAACAACTCCCTGTAAAACAAATGCTAAACGTTCTTTCCACTTTTCCTCTTTTTTTTTTTTTTACATAAAAGTGAAAGTCCTCTATGGATTTCTTTCAGTTAGGGAAAACAGGTACTTTCATAAAAGCCAAGTGGTGTACAGTGAGCTCTGGAAAATCGGGGGGTACCTGCAATTTTTTCCAGTCGTGCTCAGTGCCCCAGTCACAAGGCACGTAAACGGACCTAATGGGTATGAGCGTTGGCCGGGCAAACCCACAAGGTGCTAGGGCAGTGAGGGTGCCCGGAGCTGAATAACTAAAGCGCTAGATCACAGGGTTTAGAGTGGTTAGAGAAAAACAGGGGAGGGATACAGCATGAGCTATTTTTTGGCGGCGGGGATGAGTCACAGGTCCGGTAGGAGTGAACACGTTGAATGATGGGAGACTGTGATCCAAGAATGAGCTAGAGGTCAAGCTGTTCTCAATGACCAGCAGACCCAGGGATGGCTGTGGCAAGAGGATCCTGGGCGGTTATGATAAGAGTCAGGGGAGTTGAGGAGAAAAAAAGTACCGTGAGGAGGGAACTTCATGCACTGATGTGATTGTAAGTGTCTGGGACAAAGAAAAATTAAAAAAGAAAATGGAACCAAAATGCGCAGAAGCATAGGTTCTAAAAAAACATCAGAGATAATTTAGAAACCTATCAATTAAGTGTATCAATATAAAATATATGTTTATAAAACAGTGAACAGCAACTGAGTGCCTTGCAGCAATAGAAATACAAGCAATGGCATTTTTCCTTTCAGTTACATTAAGGTAATACATCTTCTTTTGACTTTGTCACATTTCTGTTCTCATAAACATACAAAGTGTGTGTTTAAAAGCTAATAAATAGTAAAAACCCACCAGCAGCCAAGGCTGTACACGAACAGAACAAAAGCAAATAATGAATATACCCCATAAAGGGGTAAAGGCAGTCTCATCACTTTTATTGTGGATGGGACAATGAAGGAAAATCCAAAATCTTCTGGAGTTCCAACAGGCATTAATAAAAATACACAGTTCTTCTTCTAAAAACAGTATTCATCTGGAAACTTCTCCCGACAGATTCTGATTCAGTACCACCCATTAAGAAATCAAAATAAATTTAAAAGTATAAAATCAAGAAGAAACAGCCTAAGAGTTCTAAAAACTCAGAAAACAGAAAATGCGTATTTTATGTTGCTTCATAAGGTACATTAACTTTGAAAGCTAGCAATAATTTCCTCACCAGAATAACAAATAAATGAAAATAATCTGTTATTGGTTAGAAATCAGAAAGTATACTAAATTTTATATCAGGAAGCATACTAAAATTTATAGATGGCTGTCTTTTTTTATTTTTCAGGATCATTTTCTTAAAAAATAATTATTTATTTTTTAAACATCTCTATTGGAGTATAATTGCTTTACAATGGTGTGTTAGTTTCTGCTTTATAACAAAGTGAATCAGCTATACATATATATATCCCCATATCTCCTCACTCTTGCGTCTCCCTCCCACCCTCCCTATCCCACCCCTCTAGGTGGTCACAAAGCAACGAGCTGATCTCCCTGTGCTATGTGGCTGCTTCCCAGTAGCTATCTATTTTACATTTGGTTTTGCTGCGTCCTTACATGGCAGAAGGGTCAAGAGACCTCTGTGGGGTCTCTTTTATAAGGGTACTAATCTCATTCACTAGGGCTCCATTATCATGACCTAATCACCCCAAAGATTCCACCTCTTAATACCATCACCTTGAGGGTTATGATTTCAACATATGAATTTCGGGGGAGGGAGACACAAAAATCTAGTCCATAGAAAACGTAAAGTTGTAGTATGCTCACACATTCTGAAGGAAAAAAAATATATACGTTTCATTCTTAACATTACATGGATGTTCAACTTACAGTCAATAAGTCTCTTGATCAGAATGCAGCAGCTGAAGGTTGATGTTTCAAACTGGTAAATGCTAGAAGAAATCACGTAGAAATATGGTGGGCAAATAACAGCTAATCTAGCCATCTTTTCTGTTGTGACTGACATCAGATGCTAGAACTGAATTGAAAATCGTATCTACAGGTGTTCATCAAATTATGTCAAATTTATAGATTGACCACGAGGAAGCCTATGTATAGTATATATAACATCTGCTTTGGCTATTTAGAAAAAATCCATTATTGATTTTGAGCCCAGGACAGAATATACTTTTGTGACAACAAAATATTATGAATGAAATCTCCCCAAATGAAGAATCAGAAAAATCTTTCTTTTTAGTGGCCTTCTTTTCCTTTGTTATGCTGTGATTGTGCTAATCACACCAAGCAGTGCTCTGAACAGGGTTTACAGGGAGGGACGAAGGCCTCTGCCCAAGACTCTTTATCTAGGTAGAAGCCTCAAATCCCAAACACTGGAGGAAGAAGGGATAAGCCACTTAGATAACTAAGTCCAAAGTGTTCATGAGCTACTGCAAACACATAACTGTTTTCCCCTTTATCTTAAGTGAAGGCTCCACAGTTTTGCAAAGCCTACCTTCCTCTGGGAGTATAGGAAGCGTAGTGCTTCAGTGCTGTTCTCTTCCATCCACAGTATATGCATGTATCATGATCAGGACCAGCTGCCTGTGCGCTTTTGGATTAGTGGTTGTTACCCATGCGCAGAAGTGGATTTTACTCCACTGAACTCATAACTCAGGTATCGCTCTAGAGATGGATACATCTTGAGAGGGCAGCATATTATGAAAATTATTCCATACTTTTGAATTGCTTTGTCTTCCAAAACCTTTGATTTAAAGATATATGTGGCAGAGTTTATGACGTTTGATATTTAAATGGAGCACATATGGGCAAAAATCTAAGTTGCTCTGGTAGCCAGAATGCTCCCAGACATGAGCTTAGAAATGTGTTACTAAGTGATGCAGAGAAAGTACTATGAAAATTCTTTCTTTGGAACACTCTCCCGAAGCTCCACATAGGGGTGGCATTGGCAGTGTTTTTCTTTCGGTCTCTCAATTCCCTCTTTGTTGTAAAACTCTTAATAAGATATTATAATTTCGTTACTTATTACCACTACCAAATCATAAGGCAATAAATGATAGGTCTTGGGGTTATGCTACTAAATTAATTCCTTTGTTTAATTCATTTTTATTTTTTATGTTATTGTAGCAAGAACACTTAACATGAGATCTACCCTCTTACCAATTTTAAGTGTACCACACAGTATTATTAATTACCCGCACAATGTTGTAAAAAAGGTCTCTAGAATTCATTCACCTTCCGTAACTGAAACTTCATACCCGTTGATTAGCAACTCCTCATTTCCCCCTCTGCCCACCGCCTAGCAGCCACCATTCTACTCTCTTCTATGAATCTGATGATTTTAGATGCCTTGTATACGTGGAATCATGCAGCATTTGTCCTTCTGTGACTGGCATATTTCACTTAGCATAATGTGTCAAGCTACTAAACTAAGGTCTTTAAATTGAATAAATATAGTCAACATGTGAAAAGGCTCTCTACAGATACATAATGACAAAAGCATGTTTACACAAACCATTTTCTGGAAGGTGTCTTTTATATAGAAAAATTGGCCCCTGTCTTAAGTCCAATCAACAGGTCTGTCTTACCTTAACGTTGAAAGCATATTGTAAATAATGTATACATCTATTTTAGTAATATTATAATCTCTGTGGACCCAAATTCCTTTGGTGTTTTTCCAAATCACGTAGTAAATATAGAGATTGAGATGACTATTTCTACTTGAACACTATAATGAAACATTCTGCACAGGGCTGCAGGTAACCAGCTCCAGTGATGCCCAAATCATCTTTGTGCCTGAATCAATCTCTGATAGGAAAATACTTTAAGTTTTTCATGTCATGAGGACAACATTTAGAAAAAATGTGTGTGTGTGTGTGTGTGTGTGTGTGTGTTTGGTAGTCACCACAATTGAACAGGTTGTAAAGGCTATACATGAAATATACCCCAATCAAATTTTGCACCCAAAATCATGATATACTGCATTTTTCCAAAAGCGTGTTACAGTAATATAATGATCATCTATATGGTAGTCTACAACATCTAATGTGCTTTTATATAGTTGTTATGCAAGTTGGCCTTTCCCCCTTTCCCACTGGATATCCCTTCTCAGTCTCTTTGCTAGTTCCTCCCAAACTTCCCAACCTCTAAACTCTGTGTACCCCAGGGCTCAGATACTGCACTGCTTCTCTTTTCCAGCCACATTCACTACATTGGAGACCTGATCCAGTCTCCTGACTTTGAATACCATCTCTGCGATAAGGACTCCTATCCACAGTTACATCTCTAGCCCAGACCTCCCCCTTGAAGTCCAACTATCTATTCTACATCCTCACCCGAATGTTTCAAATAGGCATCTCAGAGTTCACAGGTCCAACATCAAACTCCTTGTGTTCCCCCACAAATATGCTCCTCCCACAGTCATCCTCCTCTCCATGGATGGCAACTTTGACTTCATAGTAACGCAGCCCCCAAGCTCTGCTCATGCAATTCATTAGCAAATCCTGATGGCCCTAGTTTAAAAAATCATCTCCGGAGTCTGACACTTTGTACCACTTCTAGTGCTACCTCCACGGTCCGTGTCACCACCAACTCTCCCCTAGATTGTTGGAAAAGCTCCCATCTGACCACCTTGCTTTTCTGCCTTTCTCCACTCTATCCTCCACAGCAGCCAGAATGAGGTTGTGAAAAGTCAGATCATGTCACTCTGCTCAAAGTCCTTCAAAAGCTTCCTATCTCATGTGCAGTAAAAGCCAAAGTCCTCAATAGCATGTTCCACAAGGCCCTTCCCTGTCTCCTGCCACTGGCCCCCTCCCTCACCCTGCTCCAGCCCCAGTGCTCTCCTCTTTGGAGCCTCTAAACTTGCTGTTTCCTTGAACTACTTACTCACTGTCTTCATTCAAACATTAGCTTGTAGTGAGGCCTTCCCTGTAACTCTCTGTAAAATGTCCGCCCCTCCTCCCCAGTGACACTGCCTAGCTCTCTTCTCTGCCTTTTCTTTTTCTTTACAAGAAACATTTTTTATATCCTCCCCTTTCTCTCCCTAGAATCTGATAGCCTTGAAGGTTGGGATTTGTTGTATACGTTATCCCCTGGAGCTCAATAAATACTTGCCAAATGAATGAATGAATAATCAAATTTTAACTCTTTTTGTCTTCTTGCTTAGGATACGGTGGCCTGGCCTGCTCAAAATCATTCAACCAGTATGTTTTGCAGGCTGACTGTGAACCCAGGTCTTTTGATAGAAAGCTCATCCTCTTTCTACCGATGCTTGCTAATTAACTTGTAATACCACATTCTTACCATCTCAGGGGGTGGGCCTGGTTTTCTGATTACTCACTTTTAACCCCAAATATCTACCAGTGCATGTCTCAACAGAAGAACATAAAAAATGTTCACTCAGAGAAGACGGTAACCACTTCCTGTCTATATTGTGAGCCCATCAAGGACAAAGATTATATTCTATTCATTCTCAAATCACCAGTGCTTGGTTCAGTGCTTGGAACAAGGCTGGAGCTAAATGTATGCTCAATCAAGAAGGAGAACCATATTAAGCTAACCCTAACCAGGAATATCGAAAATGTTGACAGTACATCTGACAGGTGTCATGGCATTCTGCCCCTTGCTCATTCACGGGGCAGCCAGGACACCTGATGGGAACTCTGCTACTTTACGAATCTCCAGTTGCAATAAATGAGGAAGGCCGAAGCCTGGCTCTTCAGCAAAAATTATATCCTTGGTCAATAACAGTGTGGTCAACCACAGGTACTTACTTTGTGCCAAGACCTTTGCCTGGCGCTTAACAATCTTATTTGACTACCACAAGAGTCCTTTAAGATAGGTATTGTATCACCATTTTACAAACTATAACCATGTAACTATGAGAGGTAGAGTGAATTCCTCAAGCCTGTGTACATGCCGCTATCAGTCAGTCTTGGAATTAGCCCTCTTGACTTCTACACAATGTTTTATGCCCTCACACAAAAGCTTCTTTTAAATATGAAAGATAATAGGCATTATATTTGCCTTGCCTCCCAAGGTATAAAAGAAAGCAAATATTCTGGTTCTGAAACTTACAGCTTTCTGTTACATTTCTCCACATTCTTTTACATTGACTTAATTCTTATTTCAACACTGTAATAGAAATGGGGAGTTCTAAATGAGTACAATCTTTCAGGGATGTAATTTGAACAGATGAATCAAAAGTCTTTAAAATATTTTGATAAATGCATCTTACTGGGTCACAAAAACTTACAGACAAGAATGTTTATTTCACTGGAGTTTATACTATTAACAATCTGGAAATTGTTAAACTGACCAAAATGACGTATTTAAAACTTGAAGGAATGGTGGGATGTTTATATATCCTTGAAACATCATGTCTTTGAACAATAGTTAACAACTTGTGAAAATACTCATATAATCAAGTGTGAAAAACAAGTAACAAAAAGTAACCACAGATGACTATAGTTAATGATATTGTATTGCTTATTTGAAAGTTGCTAAGAGAAGGATCTCAAAAGTTCTCATCACACACAAAGTAACCATAATCGCAACAGCAACGACTAGTATAACTGAATGCTGACTGTGTGCCAGGCACTGAGCTAGGCTCTCTACTAACCCATCTCATTTAATCCTCACAATAACTCCAGGAGCCAGGGACTCCAATAATCTCGATATTACAGATGAGGGAATACAGGCCCAGAAAGATATCCGACATAGAGCATGATCTCAAGTTTTTGTAAAACATACAAAGAAACAGAGACCTAAAAATACAGGTTTTAGTCAGGATACTTGAACCAATCGATGGACATGATACTATAAGGGTATATAGTATGCCAGGATGCTATGTTCTAGTGATGGACTACCAGTAAGCTGACATCCACTGAAAATCTTATCACTGTTTAACTGACTTTTTCAAGTGGAAAAATACACACTTACAAGCTGAACATTTTATTCAAATTATAACTCACTATGTCTAATCGGTAATAAAAATAGTGCTGGCCTCATATTTGCTTGTATTCTCTTTCTTTCCCTGCCATCACTTTCACCTTTGTGCATTTTCTTCCCCACATATTTTAAAGTGGAATCAGAGAAGTTTTTCCATTCATATTTCTGAGAACTTGTTGAAAACTTGTAATGAAAACAGCAAGCTAAAGCATAAACTAATTATGTCAAAGGTTCTCACGGTATTTCCCCTTAGGAATTACCTAGCATTGTTTGAAACTAGTTATACTGTTTTTCAGGAGAAAAAAACAAGCATTAAATTGACTATCCCTAGAAGAGTTTTGAAAACAGGTATGTTTTGATAGCTCGGCTTGAAGGTGTACTTTCTATGAACTTTCCTGCTATTCAGGGCTATGAAGTAGATGAAACAATTACCTGTGTGTCTGGGTGAGTTGTTAGATTGGGATTTGGTTTGTATTCAGATCAAGTTAAGAAAATGTTTACAGTGCGTCTCTGTCCTAAGAGAACTCACAGAATCAACAAGTCGTTCCAGTACTTATTAGTGTGAGGGACACACCTACTGAATTAGCCTTGGGGAAGAAAAATCTTAAAAAGGCATTTTAAATTGTGGCTACCTGTATAGCCTGGGCTACTTTCTGGAAAGGAACAGTAGATTTGTTAATATATGTGGAAATACACAGGGCAGAATCTGCTTCTCCGACTTACCTCTTTCAAAGCTCTGATATTTATTTATGTGCTCACCATCCCAAACCACTATCATTTTAACACAAGCAGAAGACTAGCTCACATCTATGTTTTGCAAATGCTTTTACATCAACCTGGTATGCATTTTAATTTCAGTCCACCTAGTCTACTCTTACTCATCCTTCAAGACACGCTCCTCTCTCCTTGACAAAGCACAGCTGGAGGGATGACATACACCTTGGTGCTGAGATTTTATATTGTATATTGGTCTGTCCTTGAAGTTACGTCACTGTATTTAGGTGTTCATTTCTGTCTGGCTGCCCTAGAAGACCGAGCTTTTCCTGAAGAGGAGCATATGCCCTATTCATCTTTAGATTCTTAGGTCCAGTTCACCTGCTTGAGTACTCAGCTGCTCTTAGCAAAGTTCTTTTTACACTCTGAACTTCAGTTTCCTCTTCTGTAAAATGGTCATAAGAATATATAACACACAGATTTACTGTGAAGATTTAATGAGATCTTGCACTTGGAAGCGCCTGCAACCTAGGCTCTCAATGACTGCTGACTTGAATTGCTGCAACACACATCAAAATAGTAAGTCAGAATGGAGCAAAATGCCTGAGACCTAGATCCTCACTACATGATTATCAGATGAATAAATATAGCAAACAGAAACCAAAGGGTGTAGACCAGCGGTTCTCTGAGTTACAAGAACTTCAAATATATGATGAAAGCTATGGCCTTTCTTCCCCTATGCATACATACTCAATTTTGTGTGGAATTTCAGGAACTCTCCAAACCTCCTGAAGTTCAGTCATGGTCCCTCAAGTATATAGGCATCAGAACAAGGCCCTACCACAGACAATCCTGTATACAGACTAGATTACCTTGGTCCAGATGAATTCCGCTTCCTTCTCTGACTGCTATAGTGTCAGTTCATCCTAAACTGCACAAGGCTCTGGCCACCCTCCAGGCCCAGTAGAACACCTATGGAATCACTCTCAACCATGAAGTGTCCTCTCCTCAGATAGGGATAGAGGGAAACCAAAATGTGAAGATCCTGCTTTGCTGGATTGTTTTCTGGGATTTAACATTATATCTGAAAAAAGAACTAGACTGAACACTTCAAGGTTTTAGGTTCTTCTCATTCATCATAAAGGCAAACATTTACAAAGTCAGGGTGAACTTTTGTCTCAAGTAGGGTTGGGTTTTGGTCAGAGAGCTCCTGGGCACACAAAATAAGATGCTAATTCTCTCAAGTCTCCACTAAGCTTAATGCATATATATCTCTCTAGTCAAAATAGAGCTTAATGCATATATCTCTCCATCCAAACCTCATAATGTTTATTTACATGTTCTGGTATCAACTGTAAATATTTTAACTCCTATACAGTTCTCTGCCTCTGGAGATCTGAGGGACAATCTCAGGAGAGCAACCGATAACACCGACTACAGTGTTATAGGGTTGCCAGGAATTTTCCTGGAGATGATCTTTACTCAGCGGATTATCTCCCCACACATTATTTCTCTAGAGATCCCTTGCGTACACTTTAATAGAACTCTCTTAGACCTGGAATCAGGTGCCGCTTCTTCCCTGTTTTAAAAACACCTGTAACATGGCACTCATCAAATCACACAGTAATTACCTGTTAATGTTTCTGTTTCACCTTCTATATTGTGAGAGCCCATGAGCAAAGATGATGTCTTATTCATCTTTGCATCCCCAGGGCCTAACACAGTGCCTATTTATAAAAGCAACTGTGGAGGGAGAACACAAACATGAAAGGCATGTTTCTCGCCTTCAAGAAGTTCAGAGTGTGGGGGGGGATCAAAACAGATAAACACGATGCAATATAATATTAGAGTCGAGACTGGTGGGGAAGGATGAGATGAAGTCTCACTAGAGTGTCCCATCTGCGTTGAGTTCTGGAGAATGAGTAGGAGGCCAGAAGGAGGGTGACGGATGAGGAGAGGGCTGTGCCTGTTCTGGGCAGAAGCAGCAGCACTTCTGAAGGGCAAGCAGAGTGACGGAAGGGACCACGAGCGGTTCTGGAGAACTAACATCAAGAGAGGAGACAAGAGAAGTAGAGAGGGGCTCCAGCAGGACCAGGTTTAGAAATCCATGGTGAGGAGTTCAGCCTTTATGTCAAAGGAGAAGTAGAAGCCCTGTACGGTTTTAAACAGGGGAGCAGCTCATTTCAGAGAGCTCACCCTGAGAGCAGATAACAGCTTGGAGTGTGAGAATGTTGAACGCAGGGGAGCCAATCAGGAGGCTGTTTAGGAAGGCCAGGTGTGAGGGGATGTGGGAACAGAAAAATAGTGGATATGGAGAAGAAGACTGAGACTGCAGAATGTTGAGGATATTAAGGAGGAAGACTAGCCAGGATGATGTCACTGGACATGGGAGGAGAAAGGAGAGAGAGTCATCAATAACCACCTCCCAGTTTCAGGCCCACTGTAAAGGGTGCCACTCACCAAAATGCAGAGCATGTTACAAAGCATCCATTTTTGACATTAATTGTAAGGTGTCATTGGGGCACTAAATGGAGAAGTCCAACGAGCAGCAGCTGGACAGAGGTGTTTGTGGCATAGGCTATTTCAAGACAGCCTCTGAAAGTATCAGAATGCTGATTGATCGATGAAACCACAGAGATGAATGAGTTCCACTAGAATGAGAGTTCACAATGAGAAAACTGAGTCTGAAGCTGGCCGTGTGTAATCCCAATATTTGCAGGACAAAGAGAGCCTGGAAAATGGCCTGATGAAGAGTGTCAGAGAGGGAAGAGAAAGACCAGGAGAGGATGATGAACGTCAAGGAAGCCATGACAGAAGAGCTCCATGGAGAAGGAGTATTTCAATAACCTCAAATACTGAAAAGAAGCTGAGGAAGTACAAATGTTTCCACTGAACCTGACAAAGAGGAGGCTTTGTGTCTTGATGAGAAAAGCAACTTCAGCAGACGTCAGGAGCCAGTGTGAGAAGTCATTTGGAGCTGAGACACTGAAGTCAGTGAATAAGAAATATTCTTTCCCAAAGCATGTCTGGGGAAGGGAAGAAAAACAGAAGAGTAGAGGGAATTCCAAGAGACTTCTGAAACTCTGAAGCAGTATGCTCTCACTGACTCATGCATGATTTATTAAATTTTGAAGATTTTTTTTATTTAATGGGAAATCCACTTGATGGTAAATCCAACAAGTTTATCACTTAGTCACCTGGATAATATTTTGATCATTAATTATAAAATTTTTAATCTCTGGTGATTGGTGAAGTAAGTCAAAGATGTAGAAAGGTAGGTCCGGGATATAATTTATTTGTTTAGAATGGGCCTTTGCTTCAAGTCAATGAATTTGGTTCAGATACTTAAAATACACATTGGTTTCTTCATTCAACTATGCAATTACCCAAGACAGTAAGTCAGTCTGCTTCTCAATATTCTCTGTCATTCTTCCCACACCCATCTGCTGCTTTTAAGATTTCCAGAGATTCCATCTGGACAAGACATACTGCATCTCACCTACCTTAAACCACCAACCAAAAAATCCCCCACCTCCTCCTCAAGGCACAAGGGCACTTCCTCTCTTCAGCTTCAAAATAGTTTCTCCATAACATTTTGCTTAAGTTTGTGAGTCTAAAGGAAGATTTTGCTTCTATACAAACTAGAAGCAGCTCTCTAACCAAAAGGAGGGCACATAACTAGGAATAAAGCTAATAAAAGGTGTGTGAGACCACCACATAGAAAACCACAAAACTTTACTAAGATAAGGTTAAAGGAGTCCTAAAGAAATGGAGGAATATACTATGTTCCTGGAAGGTACAACAATGCAAAGTGTGAATTCTCCCTAAATGGACAACATTCAATGTTATTTCAATTAATAACCTAATTTTTGTGTGTAAAAAATGGCAAGCTGGGCTTCCCTGGTGGCGGAGTGGTTGAGAGTCTGCCTGCCGATGCAGGGGACACGGGTTCGTGGCCTGGTCCGGGAAGGTCCCACATGCCGCAGAGCAGCTGGGCCTGTGAGCCATGGCCGCTGAGCCTGCGCGTCCGGAGCCTGTGCTCCGCAACGGGAGAGGCCACAACAGTGAGAGGCCCACATACCACAAAAAAAAAAAAAAAAAAAAAAAAAAGGCAAGCTGATTCTAAAATTAAATGGAAATGCAAAAGGCCAAGAGGAATAAAAACAACCTTGAAGAGTAAAGTTGGAGAACTTACACTACCAGCTATCAAGATTTAATTTATAGTTACTGTAATTATAAGTGTGGGGCATTGGTGCAAGAATAGATAGACCAATGGAACAGAAGAGAATCCAGACACAGACAGACACATAAACAGTCACCTGATCTATGACAAAGCTGCCACTGCCATTCTTTGGGCGAAAGAACAGATATTCATATGAGAGAAAATGATCTTTGACTCCTACTTCCCACCAGACACAAAAATCACTACCAGATGGATGATAAATGTGAAAGGTGAAATGACAAACCTTCTGGAAATATAGCACAGGGGAATATCTTCATGATCTTGGGTTATATAACCATTTCTTAAAAGGGCAAAAGAAAGCGTGTACAGTAATGGAACAGATTAATAAATTGAGCTTCACTGAAAGTAAGAACTTCAATTGATCTAAAGGCACCATGAAGAGTGAAGACAAGATATCTTGAAAGAAAATATATTTGTAATATATATATATATATACACTTCTGAAATAGGACTCCTATATATATGTATATGTATATATTAATATACATACATATACATCTATCCATATATTAATATATATGTATATATATTAATATATGTATTTTAAAAGCCTCCAACAAATCAGAAAAGAAAGACTACCCAAATTCTTTTAAATGGCAAAGGACTTTAACAGGCACTGCATAAAAGAGGCTATTCAAATAGCCAATAAGCAAATAAAAAATTTTAACATTATTAGTGATTAGAGAAATATAAATTAAAACACAATGAAGTATTAATGTATAACCCCCAGATAACTAAATTAAAATAATAAAATAAAATAAATTTTAAAAAATTGGCACTATAAATTGTTGGTGAAGATATAGAATAACTGGAACTTTTAAACATTGCTGGCAGGAATGTAAAATTTTAAAGCCACTCTGGAAAACCATTTGGCAGTATCTACTAAACTAAACATAGGTGTAGTCTATATTAACCTAGCAATTCTACTCGTAGGCAGACATACACGTGCAACAAACACATACACCAGCATGTTCATAGATGCATTACTCTTAATAGCTTAAAACTGAAACTAACCCAAAAGTGCATCAGCAATAGAAAGGAAAGTAAATTTTAAAATACACAAAGTAGAATCCTACACAGCAATGAAAAAGGAGAAATCACCGCTACATGCAAACACATGGATGAACCACACAGACACAATACTGAGCAAAAGAAGCTGGACCAAAAATCCCGGCACAAATGCATGATTCCATTTTTATAGAAACCAAGAACAGGCAGCACTAGTCTATAGTGATAGAGGCCATAAGAGTGGTTACCTTTGAGGGGGTGATGACAGGGAGCGGCCAAGGGTGGCTTCCGGGGTGCTGGTGTTTGATACCTTGATCTGGGTGGTGGTTACACAGATATGTTCCCTTTGTAAACATTTTTTTGAGCTACTCATGTAAGATCTGCGCACTTCTCAGTATATCTGTTGTGCTTAGAAAATAAATAAATAAATAAACAAAATAAAATAAACAAGTGAGTGAGTGAGTGAATAAATTTATAAATAAATGGGATACAGTAAGGAGGTATGGTCAAGTGTATGGAATCATGGCATTCCACACTAATACACCTAATAGTCCAGGGGTTTAAAAGGCATTTCTAACAGTAAATATCTCAGAAAGTTAAATACCTGCGTGTATACCACATATATGTGTCTGTCTGAAACTGGCAAAGGCAAGTGTTAATATCCTCACGTACAGTTAAAAGTGTAATTTTATACACCAGAGCCAGGTTCTGGGTCCCATCCAGCTGAAGTTAAGTAAGAATTCCCTGAGCTGCAAACTGCCCTTTTGTTTTGTATTCCTAGAAATAGAGGTTAGATCAGGGAAAAGGAAAAGCAAGGAGTTCTATTTCGCTTGTTGCGCTATCATATAGACACCACGAATGACCATCAGGGTCAGAAGATGTCTTCCCTTTCAAGCCTTTTCACTTGGTTTTAGGTTTCTCGAGATAACTGTCCTAAATTGAGTAAATTTTTCTTAAATGTTATGTAGCAGGTAGGAAATCTCACAGAAAACTCTTACCTTCCATTTTCAGTAGAGTAAATCTGGAAGGTTCCTAAACTAGGTTTGACTCTCGAGCCTACAGCTCATTTTACAATAATCTCACACAGTAAACACAGTAGGAGAAAGCTGCCATGGAGTCACCTCTGACCACACAGGATATGATCTTCCCTGTACTCTGAAAATACTTTCTACTTAACTGTCAATTGAGAGATGTAATTCAGCATGAAAGCTTTTGTGCAGCCATTCTGACAAGTTGAAACATTTATGCAAAACATGTAACTCCAGTTAAAACAACAATAATTCAAGCACATAAATTTTCCAAGGGAAGTTTTCTGTAAAACCATGCTGTCCATCATCTGTTTAACCAGACCATGAATTTAATGAAAGTGTTTGTTCTTCATTTCCCTCTTTTAGAAGAAACAGAACCAACCAAACACAAAGAACCACAGGAACCAAAACACATGAAAGATGTTAAGCTAGAAGTGTTTCCAAGTTATCACGGTGTAAGGATACTTTAGTGATTTCCAAGTTTTGAGAAAAGACTTGTAACTCAGGGGTTCCGAGAACGAGTACTACAGAAGATATCCCTTCCATCTCTGATTCAGAATTCTTCTCCCCTTCCTTGTGTCCTTCTGAATCGTCTTGTCCCCTTCAGAGTCTTCACTAAGGCTCTTTCCCCTCTGCTTTTCAGCCACTTGGAACAAAGGCTAAATGGTAAGTAAACAAATGATGGGGTTTCCAGATACAGCCAGTTGGCATGTTTTCGTTGCTTGCACTTGGAGGGGAGGAAGTTTTCCAGTTTTCATTTAAGGCCCCACATTTTCACTTCTAGTTTGAAAATATCTCAGTTCACTCACAGTATCACTAGAATTTTGTATAGTTAGTTCCCACAATCTAGATGATAGATATTTGCGTCGATGGCAATGTTATAGGTAAGTTATCACTTTGCTCCATTTAAATAAATTGTCCACGTAGGTTATTTACTCATGACACATCTCTACAATGTGTAGGCATCTTTATATTGAAATGAATCTTTTAAAAAATTTTATTTATTTATTTTTGGCTGTGTTGGGTCTTTGTTGCTGCGTGCAGGCTTTATCTAGTTGCGGAGAGCAGGGGCTACTTTTCGTGGTGGTGCACAGGCTTCTCATTGCTGTGGCTTCTCTTGTTGCGGAGCACGGGCTCTAGGCGCGCAGGCTCAGTAGTTGTGGTGCACGGGCTTAGTTGCTCCGTAGCATGTGGGATCTTCCCAGACCAGGGCGTAAACCCGTGTCCCCTGCATTGGCAGGTGGAGTCTTAATAACTGCGCCACCAGGGAAGCCCCTGAAATGAATCTTTGACTTTATTTGTTCATCAATAAAAAATTGCTTTTTCCCCCCCTCAAGAAAAAAGCTTAACTGAATGTACAAATTTTACTGTAAAGGAAGGCACTCCTAGAAGTGATATAAAGTTTTCACTTGCCTGTAGATACTATGAAAATTGTTATGTTTGATACAACCTATACAAATTTTATTGTAAATGAAGGCTTTCCTAGAACAGTGGTATAAAATTTTCACTTGTCTGCAGATACTATGAAAATTGTTATATTTAACTTTTTAAATACAGAAATGCCTGAATGAAGGGCAGCAGTAGGATCTGGGGAGAAGCAGCAGCAATCAAAGGAAGCCACCCTGAACCTAAGCCAGGGTCAAAAATCACTGAACTGGAAGAAGTTTGAGAATTGGGAGGACAGAATAAATGCTTTCCTAATTGAGAGATATCCAAGTGTCTACTGGTAAAAAACAGCATATTTACTTATTTATTCAATAAATATTTTCAGTCCCCCTAATTGTGCTGCTAGACACCATTTTATGGGATGAGGTTTTGGAGATGATCAGGACATAGTCCTTGACCTCACTGAATGCAGGGTGAATTGGAAGAGACAGACAAGAAACAATAATACATATATTCACTTTCTAGTACCCAAAATTGAATGGCTTAAACAGCAAAAATATATTGTCTCACAGTCCTGAAGGCTAGAAGTCTGAGGTCAAGGTGTCAGCAGATTGGTTCCTTCTTAGGCTGTGAGATGAAAACTGTACCATGCGTCTCCCCAGCTTATGGTGGTTTCCTGGTAATCTTTGGCGTTCCTTGGTTGTCGACTCATCATCCCAATCTCTGCCTTCCTCTTCACATGGTGCTCTCCCTGTGTGTGTCTGTGCCAAACTTTCCCTTTTTATAAGGATGCCAGTCGTGTTGGATTAGCGGCCCACCCTATGCCATTATGATCTCATCTTAACTAATTACATCTGCCATGACCCTATTTCTAAATAAGGTTTCATTCTCAGGTACTGGAAGTTAGGATTTCAACAAGAATTTGGGGGGAACATAATTCAACCCATCACAGTACAGAAAGAAAGGCATTCAACTTCACTGTACTCGTTCACCAGACTTCGGGAATCCCTGTAGAAAAGTACCGTTTCCTTAATGGCCTCCTTTCCTGCCACCTGTTTCCAGAAGTCAGTCCCCTGTTCCTACCATCTGCCCCATTTGGAGGCTGGCTGCCCGCAGAACTAAAATCTCAGGAATGGCAGCTACTGCGGCAGAGTGTGCCCAAGAGCTGGAAAGCTGTGTGAAGGTCCTCGTGTTCTCCTTTACTTCCAAAGCAAAGCCCTATGTCTGAACCCAGGCTACTGAAGTTTCAAAAAACAAATCAGAGAACTCAGGAACACGTTACCCTACAGAAAATGATCCATTTCACTTGTGTTGCCAATTCAGGGATAGAATTGTGCCTGGGGACACAGTTTTTTTTTCTGGAGCTGTGGAAAGAATAATGACATTGTTCGACACTCTTTTCTCAATAAAACTTACACTTCACAGTGTTTATAGTCAACCTGAGGAATCATTCCAGCTGTCAACTCCTAGGCAAATAATTTAGACTTAAGGATGTGATATTAAAACTACAATACGCAACAGATCTCTGTGCTTCCTGATTTTTTCTCCTCTGAAGTTCTGTGTTCTATTCACTCACCCCTCATTGCTTCATCAGCAGCCTCACCTTGAAGATGACTCACACCCCGCTCCCCTTCTGAATGCCACACAGGGCTCTGCCTTTTCCCCTCAAATGATGCTCAGTACCGCTCACTCTTCGTGTTGCCTTGAGTTCTTTCTTTGATCGGTCAAATTCCTTTAGTTTATCTGGCTTTCTTAGCTTGGGATGCTTCATTAACCACTTATGTTACCCTAGCTTGACCACACCATCAGTATTCTGCTATGGTCTGTGCCATGGGCTCTTATTTTAAACAAAATTTTGTAAAAATATAGAAACACGGCCATGAGTTGAGAGGCACAGTGAGAATCCTATCTTAGCTGAGCTAAACGGCTAATATACCATTTTCTGCCCAGGATAAACATCCCCAGTTCTGGAGTTTATTCCAGGCCTACTAGCTAGAACTGTGGGACACACTCAGGATCTTCTATGGCTTCTCTGGTTTTCCTCTCTGATGCAGCACAGAAAAACAAAAACAGAAGAGCTCACACCTGGTACAGGCTAAGAGGTCTTTGGTGAACCAAATGTCACACACTCCAAGGTCTTTAGAACTACAGAGTGCCCATTTGAGACAAAGGCCCACTATCCTTCTGCACAGATGGCATTTTCAGGATGGAAACAGAGACCTTCATGGAGAAAAGAATCTCTCACTGAAATGAGGTCAGAGGGAAGCTCCACCCACCGTATTAAGAGAGGCCAGAGTCCTTCATTTATTACTGTGAAGGGATTAGAGGAATATAAGGCAAAGCCTTTATGTGGCAGGGCTGTAAGCACTGTAACTTTTCGATGTTTGTATTTTTAGTTTGGAATCTTGTCTGTTTCCATGGAATGATCAGTTGAAAAACTCTTAAATTAAAAAAAAAAAGTTCTAAGGAGGCACTAGAAAGGCAAAAAAATGGGTTCTCAGAAACCACCATAGACCAACCCACACCTCCACATTTGCTTATCTTATGGCTTCTCAGGACTACCTCTGGGGTTGATGAAAATAAAAACAGAAATCTCTTTCCATCTTCCCCACCACTGTCATCACCACCAGCAGGAGCAACAACAACAATCAGAAACACTGTCAATTCCTTCCACATAGGGCAGAAAAGGAGGGCAAAATATTTTGATGGGGCAAGTAATTTTCACTCAGTTACTCATAAGAATCCTGGCTAGTGACCAAACCCCTTCCAAGGCCATAGTAATTCTCCATAAGTGATAATTTTGGGTTAGAACTTATCGGAAAAAAGGACATTCTGTAGCTCATTTTTGAAAACTTCTGTATTTATCATATCTCCCCTATCAGTGCTATAAATGAGGCCTCAATGTGCTAAAACAGTGTACTTCTAAATACAGCCATAGACCTCACCAGGCAAAGGGAGAATGAGTACATACATTCTACCAAGCAGTGTGGTTCCTGACGTGGGTGGACTTAATTTAGCTAATCAGGGTCACCTTAGAACCCAAACATGACTGTTAGGAATAGAGCTCTCAATCATTCATAAGATGCTGTATATCTCTCTTTCACGATATTTCCACATTGTTTTATAAGTGTTTGGGTCTGACACTCCCATTAGACTGCAATATTTTTGAAGGCAGGGGCTGGGTATTACTTACCATTGTATTACTATAACCTAGCACAGCAACACATAGTGCGTGTTCAGGAAGTGTTTGCGGGGTAAGTCAGTCAACTAATAAAAATGGCCATGTTCATTGCCTCTGTGTTGACTTTTTAAAATAAATTTATTTTATTCATTTATTTTTGGCTGCATTGGGTCTTTGTTGCTGCGCACGGGCTTTCTCTAGTTGCAGTGAGCAGGGGCTATTCTGCGTTGTGGTGCACGGACTTCTCATTGTGGTGGCTTCCCTTGTTGCTGAGCACAAGCTCTAGGCGTGCAGGCTTCAGTAGTTGCAGCACACAGGCCCAGTAGTTGTGGCACATGGGCTTAGTTGCTCTGCAGCATGTGGGATCTTCCCAGACCAGGGCTCGAACCCATGTCCCTTGCATTGGCAGGCCAATTCTTAACCACTGCACCATGAGGGAAGCCCCCCTCTGTGTCGATTTTAAATGTACACTCCAGCAACACTCTCCAAAAGTACAGATTCACTGGTAACGGCCTAAGTCACATTTGAATGCTAGACTTGTGCCTAAAGTGTACACAAATCTTCAGGACTCTGGGATATTATAAAAAAATAAAGTGGCGACAAATCTCTTAGAAAGCCTCATCCACCAGAGGGCAGAAAGCAGGAGCAAGAAGAAGTACAATCCTGTAGGCTGTGGAACAAAAACCACATTCACAGAGAGACAGACAAGATGAAAAGGCAGAGGGCTATGTGCCAGATGAACGAACAACATAAAACCCCAGAAAAACAACTAAATGAAGCGGAGATAGGCAACCTTCCAGAAAAAGAATTCAGAATAATGATGGTGAAGATGATCCAGGACCTCGGAAAAAAAATGAAGGCAAAGATCGAGAAGATGCAAGAAATGTTTAACAAAAACCTAGAAGAATTAAAGAACAAAAAACCAGAAATGAACAATACAATAATTGAAATGAAAACTACACTAGAAGGAATCAATAGCAGAATAACTGTGGCAGAAGAACAGATAAGTGACCTGGAAGACAGAATGGTGGAATTCACTGCTGTGGAACAGAATAAAGAAAAAAGAATGAAAAGAAATGAAGACAGTCTAAGAGAGCCCTGGGACAACATTAAATGCAACAACATTTGCATTATAGGGGTCCCAGAAGGAGAAGAGAGAGAGAAAGGACCCGAGAAAATATCTGAAGAGATTATAGTCGAAAACTTCCCTAACACGGGAAAGGAAATAGCCATCCAAGTCCAGGAAGTGCAGAGAGTCCCATACAGGATAAACTCAAGGAGAAACACGCCATGACACATAGTAATCAAATTGGCAAAAATTAAAGACAAAGAAAAATTATTGAAAGCAGCAAGGGAAAAATGACAAATAACATACAAGGGAACTCCCATAAGGTTAACAGCTGATTTCTCAGCAGAAACTCTACAAGCCAGAGGGAGTGGCATGATATACTTAAAGTGATGGAAGGGAAGAACCTACAACCAAGATTACTCCACCTGGCAAGGATCTCATTCAGATTCAATGGAGAAATCAAAAGCTTTACAGACAAGCAAAAGCTAAGAAAATTCAGCACCACCAAACAGCTCTACAACAAATGCTAAAGGGACTTCTCTACGTGGGAAACACAAGGGAAGAAAAGGACCTACAAAAACAAACCAAAAACAATTAAGAAAATGGCCATAGGAACACACATATCGATAATTACCTTAAACGTGAATGGATTAAATGCTGCAACCAAAAGACACAGGCTTCCTGAATGGATACAAAAACAAGACCCATCTATATGCTGTCTACGATAGACCCACTTCAGACCTAGGGACACATACAGACTGAAAGTGAAGGGATGGAAAAAGATATTCCATGTGAATGGAAATCAAAAGAAAGCTGGAGTAGCAATACTCATATCAGATAAAGTACACTTTAAAATAAAGAATGTTACAAGAGACAAGGAAGGCCACTACATAATGATCAAGGGATCAATACAAGAAGAAGATATAACAATTATAAATATATATGCACCTGACATAGGAGCATCTCAATACATAAGGCAAATACTAACAGCCATAAAAGGGGAAATTGACAGTAACACAGTAATAGTGGGGTATTTTAACACCTCACTTACACCAATGTACAGATCATCCAAAATGAAAATAAATAAGGAAACAGAAGCTTTAAATGACACAATAGACCAGACAGATTTAATTGATATTTACAGGACATTCTATTCAAACACAGCAGATTACACTTTCTTCTCAAGTGCGCATGGAACATTCTCCAGGATAGATCACATCCTGGGTCACAAATCAAGCCTCAGTAATTTTAAGAAAATTGAAATCATATCAAGCATCTTTTCTGACCACAATGCTAAGAGATTAGAAATGAATTACAGGGAAAAAAATGTAAAAAACACAAACACATGGAGGCTAAAGAGTACTTTACTAAATAACCAAGATATCACTGAAGAAATCAAAGAGGAAATCAAAAAAACCTAGAGACAAATGACAATGAAAACATGACGATCCAAAACCTATGGGATGCAGCAAAAGCAGTTCTAAGAGGGAGGTTTATAGGTATACAAGCATACCTAAAGAAACAAGAAAAATCTCTAATAAACAATTTAAACTTACACCTAAAGGAACTAGAGAAAGAAGAACAAACAAAACCTAAAGTTAGCAGAAGGAAAGAAATCATAAAGATCAGAGCAGAAATAAATGAAATAGAAACAAAGAAAACAATAGGGAAGATCAATAAAACTAAAAGCTGGTTCTTTGAGAAGATAAACAAAATTGATAAGCCATTAGCCAGACTCATCAAGAAAAAGAGGGAGAGGACTCAAATCAATAAAATTAGAAATGAAAAGGGAGAAGTTACAAGAGACACGGCAGAAATACAAAGCATTCTAAGAGACTACTACAAGAAACTCTATGCCAATAAAATGGACAACCTGGAAGAAATGGTCAAATTCTTACAAAGGTATAATCTTCCAAGAATGAACCAGGAAGAAATAGAAAATATGAACAGACCAATCACATGTAATGAAATAGAAACTGTGATTAAAAATCTTCCAACAGGGGGCTTCCCTGGTGGCACAGTGGTTGAGAGTCTGCCTGCCGATGCAGAGGACACGGGTTCGTGCCCCAGTCTGGGAAGATCCCACATGCCACAGAGTGGCTGGGCCCGTGAGCCATGGCCACTAAGCCTGTGCGTCTGGAGCCTGTGCTCCACAATGGGAGAGGCCACAACAGTGAGAGGCCCATGTACCACAAAAAAAAAAAAAAAAAAAAAAAATCGTCCAACAAACAAAAGTCCAGGACCAGATGGCTTCACAGGTGAATTCTACCAAACATTTAGAGAACAGCTAACACCCGTCCTTGTCAAACTCTTCCAAAAATCTGCGGAGGAAGGAACACTCCCTAACTCATTCTATGAGGCCACCATCACCCTGATACCAAAACCAGACAAAGATAATACCAAAAAAAAAATAAAAATTACAGACCAATATCACTGATGAATATAGATGCAAAAATTCTCAACAACATACTAGCAAACAGAATCCAACAACACATTAAAAGGATCATACACCATGATCAAGTGGGATTTATCCCAGGGATGCAAGGATTCTTCAATATAGGTAAATCAATCAATGTGATAAACAATATTAACAAATTGAAGAATAAAAACCATATGATTATTTCAATAGGTACAGAAAAAGCTTTTGACAAAATTCGACACCCATTTAAGATAAAAATTCTCCAGAAAGTGGGCATAGACGGAACCTACATCAAAATAATAAGGGCCATATACAACAAACCCACAGCAAACATCATTCTCAATGGTGAAAAACTGAAAGTACTTCCTCTAAGACCAGGAACAAGACAAGATGTCCACTCTCACCACTATTATTCAACATAGTTTTGGAAATCCTAGCCACAGCAATCAGAGAAGAAAAAGAAATAAAAGGAATACAAATTGGCAAAGAAGAAGTAAAACTGTCACTGTTCGCAGATGACATGACACTATACATTGAGAATCCTAAAGATGCCACCAGAAAACTACTAGAGCTAATCAATGAATTTGGTAAAGTTTCAGGATACAAAATTAATGCACAGACATCTCTGGCATTCCTATACACTAATGATGAAAAATCTGAAAGAGAAATTAAGGAAACACTCCCATTTACCACTGCAGCAAGATGAATAAAATACCTAGGAATAAACCTACCTAGGGAGACAAAAGACCTGTATGCAGAAAACTATAAGACACTGATGAAAGAATTTAAAGACGGTACCAACAGATGGAGAGATATACCATGTTCTTGGATTGGAAGAATCAATATTGTGAAAATGACTATACTACCCAAAGCAATGTACAGATTCCATGCAATTCCTATATAAATTACCAGTGGCGTTTTTTACGGAACTAGAACAAAAAATCTTAAAATTTTTATGGAGACACAAAAGACCTCGAATAGCCAAAGCAGTCTTGAGGGAAAAAAACAGAGCTGGAGGAATCAGACTCCCTGACTTCAGACTATACTACAAAGCTACAGTAATCAAGACAATATGTTACTGGCACAAAACCAGAAACATAGATCAATGGAACAAGATAGAAAGCCCAAAGATAAATCCACACACCTATGGTCAACTAATCTATGACAAAGGAGGCAAGGATATACAATGGAGAAAAGACAGTCTCTTCAATAAGTGGTGCTGGGAAAACTGGATAGCTGCATGTAAAAGAATGAAATTAGAACACTCCCTAACACCATACACAAAAATAAACTCAAAGTGGATTAGAGACCTAAATGTAAGGCCAGACACTATAAAACTCTTAGAGGAAAACATAGGAAGAACACTCTTTGACATAAATCACAGCAAGATCTTTTTTGATCCACCTCCTAGAGTAATGGAAATAAAAACAAAAATAAACAAATGGGACCTAATGAAACTTCAAAGCTTTTGCACAGCAAAGGAAACCATAAACAAGACCAAAAGACAACCCTCAGAATGGGAGAAAATATTTGCAAATGAATCAATGGACAAAGGATTAATCTCCAAAATATATAAACAGCTCATGCAGCTCAATATTAAAAAAACAACAACCCAATCCAAAAATGGGTAGAAGACCTAAATAGACATTTCTCCAAAGAAGTCATACAGATAGCCAAGAAACACATGAAAAGCTGCTCAATCAACATCACTAATTATTAGAGAAATGCAAATCAAAACTACAATGAGGTATCACCTCACACCAGTTAGAATGGGCATCATCAGAAAATCTACAAACAACAAATGCTGGAGAGGGTGTGGAGAAAAGGGAACCCTCTTGCACTGTTGGTGGGAATGTAAATTGATACAGCCACTATGGAGAACAGTATGGAGCTTCCTTAAAAAACTAAAAATAGAATTACCATATGATCCAGCAATCCCACTACTGGGCATATACCCAGAGAAAACTATAATTCAAAAAGACACAAGCACCCCAATGTTCATTACAGCACTATTTACAATAGCCAGGTCATAGAAGCAACCTAAATGCCCATCGACAGACAAGTGGATAAAGAAGATGTGGTACATATATACAATGGAATATTACACAGCCATAAAAAGGAACGAAATTGGGTCATTTGTAGAGACGTGGATGGATCTAGAGACTGTCATACAGAGTGAAGTAAGTCAGAAAGAGAAAAACAAATATCGTATATTAACGCATATAAGTGGAACCTAGAAAAATGGTACAGCTGAACTGGTTTGCAGGGCAGAAATTGAGACACAGATGTAGAGAAAAAATGTATGGACACCAACGGGGGAAAGTGGCGGGGGGGTGTGGGTTGTGGTGTGATGAATTGGGTGATTGGGATAGACATGTATACACTAATGTGTATAAAATTGATGACTAATAAGGACCTGCTATATAAAAACATAAATAAAATTCAAAAAACAAATAATTGGATAAAGTCAATGTCAAGATAAATTCAACACCTATGTTAAGTATACAAAATAAAAAAAATAAAGTGGCAATCAGATATATGGAGTTTTGGGTTTGTTTCTTTGTTTTACTTTGGTTTTGGCTTTGATGAAAATATAAATGACGACTTTGGCATGTCTACATCTGTCTCTGCTCATAACTAACTTCTGTATTTTATTAAGTCAGATATCTCTTAACTAGAACAGAAAGTAAATATGCATGATGGTGATGAAAAATAATATCAAGCAGTATTATTTTATCTGGACAGTTTTACATGCAGAGTTCCGAATGTTAAAATGAATGCAATGATGAACAATTAATGTAATCTCCCACTTGGTATGTTCTGTGTATGAGCTGTAAAAAATATTCAGAGGGCTTCCCTGGTGGCGCAGTGGTTAAGAATCCACCTGCCAATGCAGGGGACATGGGTTTGAGCCCTGGTCCGGGAAGATCCCACATGCCGCGGAGCAACTAAGCCCGTGCGCCACAACTACTGAGCCTGCGCTCTAGAGCCCGCGAGCCACAACTACTGAGTCTGCGTGCCACAGCTACTGAAGCCCGTGTGCCTAGAACCTGTGCTCCACAACAAGAAAAGCCACCACAATGAGAAGCCTGCGCACCGCACCGAAGAGTAGCCCCCGCTCCACGCAACTAGAGAAAGCCGAAGACCCATCACAGTAAAAAATAAATAAAATGAGTTTATATAAAAAAAAAATTCAGAGACCTGCAATAATGACACTTCCATTTAACATCTCCTGAATGTTGTAAGCCATTCTTCTGACTGAAAATGTTTGCTCAGACATTAATTCAGGAGTCAGAGTAGATGATTTCTATGGTGGTCTTGTCTGACAAGCCATTCTGGATTCTTTCTCCCTGATTTTCAGGGCCCCACCCTTCATGTGTCCTCCAACAGATGCCAGTCCCTGCAGATCTCTCTTTTCCAGGCTCCATTCTTGCCCTTGAGCATGGTCTTCCTCTCCCCAACGCTTCCAACTTGCTCCTCTTTCCTCCAACCAACAATTCCCTAGAAGTTAGACTAAGATGCTAGAATGCAAACAATGTGATTACAGAGTAATTCACACAACGTTGGGTATTATTGATATGTACCACCCTCGTGGGCTACTTGTACTTTAGTTGATAGAATGTGCTCCCTGGGATTTCTGAGCATTGGATTCAGATGCCTCTAGATGTGCCATCTCACTGCCATATTTTCTCACCTTATTCCACTAAAATAGAAACTTGAAGAATGAAAGCCATCAACCTGACATCTCATTTTTATAAACTTTACCTATGTCTGCTACTTAAAGCAGTTTGACATCAGTACAAGTAAAAGGAGTTATAAGGAAAAAAAACCCTCAGATATGCATACAAAAATGGTACAAAATAAAATTCAAGCTTTTATACCAGCGAGCTTAAATTAATTATTTAAGGTAATAAACTTTAAGTATGACCATATTATTCTATTCTCCATTAGCATCTTATAAAATCTTTGTGGGGGTATGTATATATCACTTGCCTTTTAAAACAAAGGTTAAAAAGATCAGAATATTGGGCTTCCCTGGTGGCGCAGTGGTTGGGAGTCCGCCTGCCGATGCAGGGGACACGGGTTTGTGCCCCGGTCCAGGAGGATCCCACATGTCGCGGAGCGGCTGGGCCCATGAGCCATGGCCGCTGGGCCTGTGCGTCCGGAGCCTGTGCTCTGCAGCGGGAGAGGCCACAGCAGTGAGAGGCCCGCGTACCGCAAAAAAAAAAAAAAAAAAGATCAGAATATTAAGGAAGCCATTTTAAAATTAGGAAGCTTTAACTAACACATTTTTATAATATTGAGTCCTGCTATTTCCTAAAGTAAATGAATGCCTTTTTATTTTTTTGATTACAGTTATGGCCAACTGTCAAGTTTCTTCTTTTTCTGCTTTCTTTATAAAAATAATTGATAGCATTTTCTATCCAAATCACACTGAGACAAAATACTGAATTCAAAAGAATATTTTTAATGAAAACAAAACGCCAACCATCTCTGAGACCAAAGTAAACAACCTGGGTCAATGAATAGTACACATATTTTCTAAGCAAAAAGGGAAGACATCTTTATGGAAATCTTAGGGTTCAGAGGCTCCACTTGGCAGCTGGCATTGGAAGAATAGAAAGTCCTAGCATGAGCAGTGGCAAAGTTAAGCTCGTGTAGTCAACGAGTAGGTGACATCAGGACCCATGGGTTATATGCAAGCGTGCTGAAAGTTTCAACATTGCTGATCGAAGCTACAGGAAAGATAAATCCATTTTAAAATCAGTATGACACCACTGGCAAACAAACAAAATTGTACTTGAATGGAATTCAACTTTGGCTGAATTTTCTTAAAAAGCTGGCCACAGTTCTGCCCTTGACACACATGTTTCAGTTTGGCACTGGGCCTCCCAAACAACAAAGCAGGTGAAATTCCTCAAATATACGCATCTAATAAATCATTCTGTCAGTTAGACAGTAACATTTACATATCACCCTTCCAGTTCCTAACTGGCTAATCAGTTGCAAGACCAAATTACACAGTACTGAGGCAATAAGAAACACAGGCATGTAAACAATATCACAATGGCTCATTGTACTGTCAAGTTTACCCTACTTAAACATGCCATTTCTATCTGGATAAAGAAAGCCTCCATAATGATACCATTTTTATGAAGGCCCTAAGCAAGCAAAACTAATCAACACGATATATTGTTTAGGAGTACACACTATCTTTTAAAAGTGGGAATGATAAACACAAAATTCAGGATGGCGGCTACCTCTAGGCAGGAGGCAGAAATATGGGATGGGAAAGGAACATGATGTGGAAAACAACAACAGCAAAATCAATTTTATAATTATGCTTAATAACTTTTGCATATATCTATTATACTATTTTATGTGTATCATTTTTTCCACAATTGACTTTTGAAAAGTCTCTATCTGTCCTGGAATATGGAGTCCTCTATGTAAGAGAGCATTGCAAGCCTGGATTATGCAGAGTACCTATTTTTATTGTTAGTTAGAAATCCCTTAGAAAACTCTTTGATCTTTGCAATATTTCTGGCTGAAAAGCAAATAAAGTTTTCTACAGTAGTAGCAGCCTATAAAAAGAGCTAACGATGCACTTTTAGTTCTTTGATATTTACACTTCTTTGAAAATTAGGACTTTATTTATTTATTTTCGGCCACACCACGTGGCATCTGAGATCTTAGTTCCCTGACCAGGGATCGAACCCACACACCCTGCAGTGGAAGCGTGGAGTCTTAACCACTGGACCGCCAGGAAGTCCCAAAATTAGGACTTAATTTATTTTTAGTTTTATTTTACATTGGAATATAGTTGATTAACAAAGTTGTGTTAGTTTCGGGTGTACAGTACAGTGATTGATTCAGATAAACATATACATGTATCTATTTGTTTTCAAATTATTTTCCCATTTAGGTTATTACAGAATATTGAGCAGAGTTCCCTGTGTTATACAGTAGGTCCTTGTTGGTTATCTAATATTTTAAATACAGCAGTGTGTACATGTCAATCCCAAACTCCCAATCTATCCCTCCCCTCACTCTCCCCCGCTGGTAACCATAAGTTTGCTCTCTAACACTGTGAGTCTGTTTCTGTTTTGTAAGTAAGTTCATTTGTATCAATTTTTTTAGATTCCACATATAAGCGATATATGATATTTGTCTTTGTCTGACTTACTTCACTTAGTAAGATAATCTCCAGGTCTATCCATGTTGCTGCAAAAGGCATTATTTCATTCTTTTTAATGGCTGGGTAATATTCCATCATATATATGTACCACAACTTCTTTATCCATTCATCTGTCAATGGACATTTAGGTTGCTTCCATATCTTGGCTATTGTAAACAGCACTGCAATGAACATTGGGGTCCATGTATCCTTTTGAACCATGTTTTTCTCTGCATATATGCCCAGGAGTGGGATTGCTGGATCATATGATAGCTCCACTTTTAGTTTTTTAAGGAATCTCCATACTGTTCTCCACAGTGGCTCTACCAATTTACATTCCCACCAACAGCATAGTGGGAATACATAGTGGGAATACCTTTTCTCCATACCCTCTCCAGCATTTATTGTTTGCAGATTTTTTTGGTGATGGCCATTCTGACTGCTGTGAGGTGATATCTCATTGCAGTTTTGATTTGCATTTCTCTAATAATTAGTAATGCTGAGCATGTTTTCACATGCCTCTTGGCCATCTGCACGTCTTCTTTGGAGAAATGTCTCTTTAGGTCTTCTGCCCATTTTTTTGATTGGGTTGTTTGGTTTTTTGATATTGAGCCACATAAGCTGTTTGTAAAGTTTGGAGACTAATCCCCTTTTGGTCACATCATTTGCAAATATTTTCCCCATTCTGTGGGCTGTCTTTTCGTTTTGTTTATGGTTTCCTTTGCTGTGCAAAAGCTTTTGAGTTGGGGCTTCCCTGCTGGCACAGTGGTTGAGAATCTGCCTGCCAATGCAGGGGACACGGGTTCGAGCCCTGGTCTGGGAAGATCCCACATGCTGCGGAGCAACTGGGCCCGTGAGCCACAACTACTGAGCCTGTGCGTCTGGAGCCTGTGCTCCGCAACAAGAGAGGCCATGATAGTGAGAGGCCCACGCACCACAATGAAGAGTGGCCCCTGCTCGCCGTAACTAGAGAAAGCCCTTGCACAGAGACAAAGACCCAACACAGTTCAAAATAAATAAATAAATAAATAAATAAATAACCTTTTGAGTTTAATTATATCTCACTTGTTTATTTTTGTTTTTATTTCCATTACTCTAGGAAACAGCTCGAAAAAGATATGGCTGCAATTTATGTCAAAGAGTGTTCTGCCTACGTTTTTCCTCTACGAGTTTTAAAGTATCCAGTCTTACATTTAGGTTTTTAATCTATTTTGAGTTTTTTTTGTGTGTATGGTGTTAAAGAATATTCTAATTCCTTTTTTTTTTTAAATGTAGCTATCCAGTTTTCCCAGCACTATTTCTTGAAGAGTCTGTCCTTCCTCCATTGTATAGTCTTGCCTCCTTTGTTGTAGATTAATTGCCCATAGGTGTGTGGATTTATTTCTGGGCTTTCTATCCTGTTCTATTGATCTATATTTCTAGTTTTGTGCACCAGTACCATACTGTTTTGATGACTGTGGCTTTGTAGTATAGTCTGAAGTCAGGGAGTCTAATTCCTCCAGTTCTGTTTTGTTTGTTTGTTTTTTTAGAGCAGTTTTAGATTCAAAGCAAAATTGAGGGAAAGGTACAGAGATTTCCTATATACCCCCTGCCCCTCCTCCACAAGATCCAACATTATCAACATCCCTCATCAGAGCAGTAATTTGTTACACCTGATGAACCAACATTGACACATTATAATCACCCGAAGTCCATAGTTTAACTTAGGGTTCACTCTTGGTGTGTAAATTCTATGGGTTTGGACAAATGTATAATGGCATGTATCCATTATTATGGTAACACATACAAAGTATTTTCACTGCCTTAAAATTCCTCTATGCCCTGCCTATTCATCCTCCCATCCCTCAACTCCTGGCAACCACTGATCTTTTCATTGTATCCATAGTTTTGCCTTTTTCCCAATGTCCTGTAGTTGTAATCCTACAGTATACAGCCTTTTCAGATTGATTTCTTTCACTTAGTAACACACATTTAAGATTCCTCCATGTTTTTTCATGGCTTGATAGCTCATTTCTTCTTAGTGCTAAATAATATTCCATTGTCTGGATGCACCACAGTTTATTTATTCATTCACCTACCAAAAAAAATCTTGGTTGCTTCCAAGTTTTCGCAATTACAAATAAAGTCACGATAAACATCCATGTGCAAGTTCATTTGTGAACATGTTTTCAACTATTCTGGATAAGTTGCAAGGAGCACAACTGATGGATCATATGGTAAGAGTATATTTAGTTTTGTAAGAAATAGCCAGACTCTCTTCCAAAGTGGCTGTACCTTTTCCAGCAATGAATGAGAGATCCTGTTGCTTCACATCCTTGTCGACATTTGGTGTCATCAGTGTTCTGGATTTTGGCCATTGTAATAGGTGTGTAGTGGTATCTTGTTGTTTTAATTTTTATTTCACTGATGACATATGATGTGGAGCATCTTTTCATATGCTTATTTTCCATCCATATATCTTCTTTGGTGAGGTGTCTGTTAAGGTTTTTGGCCCAGTTTTTAATTGGGTTGTTTTTTATTGTTGAGGTTTAAGAGTTCTTTGTATACTTTAGACAGCAGGTCTTTATAAGATATGTCTTTTGAAAATACTTTTTCCCAGTCTGTCTTCTTCTTTTCTGTTGCAGAGCAGACATTTTTAATTTTAATAAAGTCCATCTTATCAATTATCTCTTTCATGGATCATGCCTTTACTGTTGTATCTAAAAAGTCATTGCCATACCCAAGGTTATCTAGGTTTTCTCCTATACTATCTTCTAGGCGTTTTATAGTCTAGCTTTTTACATTTAGGCCTGTGATCCATTTTGAGTTAATTTTTGTGTAGAGTGTAAGGTCTATGCCTCATTCATTTCTTGCATGTAGACCTCCAGTTGTTCTAGCAAAGACTATCTATCTTTACTCCATTGTATTACCTTTGCTCCTTTGTCAAAGATCAGTCTGTGTTTATTTGGGTCTATTTCTGGGCTCTATTTTGTTCCACTGATCTGTCCATCTGTTCTTTCACCAATGCCACACTGCCTTAATTACTATAGCTTTATAGCAAGTCTTGAAGTCAGGTAGAGTCAGCCCCCCAAATTTGTTCTTCTTCAATCTTCTGTTGGCTTTCTGGGTCTTTTGCCAGAATCAGTGTTTTGATATCCACAAACTAACTTTCTGGGAATTTTGATTGGGATTGCATTAAATCAAGTTGGGAGAAACAGACATGTTGAGTCTTCCTATCCATGAACATAGAATCTCTCCGCATTTATTTAGTTCTTCTTTGGTTTCATCATCAGAATTTTGTAGTTTTTCTCATATAGATCCTCCACAGATGATTTTAGATTTATACCTAAGTATTCCATTTTGGGGCATCCTAATGTAAATGGTATTTTTTTTTTAATTTCAAAATTCATTTGTTTATTGCTAGTATACAGGAAAGTGAGTGTATCCTACAACCTTGCTATAATCACTTATTAGTTCCAGGAGGTATTTTTTGTCAATCTTTTTCAGATTTTCTACATAATATTTACCACTTTTTAGTGAAAAACAATGTGGCCATCTTTGGTCAAATCAAAAAATGATTTATGGTTATTTCCCTAAACACTAGGTAAAAACTGATTTTTTCAGCTTTATCGAGGTATAATTGACAAATAAAATTGTATATATTTAAGATTTATAATTTGATATTTTGATATATGTGTACATTGTGAAATGATTACCACAATCAAGCTAATTAACACATCCATCACTTCACATAGATATCATTTTCTTTCCCTCCCTCTTTTTCTTCCTTCCTTCCTTTCTCTTTCTTTCAAGATGCCTAAGATTTACCCTCTTAGCAAATTTCAAGTGTATAATATAGTACTGCTCCAGAAGTTATTCATCTTGCATAACTGAAATTTTGCATCCTTTGATAAACATCTTCCTATTTTCCCCTTCTCCCAGTTCCTGGCAAGCACCATTCCTAGTCTCTGCTTCTATGAGTTTGGCTATTTTAGATTTCCCATATTAGTGAGATCATGAAGTATTTGTCTTTCTGTGTCTGGCTTTTTTTCACTTGGCATAGTGTTCTCCAGGTTCATTCCAGTTGTTGCAAATGGTAGTATTTCCTTCTTTTCTTAAGGCTGAAAAATATCCCATTGTTTCTTTCTATCTATTTATCTATCTGTCTATCTCATTTTCTTTATTTGCTCATCCACTGACAGACATTTAGGTTGTTTTCCTATCTTGGCAACTGTGAATAATGCTGCCGTGAACATGGGAATGCAGATATCTCTTCAAGATAGTGAATTCGTTTCCTTTGGACATATATCCAGAAGTGACACTGCTGGATCATATGGCGGTTCTATCTTTAATTTTTCTAGGAGCCTCCATACTGCTTTCTATAATGGCTATACGAATTTACATTCCCACCAACAGTGTACGAGCATTCCCTTTTCTCCACATCCTTGCCAATACTTGTCATCTCTTGTCTTTTTAACAAGATCCATCCTAACAGGTGTGAGGTGATATTTCATTGTGCTCTTGATTTGCATTTCCCTGATGACTAGTGATGTTTTGCACATTTTCATATAGCTGTAGGCCATTGGTATGTCGTTTTTTGAGACATGTCTATCCATTATTTATTTTTTAAATTATTTATACAATTTTTAAAGACTTCTTTCCATTTACAGTTATTACAGAATATTTGCTACTTCCCTAAACACTAGGTAAAAGCCGATATTTTAAAAATCAAAAACCCTTTGCTAAAATATCTTCAAGACATAAAACTGGTTAAAAGATTTTTGGGTGCGTTATGTGCGTGCTTTGACTAGTTTGAAGGTTATTCCCTGATTTACAGCAATTTCTCTAACAAAGGGATATTAGTTGATCATTTTCATCATATTATTAATACAGTACCTGTCCAGTTAGGTTAAAAATTTCAAGAGCTAGATACTGACACTTAATTGTTTACACTTTTAAGCCTATTTTGAATAAATGAGATCCCAGTGGGGAAAGTACACAGAAGATGCAAATTAAAAATTCAGTTTATTCAGAGGAACAATGCAACCTAGATCTGTACAACACCGCTGTCCTGGATGATGGTGATATTTATTGAAACAGAGAACAATGAGGTAAAAACAAGTTTGGAAGGTGAAACCAATAATTGTTTTTGAACATAAATTTGAAATGCATATTAATCCTCTAACCAGAGACACAAAGCAGGCAGTTGGATATAAGAATAAGGAGCTCAGGAGAGACTGGGGCTCAAGATATAAATTTGGAGGATCATCATCACATAGAATATGTTTAAAGTCATGATGCTAAATGAGTTCCTCAAGGGAGCGAGTGTGGACTATACAGGGAAGAGGATCTAGGACTGATTTCTGGGGCATTCAAAATTGAAAGGTTAAGAAGAGGAAGAGAATTATGAAAGGAAAACTAAGAAGAAACAGCCAGAAATGTAGGTGGAAAGTCAGGAGAGTGTATTTTCCCAGAAACCAAGTTTTAAGAAAGTGTCTCAAGAAAGAGAAGGTGACTGACTGGATCAAATGTTCCTGAGAGTTTAAGTTAACTGAAGACTCAGAATTGGCCATTATATTTGTCATTGTGGTGGTCATTGGTAACCTTAATCAGAATGGAGTGGGTTTAAGAGATAATGGGGGAAGAGGAAGTGGAAATTGGAAGTGTAAACAGCTCTTTCAAAGAGTTTTGCTGGAAACAGAACAAGAGACATAGGGTGGCACTAAAAGATTCAAGACGAAGATAAATTTTATTTTGTTCATGATAAGACATAGTAAAGTATGTTTGCAGATTAATGGAAATGAAGCAGCTGAAGTGGGAAACTGTATAATACACGAGAGGAAATAATCTCAGTAATGGAACACTCAAGTAGGCAAGAAGTTTTGGAGTCCAGCGCACACATGGAAGAGTAGTCCTTAGAAGTATGGGCAGTTCATCCATCCTAACAGAGGGAACATGGAGTACAGGCTCAAATGAAGGTAGATTGGCAGATTTGACGATGGGAGAATGAAGAAGTTTCTTCTGATTGCTTTTGTTTTCTAATTGAAACAAACAGCAGGTTCACTATGCTCTTGGGCCAGTGTAAAGATTATTCTCTGTGTAAGAGGATCAGGGAAGGGATGCCCAAGATTTAAGGATAGAGGAAAACAGATGAAAAAGGCGCTGTGAAAATAGGAGATTCAAATGATTAGGGAAATGTAGTGCATTGTTGGGCAGTACTGAGGGCCCACATGATATCTGTGGCCATAAATATGAAGGAGGACCAAACAGCATGATTTTCTTTAATTATGCTCAGCTGCTCAGGTGCAAGAATGAGTAGGTAGTAGTTGGGTTTAGTCAGAATTAAAGGTTCTCTAGGTCAATAAGACTGAAAGCAGAAAAGGACATGGTAGTTGATAGTGTGCAAGGGTGTGAAAATGTTGGACCATGGAATCTATGCTTAAAAAATGAGGAAATGAGGGGGGACATAAGGACTGGGAAAGAGGCTACAGCAGAATATCTCTGAGAAATTCTCCCTCTACAAAATAACAGAGCAATCCCCATTTCAGCAAAAAGCAAGGGAGGTTACATCTGACAGGCATTCTTCTAGAAAAAAAAAAAATCTCACTTTTCCTTTATAATTTCGATCCTCTGGTATAGTGCTGCTCTTTCCATTTATGCCTAAAGTCCTTAGTAGCAATTTTTAAAATATCAAATTAGGTCACATCATAATGGCTTTCTGTGACAAACAGAAATTGGCTCAGATTATGTCTATTACAGTCAAGTTACGAGTTTAACTTCTGTTAACATATGGAGAAATTTTAGATATTAGAAGGAAAAATTCATTTAAAATGATAATGCTAGGTTGTCCTTCAGTAAAAATGTAAAGTAGGAATAAATCAATTGTAATTGTATTACTGTATCTATGGTATACTCCTATTAATTTCTAACTTAAATTTGATAGAGACCCATGTCTAGATTGAAGGATATTCCTTTTTTTAAATTATTTTTTTGAAGACAGAGAAGTTATCAAGAAAACTTCTAATCAAGTAATATCATTTAGTATTTATTGACCATCATATAGTATTTATAGCACTGTGGTGGTATACACATAAGTGAAATCTTAGTTCAAGGAAATTCATATCGTGAGGTTTCAAGATTAAGTCTTATTTACAGTGACAACACAAGGTTCTTCTTTTTTTAAATTCTATGCTATTTGAAATCATATTTTAAGAGCAAAGAGAGGAGCAGTCTAGACAGGTGAGATCTCTAATTTTAGACTGGCCTAAATATGACTGTAGTTTACCTTTGAAACTGACCAATAATAAAAGCATTCTAACAGTTTAGAAAGGTGATTTAGCCAGTTTTGGTATATCAATTCATGTAAACTGCAACAGAAGCAGCAAAACCAACACTGCTCAGATGAGTACTTTCAGGTGCTAATTACAAATAATTCTCATGTACTCACTAAAGTAGTATCTCTGCTAGGAAACATCTGTTCAGATTAGTTCTGTGTAACTTTAATCAAGAAAACAACATTAGAAAAATATATAATTCGGACCTCACTAACTCAGCTAGATGTCTGGCCAATAGTCTCCCTTAGAGACATTTTAGTTTTTAACTATTCCACTGGTCCTTGCAAACTGAAAAAACCTAACAGATTCTTTAGACTTTACCCTATAATTCATCATTTTCATAGACAACACAAGTTTTATAATATGCCTACTTCATTCTTGAATTTTAAATTTTAATTCCTCTCAGCTTGTTCAATAAAAAGGGAGTAATAAATAGAATTTTTTTAAAAAAAGAAGAGGTAAATAGGGGTGGTAGTCTATGAAAACTGGCATAACTGATAATGAATGTCAATTACCTGAACTCAAAAAGATAACTTGGTTGAATACAAAATTTTAAATCACATCATTTTCTCCTCAAAATTTTGTAGGTGTTGCTCTGTTACTTTCTTTAATTTGGAGTCTAAATGATAGATACTAAATTTAGATGACTCAGTACTGTAATATTTGCTCCCTAGCAGGTAATTTGTTAAAGTGCTCTATGTTCATGTTCATGTCTTATTTTGTTTTTCATGCGTGGAGACTTATATGATAGCTAATAATTATTTTAAATCACAAACTTTGCCAGGATGAGTCCAGATGTGTGTCATTTCTTATTTATTTTGCCTGAGAGATAATGAACCTTTTCAATTCATATGCCTAGAACTCTTTTCCCCCCAGCACTGGGAATTTTTTTCAGTTTTGTTTTGATTATTATTTCTGTTCTAACTGCTGTGGTTTATTTTTCAGAAATAATAATTGTTATTGAATTTCCATTCTCTTTACATTATGGCTTCATTTTCATTATTTTAGTTCCTTTTCCTTTATCTTTTGAATTCTAGGAGAATTTTTTTAGCTTGTTCTCTATCATACTGATCTGATTTTCCACAGTATCGATTTTAGTTTTTACTGGTCCCATTGTGGATTTTAGAGTCTTGCAATTAATCTTCTCTCACCCACCTTCCTTTTCATCTCATCCTGTTGCTTTTTCATTTTTCTATTCTCAACTTGCAACACTGTATTCTGTTTCTTGGATGCATGCCATTCATTCTAATGAATCTGAGAATTCTGAATAGTTTTCTAAAACTTTTTGGTTTCCTAGTGTAAATAATCTTTATTACCATGCTCTTCTTGTGAGTTTCTAAGATGATATTCCATTTCCTTTGTTATTCAAATATTTTCAAGGGTTGCATATAGTTGGGTTTTATTCTATTTACTCAGCTCAGAACAAAAAAAGATTTATCTAAGACTAGTATTTTCCAACAGATAGGATATGTAGATTGATCTCGGGGTCACTCTTTTACTTCAGTGCTGCTCTAGTCCCAGAACTATGGATGAATAATAATTTATATGTACAATTTAAGCTCAATTTAGTAGTATTTTGTAAGCTTTCCAGGTAATGAGCGTTTGCCCTGTTGAGAAGGCATTTTGCCCTACTCATAGGTTGGTTCTCTATCACTCTGAAGTAATGGAGTACATGAAAAAGAAACTGTAAATCTCAGAGTACACTACTGCTTAGTACTAGAAACCTACAACACTTTGTTTGTATATATTACATTTCTTAGGATGTAATGCACTTCTGTTAGACCTCTTCCTACTTCCCTGCTGCCTAGTTGTTTCTGGGTTTTACAGACACCAACTGGGCAACACTTTGGCTGCCTTCCAGATCTATGACCCTGGAATAAAGAAGTCTTTCCAGACACTTTATCCCTGAATCAGAAACAAGAAAAGAGCTTCAGTACTATCATCTCAGATTTTAGACCAGCAGATATGGAGGGCCATCAGTTACATATCTGGAAACAATTTCGCTAGCCCTGGCTTTCATGGGACTATCCTCTCAGATTCTGAAACCAGGTTGACTGTAAATTCTAAATTTCTTATATTATTGTGAATTTCATCCTTTCTATTTTGTTTTAAAGATTTTTTGATGTGGACCACTTTTAAAGTCTTTATTGAATTTGTTACAATATTGCTTCTGTTTTATGTTTTGGTTTTTGGCCCTGAGGCATGTGGGATCTTAGCTCCCAGACCAGGGATTGAACCTGCACCCCCTGCATTGGAAGGTGAAGTCTCAACCACTGGACCACCAGGGAAGTCCCTCATCCTTTCTATGTATGTACATATTTCTATCATCCTCACTTTTCAGATGAAGAAACTAGGTCACAGAGCAGATGAGTGGCTTGTTCAAGGAAGCAGTCAGAGGCAGGACTAGGCTGCCAACCCAGGAGATTTTACTCCAGAGCCTGTGCACTTAATCATTGAACTCTCTATCCTTTCTGAACACTATACTTAGTTAAAAAATTAGTTTCATCCTATAATGACCACAGTCCTCTCACATCATGGTTCTTGTCTCTGTTGACAGGTATATATGTAACAATTAGAATAATCGTAGATAACATTTATTAACTACTTGATATGTGCCAGGCATTGGGTTATACAATTAATATACATTATCACATTTAATCCTCACAACTCTATGTGATAGATACTATCATTATTCCCATTTAACAAATTAAAAAAAACAGCAATAATAACATTAGGCCTTAGAGATGGTAATAAATTTACCCAGAGTCAGATCTGGTAGATGGAAAGGCTGGGATTCAAATTCGATCTGACTTCCAAACCCAACTGCTCACCTTTTATCCTATAAAGCCTCTATTTAATAGGTATAATATGTTGCATATAATTCTACAATAAATTGATAGTATATTTTGCTAAAAATCTCATATGTTAAGAATTATATTATATATTCAACTATAAATACCTTCTGCAACAAAAATTTTCCTTCATCATATACAAATGGTTGCAAATTGGCCAGAGATTTCTGAATGTGCTTGTGCTAAGGGATTTAAATTCAATAAATTTTCCTATATTCACTTTGGTAGATCTCTGTGCACTGCATGAAGAGGCTTTCTTACCCTCTGACTTCCTGTAGGGTTTAACCAAGGAGGAGTACTGGCAGGAAATCAGACAGAGGAAGGAAAGGACCCTTGGGGTATTTGTTTTGTTCCCTCAATCCCTGAGGGTCCTTGCATGCCAGATGAGCACCGAAGGTCACTGTTCAGGCCTCACAGCGGTAACTTGCCCCTGTTACTAGCCCACAAGTTTTGTGCTATATCTTGTGACTTCTCTACACCCTGTCCACCCTTGTAAATCATTCCTTCACTAAATTCACTCAAATTACCGAAATTAAGTGTGCCATCTCTCTTCTCTGCAAAGACCTGGGCTGATACAGAAATGATCTGTTCTGGCATAGAACAAATGCCTTAATATTTTAGAAGAGGATATTCTCCCATACTATATGCGTTCTTAATGTTCATATGTCTTTTTAGAAATAGCAAAGATGTGTAAGTGTAATTACAAAGAAAAGGATGGGTAATGTTACAGCAGACACACTTTCCTTGGACTCCTAATGTTGACTTTTCAAATTGGATATAATAAATCACTCATGACTCAGTTAACATACAATTTTAATGCAAGATGAGTAGAATAAACAAGGAAACCCATGATTACTGCGCATAGAAAACTATTTTGCTCACTTCAGCCATGTCAATTCCATCCTAACTGGGATGTTTTAGGCATTTAAAGATTTATGTTTGCCTCAAGTATTTATGAGCCCAAACTAAATGTGCCTAATACCACTGGGTTTTATAAACAGTCAAAGATAGCTAGTCACTTACATTTATGACATATGTGGTGAAATATTTACACAGCATCTCCTGGACAGGAAACTGTGGGGTTGAAGCACCTCAAGTGATCACTAGCATTTTTCTATTCATAGAAAAATGTGTTAGCAGGAATATAGAGAAATAAGCACTCTGAATATTGGAGAGAATGTAAATTTACTGACTTAAAGTTTAAGATACTCTTTTAAAGACTTTGTATAGCAATTCTGCCTCTAATAATTTATCCTAAGAAAATAAGCACAGATGTGTGTAAAAATTTATTTATCCATTTGTTCACTAAGACAATCAATATAAACACCCATATAAAAAGGAATATGCAGGGGCTTCCCTGGTGGCGCAGTGGTTGAGAATCTGCCTGCTAATGCAGGGGACACGGGTTCGAGCCCTGGTCTGGGAGAATCCCACATGCCGCGGAGCAACTAGGCCCGTGAGCCACAACTACTGAGCCTGCGCGTCTGGAGCCTGTGCTCCGCGACAAGAGAGGCCGCAATAGTGAGAGGCCTGTGCACTGCGATGAAGAGTGGCCCCCGCTTGCCACAACTACAGAAAGCCCTCACACAGAAATGAAGACCCAACACAGCAAAAATTAATTAATTAATTAATAAACTCCTACCCCCAACATCTTCTTTTAAAAAAAAAAAGGAATATGCAGTCATTAAAAATGATGTTATGGAAGAATGTATAATGGCATGGAAAAATATTTACAAAATATTCTAGGTGGAAAAAATAGGTATTAAAATGATATGTAAGCTACTTCCAGTGCCAGCCATGATGGAGAAAGCTGACTGCAGCCTATCATTCCCACTAAAACTCACAACAGAATACAAAAAACCACCACCTAAGGACTTTGAAAAGTACACATACCAGGTGTATTGGGAATTAAAGTGAAAACTTGAATTAAGGATCCATAATGGGTGAGATCCATGAATTTTTATTTTCCTTTTTTCCCTAGAATTGACTTGAGGGCAAGCTGAATTCTGGAATTGTGCAGCAAGTACAGACAGCAAAAACTCCAGGAGAAACGCCTTCTTCTCTGCCAGAGGTATGGGGAAAAGACTGCTGTGTGCTGGAGATTTTGAGGGAGATCCCTTTTTTTTTTCACCTTTCATTTCTCTCCCAGCTGTGCTCTGAGGCCAGGCCCAGTCACAGAGCTGCACAGGCAACAGCACATGTATCTAAAACCCCAAGAAAAACCAGAGAAACTGGGAAAAGGCCTTCTTACAGAGGATTTTTTTCTCTTGCTGCTTCTCTGTGAAGGACGTTCCAATTGTGTAGGACTGTACGGCAGCATAGGAGGCTCAGATTCTGAGAGAACTCCATCTTTCTGGCCAGAGAAACCAAGAAAAAGAGTGTCTGAGGGCTGTAGAGTATGGGAGAAATCATGGAGAGAAGAGAGCTGAAAAGAAGCAACTCCTAAGTCTATGTTATGAACAGACATAAGTCTTGGACCTGCCCAGAACAAACCTAAAGAAGCATAGCAGATGCTTCAAGACCTGAACTACCATAGAAAACATTACCATAGTTCTAGACTAACCCTTGAGTGGTGTGAGCTCCAGTAAGATCCAAAAAGCATCGCAACATCTTTGAAAATTCAGCTGACATCAGAACCACTATGAGACAGAATATGAAGTTAGGACCTAACTCGATTGATTGCCTCTTAAACAATCAAACAGAAAAGCAAGTCAACGTTTTCCAAAGGGCTTTAACAAGACCCAGAGTCTCACAACATAATATTCCAAATGTTCAGGGTATGTTCAAAAATAACTTGACATACAAAGAGCCAGAAATCTGATCAATATTCAAGGAAAAAGACAATTAACAAATGCCACTCCCAAGATGGCCCAGACATTGGAATTATCAGGCAAGGACTTTAGGACAGCTCTTCAATGATCTTCCATAAGATAAAAGGTGAACATTGTTTAAAAGAATAAAAGATAGAAATGCTTAGTTGAGAAGTAGAAGCTATGAATAAAATGGAAATTTTAGAACTGAAAAAGACAAAAGCTGAAATTTTAAAACTCCTTGTATGCACTTAATAGCAGAATGCAGATAACAAAGGAAAGAGTCAGTGAATTTGGAGGCAAATCAATAGAAATTATACAACCTAAAGAACAGAGAGGAAAAAAAAGACTGAAAAAAGAAAAAAAACCCATGTCTTCAGAAACCTGTGTGACAATAATCAAAAGGTCTGATATTCATATCAATGGAGTCCCAGAAGAAGAGATAAAGGAGATAGATGGGTGCAGAAAGAATATCTGAAGAAACAATGACTGAAAACTTCTCAAATTGAGTGAAAGATATCAGATTGCAGATTCAAGAGGTTCAGCAAATCCCTAATAGCATAAACTCATAAAAACAGGGCCAGACACATCATAATCAAACTGTTCAAAACTAAAGATAAAGGGAAAAAACTTAAAGCAAGCCAGAGGAAAACAACACATTACATTCAAGGGAGCAACGGTTTGGATGATTGCAGATTTCTCACCAGAAATCACAGAGGCCAGATGACAGTGACACAACATCTTTCAAGTGATAAAAGAACTATTAACCAGAATTTTATACCCAGTGAAAATATCTTTCAGGACTGAAGGCAAAACAGAAGAAGGCTTTGATTAAGGAAACTAAAGGAATTTGTTGCCAGTAGATCTGTTCTTAAAGAAATGGTAAAAAAATGTTCTCAGGCTTATAGGAAATGATATCAGAGGGAAATATAGACACAAGGACTGAACGAAGAACAATAAAAATGGTAAATATCTGGGTAAATATAACAGACTATTTTACTCTACTAAGTTATTTAAAATATTTGACTTGATAGCAAAACTTATAATATTGTCTATGGAGTTCTCAAGTTATTTGGATGTACTTAATATGACAATTATCACATAATGTGGGGAGGGTAAATTGATAAGGTTTGTATGTTTTAATTGAAGCGGTAAACTATTCACTCTAGATTGTGTAAAGTGAGATGTGTATATGATAATCCCAGAACAGCAACTAAAATGATAATACAAAGAGATAATCCAAATAGCCAATAGTTAAATTAAAGTGAATACTAAAAAATACTCACATAATCCAGAAGAAGGCAGGAAATGGGGAATGAGGGAACAAAAAAAGGGTAAGAAAAAGAAAACAAATAATAAATGGTAGACCTAAATCCAACCATTTCAATAATTAAATTAAATGTAAACGGTATCTACTGAAGTATAGAGATTATCAAATAAATTTAAAAATAAGACTCAGTATGTTGTCAAAACACAATCCACTTTAAATATACCACTAAAGATAAAAGTAAAAGGATGAAAAAAATATACAATCAAAAGAAAGCTGGAAAAGTTATGTTAATATCAAGCAAAGCAGACTTTGGAACAAGGAAATTTATCAAGGGAAAAGAAGAATATTTATAATCATAAAACAAACAATTCATCAAGATATATAGCATTCTTAAATGTGTATGTACTTAACAATGTATATGCCCCAAAATATGTGAAGTAAAACTGATAAAACTGAAACAAGAAATAGACAAACCCATAATTACACTTTTACACAATTACACGATTACAGAGAGACTTCAATGCTCCTCTCTGTTAATGAGAGAGCAGGCAGACAGAAAATCAGCAAGATATAGGAGACCTGATCAACGTTACCCACTAACTTAATATAATTGACATTTAAGGAACACTCTACCTAACAAGAGAAGAATACATTTTTTTCAAGTGTACATGAAATATTCAACATGATAGTCCATATTTTAGCCATAAAAACAAACTTAACAAATTTAAAAGAATTGAAATCATGCAGAAAATGATCTCTGATCATAATGGAATTTAAACTAGAAACAAATGATAGAAAGATATCTCAGATATAGCCAAAAATGTGTAAATTAAACCCCACATGTTTAAATAACCATTGTAAAATAGAAAGACTCTCGTGGGGGCAAGGAAAATACGGGAATCTCTCTACATTTCTCTCAATTTTGCTGTGAACCTAAAACTGCTCCAAAAACAAAGACTTGATAATTTTTTTAAATAGAAAGACTCAAAGGAATTTAAAAAATATTTTGAAGTGAATGACAATGAAAATAAAATGTATTAAAACTTTTGAGATGCAACTAAAGCAGTACTTAGTATTAAATGTTTTAAAAGGGAAGAAGGACTCAATTTAATAAATAAACAATCTGTTTCCACAGATTTATTAGTTAAGAAACTAATAAAGAAGAACCAATTTAACCCAAAACAAAAGGGAGAAAGTAATAAACTTTAAAAACAGAAAGCAATGAAATTGAAAACAGAAAAACAATAGGAAAAAACCGGTGAACCCAAAAGCTGACCTTTGAAAACATAAAGAAGTTATGAGAAGTCCTTAGCCACACTGATGAAGGAAAAAGAGATAAGACACAGATTCCCAATATCAGGAATGAAATGTGGTTATCACCACAGACCCTAAAGACAATAAGAGAAAGATAAGGAAAGAATGTTGATATTAGATGAAATGGATCAACTTTTTGAAAGATATAAACTACCAAATCTCAATGAAAAAGAAAGAAATAAGCTGAATACTCCTATATCTTGAAATCAACCAAAATGAATTTTCAACAAAGAAAACTCCTGGCCCAGTGGTTTTCACTTATAAATTCTGTCACAAATTTCAGGAAGAAGTAAAACCAATTCTGCTCAATCTCTTCCAGAACATTGAGGAGGAATAAGGCTAGCATTACACTAATATCAAAGTCAGGCAAAGAAGAAAAATAAAAAACTACACACAAATATTCCTCATTAACAGAGAGGTAAAATCCACAAAATATTAGCAAATCAAATTAAGCAATATATAAAAAGGACAATATACCACAGCCAAGTGCATTCACCCCAGGAGTATAAGACTGACTTAATATTCAAAAATCAATCAATGTAATTCACCATATTAAGAGGGAAAAAAGCCGTATGAACATATCAATAGATGCAGTTAAAATCATTTGACAGAATTCAACATCCATTTATGATATTTTTTTAAAAGCTTTTCAGTAAACAAGAAACAGAAGGAAATATACTCAAACTGATAAAGGGTATATGCATAAAAAGTCTATAGCTACTATTATACTTACTTGCAAAAGACTGTTTCCTCCTAAAAAAGAAATGACAAGAATATCCACTCTCACCACTTATGTTCAGTATCATATTAGAAGTCTTAACCAATGCAACAACACATGAAAAAGAAATAAAAGCCATGACAATTAGAAAGGAAGAAAACTGTCTCTATTAGCAGATGATATGACTGTCTATATAAAAAAAGAAAAGTCCATGAAATCCACAACAAAGCTCCTAGAATGAATAAGTGAATTAGCAAAATCATAGGATATAAGGTCAATATGCAAAAATCAAATGTATTTAACATTTAACAAAAAGTAGAATTTAACAATACTATTTGTTTCACTGAAGAGGACATACACATGGCAAATAAGACATGAAAATATGTTCAAGATTATTAGCCATTTGAGAAATGCAAATTATAACCCCAATGAGATAGCACTACACACCAATCAAAAATTAACTGGATGTCATCAAAATGATAAACTTTTGCTCTGCAAAAGACACTACAGATCATCCTCAATTTACCACAGTGTCACATCCTGATAAACTCATGGTAAAGTGAAAATATTGCCTAAGTCAAAAATGCACTGAACACATAACCTACTGAACATCATCGCTTAGCCTAGCCTGCCTTCAACGTGCTCAAAATACTTACATTAGCCTACAGTTGGGCAAAATCATCTAACCCAAAGCCTATTTTATAATAATGTGTTGAATGTCTCATGTAATTTACTGAATACTCTACTGAAAGTGAAAAACAGAATGTAGGTGTATTGGTTGCTTACCCTCCTGATCGCATGGCTGACTGGGAGCTGGGGCTCGCTGCCCTGCCCAGCATTGCAAGAGCATATCGTGCCACATATGACTAACCCAGGAAGAGATCAAAATTCAAAACTGGAAGTACAGTTTCTACTGAATGTATATCACTTTCATACTATAAAAAAGTCGAAAAATCATAAAGTCGAACCATTGTAAATTGGGGCCTGTCTATACCAACAAAAGGTAAAGATACTCCCAGACAGGGAGAAAATGTTTGCAAATCACATATTTGACAAAGAACTTCTATTCAGCATACACAAAAACTCTCAAAGCTTAACAGTAAGAAAACAACCCTTTTTTTTAAATGGGCAAAGGATTTGAACAGGCACTTCGTAAAGAAGATATATGTATGATAAGAATGCATAAGAAAAGAGGCTTAATACCATTAGTCATGAGGGAAATGCAAATTAAAACCACAATGAAATACCACTGCACAACTATTAGAATAGCTAAAGTAAAAGAAAAATTGACAATGCCACACACTGACAGGACGCAGAGCGACTGGAACCCTCACACATTGCTGATGGCAGTGCAACGTGGCACAACCACTCTGGAAACCAGTCTGGCAGTTTTTTATCAAGCTAAACATATACTTGCCATATAACCAAGCGATCCCACTCCCAGTAAAAATAAAAACTCATGTTCATACAAAAACTTGGATGCAAATGTTTACAGTAGCTTTCCTCATAATCACCCCAAACTAGGAAAAACTCAAATGCACTTCAATTTATGAGTGAATCAACAAAGCGATACATCAATACCGTAAAATACTACTCAGCGTTAAAATGGAACAAATTATGGATACACACAGCAGCAGAGAGGAATCTGAAATGTATTATGCTAAACGAAAAGCGCCAGGCTCAAACGCTATATCCCGTCTGCTTTACATATTTGTGTAGAAAAGGCAGAACTACAAGGGTAGAAAACAAACCTGTGATTGTTAAGATTCAGGGGAGGGTTTGACTCTAAGGGGGCAGCACAAGGGAATATTTTAGTATTTTTAGGTGATTGTGGTGGTGGCTACTATGCATCCGGCAAAACTCAGAACTGCACACCAAAAAGAGTGAATTATGGTGTCTATTAATTTTAAAAAACAAATTTATACAAACCATATGTATATATTGAATTTTTGTTTCAAAGAAAAGGCCATATATGGCTCAAAAGGCAAATGCCAAAATACTAACATTGGTATCTCCTTTAATTTAAATATAATTTTAAAATAATTTTTATAAATAATATGATTTTTCTGAAATCTGAATATATAAATGTGCACATACATATATACACATATATGCATATAATGTATACATGCATATATATACAGTCTGACTTTCCCTCTATGTGTGTTTCTGAGTGTTCATGAAGTTCTGAAGTAAATACCATCTTGAAGCACTTCAATGCTAAGATGCACTGAAAATTAGGGACACTTAAGATGGAATATATTTGCTTCCCTACGGTTTCCAGTATTATACAAATTTTCTGGAATTTTAGGTACTGCTTTTGAAATTAAAATTTTAAGTTATAATACAGCCTGACAGTTCTACATATGTCAATCTGAAAGGGCTAGACCACTGTCTCACTGACTTTTAGAATTCCATGCTTCTAAAGCACTGTCATGAACACATGCCATTTGCTCAAGATTCAAAATGACAGTATTCTTATCAATTCGTGAATTCAAGCAATTTCTCTGGTGATTCCCAATTAGCCTGTCTTGATCCAGCCTATCAAAGCAACATTGCATACCTTGCTGCCCTCCACGATGGATCTGATCCAGGGGTCTCTCACATGCAGAGAGGGGTCTGTACTCACTGTCCTCTGGCAGGAATACCCTGCAGGTGAGACAGGGGCCCTTTAACTGTCTAGCCACAGGCTGCTAGACGCAAAAGAAAGCTATGTTGTTATGGAATCCTAAGCAGTAAGATTTTTCCAAGTGTGCTTGGATCACAGGAACATCTGATTCAATATGGAAAACTGTAGTATTGTTCACACTTCCACAGAAACATATGACATTTCAGGGGAACACAGAGAAACAAATGAAAGCCTCAAGAGCAGCTACCAATTTTGTTAAATGTTATACCAGACATGGGGGATGGCAGAGATGGGAAAAGAAGTGACCTCAACATGGTCAGATGACTCTGTAATTTCAATAACATTTGCAACTAAGAAAGGGAATTAGAGATTATATCATCAACTATTTCCCCGACTCTGACAAAACCAGGTCCCTATTTTATGTTTGCTCCAAAAGAAACACTTTCAAAGAGGGGGAAGAGGACTCTGTGTAAAGTATACTCAAAATTCTTCTCCCAGGTTAGGAAAAAGCATTATTTAATCCTTAAAGTTTACCTGCATTTTAGGGTCAAGTCTGATTGTACTGAAAAAAAATTTGCAGTTTCACCCTCTTTGTATAATATCCAAAAAAAAAAAAAAGAAAAAACCAAAACAAAACAAACCAATCTAATTTTGTTCAGACTACTCAATGAACTACTGGCCTTCACATGGCACTCTGCGGTTTTGACTGGCAAAGCTAAGTATCATAGTTACATAATAGTATGTAGAATCTCTTCTCAAGATATTTTATTTCCTATTTAAAATTAAGCCATGCACTTAATGGAGTCAAGAATATTTTATTATAAGTATATAAGTAAATATGACAAACTCAAATGCATCATTTAGTATACTTATGCAGTTTTTTCTCCCTTTTAAACATTTTTAAAGGTCAAAAATTCTTAGTGTGTCTAAAAGCAAAAAATCTATCCTCCAGGTGTACTTGACCATTTCCTGCTCTTTGAACACCCCAAGCTTTTCAACATCTGAACACTTATTTATCCTGCTCACTCTGTGGTTTTCTCAAATTCTTTTGCAAAACGGATTTAGATAACAAAATTAAGTACCCAGATTATACTACCTTAAACCTCTACAAAAATGCCTTCACCCAGTCAAAACAGAAGACCATGCCTTTGGCTTTCATAAAATCATAATATAAAAACCATCAACAATAAGAATATTTCTATTGATAATCTGCTAGAAAACAATCAAAGGCATTACCTGCTATGCTACCCGATGTCATTTATATGACCAGCTGAGTGATAAATAACCTTGCAAAGTCAGTGCCTGGAAGGAATTGTATTTTTCCTGATAAATTGTTATGCTTCCTTTATTCCAACAGTAGAGACAATAGAATCAAATGTGTATTCTTTTTCACCTGATTTCCCTAAAGATTAGACAAACTTGTTTCTCAATTGCAACAAATAGCTTACCCTTGGTACCAAATACATATTTTTCTCTTTCTTTTATTTTACAGTTGTAATTTTTTACAACATGTTTTTAACTATGTCACAGTAAAAGTGACATAATTAAATATATTTTGAAATATGTTTAAATATGTTTTAAATATAGTTGGCAGAATTAATATATGAAGGCTGTGTCCTACAAGCTATTCTATGTTAAATTACAAAACAAAAACAGCATGGCCTAGAGCAGCATTTTTCAAACTAAAATGTGAAAAAGAATCACTTAGTGATCTTATTAACAGGTAGATTCTTATTCAGAAGGTCTGGGGTTGAGCTGGAGGGTCCACATTTCTACCAGGCTCCCAGATAAGATCACTGCTGGTCCTCACACTACACTTTGAGGAGGTAGGGCCTCACCGGTGTTCAGCCTGTGCATGAATGGAATGTCAGTATAGGAGAAATAATGAATATAATGGAGCCCTAAGACATGGTAACTATCAAAATGGCGAGTACCACAAACTAGAGCAAATGGGATCATCACATTTCTATTTCAACCTTTAAAAATCAGTTTCTTAAATCCAAAATCAATATTAATTTTTTATAACAAATGTCCAGTTCATGTTTTTCAAAGAAGTTGATTCTTATTCACGTGTTAGACATTCTACCATATAGAGCTGAATAAAATTCTGGTTGCTATATTTCAAAAAAAAAAAAAAATCCGTAGTGTTTCGAATGTTTTTAGGAGGAAACAGGACAAGAAGAGAATACTCATTGAACATCTGGAAAGTTCCATTTATTCAAATGTTTCCTAACACCCAATGTATTTCAGCACTACTTTGAGGCCTCAACATCCAGTTTCTTTTTTCTTTTAATTTATGTATGTTGGTTTGATTGATTCCTCATTTCTATTATTTTGGGGGACAATTATTACATAACTTGGGAAATTATTTGATTAATGAATAAGTGAATGAATCTGCATCATTTGAAGAAAATTCATCAGCTGTGATACTAGTTAAGAAAATATTTGAACATTCGTCAGTTTAATTGTTTTTTCTTTCCAGCTTATTTCCAGTTAAGAGTATTCCTCCCAGCATGGCATGTTTCACAATGATAATTTCTAAAATACTTCACAGTAGAGAAAAGGTCTAGTTTTTCCAAAGTTATTCCATTTTCATAGATTCTCACATTGCCTGTTGTCACATGTATGTCTCCTCAGCATAGTTTCTAGTTAAAACTAAAATTAACCAGTTATCTAATACACATAAAGAACTAGCTGAGTCACCACATCAGTACAACAACATTTAAGGTTTCTTTTCTAGGTCACAGGATTTAGAGCCAAGTATACTAGTCTTCTATTGCTGCTGCAACAAATTAGCATAAATTTAGTGATTTAAACACAAATTTATGATTTTATAGTTTTGGAGGTCAGAAGTCCAAAATGGGTCTCACTGGGCTAAAATCAAGGTGTCAGCAGAGCTATGTTCCTTCTGGAGGCTCTAGGGATAATTTATTTCCTCGCCCTTTCCAGCTTGGAGACACCTCCTACATTCCTTGACTCCTGGGCCCTTCCTCCATCTTCAAAGCCAGCAGTGTTGCACCTCTCTGGGACTTTCTTCCACCGTCACATCTTCCTCCAACTGACTCTTCTCCCCTGCCTCCCTCCACTTTTAAGAAACCTTGGGGTAACATGGATAATCTGAGCAAATCTCCCTATTTGAAGGTCAGTTGATTACCAACTTTAATTCCTTTGCCATGTAACCTAACATACTCACAGGTTCCAGGGATTAGGATGCAGACATGCTTTGGGGGCCTATTATTCTGCCTATCATGTGGAGACAGTATTCCATTTCCATTTACTTACTTGAATTTTCCTGAAGCACTTTTAGTTCTTTTACAGTTCTTCAATTCTAGGAAAAGAAGCTCTTGGGTAATAACAATAAGAGTATAAGATTACTGATAACAGTAATATATCAGTAATAGTTCAGTAATAATGTTCAGTATAAGATTACTGAACATTACTAATGTTCAAATATCTTCTTAACCAGTATCACAGCTCATGAATTTTCTTCAAATGATGCAGATTCAGTTATTATGTTATTATGCAATTATTATGCAGTTATTATGCAATAACTTTCATTTCACTTTTTACCATGAGCTCTGATTCTATTGGGATGACTCTCATACTCAAAGTAAGGTATGGATATAGCTGGAACGGCCCCTGCCACATAACCATATGATCCTGGATACGTGTCGCCTGAGATTCCTGAGCTACATTCTGGTACACTGATGCCATGGATCATGGAATCAGACTGTGGCCACCAGGATAAATGTCCTGACTCTCTGTGATCCAAGTTGGCTAGGACAAGGGCCTTCTCACTGAAGTTTTGAGAAGCTAAACCCTCTTGCAAAATTGCTCTAATGAGCTTAGAATCATTAAAAATGTCCAAAGCACTAAGTAATAAAGTTTATTCAGCTTTTTTTAACACAGAAAAATGAAAAGTTAAATGGGTAAATTATAGTGGCCTAATCTTTTCATACCAATAGTAGGGACTCACAGGCTGGTTGTTTTAACAGCTGTACAATGCTTAAGCTCCAAAGACTCTAAATCTAATAACAAAAAGAATAACACTTTGCATGAGTGTTTCTTTGAATATATTCTAGACATATTTTCTCACAGGAACCCTCAATTAAAGATTTATTATATTTTAATCAGAAGCCACAGAGATAAAAAGTTTGAATGATTGGCTGAAGGCCCTATACAAACTGAATTTAAATATGAAAGAGACAAAAATATATTTGTCATGATTATTTAAAATAGGCAGGTCCAACCACTAAATGCTAAAATATAAAGTGTATGACAGTTTAAGCCGAGTCAGATTGGCTCTACTACAGTTTCACGTCACTCAAAGGTTATGAGAGGTACATCGTTTCTTGTGAGTCTTGTTCTATAACACACAGTAAGCAATGCCAACGTGAGTTGTCATTTCTCGCATGGGTTAACAATACCCTCAATTTCTACCGCTCTCACCTGCTAATCCCCTCCCCTGCGCCCCCAAAACTATATCTAATGCAAAGGTGCTTCTGAGAACTGTTCATAGTTTCTATGGTTCTGGTGGGGTTTTCATCCGTATTTCAGCTCAGTGCTGTTCCTTGACAACACTCAAATGGGCCAGCTCAAAGTGAGATCAGGAGAAATGGGATAAGGTAGTGATCCAAGAGAAATTTTGTTCACATAGCCAGTAAAAGAATTCTGAAAATCTAGGCACATATTTTTTAAATAACATCTAAATATTTTTAACATAAGTTTGAACAGCTGAAAAGGGGACATGATTTCTAACACTCTGATACATATTTATCAGAACTTCAGGGCTGCAGGTTTCAGTCTCCAGAAGTCTGCTACATAACATAAAAGGTAGAGCCAATCCTCAATGACGAGCCAATCAACTCAAGAAGACTTTCTGTCAAGATAAGTCTGACTTTGTTTTTCAATCAAATATGAAGATAGTTCTAGTGACAACTGTCTATCTTCTGAATCCTAAAAGGAACAGATAAATACAGCACAGAGCCTTGTCACGTGCTTGTCCCTTGGATGAACAAGGCAGAAGAAAGGAGAACTGGCAGGCAACACCCATGTTCAGAGACAGATCAGTTTCAAGAAAGAGCTGGAAGTTGAGGAACTGAAAATTGAAACCCCTGAAACACTCTATGCCCTGGTCAGTCTTGGTGCCCAGTTTGGAAAGTGCTGGGGGAAGGGCTTAAATTCTTCTCTGAAAGTATCTAATATGATACAAATTTAAAACGGTATTTCTATACAAAAACCTGCTGACTGCATATCTTTGAAGCATCCTAAGCCTTTGGAAGTATCTTAAAACAGGTGTCAAGTTCTCTTCATCAAAATGAAGGGTCAACAATTAGAGATTACAATCTTGCTTGTGTAGCCAACCTTGTGTATAACCTTGGACGGGCAGTTCTGGCGATCCAGGAATTGGTTCTACATTTTCTCTAGTCCTCAGAACTCCTCGCTTTTGTTTTAATTCTCTGTCCATACTTGACCATCTTTTAGTGTATGTTTGGGCCAGTCTTTCACCCTGAAGTTCCTAGGTTCCACCCCATGTCCTTATTGGGTTTTATGCTCATGTGATACTTCTCCAGCCCTTTCAGTGCCAGAAGTGGATAAACTGTTAAAAAAAACAAATAAACAAACAAACAAAAGCCCTCCAACTGCCAAGGCCATCATTGTGCCAACAGAGGAGCTGCTTATGCAAACTATTGCGAACTTTTACACGGGAAGATGGGGAAAGTATAAAGTCCACTGTGAACGCGTTTTGAAAAGCTCTCTCTTCTAATGCTTCTGGGGGGTGGGGGAAGGTTGGAAGTAAATTACTGACAATGGGCAAAAACAGATGCAAAGAAGACAACTTTATTAGGCGATTTCTCTTCTTTATGAGGAGCTTTCTTTCCTTTGTTAGGAGGACAGTCCTTTCAGAGGAAACACCAAGTAATTCGACAATACCCAGTTTCCTTCAGCTGCTGCGACTTGATCCCACGGTGGGTGCTCTGGAAAGCACCTTGGGGGCGAACGGGTCTGAGGCCGCTCATGACCAAGGTCGTTCGATCCAGTTGCTAAGTTGAGAATCTTCCCGTGCCACCTCTTAGAAGCAGGTGTGTGTTCCCCTCCAAAGAGCCCACCACCTGGCTGCGCCCCACCTCCACTCGTGCCCCAGCTACCAGATAACGTTGGGTGCTACAGAAAGTGCTGCTGCGGGGGCAGCCTGGCCTTCAGACGCAGTCACTGGGGAAGAGGCGAGGACCGGCGTGGATGCTGGAGCACGCGCGCAGGTGCCGGCGCACCCACAAACACACCCGGGCTCGGAATGAGGGGAGGACGGGGGAGGGGGAGGGGAGCGGCCTTACCAGATCAATGAAAGTCAGGAATTTCCAGCTCCCTCCGTAGGTCTGGTGCGAGGGCATTTCGATGGCCTTGTAGTTGCACAGGATAGAGCAGTAGGACAGCAGGATGGCCACCCGCAGCACCTGGCAAGGGACAAGCGCCATGTTCGCGAAAGGCGCGGACGGGCTCGGCGACGAGGAGGACGGCCGGCGCAGGGCTCTGGCGGGCGCCGTGGGAACTCCGGCCGCGGGCGGGGCGGGCGGGGGCCCTGGCGGGACGTGTCCCGCGGGACCGGCGCGACCGCGAGCGCGCGCGCGGGCAACCTCGCGGGCGGGCGGGGCGGGGCGGTGTGTGCGGGCACCGGCGGCTGTGGGGTGGGCGGCGTGGCGTCAGCTCTTTCGTCATCTACGTCATTCTGCTGCTGCCTTCGCGGGTCCCGGAGACCCGGCCCGGGGCAGCCCTTCAGAGCCCCGGGAGCGGGTGGGCAGCCTCCGAGGACGACCGGGACTCGGGGAGCGCGCGCCGAGTTCCGGGGACCGCGGCCAGCGGCAGCGTCCGGGCGGAGAGGGAGCGCGGCCCAGGGTGAGCGGGCGCGGGGCCGGGCGCGGGGGCCGGGCAACCCGCCCGGAAGGAGCGGACCCCGGGGTGGGCCAACGGTCCAGCTCGGGGACTTGCTGGCCAAGTGGCACCGGTGGAGGCGCGCACGTGGGGGGCGCAAACCCGTGAAACGGGGCCCCCGAGTGACTTGCTTTATTTTGGACCCAACTGGAATTTTAGACTACTGTTAATCTCTATGAAATCCCCTTATTAATTCTATTCCAGTGGGTAGGCTGCCCTGCACTTTTCCACCGGGGGTTTATAAATATCCTATCAATATATAACAAGGCCGACTGTGAACTGTGGACAAGGGGTTTATAAATAAAACGTTGTAAAGAAAGGAGTGTCAGATACGTTTCTGCTGCAAGATTACATTCAGTTCAAGAGCAGATCATCCTGAGTCTGGATGTAAAACCCGTTTGTGTAATTTAATACTAATCTTTTGAGGGTTAAACTGGTTTTGCCGTTTTCCTTATTTATTTTTTCCTACAGTCCAATACCAGGGCTTAATGGAAGGAAAATAAATATAAACTGGATTCCCTCCACCTTCCAGTAAATGTTGTCACACTGAAGTTGCTTCATTCTGTGGGCAGCATCACATTTCAGCTAACGAGATGCAGGGTCAGATTATGAAAAGACAACATAGGTATTTCCTGTGGATCCATTTAAAACAGGTGTCCTCTGAAAATAGTCTCCTGAGTCACGGAATGTGGAGTGAGGGGGCAGGGAAAGCAGAGTGCACAGTGTTAAGAGGTAAAGTAGCAACTCCTGAATTTTTCCAACCAGTCTCTTAACCAAAATAAAGAAACCCAGTAGATATTTTCTAATCGGCCTCATAATTATGCCAGTAGAAGTTAATGTCCTCCAAATCAAGATAATGCCAAGAAGATTCTACCAGCATAAAACTATTCATTATTGATGATTTCTAGTTTTATTTTCATGTAAAAGTTGGGTGCATTTTTAAAAATTGTGTGTCCATGCTACAGGTTCATAAGATTGCAAAATTAAAAAGTAGATCTACTGAAGATCTAAGTCCTTAGTAAAGTTTTGAGTTCGTGTGATATCCTTAAAATTTGGTATACCTTCCTACCTTACAATTTAGAAAATCATAAATAAGACTCCCTATCCCATTCTAGAAAAATATAATAATATTTGTATAAAGCCATTTAAAATTTTATTCTGTACTCAATTTCTTTTTAAGTAACTATACCATTCAAAAAGTGTTTTGAACCTATTCTAATGGTTTGCTTTTGTTATTTTGTGATTTGCTAACCATAATAAGATAATGAGTTTTGTGGGCTTTTTTTTAAAAAAATGAAACATTTGCATAAACATTGACTCAAATATTTTATGAGAATGTCAGTCCACAATTTTTGGAACATCTTGCTGATTATTTATGAACACATCCAGGTTGCTCTTTTTGCTTTTTAGACCATATCTAGTAATCTTAGACATGTTTCACGTGTCTCTGCGAAAAAAATATTAACCTACACACAGACTGCGTTTTTCTTAGTGTAAGTATTGCAGTACAGTATTGCACTTAAAACTTCACTCTGTGGAAAGTTATCCTTTTTTATGAACTATAATACATTAATCACTGATAAGTTTTACATGATTCCATATTTGAGTTAGAGAATACTGCTTTTCATTGTACACTGTACAGAAGAAATATCTGCATGTCACTTTTTTAGCTTTTTCATAGTGCCCCACAATGAGTGGGGATGGAGGAGAGTAGCCTTGTCCAGTTGAGTTTCATGAAAACATGTTTCCCAAGGGAAGAGTTTAAGACCGTGTTTTAGCTTCTAGTTATTATACATTAGTGTTTCTTTGATTATTGTTAATAGTTCTTAGTCTATATATGGGCTCAAGATATTCTTCCTTAAGTAATTCTAAAAACTGATACAGAATCTTCATTCTTTCTCTTTCTTTTTTGAAGGGGGAGAGCATCTAACACATTGGTGATGATAATCCCTACTAATTTTGGAAATGACAAGGACCCTCTGTCTCCCTTACATTGTATTCCAACAAGCCAACTTCATATAGCCATGGGTATTTGCTTACAAATTCAGGAGGAAGAATTGTGTTTATGCATATCCTTATAATATTCAATGTTTATGCATTTCCTTTGGTTCTGTGTTTACGTTGGATAAGCATTTTCTAACAGTGTGAATGTATTTGAAAGGATTATTTTTCCCCCTTCACAGTTGTCTGCACCATAGGGTAGAAGATAGGATGTGTCCCTTTGAGAGGTTTGGGCTTGGGAAGAATCCCCTCGCTTTCGCAGAAAAGATACCTTTGGGTTGCTCATTTTTCTTTATTATAAAAGCAGCATATTTATGATATTAAAATAGGAAATTAAAAAAAATTACTCCCACTCTCACCACCCACAGAAAACACTGTTAACATTTTAGCACATACCTGCCAGTCTTTCTTACAATATATACTTAGTTGTGACATAACCATGTAACAATTTGCATCAAGCAGATTTTTTTTGCTTTAAATTTAATAAGTATGTTACCTTATTATTTAAAACTCTTTGTAAAAATCATTTTTAATTGTTGCATAGCATGACATAATAGGAGCATAATTTTGCTTAAACTTTATTTTTGGATATTTAGTTTGTTTCCAGTTTTTAATCACTATAAATACACTGTAATGTCTGCATATTTAGTTGAGAAAGCCACTTTTTAGGGATTATTTGTAGCTCAAAAACCAGTTAAGAAACCATCCTTTTACAACCTAATGTGTGTATTTGTTCACATGTGTTTATTATGGACTAGGGTTCCAAAGAGAGCTCTTTTGCCCTAGAGAGCAGTTGGAAAGATTAAAAAGTGGGCAAAAATCATTCTTTTTCCCAATAATTGATGCTCACTACAGATATTTTTAATTGCTTTAGATATGAAACATAGTGCCAATACATTTCATTAGCCAGATTTTTTTGCTATTAACCAGGAAGGGTTGTTACTTACAGGGCAAATGAGCGGCGGCGCCTAGCAGTTGTGCTGATGTTGCTGATTGCAACGGTTTTTTCAGGTTTAAAAATGGACTGAATTTGCTATAGAAAACTCTACTGGGACTTCCCTGGTGATGCAGTGGTTAAGACTCCACACTCCCAATGCAGGGGTCCCGGGTTCGATCCCTGACCAGGGAGCTAGATCCCACATGCATGCTGCAACTAAGAGTTCGCATGCCACAACTAAAGGAGCCCATGTGCCGCAACTAAGGAGCCAGCGAGCTGCAACTAAGACCGAGTGCCACCAAATAAATAAATATATAAAAAAATACATAAATATATAAAATATATATATATATATATATATATATATATAAAGAACCCTAAGTTATGAGATTTCTAAACACCAAGGATTCTAGACAGTCACTGAAAAGCTTTAGAAAAAGTAGTGCTGAGATTTGGTGTGAGGCACCGGCTAGATCTCAGACAGATCTGAAACATCCCCTTCACTCCTGAGATCTGTCAGTAACTTTGCCAAAGCTACTTGTCCTGCCAGGAATGCTCTCGGTGTGCACATATCCAGACCCAGCACATTGGGCAAGACTCAATGAAAGCCCACTTTGCCAGTCCCTCTTCGGAATGTAGGATGTCATCTTCTGGCTTTGGACAATCCACGTGGATGGCTTAGTGGCAATCCAAATTCTACCTGTACTCACTATTTCCTTGTCAAAAACTGCCCGCTTTGCAGTGTCCGCGTTGTCTGGAAGCATCACAAGTGTGCTGTGTTAGAAGAGCCAGTCACTTAATGGCACCAAAATATCCCTGGAAGTGTGGGAAATTGAAGGTAATCCACTTACCAGAATTATTCTCAGGGAGGAAACGTTTTCATAAACTGCTTCAGTGGATGGGTGACTGGTGAGAGAGCCCTCCTAATGTGCTCCAGAATAATAGTAAATCATCGCTAAATTTCTTCTCCCCAGTGGGTGTCAGGGTAATTGCAGAGCTTTTGTTTTGCTGAGTAGACCATATACAGGAGTTTGGGAGGAGCTCACTTGCTCAGGGGAGTAGAGAAGAGGCAGACTCCTACCACCAGGGGGTCTTGTTTCCCAACAGCCTTCAACCTCTAAATAAATGTTCAACAGATAGTTTAAAGATATTTCAGAAGTCTTAAATCCAAATCCTTCAGAGACCAGGCATGTATATAATTCAGTCAAGCTAAATGTAAGATAACAGTGTAAAATTGAATCTTTGAAAAACTGGAGCAAATGCCCTACGTAGACTCATTGTAGTTCAAATTTTTAAAAATTGTGTCAGCCAAAACAACAACGAGAACAACACCACCACCCCTGTATGCTGGTGTCAGCTAGCAGGCTGCAGGGTGGGACTTTGGAAGAGTGCCATGTTGACATCCTACCCAGGGTGTCCAAAACACCCTCTCAAGCCTGCTGGACTCTGCACACAGAAGAAGGTAACAGACCCAAAAGGACGTTGGGAGCGTGCAGTGATGTGTCTGGGCCAAGCCACAATTCTGTGTAAAGTCGAAATCTGCTGAAAGGGCTTCTGAGAAGTATTCCATTAGTACACCCCTCCCTGTAGCCCTACCCCCATCCTTATTTTTCCTGTTTCACTGTGTACAGGATGACTGGAGCTTCAGTAGTCACCTTGTAAGCACGAAGAAAAGAATCAGAGGATCCCAGAGCGCTTTGCCCTAACATCTATAACCTGCTGAACCCATGCCAGCAGTGGCCTCCTTCCAGGCTCCTTGTGATGTGAGAATAACCCCCTATTTGTTGAAAGCAATGTAGTAGGGTATTCTGTTACACGCAGCTAAATGATGATACCAGGAGGTACTTGGGGTGATTTCCCGGCAGGCAGTGGGATAGTGCTAAGGAAACCAGGGTTCAAGCGTATCTATTTTTTATTTAATGAACACCCATATAACACCTACTGTGGGCCAGGCTTTGATCTAAGCCCTTTACAAATATTAGCTCTTCTTATCCTCACTGAGAATGGTTACTATTATTATCTGCATCTTACATAAAAGGAAATGGAGACAGAGAGAAAATTAGGTAAACTGCCCCAAAAGTCACACCGCCAGCAAAGGGCAGAGCTGGGATATGAAATCATGTATTTTGGGGTTTTAATTATAACACCAAGCTGCGGATACTGCCAGTCAGTGCACCACCCCAGGTTTAATTCCCCTTCTGTTACTGAGGAGCCATGTGCTCTGGGTTGTGTTTTCTCATCTGTTACAGTTCCCACCACCCCTCATAGGCAGCTGCCTGCTCCACCCACACTAATATCTGACAGAAATGTATCATATGAGGCAGAAACAACATCTGTATCTCAGCATCTTTGTGGACATCATTGTCTGATTTATAAGGATGAGAAAATTTTAGATATGACTTCCCCGAGCCACAAATCATTTTATAATAATTTTCATAAAACTTCCATGATTGACAATCTTTTAGTTATCATTAGACCATGTCATTTAGTTTCATAGCACCTGAGGCATCTGAAGTTATCTTTTGAAAACTTGAGCTATTTTCTTTAAATGAATGCTTCACCAATACCCACTTACACTCCATTTCACCATTATCCTTTTCACATAAACTACAATTTCATCACCAGATTCATTCAATAATTATATGGTTCCAATTATTTTCCAGAATTGCATAATGATGGTCCTTTACAGTTTGCTTAAGCTGATGAAGTATTTTTTTCAACATACTCTTTTCTTCTACCTTCATAAGTATTGGAAAATATATACTATGGAAAACAATATGGAGATTCCTCAAAAAATTAAAAATAGAACTACCATATGATCCAGCAATTCCACTTCTGAGTATTTATCCAAAAACAACCAAAAACACTAATTACGAAAGATATATGCACCTCTGTGTTCATTGCAGAATTATTTACAATATTCAGGATATGGAAGCAACCTAAGTATCCATCAACAGATGAGTGGATAAAGAAGATGTGATATATCTATCTATATCTATCTCTATATATAGATATAGATATCTGGAATACTACTCAGCCATAAAAAAGAATGAAATCTTGCCATTTGTGACAACATGGATGGAACTAGAGATTATCATACTAAGTGAAGTAAGTCAAACACAGGGAAAAAAAAATCATGATATTACTTATATGTGGAATTTAAAGGAAAAAACCAAATCAAATGAAAAAATATAGCAAAGCAGAAACAGAGTTATAGATACAGTGAACAAACAGATGGTTGCCAGAGGGGAGAGAGGTGGGGGGGAGGAAAGAAATAGGTGAGAGATATTAAGAGGTACAAACTTCCAATTACAAAATAAGTCACAGGTGTGAAAGGTACAGTGTGGGAAATATAGTCAATAACTATGTAATATCATAACTACACTTACTGTGGTGATCAGTTTGAAAGGTATAGAAATATTGAATCACTATGTTGTGTAATAGGAACTAGCATAGTGTTGTAGGTCAATTATACTTCAAAAACAAAGAAACAAACTCACTCATAGAAAAAGAGATCAGATTTGTGGTTACCAGAGGTGGGGGGTGGGAGAGGGGAAATTGGATGAAGGTGGTCAAAACATAGAAACTTCCAGTAATAAGATGGATAAGCACTGAGGATGTGGTGTACAACATGATAAATATAATTAACACTGCTGTATGTTGTATATGAAAGTTGTGAAAAGAGTAAACCCTAAGTTCAGAAGAAAAAAATTTTTTTCTAATTCTTTAATTTGGTATGTATATGAGATGATGGATGTTCACTAAACTTATTGTGATAATCATTTTGTGATGCATGTAAATCAAATAATTATACTGTACACCTTAAACTTATACAGTGCTGTATGCCAATTACATCTCAGTAAAACTGGAAGAAAAAATATATATATATTAGCAGCCAGACATCTTTATATTGACAGTGAGAATGACAGAATCTTCTTTTTGGATGAAAAGTTAGAGATCAACTAGTCTAAGCCTCTCATTTTATAGATGATGGAACTGAGGCTGAGGAGAATTAAATGACTTTTTAGTGTATTCTTTTTCTTTTGTTTAAATTAATAGATTTTTTATTTTATTTTTTTTTAGATTTTATTTTTTAGAGTAGTTTCAGGTTTATAGAAAAATGGAGCAGAAAGTATAGAGTTCTCATATATTCCCTCTCTCCATGCCACACACAGTTTCCCCTATTATTAATATCTTGCATTAGTGTGGTATTTTTGTTACAATTGATCATTATTACTAGTAAAAGTCCATAGTTACATTAGGGATCACTTTTTGTGTTGTCCAGTTCTATGGGTTTGACAAATATGTGATGTCATGTATCCAGTGTTGGAAATATGTAAATTTAATGTTAGTAGATGCTAAAAGGTCATCTCCTAAATCTCAACATTACTTCTGATTAAAATTCTTAGTGAGCTATGAAAGAAACAAGCTTTCTTAACTTGATAAGGAGTATTTTTCAGAAACCCAGAACAAATATAATACTTAATAATTAAATATGAAAAAAAATAATTACATTGAAGTCATAAATTTAAGAAATCTTTCTGCTAATACCACTATCAGTCAACAGTATTCTGGAACTTCTAACCTGTGAAGGAATATAAGGAAAAGAAATAAAGTATACATATTGGGAGCAAATGTACTGTAATCACTTAACAACAATTATAATAACATCCTTGGAGCAAGACCAAGAAAATTATTTGGTGTATTAATAGAAACAGAAAGTAAGTACAGGGAAACAGTCAATTCAAGTTAGAGTCAATAACAAGTAAGAAAATGAAACAGGAGAGAAGACTCATTAACAATACTAGTAAACATACTTAGAAATAAATCCAACAAGAAAGATGTCAGCCTTTAATGAAATACAAAAAGCAAAATAAAGAATAAACATAACCATATTGGGGAAAGAGTATAAAGTGATAAATTATAATAAAGTTATTGCAACTACAATTGAAAACTAAATGTAGCATTTTCAGAACCTTGAAAAATTATTTTAAAATTTCACTTGGAAAAGAATAAATAAGTTAGAACAGCCAAGAAAAATATACAAAAGATTAATGAAATCTAGACTTGTAGTTTATTAGAACATAATACAAAAATAATAAATGTCCCAGAAGAAAATAATTTTTATGTGACGAATACCTTGCTAAATAACAGCATGATAGAAACCATAAAGAAAAAGATGAACAGAAATGACTATATAAGCAAAGATAAAAGACAAATGACAAAGGAGGGAAATTTAACTGTCAAATCTGTGAGATAAAGGAAAACACTACTATGTAAAATACCCCAAAAATATGAACATAAATTCATAAAAGAATTCAGATGATCATGAAACATTTTTTAAAAAGATACTTCTGAAAGCAAATTTCACTTAGAATGGTGAAGAATAAAAAGGATTAAAATTTAAAGTATTAGGTATGACCATAAGAAAATAAGTGTTTTCATACATTCTTGGTGGAAAAGTATAAATTGAAATAATATTTCATCTTAGTAATTTCTCTTCTAGGAATTTACCCTACAGAAATATTGTCCCAAGTAATCAGAGGTATATGTATAATGCTGTTACCTTCAGCAGAAACATAAACTCAATCCAAAGGTATGTGACTGAGGGACTGGTTAAATAAATTATGATAACTCCATATAACAGAGTGGAATACTACACAGCTATTAAAAAGAGTGGGATGATGCTGTGTATTGATATAGAAAGACGGCCAATGTGTATTGTTAAGTTAAAAAAGCTACTGCAAATCACACACACACACAAACACTATGATGTATTATTTGGTAGTATGTTTACATACATGTTTGCATAAACACAGTTAAAAAGCTGGAAGGATATATACTACATGTGATTAGTGGTTTTCTCTAAGGGATAGGGTGGAGACTCTCGCTGTTTTCTTCCTTCTAAATGATTTGGTTCAATGATGCTTATGTTATTTGTAATTAGAAAATCTAAAACAGAAAAACATGAAAATTAAGAAATATATGGTACAAATGGGAACTCAAAGCTAAATCTGTGCTTTAGCTCTAACTTTAAATACTTGAAGGGAAGAAATTTTGAAAGAAAATTACTTAGGCTAGTCCTAAATCTCTGGAATCAGATTTTGCAGAAATGTTTACCTTGCTCTTCCCCTGATTTTTCTGGGTATTACCTGCTGCACTGATTGATGGAGAGTCCAAAGGGATTTGCCTATGATCAGGATGCCAGTGTGTGGCGCCAGAGAGTCACCTAGCCCTAACCAAACTCAAGTGTTAGAGCAGGGTAGGATCCCCCGTCATCAAAACCAGAAACCCATGCCTGCCAAACCAATAATCTGACCTATAGAGTCATTTTTAAAAATCTCTAAATACTCTTCCATTGGTCCATGCACCACCACTGAAAGACAAGTAAGATGACAGCAGTTGCTGTATCAGGTAAAACCACCTGAGGCAGCTGCTAGTTTGGGCAAAAGAATTGCCCTCAGGACATGAAAACATATCTTTCATGAAACAGGACATTGACTTGTAGGGAATAAAAAGAATATTAGAAATTAACTTGGGTAGTTCTTCTGGAACACAGACCATTTGTGACAGAAGCAGAAATTCCCTCAGAGAAAATTGCAGCAAATAGGCTATAGCTACAAAATAGAGAACAGCCCAGAATATACAAATGAGCATGCCTCTTTGAACAAGTAACTGTATATTTTTACAGCATCACCTTCACGGCTAACAAATTTCATCTCCTTTACAGCTGTGTAACTGTAAGACAATTTGAAAAACAACACCACTCTTTACACTATTAAAATTTCAGCCCATACATGTACTTGTAAAAAAGGTTTAGATGAGAGGGAAATCCATACAGTAGTAAATTAATTTTATAAATTATTAACTAGCTGACCCTTTCATCTAAGTAAGAGAATCATGAATTTTTCTCAGCATTTACTTTTAGGGAGATAATAAAGTTAGGCTGTAAAAGGATTCACAACATCCTGCTGAACAATAGATGATAAAGTCCAGGCAAATAGTTATTGGCACAAACTTGTTTTTCTCCTTATAGGAAGGGAAATTTCAAGAGTAACTTTGCAAACAGAGTAATTTTTATAGAGTGAAGACAATACTGTGCAGTAAAATGTGCATTTGACTGGGAGGTAGACCACTGGATTCAGGCCCAGTTCTGCTGTTTATTAATCTGTGGAATTACATAGCTCATCTTGGGCAACCTCTCCAAACCCTAAACCTCAAGTTCTTTATCAAAAGATGGGATTGAACTAGATGTTTATAGTTATCAAATATAATTGCAGATTTTAACAGAATACTTCATGGTATATATATTCCAGGTTATTAATCCACAGGGAGTTGCTAAATAATGTTAGAATGTGGAGGAATCCAAAGAAGACTTATCTAAGTAAGGACTTCAAACCTATTAAAATGAAAAATAGAGAAGATGGGAATGAGGAAAGGAAGGAACAGAAGGAGGCAGAGGAGGAAAGAAAAAGGAAAGCGAGAGATGAAGGAAGTAAGTTAAATTTAGAATGATTTCAAGTTTTAATCTAATCTTTATTGGCAAAAGTTGATTCTGTTTTTCAATAATACTGTTCTTAAAATGTGCTTTTTCCAAATTAACAAAAGTATGTTTTCAAATGAGTTATTACATTTGAAGTCATAGTATATGACTGTTCTTGATACAGTACAGAGAGTAGTACATAGGCAAATGGGCCAGTTTTTGTACATGAAATACACAAAATATATGTATAAATGTCATATTACTGGGAAGACATTTTGAGTTGTATAATAACAAAAACACCCGGATCAAATAAATCAGAAATGCTGTTTTCTCATTGAACAGGAAAAGTGTTTACAAGAAAAAGAGAAAAAAGAAGAGGAAGATGATGAGAAGCTTGATTTTTTTAAACTAAACTTTTATTTTTGAATTGTTTCAGATTTAAAGAAAAGTCATAGATATTACAAAAGATTGCTAGATACCCTGGACCCAGTTTCTCTTACTGTTAACACTGTACATTTTATGACACATTTGTAACTAATAATATACAACTGATACATTATGATTAACTAAAGTCCATACATTATTCAGATAGCTATGATCTTTTTTTGTCCCAGGATCCCATTCAGGATGTCACGTTACCTTTAGTTGTCAAGTCCCCAGATTTGAGCTTCCTATAATTCCAAGTTCCCCACAGCTGCGCCTCCTGCCTTCCCATTTTCTAGAGCAATTCCAGCCCTGAGTCAACGATATTTAATCTGCTCTGGTCCAGCAGAAAGAAGCCTTCACCTAAAATCCCATCATCATCAAACTGACCCCATACTAAAAATTCCTGCTGAGGTACCAGATCAGTCCTGAAGCTTTCCATGGTGCTCTGTTCCAGCAACTGATTTGCTGAGACCAAGACCCCTTTGCTTTTCATGTGATCTAGTATGAAGTGTCTTCAGCTGAACTTTGACTTCTGCATTCATGCCCTAGTCACAACCTCCCTTTGGTGCCATGTTCTTAAAAGGTGGTCTTGTACCCAAACCCACTCTTGCTATGTGCCTCTGATTCTAAAGTTGGGCTGCTGCTTTAATCCAGTTCAAGACCTTTCTTAAATGACCTATCTGGATACTCTCAGAAAATGAGGAGCTTGTTTTATTCCAGGCGAATGCTCTGCCAGATATTGGAATCTTGTTCCTGAAATCAATTCCATCCGTGGACAGCTGGATCTCCTGCGGCTGGGACCCACACATTCATTGAGACACTGGTGTCGTGTCATGGATCTCCACTCTCAACCCTGACGTCTAACACATGAGCCAAGGACTCCCTAGATGAAGGTAATGATTTCCATGGTCCCCCATGTACTCAATTTTCTCTGAGTAAATGCCCATGAGCTTGAACCCAGGCTATAAGCCTTAGGATGCAGGTCAGCTTTCCCACTGGACAGAATGGGCCCTTCTGTCAGGCCTGCCTCCTCCCTGCCTGCCCTATCCCACTGTGAGCCATTGGTCACACTGTCCAAATGAAATTCTCTTTTAACTGAACAGCTAAGCAAAAAAGGGGAAACTCAGTTTTTGAATGAAAAAAAATTAGGAAGATTTGAGGCTATTTCCTGACTTTATCTAAATATGTGTTAAATTCTACACTACATTTTGTGATTTTTACTAACCAGAATTATAATAGTGATTGTCTTTAACAGAGATCTTTCCTTGTTTAACACTACACAAGTCATGATTGGTAAATTTGACCAAGGTAAACTATTTACTTTAGTTCTTTTATTGGACATAAAATTGATATAATAAAAATTTGAAAATCAAATAAAAATATCTGGAAACACCAAAACCACTGGTTATGTAAATTAAAAATTCTACTCATTTTTAGGATCCTTTTTCTAGCAAGTATGTTTATTTGAAAAATCTGAACAAGTACTTTTTTCACCTAATTTCCAAAATCAGATTCAGCAGCTAACATAAACCATAATTCCTTGAACAATTTCATAGAATAGGCTGTGTCAATAAACACAGTCTAGAAGGTATTTTTCCTTATATTCCATTCATTTTAATTTATAATTAATGTCTCTTAGTATTCAATAAAGTTATTCTCTATTTGTAATTATTGGCACCTTTGTATTTAAGTGCTTCTGCAGTCTAGACATGATACACTTATCTGTATGATAAATAATAGATAAATGATTAGTATGCAATTTGCTGTTAATGTGATTGATGGATTCCCCATTACACTACTTCTCTGTTCTTATTTTAGCTCTGATGCCAGTGGCCTCTGTCACTGTATGATGCCTATAATGCCTGCATAAAAATGAGTGGGGCTCCTCATGTTTCTTAAATCTGTTCTTCTTGTTTTGTCATTTCACAAAAATGGTGTTAAAAATGGAATGGTACAAAATGGAGCTTCAAATCAGGGTGTATTTTGCTCAATTGTTACTTTGCTATACAAAATTTATTTTTCAGAGGCAGAATCTTGGGGGTATTTAGTGGGAGGTGTGAAGGAAGAGAAACTACAACAGAAGTGCCTTTTTATGGCTGGGTTTACTGAGGTGATGCAGAATGAGAGAGTGGACCTTCTCCTTCCTCCTGTGCAAGTTCACAGGGCTTGTAAAGGGTGACCAGAAGGCTGAGGCTGGGAACTTCAGGTGGACCTCAGGAAGTTTGAAAAGGCCTCTGTCAGCAAGCAAATATCCATGTATCACCCTTACTCATATTAAAATTAGAAGAAACCTAACGTATGTTTGGAAACACCCTTGCTTTATTTCTATCAAGAAAAGGACACAGGGGCTTCCCTGGTGGCGCAGTGGTTGAGAGTCCGCCTGCCGATGCAGGGGACACAGGTTCGTGCCCCGGTCCGGGAAGATCCCACATGCTGCGGAGCGGCTGGGCCTGTGAGCCATGGCAAAAAATAAAAAAATAAAAAATAAATTAAAAAGAAAAGGACACAAAGAATAGGGTTAGAATATATAAATAATGAATATATAAATAATGAGAACAAGATTAAAATTGGAGAAAATATGTTCATGATTACAAGATATAAAGTACTAAACAAACCCAGTGTCCAGATCCTAGTTTCTAATTCTATTCTCCAGAAAAAGGAACCAGGCTTTTCGGAGAAATGACTGATTCTAGGCCTGGAGCAGGCAATACACAAGATAAGCCTGAAGCATTTTGTAGTGTCATAAAGTAGAGAAGTGTTCCACAACAACAACAAAACCAAAGATGGAAGGATGCCAAAGGGAAACAGGAGCCAACAGAAAGAGCTCCCAGTGGCCAAAGCTGGAACCATTTGAGCAAGAAAAGATACAATGTAGTATTGAATTATAACCCAAAGTATTTAACAAATACCATGAGTTTCTTACTGGCGTAAATAAATGAATGAATAAATAACTGCACATGCAGAAGAATTCCAAACAGTTTACATTAGATACTGCCTTCTCAAGGAGGTGGAGAATAACGTCCACCCCTTAAGTGTGGGCTACTCATAGTAGCGCCCTTCCAAAGATTACAGGGTGGAAAGAGGGGGAAAGAGTGACCCCACAGTGGAGAAGGCTTAAGGACACTACCTCAGCCAAGAGATCAAACTTAACATTATTAGTGATGAGTCACGTTGGTAGCGGGTACCTTTGATATGAGATGATAAAAATAATACTCCACCTCTGTGTTCTTCCTCTCCCAAATTCACAACCCCTGTCTAGTCATGAGGAAAAGATCATAAAAGTACAATTTGAGGGATATTTTCCAAAGTACTTGACCAGTATTCCTCAAAACTGTTCAGACCGTGAAAAACAAGGCAAGTCTGAGAAAGTGCCACAGTGTGGAGGATCCTTAGGAGACACGTTAATAAATGATATTCTGGATGGGATCCTGGAACAGAAAAAGGACAATAGGTAGAATCTAAGGACATCTGAATAAAGTGTGGACATTAGTAAATAATAATGTACCAACGCTGACTCATCAGTTGTGACAAATGTACTCTGCTAATGTCAGGTGTTGACAGCTGGGGAAAATGGGTACAAGGTTTATGGGAACCTTCTTACAATCTTTACAATTTTCCTATAAATCTAAAAATATTCTAGAATAAAAAGTTCATTTAAAAATAAATTAAAAAAAAATTTTTAATTAAAAAAAATAGTACTAGACCACAACATCAAAGTAGATAGAAGTCCTCATTCATAGAGCTCTAATAATCCAAGATTCAGACTAAAAATTACACGTAGAGCTGTTCAAAACAGAATTAATCAAGATAGCAAAAAAGTTAGGGGAAATTGGGGAAGATAAGAATAAAATCATCATATTAGGCAACCATTTTTGGTCAAGTTTTCAAAAGTATAACGGCATAGGAGAATGCATATGAAATAATATTAAATGGAAAGATGATATTAAACTGTATATAGAGACTGTCATACAGAGTGAAGTAAGTCAGAGAGAGAAAAATATCATATACTAACACGTATATGTGGAATCTAAAAAAAATGGTATAGATTATCTTATTTGAAAAGCAGAGGGCTTCCCTGGTGGCACAGTGGTTGAGAGGCCGCCTGCTGATGCAGGGGTCACAGGTTCGTGACCCGGTCAGGGAAGGTCCCACATGCCGCGGAGCGCCTGGGCCCGTGGGCCATGGCTGCTGAGCCTGCGCGTCCGGAGCCTGTGCTCCGCAATGGGAGAGGCCACAACAGTGAGAGCCCTGCGTACCGCAAAAAAAAAAAAAAAAAGAAAAGCAGAAATAGAGACACAGATGTAGAGAACAAAGGTATGGATACCAAGGGGGAAGCGGGGGGGTGGGGGGTGGAATGAATTGGGAGATGGGGATTGACATATATACACTATTGATACTATGTATAAAATAGATAACTAATGGGAACCTACTGTATAGCACCGGAAACTCTACCCAGTGCTCTGCAATGACCTAAACGGGAAGGAAATCCAAAAAAGAGGGGATATGTGTATACATATAGCTGATTCACTTTGCTGTACAGTTAGAAACAACTGTAACACAACACTATAAAGCAACTATACTCCAGTAAAAAAAAATGCAAAAAAATATGAACAACATATATATCAAAATATGTGTATTTTGGTTCAAGTGTTCAAGGGGGAGAGTAATTTTAGCATTATGTTTTAAAAAACTTCAAATAGATGTACCATATGTTGCAAGCCCTGAGTCTGACTACTCCACGATATTCAAAACCCCTCGTCCTACCTTTCCCTATTATAGAATCAGGAATTAGGAAGTCTAAAATAATCACCTATCCTGGTAGGAAGGGGTGTGCTGTGATGGGATGCAGGTAGATGTCCCTGGGGAGGCCCTTCCTGAACAAATGATAATGGTTCACAAGGAGAAAGCTTTGTGCACTTCCTTCTTTGAATCAGCATTACTGACACATGCCCGTAAGCGCAACAGCCATCTTTCAACCCAGGGAATGCAAACCAAATGCCAAATCTGGCAAAACTGAACATCAGAAGAAGACAGGCTTTCTGATGATATCATTGAGCACCTGTACCAGGCAGACCTTGACTCCTGGCTTTTTGTGGCCTGAGACAAATAGACCTCTTACTTTTGAAAACCACTGTGGTCAGATTTTTATGTTGTCTGTAGCCAGATGCAATCCTAATAGTTAGAATAAAGAAATAGGGAAACAGGGCCTGAAGGGTGTAACTTGAGGCAAACTTTCTACAGTCAATACGGAGATATGTGACAAAAACTTTTGAACTTGAATACGTACATATTTCGCCTATTTATATTTATTCTATGGGAAAAATTCCGGATATGCGTAAAGATTCAAATATATGAACACTAATTTGACCACTGTTAATAATATAAAAAAAAGAATCCATGTCCCAACAATATGTTATTTACCTAAGTATTGTGAAATGTTTACATAAATTATGGTATAATCATCCAATAGAATATTTCACAGTCATTAAAACTCAGGTTGTATAAGTTCACAGGAAAAGTTTCATAATAAATGTAAGAAGGAGTTTTTTTCAAATTAGGAGCCATCTGATTTTTAAATAAAATAATTATTATTGATATATAATATTAATAGTGTATAATAGATATTAATATATAATATTCTATAATACATTGATATATAACACAGATACATTATATTATATTATATTATATAAATCTATATAATATATAATAAATGTAATTGTATAATACAATGTAATTGTAAAATATATAAAAGTATAATTATAATACATGGACAGAAAAGTTTTGGGTGGCAATCATATTGCAATATATAAATGTATCAAATCAACATGCTATACATTTTAAGCTTACACAATGGCATGTGTCAATTACACCTCAAAAAACAGAAAGAAAAAAATTGGAGGGGATTTACTAACCAAAATTATAATAGTGGTTGTCTTTAACAGTGATTTTTATTTTTATTGTGTTACACTTCACATTTTTTACATTACATTTTTTCTACATTTTCGAGGTTTACATAGATTCTATATTACTTTTTTTTAACTTTCTTTAGGGATTTATTAGTACAAAACAAAAAAAATATTACTTTTTAAACCAGAAAATATGCATATTATTTTTAAAAATTTAATCATGCTTAGAAATAGGCTGTGATATGAACATAAATTCAATAAAGTTATTTTCAAATGGTTTGACCATAGCCTTACTCTTAATTAAATGCATTCCACCATGAGAAGAAATACTCTGCCTTGTGCTTTAGAGTCTAGAAAGCCGCAATTTGGTGTAACTAGGAAGCTGGATCTTACATGTGTTAATACACATTTCTTATGTGTTCCATGGAGTAGGGAGATAACAGTGTTTTAAATATAGCCCTTGTAAAATTTGGAAATTTGCATCCTAAATTTGGATTCTTTGCATCTTCAATTGTGTTTCCACTAAGTCTCTTCATTCTTTGGTAATTATGTTTTCCTATATGTAAAAGGACACCTTCTGTTATTAAATCAGGAGGCATTATGGAAAAATGATGTGTTCAGTGACACTCTACCCCTGGCAAAGTGTGAGCTGAAGTGCTTTCCTTTCTCTTTCACACATATTACCTCACTCATCTCCACAACCTCCTAAAAGGCAGATAAGCAACAGATGTTACCATTACAAACAATCATCAGATGAGGCAGTGGAGTAAGCAGGCATAGTGGGATGAGGATAAGTTGACTTGCAGACCACGTGGGAGAAGATTTCAGAGCCAAGGATGAATCCAGGGTTACAGCATCAGGTAAAAATGTACTTGCTCAACATTCCAGAGAGGGAACTCCTTCGCCGCTTGACTTCTCCAGGCTATTCAAGGCCATGTTCTAGGGTGGAATGAGGGACAGCAGTTCACATGACTACTTTATGAAGCAGAAAATGGCATCCTACGTGGAGAAAAACCCAGGAAAAGACCCACATTAGCACACTCTTGGTCCCCTTACAGATTTCTTAGGCTTTTCCACTTAAAAGGAGTTGCTATCAGCACAATTCAGGGGCCTGGTGAGTTCTTTGTCCCTGGCATGGCTCCATTAACTCCAACCTGACTGGGATGGGGATAGAGGAGATTCCTTCCATCTCTACTTTAAAAAAAAAAAAAAATTAAAGTAGTTCAAGAAAAACAGACTAGAGGAAAGATATGGAAATGTAGAAAGGGATACAATGTACCCCTGAAAAAAATGTCAGGACTCTGCGCTCGCTCGCTCGCTCTCTCCATTTATGCCAACTTGGGTGGGAAAATGTGGCAGTGTACACTTTCTGAGGATTTTTTCCCATTTTTATAAAAGCCTGGAATTTTACCTGAGTAGCTTCAGGATGTGGGCTACTCTTCAAGTATCGTAATGCCAGTTACATGCTAATCATATTAATTTTCACTCTTGTGTTGAAAAGATATATGATGTTTGAAGATTGATTAAAAATTCAGGAGAGTCAGTTTGAAAACTTCTACCAAGTGAAATGGTCCATATGATAGTCATTTCTCTAAAATTGTGACTGAATTTCCCTTTTTCCCAGAAATTCCAACGGAAAATGTCTTTTAGGGTCTCAATCCCATTTCTCAGTGCAGAAGAGACTGAAGTTACTCTTTGGGATTCCCGCATAGACAGGTTGTTGAACTTCACCCAGAGCTCAGCCAGGCTTTTTTGCGTTATTGCCTAACTAGTAAGTCATTTGGGACAACAAATGGCTCATTCATTGACCCTCTAAACTTAGTTCCTCTTTGCCGTGCTCTGAGCCCAGAATTTTATGATGTCTCGAATATTAGCTCCACAGTCCTGCTTATGACCCATGTTTGAGGCGTTCTGTGTAGCACCAGCAGGATCTTGAATGGCACTTCACACTCTTTCCAACCCATCCTCACCTTCTGACTCCAGTATCAGTTGGATAGTATGTAAAATCCCGAAGTATGTTTCAACTGGTAAGACTGAAAGCCAACAACAATTTTGATTTTAAAGCCAATCACTTGATGAAAACCCAAGCTTCCACATGTCTTTGCTCATCTTTCTACTACCATCTATTATTCATTCCGTTTTTGAGGCTCATATTTTAAGATTGATTAAAGAGGTGGAACATGAGTTTTCATTTTCATTAATAGAATGTTAAATTATTACCTAATGAAAGAAGACAGTGTTCCATAGAGAAATGTCTGGCTCCAGGACTGAGACCAAAAAAGTGCAAGATAAATATGTTGTGGTACCAGAAAACAAGGAGGTGCCTAAAAGTGATGGGGCAATGTCAAAAATATACAGGAGTCAATTTGAATGGAATTTCAATGGTCAAATCTGGGACGATTTGAGTGAAAATGAATGAATTAATAATGATTATAATGGATTAAAATCTATAGGTTAAAATAACAAGCCATGGATGCATACTGATGTAAATAGATAATTGAAACAAATAAATAAGTGGAGAGAGTGGAAAGCTCTTCCTCATGCTAGAGTTCCAACTAACAAATAGAGAAGGAAGCGTGGAAACAGAAAATCGTCACTTGGCAACAAACACGGTAATAAATGTTTCAGGCAAGAATCAGCAATAGATGCCAAAATTACTGGGTGAAAAATATGATGAGAAATGGGATATTTATGTAGCCTCAAAGTATCTCTCTACAAATTACTTATTGATTGAACCACAGTGAGGAAACCTGGAAGATATCATCTTAACCAACTAATCAAAGTTAACATTACCAGTAATGAGACGATGAACAACAGCAGGTGTCTGCTGATGTGTTACAGTGAAGAGGACACAATAACATTTCTGTGGAATTTTTACCCAAAATAAATAACCTGAGTTTAATCTTGAGAGAATATCAGATAACCCTAGATTTAGTAACATTTTAAAAAATAACTGACCAGCACTCTTCAAAAGTGTCGAGGGCGTGAAAGACAAAGAAAGATTGAGGGACAGTTCCAGATTAAAGGAAACTAAGAATATGTGGCAACTAAGTGTCACAGGAGATCATGAATTGGATCCTGGACAAGAAGAATGACATTCGAAGGATAACAGATAAAAATGTGAGTAAGATTCAATGATTGTACTGACCAATGTTAATTTCTTTATTTTTATCTCTTGGTTATATATGATGTTAACTCTTGGGGAATCTGAGTGAAGGTATATGGAGAATGATTATTTTATAAATCTGAAATTATATGAAAATTAAGTAAAGAATTATTTTCAATGCATAAAAATGGGTTGGAAAATAATTTTACATAGAACTTGATGTACTTTTAGTAGTAACAATCCTGTGAGGCAGTATCGATATTTTTAAGATAAGGAAGAAGTTAAGAAAGTTGAAGTCACTTGCTGTAAGATCACAAGGTTAGTGAATGTTGACTTCAAGACCTTCTGACTTTAAAGCCTTAAAGGATAAGTGCTACGTTAGAATTCAATTTCATCATATAATTATGCCACTGATATGCTGCTTTAAAAATCACCTTTCTTGAGAAGTAATTTATATACAATAATATGTACCTATTTTAACAGTACAGTTTGGTGAGTTTTGAGAGATATAGATGGCCATGTAACAACCACCACGATCAAAGTATAGAACATTTGTCAAACCCAAAAATTCCCTTATGTACCTTTGTAGTCAATTGCTGCCGTGCTCCCAGCCCCAAGCGGTCATATCTGCTCTCTGTCCATTTAAATTGAATTTGTCATTTTAAGGCCTCATATAAATGGAATCATTTGGTGTATATTCTTTTGTGTCTGACATCTCTTGCTCAGGATAATGTTTTGAAACTCATCCCTGTTGTTGACTATGTCAGAAATTTGTTATTTTTTTGTAGTAGTAGTCCTTTGTACGCATATGCCACAATTTCTTTATCCATTCACCACTTATTGATGAGCATTTGAGCTACTTACATCTTTGGTTATTATAAATAAAGTTGCTATGGACATTAACGTACAAGTCTTTTTGTGGACATGTGTTTTCATTTCTCTTGTGTAAATATCTAGAAATGGGACTGCTTGGTTGTATAGGAAGCATATGTTAACTTCTTTATTTTATTTTATTTTTTTTTTGTGGTACGCGGGCCTCTCACTGTTGTGGCCTCTCCCGTTACTGAGCACAGGCTCCGGACGCGCAGGCTCAGCGGCCATGGCTCACAGGCCCAGCCGCTCCGTGGCATGTGGTATCTTCCCGGACCGGGGCACGAACCCGTGTCCCCCGCATCGGCAGGCAGACTCTCAACCACTGCGTCACCACAGTGGGCTGCATCTTTTTTAAAAAAAAAACGTTATTGGAGTATAATTGCTTTACAATGATGTGTTAGTTTCTGCTGTATAACAAAGTGATCAGCTATACATATACATATATCCCCATATCTCCTCCCTCTTACGTCTCCTTCCCATCTTCCCTATCCCACTCCTCTAGGTGGTCACAAAACACTGAGCTGAGCTCCCTGCGCTATGCGGCTGGTTCCCACTAGCTATCTATTTTACATTTGGTAATATATATAAGTCCATGCCACTCTCTCACTTTGTCCCGGCTTACCCTTCCCCCTCTCCGAGTCCTCAAGTCCATTCTCTACGTCTGCGTCTTTATTCCTGTCCTGCCACTAGGTTCTTCAGAAACATTTATTTTTAAATTCCATATATATGTGTTAGCATACGGTATTTATTTTTCTCTTTCTGACTTACTTCACTCTGTATGACACATTCTAGGTTCATCCAGCACACTACAAATAACTCAATTTCATTTCTTTTTATGGCTGAGTAATATTCCATTGTATATATGTGCCACATCTTCTTTATCCATTCATCTGTTGATGGACAGTTAGGTTGCTTCCATGTCCTGGCTATTGTAAATAAAGCTGCAATGAACATTGTGGTACATGACTCTTTTTGAATTATAGTTTTCTCAGGGTATATGCCCAGTAGTGGAATTGCTGGGTTGTATGGTAGTTCTATTTTTAGTTTCTAAAGGAACGTCCATACTGTTCTCCATAGTGGCTGTATCAGTTTACATTCTCACCAACAGTGCAAGAGGGTTCCCTTTTCTCCACACCCTCTCCAGCATTTATTGTTTGTAGATTTTTTGATGATGGCCGTTCTGACTGGTGTGAGGTGATACCTCAGTGTTGTTTTGATTTGCATTTCTCTAATGATTAGTGACATTGAGTATTCTTTCATGTGTTTGTTGGCAATCTGTATATCTTCTTTGGAGAAATGTCTATTTAGGTCTTCTGCCCATTTTTGGATTGGATTGTTTGCTTTTTTTGATATTGAGCTGCATGAGCTGCTTGTAAATTTTGGAGATTAATCCTTTGTCCGTTGCTTCATTTGCAAATATTATCTCCCATTCCGAGGGTTGTCTTTTCATCTTGTTTATGGTTTCCCTGGCTGTGCAAAAGCTTTTAAGTTTCATTAGGTTCCATTTCTTTATTTTTGTTTTTATTTCCATTATTCTAGGAGGTGAGTCAAAAAGGATCTTGCGGGCTTCCCTGGTGGCGCAGTGGTTGAGAGTCCGCCTGCCGATGCAGGGGACACGGGTCCATGCCCCGGTCCAGGAAGATCCCACGTGCCGTGGAGCGGCTAGGCCTGTGAGCCATGGCCGCTGATCCTGCGCGTCCAGAGCCTGAGCTCCACAATGGGAGAGGCCACAATAGTGAGAGGCCCGTGAACCGAAAAAAAAAAAAAAAGGATCTTGCTGTGATTTATGTCATAGAGTCTTGCTGTGATTTATGTCATAGAGTCTTCTGCCTATGCTTTCCTCTAAGAGTTTGATAGTTTCTGGCCTTTAATCCATTTTGAGTTTAGTTTTGTATATGATGTTAGGGAGTGTTCTAACATCATTCTTTTACATGTAGCTATCCAGTTTTCCCAGCACCACTTATTGAAGAGGCTCTCTTTCCTCCATTGTATATTCTTGCCTCCTTTACCAAAATAAGGTGACCGTATGTGTGTGGGTTTATCTCTGGGCTTTCTATCCTGTTCCATTGATCTATATTTCTGTTTTTGTGTCAGTACCATACTGTCTTGATTACTGTAGCTTTGTAGTATAGTCTGAAGTCAGAGCATCTGCTTCCTCCAGCTCCCTTTTTCTTTCTCATGATTGCTTTGGCTATTCGGGGTCTTCTGTGTTTCCATACAAATTGTGAAATTTTTTGTTCTTGTTCTGTGAAAAATGCCATTGGTAGCTTAATAGGGATTGCATTGAATCTGTGGATTGCTTTGGGTAGTATAATCATTTTCACAATGTTGATTCTTCCAATCTCAGAACACGGTATATCTCTTCATCTGTTTGTATCATCTTTAATTTCTTTCATCAGTGTCTTATAATATTCTGCCTACAGGTCTTTTGTCTCCTTAGGTAGGTTTATTCCTAGGTATTTTGTTCTTTTTGTTGCAATGGTAAACGGGAGTGTCTCCTTCATTTCTCTTTCAGATTTTTCATGATTAGTGTATAGGAATGCCAGAGATTTCTGTGCATTAATTTTGTATACTGCTACTTCACTAAATTCATTGATTAGCTCTAGTAGTCTTCTGGTAGTATCTTTAGGAATCTCTATGTGTAGTATCATGTCATCTGCAAACAGTGACAGTTTTACTTCTTTTCTGATTTGGATTCCTTTTATTTCGTTTTCTTCTCTGACTGCTGTGGCTGAAACTTCCAAAACTATGTTGAATAGTAGTGGTGAAGAGTGGGCAGACTTGTCTTGTTCCTGATCTTAGTGGAAATGGTTTCAGTGTTTCACCATTAAGAACAATGTTGGCTGTGGGTTTGTCATATATGGCCTTTATTATGTTGAGGTAAGTTCCCTCTATGCCTACTTTCTGGAGAGTTTTATCATAAATGGGTGTTGAATTTTTTTGAAAGCTTTTTCTGCATCTATTGAGATGATCATATGGTTTTTCTCCTTCAATTTGTTAATATGGTGTATCACATTGATTGATTTGCGTATATTGAAGAATCCTTGCATTCCTGGAATAAACCCCACTTGATCATTGTGTATGATCCTTTTACTGTGCTCTTGGATTCTGTTTGCTAGTATTTGATTGAGGATTTTTGCAGCTATGTTCATCAGTGATATTGGCCTGTAGTTTTCTTTCTTTGTGACATCTTTGTCTGGTTTTCATATCAGGGTGATAGTGGCCTCGTAGAATGAGTTTGGCAGTGTTCCTCCCTCTGCTATATTTTGGAAGAGTTTGAGAAGGATAGATGTTAGCTCTTCTCTAAATGTCTGGTAGACTTTGCCTGTGAAGCCATCTGGTCCTGGGCTCTTGTTTGTTGGAAGATTTTGAATCACAGTCTGAATTTCAGTGCTTCTGATTGGTCTGTTCATTTTTTGTATTTCTTCCTGGTTCAGTCACAGAAGGCTGTGGTTTCCTAAGAATTTGTCCATTTCTTCCAGGTTGTCCATTTTATTGGCATACAGTTGCTTGCAGTAATCTCTCATGATCCTTTGTATTTCTCCAGTGTCAGTTGTTACTTCTCCTTTCTCATTTCTAATTCTATTGATTTGAGTCTTCTCCCTTTTCTTCTTGATGAGCCTGGCTAATGGTTTATCAATTTTGTTTGCCTTCTCAAAGAACCAGCTTTTAGTTTTATTGATCTTTACTATTGTTTCCTTCATTCCTTTTTCATTTATTTCTCATCTGATCTTTATGATTTCTTTTCCTCTGCTAACTTTGGGGGCTTTTTTGGTTCTTCTTTGTCTAATTGATTTAGGTGTAAGGTTAGGTTGTTTATTTGAGGTGTTTCTTGTTTCTTGAAGGATTGTATTGCTATAAACTTCCCTCTTAGAACTGATTTTGCTGCATCCCATAGGTTTTGGGTTGTCGTGTTTTCATTGTCATTTGTTTCTAGGTATTTTTTGATGTCCTCTTTGATTTCTTCAGTAATCTCTTGGTTATTAAGTAGTGTATTGTTTAGTCTCCATGTCTTCGTATTTTTTACAGATTTTTTTTCCTGTAATTGATACCTAGTCTCATAGCATTGTGGTCAGAAAAGATACTTGATGTAATTTCAATTTTCTTAAATTTACCAAGGCTTGATTTGTGACCCAAGATATGATCTATCCTGGGGAATGTTCCATGAGCACTTGAGAAAATAGTGCATCCCTTTGTTTTTGGATGGAATGTCCTATAGATAACAATTAAGCACATCTTGTTTAATGTATCTTTTAAAGCTTTTGTTTCCTTATTTATTTTCATTTTTGATGTTCTGTCCATAGGTGAAAGTGGGATGTTAAAGTACCATACTATGATTGTGTTACTGTCGGTTTCCCCTTTTATGGCTGTTAGCATTTGCCTTATATATTGAGGTGCTCCTATGTTGGGTGTATAAATATTTACAATTGTTATATCTTCTTCTTGGATTGATCTCTTGATCATTATATAGTGTCCTTTTTTGTCTGTTGTAATAGTCTTTATTTTAAAGTCTATTTTGTCTGATATGAGAATTGCTACTCCAGCTTTCTTTTGATTTCCATTTGCATGGAATATCTTTTTCCATCCCCTCACTTTCAGTCTGTATGTGTCCCTAGGTCTGAAGTGGGTCTCTTTTAGACAGCATATATACAGGTCTTGTTTTTGTGTCCATTCAGCCAGTCTATGTCTTTTGGTTGGAGCATTTAATCTATTTACATTTAAGGTAATTATCGATATGTATGTTCCTATTACTGTTTTCTTAATTGTTTTGGGTTTGTTATTGTAGGTCTTTTCCTTCTCTTGTGTTTCCTGCCTAGAGAAGTTCCTTTAGCATTTGTTGTAGAGTTGATTTGGTGGTACTTAGCTTTTTCTTGTCTGTAAAGGTTTTAATTTCTCCGTCGAATCTGAATGAGATCCTTGCTGGATAGAGTAATCTTGGTTGTAGGTTTTTCTTTTTCATCACTTTAAATATGTCCTGCCACTCCCTTCTGGCTTGCAGAGTTTCTGCTGAAAGATCAGCTGTTAACCTTATGGGGCTTCCATGGTATGTTATTTGTTGTTTTTCCCTTGCTGCTTTTAATATTTTTTCTTTGTATTTAATTTTTGATAGTTTGATTAATATGTGTCTTGGTGTGTTTCTCCTTGGATTTATCCTGTATGGGACTCTCTGCACTTCCTGGACTTGACTATTTCCTTTCCCATATTAGGGAAGTTTTCAACTATAATCTCTCCAAATATTTTCTCAGTCCCTTTCTTTTTCTCTTCTTCTTCTGGGACCCCTATAATTCGAATGTTGGTGCATTTAATATTGTCCCAGAGGTCTCTGAGACTGTCCTCAATTCTTTGCATTCTTTTTTCTTAATCTGCTCTGCATTAGTTTTTTCCTCTATTTTATCTTCCAGGTCACTTATCCGTTCTCTGCCTCAGTTATGCTGCTATTGATTCCTTATAGAGAATTTTTAATTTCATTTATTGTGTTGTTCATTGTTGTCTGTTTGCTCTTTAGTTCTTCTCAGTCCTTGTTAAACGTTTCTTGTATTTTCTCCATTCTATTTCCAAGATTTTGGATCATTTTTACTGTCATTACTCTGAATTCTTTTTTAGGTAGACTGCCTATTTCCTCTTCATTTGTTTGGTCTGGTGGGTTTTTACCTTGCTCCTTCATCTGCTGTGTGTTTCTCTGTCTCATTTTGCTTAACTTACTGTGTTTGGGATCTCCTTTTTGCAGGCTGCTGGTTCGTAGTTCCTGTTGTTTCTTGGTGTCTGCCTCCAGTGGCTACGGTTTGTTCAGTGGGTTGTGTAGGCTTCCTGGTGGAGGGGACTAGTGCCTGTGTTCCGGTGGATGAGGCTGGATCTTGTCTTTCTGGTGGGCAGGACCACATCCATTGGTGTGTTTTAGGGTGACTGTGACCTTATTATGATTTTAGGCAGCCTCTCTGCTAATGGGTGGGGTTGTGTTCCTGTCTTGCCAGTTGTTTGGCATAGGGTGTCCAGCACTGTAGCTTGCTGGTCGTTGAGTGGAGCTGCGTCTTAGCATTGAGACGGAGATCTCTGGGAGAGTTTTCGCCATTTGATAGCACGTGGAGCCTGGAGGTCTCTGGTGGGCCAATGTCCTGAACTTGGCTCTCCCACCGCTGAGGCACAGGCCTGACACTCAGCCAGAGCACCAAGACCCTGTCAGCCACACAGCTCAGAAGAAAAGGGAGAAAAAAAGAAAGGAAGAAATAAATAAACAAAGTTCATTAGAATTAAAAAAAATTATTAAAAATAAAAAAAGTAAAGAGTAAAAAATAAAAAAAGAAAGAAAGAAGAGAGAGAGAAAGCAAACCAAAAAACAAATCTAGCAATGATAACAAGGGCTAAAAAATATAGTAAAAAAAAAAAACAAGAAAAACTGACAGAACCCTAGGACAAATGGTAAAAACAAAGCTATACAGACAAAATCACACACAGAAACATACACACTCACAAAAAGAGAAGAAGGGAACAAAAAATATATATCGTTGTTCCCAAAGTCCACCTCCTCAATTTGGGATGATTCGTTGTGTATTCATGTATTCCACAGGTGCAGTGTACATCAAGTTGATTGTGGAGATTTCACCCGCTGCTCCTGAGGCTGCTGGGAGAGATTTCCCTTTCTCTTCTTTGTTCTCACAGTTCCCAGGGTTCAGCTGTGGATTTGGCCCCGCCTCTGCGTGTAGGTCGCCTGAGGCCTCTGTTCTTTGCTCAGACAGGACGGGGTTAAAGGAGCAGCTGATTCGGAGGCTCTGGCTCACTCAGGCCGGGGGGAGAGAGGGGCACGGATGCGGGGCGAGCCTGCGGCGGCAGAGGCCAGCATGACGTTGCACCAGCCTGAGGTGCGCCGTGCGTTCTCCCGGGTAAGTTGTCCCTAGATCACAGGACCCTGGCAGTGGCGGGCTGCACAGGCTCCCGGGAGGGGCGGCGTGGATAGTGACCTGTGCTCGCACACAGGCTTTTTGGTGGCGGCAGCAGCGGCCTTAGCGTCTCATGCCCGTCTCTGGGGTCCGCCCTGATAGCCGCGGCGCGCGCCCGTCTCTGGAGCTCGTTTACGCTGAGCTCTGAATCCCCTTTCCTCGCGCACCTGAAACAATGGTCTCTTGCCTCTTCAGCAGGTCCAGAACTTTCCCCCGACTCCCTCCCAGCTAGCCGTGGTGCATTAGCCCCTTCCAGCTGTGTTCACGTAGCCAACCCCAGTCCTCTCCCTGCGCTCCGACCAAAGCCCGAGCCTCAGCTCCCAGCCCTGCCCGCCCCGCCGGGGGACCAGACAAGCCTCTCGGGCTGGTGAGTGCCGGTCGGCACCGATCCTCTGTGCGGGAATCTCTCCACTTTGCCCCCTGCACCCTGTTGCTGTGCTCTCCTCCGCAGCTCCAAAGCTCCCCCCTCCGCCACCCGCAGTCTCCACCCGCGAAGGGGCTTCCTAGTGTGTGGAAACCTTTCCTCCTTCACAGCTCCCTCCCACTGGTGCAGGTCCCATCCCTATCCTTTTGTCTCTGTTTTTTCTTTTTTTCTTTTGCCCTACCCAGGTACGTGGGGAGTTTCTTGCCTTTTGGGAGGTCTGAGGTCTTCTGCCAGCGTTCAGTAGGTGTTCTGTAGGAGTTGTTCCACATATAGATGTATTTCTGATGTATTTGTGGGGAGGACAGTGATCTCCACATCTTACTCCTCCATCATCTTGAAGGTCCCCCGATGGGCTGCATCCTGATGGCCCAATAACCAGGCTCTTTTCTTAGAAGGGAATGCTTCCTTATCATCAAGTAAAATTTATGAGTCCTCACTAGGGACTTGGAGGGGAAGAGTTAATTAAACAAGAAATAGTTCTGTACCATTTTTGGCTACTAAGTGTTCTAATATCAATAAAGTTATACCTAAAGATATAATAGCCAAATTAAACAACATCCTAACATTCTGTGCCAGAAAAAAGAAAATGATATATATTATGTAGAGGCAATTATGACTTTAAGAGTGTTTATTTCAATCTGTGACTGAAACCCTTTTATAAATCCTCCCTGTTCTCAAGATGATTGGGATATAGACCCTTTAGTATCTGGCTGAGTTCTATTTTTCTAGACTATTCTCTCTTTTATTTTCCAGCTTTATTGACACATTATTGACGTATAACATATGTAAGTTTATGATGTACAGTGTCATGATTTGATACATGTATATATTATAAAATGATTACCACAATAAAGTTAGCTAACACCTCCATCCCCTGACATAATTATCGATTTTTTGTGGTATTAATATTTAAGATCTACTCTCTTAACAACCTCTCAATATACGATGCAGTATTGTTAATTACAGTCACTACACTGTGTATTAGATCCACAGAACTTATTCATTTTATAGCTGGGAGTTTGTGTCCTTGGACCAACAATTGCACATTTCCACCAGCCTGCAGCCCCTTGCAACCACCGTCCTACTCTTTATTTCTATGATTTCAAGTATTTAATCTATTTATTTTAGATTCCACATATAAGTGAAAATGTACAGTTTTTGTCTTTCTCTGACTGATTTCACTTAGCATAATGTCATCTAGGTCCATCCGTGTTGTCACAAATGGCAGGTGTTCCTTTTTTATGGCTAAATAGTATCCCACTGTATATATAAATATATGCCACAACTTCTTTATCCACTCATCCATTGATTGACACTTAGGTTGTATCCATGTCTTGGCTTTGTGAACAATGTGGCAATGAACATGGGAGTGCAGATAGTGTTCTTATTTCCTCCAGATATATACCCAGAAGTGGGACTGCTGTATTATATGGTAGTTCTATTTTTAGCTTTTTGAGAAACCTTCTTACTGGGAAGCCATAATGGCTGCACCAATTTATATTCCCACCAACAGTGCACACATCTTCCCTTTCCTCCACATCCTTGCCAACCCTTGTTATTTCTTATGTTATTTTTTCAGTGGCCATGGCTCATGGGCCCAGCCGCTCCGCGGCATGTGGGATCTTCCCAGACCGGGGCACGAACCCGTGTCCCCTGCATCGGCAGGCGGACTCTCAACCACTGCACCACCAGGGAAGCCCTCTTATGTTTTTGATAATAGCCATTCTAACATATGAGGTGCTATCTCATTGTAGTTTTGCTTTGCATTTCCCTGATTATTAGTGATACTAGTGATGTGGAGCATCTCTTTATGTATCTATTGGCCATTTGTATGTTTTCTTTGGAATAATGCCTAGATTCTTCTTTTGTCTTGCCCGCTCTGCCACTCCTTGCCTGCGCCCTAGGTGTCCCTCCTCATCCTCTCCACCCGATGAGCAGCTACACAGTTTTTTATGACCCAGCTCTTCTGGGAAACTTCTGTTCAGTCAGCTATAGTTTCTTACTTCTTCCTCTGTGTTTCTATACAGTTAGCACTTTTATCTATTATAGTGTATCTTGATGATTTATAAGCCTATATTACCATAGGTCTATGAAGACTGTAAATTTCTCCTATTCATATTTTCATCTCTAAATTCTAATATTGTGGTTGACACATTTTAGCCAGATAATAAAAATTTGCCAGAAAAATAAATGAATCAATGAGTGAGAGGATTATTATAAAACATCATAATGAAGAGACATGGAATTTCATTCATGGAATAAAACTAGAAGGAATTTGCTAACTATAAATTTGTGCTAGACAGAATAGAGTCAGCTCTGGTCTTGGCAAACCTTCTTAGTGTGGCAAAGGGGTTCATGGAACAACAGCAACAACAAATGTGTGGAGAAAGGAAAGGTAAGAGGCAGCCAGGGTAGGAGCGTTTACCTGTGTCTTCACCTCCTGGGGAATTTAATTGATTGGCTTATTGAAAGCATCTCTTTTTTTTTTTTTACATCTTTATTGGAGTATAATTGCTTTACAATGGTGTGTTAGTTTCTGCTTTATGACAAAGTGAATCAGCTTTACATATACATATATCCCCATATCTCTTCCCTCTTGCGTCTCCCTCCCTCCCACCCTCCCTATCCCACCCCTCCAGGCAGTCACAAAGCACCGAGCTGATCTCCCTGTGCTATGCGGCAAAGTCAACTTTGTCAAAGGAATCTTTGTGGAAAACGTGGAACTAAGGAACTTCTCCCCTATCATTATAGGAACAAAAGATTAGGTAGACAATTGCATATAGGCCCATTATGAAAAAATTACATTAGGGCAATTCATTTGAAATTACATTACAATATTTTGGGACACCAATTTTTCATGGTATGATTCAATAGAAGACATTGATACATTTAAAAATACTGGTTTTAAAAAACAACATTTTCTTACTCTATTCATATCCTTAGTTATTTCTTCTTAAGCTGCCCACAGCTCAAGGAGTAAAATTGCTATGCAGAAGAGTAATAAAGGACATTCTCAGGAAACTTAGAAAGGCTCAAATTTCAATAAAAATCTCTATTCACCCATCCACCCTAACATCCATATGAGGACCCAGTAAGCTAAACAAAAGCACAGTACTAGACAAATAGATTATTAACAAGCATAAAATAAATATTTGTAATAAATTCACTTAGAAAAAGCAATTCTTCAGGAGGGAAGAGGAGGTATTGAGCAAACAGGTTTTGCTTTGATCAAATGGAAGAACTTGGGCAAACATCACTCTGCTGACATAGAAAGGAAAGGTCTGTGTTCTACATCTTTTGCACCAAACCAGTCACGTATTTCTTACAATATAAAAGGCGAAGTCTGCAATTATTATATTACTGTGTATTAATAGTTAACTTGATGAACACAACAAGTTTTAAATTCTATAAAAATTTAGAAAAAACTAATTAAAAGTACCTTAATATAGCTTTCAACCATATTCAGATTTTTACTCTCTCAATCCCAAGCACACTTTCATATTAAGTATAAATAGAAATATAGGGTTTTATAAAATACTGTTAATTTACAAATATGATAGAAAAAATAAAGACGCTCATTCCAATGATTTAAATATTGTGGTAACATGTTGAGTTTTTAAAATATGTTTTAATGTTCACAAATGAGAAGAAATATGATGTTATATATATATATAACATACATATATATATATATATATATATATATATATATACAACAAATACCCACCTCTAATTATAGAAAGGCAGTGCAGCATCACACAATTTTGCATTAAAAGCACTTCGGAAATTTGCTGATCTTTTACCAGACATTGTCACACATCACATACTGTGACTTTACGTCTTGTGTGAATTAGGTAGAATTTTCACCTAGAATGAAGAACTGGATGTTTTTGAGCTGAATGATATCACTCATCAGCTGTGACAGTAGGTATGGTGAGTTCCTTGGCCATAGAACAGCAGAGAAAGCAGGTATGAGTAAAGGAAAGAGCTCTAGTAGGAAAGAAGTCTGTTAGTAATCTGAAACTTGCCACTTGACTTTAGGAACTTAATGAGATGAGACAGCAAACTAAAATGGACTCTTTTAGGTCAGGGCATCCAGCTACGACTGCTCACAACCAAAATACAATTCAGTAGTCAGGGGAAGTGCAGGAAGTAACATCCAAATTCTAAGATCATATTTAAGAATAAAATCTTTATTTGAAAGTACTCATGATAGTGATTGACACAGAGTAGATATTTAAATAATATATGTTGACTAAGCTTTTGTGAAATAGGAGCTATCTCATAGGAGTAACATGGCTACTGGCCATCTTGTATATTCTTAAGCAAGTCACTTAACCCCTTTGATCTTTAATTTCTTTATGTAAAATTTATACAATGAGAGCCCTTTAATGCTAAGATATCTACAGCACAAAGCACTACACTTTCTATACACTAAAGACTAGCAATGCAGTACAGTTCTCAAGAGGGATTGAATGGTATCTCGACAGGCTGTTTGTCTTTTCCTTTGAGGATTCAGCTTGATAGGCACTGTGTTCTAGGGGTTTCAGGATGAATAAGACAAAATCCTCTTAGAGAAAAACTTCTTGAGAATGATATCAAACATTTATCAAGCACTTCTTTTATACCAGGCCCTGGACTATATGACTTTACTTCATGACATGCTTACAGCAACCCAATGCTTAGGTTACTAGCATCACAACAGTGAGGAAACCATTCAGAAAAGTTGAAGACGATGATTATGGTTACACCTTACATAACCGGCAGGAAATAGAACAGCAACTACAGACCCTGAGTACTTCCCCATTGCAGTACAGTGTCTTTTTTCTCAGGCACTGGTTTGTTTTAAGGCAAAAAGTGATAATTACTAAGTGATTCCTTCAGAAAAATGCTCAAGAGTCCACGAGAAAGAAAGGAAGACTCCTTCATTTTTAAGTAGCATTTGAATTGAAGTTGTAACATGGGTAAAGTGATGTCAAAAAGTCCCATGTCAAAACAGCTTGATCAAAGTAGCTGTAAAAATATGTTATATATCTGCCATCACGGGCCAAATAAGAAAATGAGATTCACTAGATGGGGACAGATAGTCTCTTGGGGAACTGGGTTGAGTGTCTAACAGATAAGAAGTTTGGGGATATGATGCAAAATCCGAGGTCTAGTGATTGGTCCCCCATTTCTGAGTCTAGCAAGGAAGTGGTTCTAAACCACACTTAGAACCACTTAGCCGAGGAGCTCGTGCTGTTTGACATCTTATGGTTAGTCAGAACTGTACCTCCTTGCTTTTGAAAATGTTTTTGCCTCTGCTTAGAATGCACCCCCTCTTTCGTTTTGTGTATTAATCCTACCCACCCCCTTTAAACCATGACGTTTTTCCCTTTGTACCTTCCGCTCCCCAGGTCTGTCTCATCTCAATCTCCAGACTGTTTAAATTTTTAAAAATGATTTTAGACTTTCAGAAAAGTTGCAAAGACATTACAGAGAATCTCTGTATGCCACTGACTCAGCTTCCCTAAAAGTTAACTCTTAAATAACAATAGCATATTTGTCCAAACTAGGAAATTAACAAAAGTACAATACTATTAACTAAATCACAGAGTTAATTCAGATTTCACTGGCTTTTCCACTGATGTGCTTTTCTGTTCCAGGAGTCAATCCAGGATACCACACTGCACTTAGTTACCACACTTTTAAAATCTTATTATCTGTGACTCATTTATCACTCTTTACCTTGCATTTGAATGATTTGTAGACCTTTATCCTTCTACTAGAGTGAAATCACCTTGAAGGCAGGATTCATGGCAAGTCTGATTCATTTTGTTACCCTGAAGTGACTTGCACTGATTATATGCCTAGTAAATATCTGTTAAGTTATATATAAAATATGTGATTGAGGTTACATCATTTCTTCACATTCTCCTGGATTCTCTTCACCCTTGTTTGCCCTTCATTTGCCAGTTGCTCCTCCACTCATCCACTTCTAAATGTTGCATGCCCAGACCTCAGACTTTGGGCCACTTCTCTTTTCTTTCTATGCTGTAGGTGACAGGTAGGTGATCTCATCCAATCTTGAAACATTAAACACTGCCAATACGCTAATTCTTCTAAAATTGTACCTCTAGCCCAGACTGCTCTCCTAATATCTAGACATCTATAGTAAAGTGCTTTCCTGACCTCTAACTTTGCATGTCTAATTAGACTGTCGAAATTAACACATCCAGCATGGAGCTGCCCACCTTCTCCGCCATCTCACGCCTGCTGCTCTAACGTTCATCTCCATCTCAGTAAACACAGCTCTGTTTACTCAAGTGAAATACGTGAGAGTCTCTTCTTTTCCTTTCTCTTACAGCCCACACCTAGCCTCTCAGAAAACACATCAGGTTTAATGCTTTGCATGATTTTCCCAGAGGTCACAGAGTGGCAGGAGAATTGGACTCAGATCCAGGCTTTGTTCCCATTATCCCACAGCTGCCTTGGGCATCAGAAGCCGTGGCAAGAAATTAAGTTGTTACTTCTGGGTCCAGCTAGGGGCATCGGGCGTGGGGAGTACTAGAGTCAGCCATAGGACATATGCCAAGTGGATGCACAAAGGCAGGAGGACGTAAACACCAGGAGGTGGAGCCAGATCAGAGCCTTCAAATTTGGGGAAATAAGATCTGAGCAACTTAGACTGGCAGGCCATGAAAAATGGAGAAGAGGCACCAATAACCAGAAGACCTTGTGAACAGAGACCTCAATCAAGGATCTTTTCTACATATTCTTTTATTCAATCATGTATTCACCAAATAGGTGGCAGGCATTGTCATAGGCACAGGAAACACAGCAATGGAAAAGAGAAGTGAGGTTTATGCTTTCATGTCCTCTACATTTTAGCAACAGAAAAGATAGACCATAAACCAGCAAACAAATGAACACAAATTTTTCAAATGAAAATAATTGTTACAAAGAAAATAAAGCAAGGTGAAGTAACAGTAACTAAGAAGGTGAAGATAGGTCAGTGTAAGGAAGCAGCATTTGAGCTCAGCCATGAAGATTGGAGTGAGAAAGAAGATATACAGATCGCCAACAAACACGTGAAAGGAAGCTCAACATCACTAATCATTAGAGAAATGCAAATCAAAACCACACTGAGGTATCACCTCACACCGGTCAGAATGGCCATCATCAAAAAATCTGTAAACAATAAATGCTGGAGAGGGTGTGGAGAAAAGGGAACCCTCTTGCACTGTTGGTGGGAATGTAAATTGATACAGCCACTATGGAGAACAGTATGGAGGTTCCTTTAAAAAGTAAAAATAGAACTACCATACGACCCAGCAATCCCACTACTGGGCATATACCCTGAGAAAACCATAATTCAAAAACAGTCAGGTAGGGCTTCCCTGGTGGCGCAGTGGTTGAGAGTCCGCCTGCCGATGCAGGGTACACGGGTTTGTGTCCCGGTCCAGGAGGATCCCACATGCCGCGGAGAGGCTGGGCCCGTGAGCCATGGCCGCTGAGCCTGTGCGTCCGGAGCCTGTGCTCCGCAACGGGAGAGGCCACAGCAGTGAGAGGCCCGCGTACCACAAAAACAAACAAACAAAAAAACACTCAGGTACCAAAATGTTCATTGTGGCTCTATTTACAATAGCCAGGACATGGAAGCAACCTAAGTGTCCATCAACAGATGAATGGATAAAGAAGATGTGGCACATATATACAATGGAATATTACTCAGCCATAAAAAGAAACAAAATTGAGTTATTTGTAGTGAGGTGGATGGACCTAGTGTCTGTCATGCAGAGTGAAGTAAGTCAGAAAGAGAAAAATAATACCATATGCTAACACATACATATGGAATCTAAAAAAAAAGAAAAGAAAAAAATATGGTCATGAAGAACCTAGGAGCAAGACGGGAATAAAGACACAGACCTACTAGAGAATGGACTTGAGGATATGGGGAGGGGGGAAAGGTAAGCTGGGACAAAGTGAGAGAGTGGCATGGACATATATACACTACCAAACGTAAAATAGATAGCTAGTGGGAACCAGCCGCATAGCACAGGGAGCTCAGCTCGGTGCTTTGTGACCACCTAGAGGGGTGGGATAGGGAGGGTGGGAGAGAGAGACACACAAGAAGGAAGAGATATGGGGACATATGTATATATATATAACTAATTCATTTTGTTATAAAGCAGAAACTAACACACCATTGTAAAGCAATTATACTCCAATAAAGATGTTAAGAAAAAAAGAGATTGGAGTGAGAGCATTTCAGATAGAGGGAACAGGAAGTGCAAAAATTTAAAAATTAAATTAAGTTTAAAAGTGACTTTGAGTGTTAAAGGAAAATAAATAAGAGCAGTGTGGCTAGAGAATAGTGGAGCAGCGCAGTAGCTATGAAATCAGTGAGATAGGCAGGGTCCAGATTGTGGGAGGCTTTGTACGTCCTGGAAAAGCATTTGTGTTTTATTCTAAGGGCAATGGGAGCCACGATCTAATGCAAAATAAATAAGGATTGTATGTTAGTTTACTGACATTTTGCAGCTTAAGATGAACATCTGGTTGAAATGGGCAATGGAGGGGCTGAGCTAGATCCTAATGCTTAGTAGGATGTCTGACCAAAAAAATATCATGAGGGAATTGATGATAGTTTTATCTCCCTTCCTCCAACAGAGACTTAATCTCAGCAGAATCTTATTTTAATCCTCATATCATAACAAAGGACCAGAACCTAAAAATTCCATTCTTTAGTGGTGATATTCACCATTGGTAATGAAATTGCTGTTTGGGGCTAACATTCACTTTGTAATTACTGGCAAATAAATGCTCTATACATACGTCTTAATGGATGCACTAAAGTAGGTAGTTAGCCTCAGAAGAAGGAATCACATTTTCTTTCTTGTACTAAGGTGGTTGGAATGTACCATGGAAGTCAGGACAAGGTGACTTAGACATCTGTTCTGAACCATGTGTAGCATGCTTGCATTGCTAGCCCCTCTTTCTCTCTCTGTCCCTCTCTCCCAATCTCTCTCTCCATTAATCCTCCAGTGAAACTCAACTGTAAAAGGCTGAAGTACCAACCTGTGCTTGTCACAAATTTGAATTCTGGAGACAAGAAACCTAGAAGGCAAGACAGCATAGCAGACTTATTTTGCTGCCACTTTAAAAATGTGGCTTCAAATTACTCAGATTTCAATATCTTCTTTTTCTCTTCAGTTGGTAATTACCATTAGGATTCTATTAACAACGAAATTTTAGCCAATTATGCTACTGAGTGCTGTGTTTCAAAAACAAACAATTACAGATGGCAATCTACTTCACAAATCTTTTATAAAAATGATATAATTCGTTAAGCTGGTTTGCTGGTCAGACAAAAAATTAAAGCAAAGGAGTTTGGGGCTTGTTTCTTATTTAGCACTGGTCAGTTGCACACAAGAAAACTGGCAGGAGACACTGCAGTACTTTCCATTTCGTGAAGGTTGCCAAGTAGAGTCAATTTATTTCCAGAATGATGGAAAACGTTCTTCTAATTTTCAGCAGATATGGTTTTGCTGAAAAGTTTTTGGCCTTTAATTGGGGTCTTTCATCCAAATATCTTTCCTTTTTTCTTGTTTCTTTTTAGAGATTATGGTCTTTTTTATATAAATGTGATAAAAATCTAGGTTTCTACCATAGATCAGCATACACCAAGTCACTTGATTCAATAAAGGATCTGACTCAGCAGGAAGACCAAAAATGTGACACAATTGTCATCTGGAAGGCCCACTGAAAACATCATCATCCACATCTCTACAAGTTTTCTTCTAGAAGCTCATTGTTCCTTTCAATCCAAAATTGTTCTTCGAAAGATTCATAAAGAGAGAATGAATGAAACAAACTGAATGAGGGAGAAGCATGTAGTAGGCTTGGAACATCTGGGTCATGTAGGGCCATATTTAAACAATATCTTGTTGGAAGTTGTGTTTGTATGCACATGTGTGCCAGTGGGCGTGCAAATACTTCAATTTCATGTATTTATCAATTCACAGCCATAAAGTAGGGTGGACCTCAAGGAGAATACCAGTCATCATTTACCCAAATGTAGCCAAATAGAACTATCCTTGAGGTAACATAATTTTCTATGGTATTGTTTTAACAAATCAGTTACTGACAGATGGGACGTTTAAAATTTAACAGTAATTTTCTTTAACTAAACAAATTTAACAACTACTTATGTATCACGCTACACATTGAATCTAATAATTTCGGCGATCATAGATAATTTAATCAACGCTCCTTGAGCAATGAGCATCATATTCTCTGTGTTGTGACATTTATGTGAGAATGGATGCTTCCAACCACTTGTTCTGTGTCACGTGAAGGTTCCATTTCAGATGGAGGTTTCCAGTAACAGTGTAATAAAATCTTAAATGAATACCAGAAGCATTATTTGTTTTTAAAAAGTCAAACTGAAGTTTGTGGAGGAAAAGTCAGTCAGCGTTTAATGGATGGAACAGAGAGTGGAAACATCTGACAGAACAGTAGGAAACTTTGTACTGTTTTGAATGCCTCACCACTCCTCACACCATCTGTCATGCATTTCTCATGAAATAAACAATTTTCAGAAATGTTTTGTCCAGGAAAGAGACATTTTACATTTTACTGATTTATTTATTCTACGTGGACTTGAAGTAATGACGTTTAAGAAAATCGCTTGTGAAGGAGATACTTTTTTGCTAATAGCTAGTAGTTCTTTTAGTTATGGAGGCTATGAGATGTGGATACATATTATAATAGATGGATCAAATGGGAAATGTAGGGGGGCGGCCTGAAAAGAAAGGCAGTGCTGCCAGGAGCAAACGCTGAATTTCCTGCCGGTTTTATTTCCCCAAATCAAGAGTTTCTCAGAAGGTCTGGCTCATAGAAGGGACTGGGGAAAGGGAGAGGAAAGATGACTCTTCTCCAGGGGGGGTCTCTCCTTCATAAAATTCTTGAACTGTTGCCACAATCTGGCCATATTTTTCTGCCAGAGGAAACATGACAGTCATTATTTACAATTTTCATACTATGTCTCGGTTGATTGTCCAAGTCTCTTCCCACCACTCCATATGTGAAATTACATTTTCTTAAATAGTTACTATTTCCTTAGTAGTTCAGGGGCATTTTCCACAACTGTTCCATGACTGTGACCCTTAACTTGACTTTGACCATGGCTTGTGAGAATGTTTTTAACATCACCTCTCTAGGACTTTTTCTACTTAATAATTTTCAGCTTCAGTTTTTCTCCTTTTGTTTCTTCGACTCTACAAATGCCTTTTTTTTTTTTTTTTGTCGTATCGAGGAGACGAGTGTTGTGATAGGAGACTCTGAACACAGTCTCAGCTTCGATGTAGCTGTATGTTCTTGGACCAGTTACTTAACCTCCTGCTTCTTCGATCCTAAAAGGGTCGTGGTGACGTGTACTCCTCGGGGCTGTGGTGAAGGTTGAATGAGATAATGTATGTAGAGCATCTGGTTCATATCAGGAAATAGATGTTTATTCCCTCCCCACACTTATTTCCTCTGTTTCTTTAATCGTTATTCCCATTACTGTATCCGTCTTCATCCACCGGCGTCTCCCGCTCCCCTGTGTTCCCGGCACTGCCTTTGTCCTTCTCATGGATGGATGACAAGACAGAGGCGCTGTGCGCTGAAACCGTGCTCTCCCCCATCTACTATGCTATGTTCAAAACAATTTTAAGGCTCCAAAATTCATACTTCATAGAGCAATAAAAAGTAGCAGGAATTCTAAAACTACCAGAACGTTGACTTTCACTCACGCTTTTCAAATTTATCTTTCAACCTCCATATTTCTGAGGTCCAGACATATGTTGTTGCTTTCTTTCTCCCACCCCCATCTCTCTTTGTAATTTCATTATTCCTTTGTTTTCTATTAGCATTTTCCCCCTCCTTTTGCACTATCCTTTAATTGGGTATCTACCTGAGATTAACAGTGATTTCTTCTGGGTTAAATCTAGTGGCCTTGCATCTTTAAATTTAGTTGCCCTGTACTGACCTTAATGCTAATTACTGGCTTTAATGCTAATTACTGGCCTTGCTGTTTAATCTTTTCTTCTGTGGTAGCACCTATTTCCTCACATCTCTCATCCAGTTCCTCATTCTCACACGTGGCATAGCTTCAAATTATAGTACCCACCTTATCTAAAACATCTTTTATAGCCACTTTTTCTTTTCCCTTTTTCCAGGCACTAAAAAAATCTGAAACTCCACCTGTTTTCCATTTTATTTGCTATGATTGTTACGGATCTCCAGAGAAACAGAACCAACAGGATAGATAGATAGATGATAGATAGATAGATAGATGATTGAGAGGTAGATGTCAGCTGGGCGAATAGATAGAGAGAGAGAGAGATCGAAGAGGAGATTTATTATAGGAATAAGCTTATGTGACTCTGGAGGCTGACAAGTCTCATCACCTGCCGTCTGCAGGCAGACGTACCAGGAAGGCTGGGGGTGGAATTCAGTCTGAGTCTGAAGGCCTGAGAACCAGGGAGGCTGTTTCTGTGAGTCCTGGAGTGTGAAGGCCCCAGAGCCAGGAGCTCCAATATCCAAGGGCAGGAAAAGATGGGTGTCCCTGCTCAAGAGGAGAGAAAGAATTCACCCTTCCTTTGCCTTTTTGTCCCCTTTGCACCCGTAATGCATTGAATGATGCCCTCCACACTGGTGAGAATGGATCTCTTTACTCAATCTACCAAACCAAATGCTAGTCTCTACCAGAAACACCTCATAGACCCACCCGGAAATGGTATTTTACCAGCAATTTGGGCACCCCTTCACCCAGTCAAGTTGATGCCTAAAACTGGCCATCACGAGTCTACCTCTTATCAGCTTGGTACCCATATGCATCTCCTTCAACTTAATTTTCAAGTAAGGACAGTAACAGGATCATAATTCCACCTCACATGATACAGCTATACAGTGCACGACAGAAAACACACTCAGAATGCCAAGCTTTGAGTGTCTGTGTGCTCCCAAAATTCTTACGTTGAAATCCTAATCCCTAAAGGTGATGGTATCAGTAGATGGGGAACTTGGGAGGTGACTAGGTAGTGAGAGTGAAGCCCTCATGATTGGGATACTGCTCTTACAGAAGAGATCCCACAGAGCTCCCTAGCCCCTCCACTATGGGAAGATGAAAGAAGACTGGGACCTGGAAGAGGACCTCACCCTATCATGCTGGTCTTGGACCTCCAGCCTCAAGAACTGTGAGTAAATTTCTGCTGCTTATAAGCTACTGCCTCTGTGGTGGTTTGGTATAGCAGCCTGAATGGATTAAGACAGACATCTTCCTCTTGCAAGCTCCCATAAATCCTTCCAGTCTTTCCCCTCCCTCTTTTACCTTAAACAATAACTATAAATGTTAAAACACCATTTTAATTGTCCCTACTTAGTTCAGAAACTTGCCATGCTTCTCAATTGCCTGTTTCTTAAAATTAGTACTGAAACCAAGTTTCAAGGCATCTCACCCACTCGAGTCCTGAAATCGGCTTATTCTTTATTATTCTCTATAAGTATTTCTTTGTAAGTTTTCCACATAGGCATCTAGGTATGTAGAAAAGAATCCTGCAATGAATGTATTACTTTGGATTGTCCCGGGCCAATGTTAACCAGTGGTAAAAGGTGGAGGAGCTGGTGTGCAGAAACCATTGTGGAGAAAGTGGAGAGAACAAATGATTTGTCTGTGGTTCTGTGTACTAATTAATTAATATTGAGACACCATCATACCTGCCTATATATGAGCTGACTAACTTTTCTGAGACAGAGAACTGTTCGGGGCTATTTAAAACTATTAGGGCTGTTAACTATTACTTCATATAAGCAAGATGAATTAATCTTATTGGCCAAATAATAACTGAGCTTTCTAGCTTTGTCTTTTAACAGCACCAAAGTCAAGTCTTCCAAGAAAACAACTGCTTTCACAAGTACCATCTCATGGTCTCCATGCTCTGTGCTGTATTTGTTATGAGGAATGGTAACTTAGTACTCACATTACTAATAGAGGCAAATATTGATACTTGTGCTGACATTTCAATTGGTTTGGCCTGATCCCCACAGTTTCTGCAGTGGGGCAGGGCTAACTGGCCTTTTCAACCAGCATGTTCCAAACAAAACGTACACTTTATCCTTATTAGGCCTAGACCCTGCTTACCATTGTTCTTCCTATGCTGATGTTCTCAGTGACTCTGTGAAGGAAGACTTCCATCACCAGCAGATATAAACTAAAATAAAAGTAACACAGAGTATTCCAAAATATAAATAGTAATTTATTTATTGGCCATTTTTGATGCTTTTCCTCCATCATCTGGCCCATTGAGGAAGTCCGATGTGTTAATTCCTTGTCTTTCAGAGGCTGGATGACACCTTTAAGAAACCATGTAACACAGATTCACTCTTCAGTGGAATCATGCAAATCTAGGAGCCCAGCTGGAGCGCAGTCCACATATTAAAGAGATGCTATGGCTAAAAAAGAGTTCCACACTCCTCACCCTACTCCCATCCAACTTATTACTTTGTCCACTACCTGCCAACACCTGTCTCCGCCTTGCCCCTTCTTAGTGTACTTGCATCTCCGCTACTTGCCTTTCACTTCCTCTACAGGATCATGATATATCTCTTGCCTTCCAGTTTGACAAATGACAGCAAGATTATTTGATTTCTCGAACTGGACAGAACCTTTTCTCGTAAGTGTTATTCTGGGCCCTGTTACCTCCCTGGTTCTGGCTCCAGAGGATCAAGGTTGGCTGTTATCTTGAATGCTTCTAAGCCCTGTGGAAATGCAGACAGTGAGATACTTGAGTTTTTGTCAATGTCACTGTTCTACAATTGAAAGCATGCAATTGTTGAACCCACCCTACTTCACAGGAGAGATTCTCTTCCGGGTTTTTGGCTGCAATTGAAAAAGTTTATGATCTTCTAGACTCTGTCATGTCTTCTTTCTGTAATAACTGTTTTGTAATGCTACCTTTATGATTCCAAAGTAAAAGCCAAGAATAATGTAACCTATATACACAAAGTTTCCCAAAAAATTAAAAAGAATATACAAACTTATATAAAAGAGAAATAGGAGAAAAATAATTCATAATAGATTAGCATGGATTTCATTAAGTAAATGCGTAGGAATGAGCATTCTAGAAGACATAACACTGTAGTGAGATGGTTGTACCTATGTACCAAACCTACTTGTGACAACTATAAAGGCAGATGGTTAGAGGTGTGTTTTATTTGGAGACTCAAATAGCATACATAAGTGGTGCTACTGTCAGAATGTGATCAAAAACAGTGGTAAAGTCCAAACAAAACAAAATATGATCTTCCCCCTGGGAAATGTAGCGTTGTTATATAAAATAGAATTAGCTTCTAGACTCAGGTAATATAAATAGGTTTTTAACTTATATGAATACCTTGTGGAACAATGACATGTTTTGTAGGATTCTAGATAATTTTTTATTGTCTGGACTGTCTCTTGTATTCCAGGACATCTAGCATTCCTGGACCCTGCCTATAGATCTAGTCAAAGTCAATAGCCTCTTCACTGTGGTGACAACCCCAAATTGTTCCTTCTCCCATTTATAAGATGCCACCAAGAGGGTGGTAGGGCTCCCATTGAGTGGCAGAGTTGGTGGGGGTGTGAATTGACATTTATTACACACCTACTATGTTGAAGCATCTATGAAGATATCTTACATGTTTTTTAACTTCATTTTCAAAATCGACCTTTGAGGTAGGCAGCCTAGAGAGGTTAAATAACTTACTTAAGGTCACACAGCTAAGAATTAATGAGCTGAGTAGAGCTTGATTCCATTGCTGGTGGCATCCTTGGCTCTCTGTGCAGAAAACTAAGAAATGGTCAATATCACACACACAGCAGGAGAGGCCCTTTCATGGAAATTTCAAGGGGGTTCCCAGCTGAGCCATGCCAGATGCATGAAAGCCCAGCCCAGGCAGAGAATGTCAATCAAGCTATTCACAAGCTCCAGCTGAGTAAGGTCCTGTCCACTGCTGTGCAGCAGAGTCTAAATCTTGGCCCAAGACCCAGCCCTGGAACAAGGCTGCTCTCTGTGGGATTTTTCTTTCTTTCTTAAAAAAAAAAAAACAACAAACCTACATTGTTTTCCTTCTTATAATGGAAATAATAGATGCTAATTGTAAAATATTCCTACAATGTAGAAATGTATAAAACGGGAAGTAAAAATTCTGTAATACCATCCCTCAAAGATAATTGTTGCTATCCAATTGGTATACATCCTTTGGAATTTTTCTCTGGAGTGTATAAAAACAGTAATTTTAAATGAGATCACACTATACACAGTGCTTTTAACTTGCTATTTTTATTTAACAATATATTGTGGCTATTAATCCTTGTCAATATACATACAGAAAACAACTCCTCTCCTTTATTTTTAATGGCTGCATAATATAGAATTATTTACTCTCTCTTGCTCTAGGTCCATAAGGAAACTGTGCCTAGGGGAAATAGACCACAAAAAGTAATTTTTAAAACTTTTCTGCCATCACAAACAATGCTCTAATGGACATCATTGAGCATATATAACTTTGCACAAGGGTATAACTACTCCCACAGGATAAATTCCTAGAAATTGAATTGTCAAATTGCCCTCTAAAAGGCTCTACCAATTTACAATTATACCAACGGTACATGAAAATCTCAATTCTCTACACCCCAGCAAACTCTAGTTGTTAACAATTCTTTTTTTTTCTACTGGTTTTGGGAAAATAGTGCATGTTCCTTATTTTAAAAATACAGTCAAGTATATGAAAAACTAATAATGCTTGAAATCACACCCTTCAAGGATTTCTTTCGAGATATTTTGCTACACGTCTGCAGTGTGTTGATTGATGCCTCCACAGAGGTATGTCCACCAGGAACCTGTGACTGTAACTCATGTGGAGAAAGGTATCAATAGCAGTACCTGTATTAGTCAGGGTTCCTCAGAGAAACAGAACTCGTAGGATATATGGGGACACAGATAGAAGGAGACATTATAGGAATTGGCTCATGCAATTACGGAGGCCAAGAAGTCCCACAGTTTGGAAACCCAGAACCAGGAAAGCTGGTGGTATAATTCAGTCAGAGTCCATAGGCCTGAGAACTAGGGGAGTCAGTGATGTAACTCCCAGTCTGAGGCCAAAAGCCTGAGAACTTGGGTCTGTTGATGTAAGTCCCAGAGTCTGAAGGCTGGAGAACCAAGGGCTCCAAAGTTGTAGGGCAGGAGAGGTGAATGTCTCATCTCTCTCTCCCTCTCTCTCACTCTTTTTTTCAGTGTGGATCTTTTAATGCACATTTTCTCAGTCTTTACAAGAACCACACAATGTAACTCTCACCCTTCCTCTGCCTTTTTGTTCTATTTGAGCCCTCAGTGGATTGGACTCTATTGGATTGGATGACGCCCATCCACACTGGGGAGGGCAGATCTTCTTTCTCAGTCTATTGATTCTCTTCCAGAAACACTCCCACAGACATATCTAGAAATAATGTTTTACCAACTGTCTGGGCATCCCTTCGCCCAGTCAAGCTGACATAAACTATTAACCATCACAGTACTTTGTTCCTTTTTATGGTTATATCAGTACTTCATTCCCTTTTATCATTACATAATGTTTCATTGCATGGATACACCACTTTTGTTTACCCATTCATCTATATTCCAATTGTTTCCACTTTTTGGTTATTATGAATAATGCTGCTATAAACATACATGTACAAGTTGTTGTATAGACATATGTTTTCAATTCATTTGGATATATAACCAAGAGTGGAACTGCTGGGTGGTATGATTATTCTATGTTTAAGTTTTTGAGGCACTGCCAAACTGTTTTCCACAGTGGCTGCACCATTTTACCTTCCCGCTAGCAATGTATGAGGATTCCAATTTCTCCACACCCTCACTAACACTTGTCATTTTCTTTCTTTTTTTAAATTATACTTAGCCTAGTGGATATGAAGTGGCATCTCATTGTGGTTTTGATTTGTATTTCCTTAATGACTAATGTTTTGAGCACATAATCACTTTTAATGCTTCAGAATAGTCCATTGTATGTATGTACCCTGGTTTATTTCATAATGTATTTAAGCTGTTTCCTACTGATAGGCAAGTAGTATTTTCCAAAATCTTTTCGCCATTATAAGCAATTTTGCAGTATATCTATTCGCTTTGCTCAATAAATACAGTTCTTTATAGTGTAAAGTCCTGGGATTAAGATTGCTAGTGAAAATAATGCTCATTTTACTTTTTTTTTTTTTTTTTTTTTTTGCGGTACGTGGGCCTCTCACTGTTGTGGCCTCTCCCGTTGCAGAGCACAGGCTCCGGACGTGCAGGCTCAGCGGCCATGGCTCATGGGCCCAGCCACTCCACAGCATGTGGGATCCTCCCGGACCGGGGCACGAACCCGTGTCCCCTGCATCGGCAGGTGGACTCTCAACCACTGCGCCACCAGGGAAGCCCTCATTTTACATTTTAACACGTATTAACAAACAGTCCTCCTGGATAGTTCTGCTTATTTTCTGGCAGTGCCTGTTCTTCCACATGCTGGTTAACAATGTTGCAACTAAGCCACTGAGCCTTGGTGCACAAGAAATGTCATATTCCCTTATTTACTTAAAACAAAACAAAACAAAACAAAACTTAAATTAGACTCTGTGATCTATCCTGTTGACGTGGGAAAAGGGATTAAATTACAGACGTAATTGGGGATCTCCTCCAAACCTGTCCCCCACGCCAAGCCACAAGGTCTTGCAAAATCTGGGGATTCTTAAAACTATTCCAGTGCAGCAGAGAGATCCCCAGAGCCTTCTGTCCACAGGGCTGCAACAGCCATGCTTATTCTCCAGGGCCTCACTGTCCCTAGGCATCTGATGACTCTGCCGTTTCCACGCCATACTTGGGGAACTTTAAAAAGCTGTAAACCTAGAGCTGGTTTCCAGACTCCGAAGTGTGCTTCCCCTGCCCCTGGCGGGGACAGGGGCTCAAGTCCTGCTGCCCTCATGACCCTTTGAAACCCAACTTTCTCTTTCCCTGTAAATCACCCTCTGTTTTCTTCCATCTCTCTCTCCATCTCTCTTTCCACTTTCTCCCAACCTCTCTATGAAACCAGACAATTTGGTCAATAAGTTCAGTTGTGTACAAATGACAGGCAGAGCCAGGGAGATTTTGTGTGGCAAATCTGGAAAAATCCATGAGATAAGAAAATAGAAAGGCTGGAATGGGGGTAGAACATGCTTACAGGAAGAACAAACACAGATTAATCCCTCTATTCTGCTTCATTATGTCTATCTTTTTCATCTCTGTTAATCTGATGTACAAAAATTGTTTTTCTTTTCTTTGCTCATTCTTCTCTTGAGGTGTTTCTTGTCTTCCACATTGATTAGAAATCTTTTTAATCTTTGTCACCCTAATAGGTATTAGATTATATTTTGCTTTCTTTGAATTTGTATGTATTTTATTTAATGATGTTGGTCAACTTCTCCTGTTTGTTCTTTATTTATAAGTCTCCTCTGTGAATTGCCTTTTCCTTTTCTTTGCTTATTTCCTAATGAGTGTTGACTTACTGATATGTAGACACTCTTTTTGTTTTTTAATTAGAGTATAGTTGATTTACGATGTTGTGTTAGTTTCAGGTGTACAGCAAAGTAAATCAGTTATACATATAGCCACTCTTTTATTTTTTTTTTTTAGATTCTTTTCCCATGTGTAGACACGCTTTATAACAAAAATATTCAACCTTTCAAATGCATCACAAGTACTTCCTCTTAGTCTGTTATATACTGGCCAAGTTTTCTATGGTATTTAAGTTTCTAAATTTATGTAATCAAATGTCAATATTTTCCTTTTCACTTTTTGAATTTTTTCCTGAATGTCACAATAGGCTTTTCTACACCGAGAAAGATTTTTGTTTTAGTGCTATATTTTGTTTTGGTGCTCCCATATTTTATTATATTATTATATTCTTTATTTGTATATTTAAACTATCTGGATTGTGTGTGTGTTATATGAAGAAAGAATATAATTTTTCTTGGCTAGCAAATTTTCCCAAATTATTTATTGATTAATCTACCTGTTATTTACCTACTTGAACTGCTTCCTTTTCCTCATTCTTTTTTCTAAGTAGTATTGCTGATGTATATAACTAATTCTATATATTTACCTTATTTCTAACCACCTTACTGAACTTTAATGTGAAACTATCAGTTATTTCTTTGGGTTTTCTATATATAAGAATACTAGCATCATCAAAGAGAGCTGTTTTTAGCCCTCATATAAACGTCAATGAAATTATAGTTTTCTTCATATGAGTTTTATGTATTTCTTATTAAATTTAGTTATTACTATTGGGAATAGAGTAGATAGGTGAGTGTGGGTCTGTTTGTCTTATTGCCTAAGTAGGACATCTTGAGCAATATTAAATAATAAAGCTGAACCCCTTCTTTCCTTAAAAAATATTTTGCTGCTAGTGAATGCACATTTAAAGTATTTAAGGGACTTGTCAAGTTGCCCTCTTAAAAATCTTTCCAATTTATACTCCCGCTTGAGTACCTAAGAGTGTCTATTTCCTACACCTATGTCGGAAAAGGGTCATAATGTGTAATATAGATATTTCATCTGGGCATGAAATGAACATGGTCTTTGAAGCAGTAAATCAGATCACCCTGGCAAGAGTTTGGCATATTTCCCTCCTAGTCTTGTTTTCCCATTGCACCAACTGTGGGCTCAAATTCTTTGCTTTGCTGCTGGTACTTTCTCCACTCAGCTCACAGCCTCCTATCTTGCCTCAATCTTGGCTCTAACCTAGCCATTCCTCCCCCTTGTTTGATTTGCTAACTCATCCCTACGTGTAGGAGATGGAGTTGGCCTGGTCAGTCAGATACTGGCCAAGTGGAGCAGAATGTGTCAAAGACTGGGTTTCCCAGGGACTGGAGCTGGAACTAAGTCAAAGTCCAGAGGTTGAAAAGCAGAAGATACCCTGTGCAAACAACAGGAAGACCAAATGCAAACACTGGACCCAAGCTTTTGAAACCCAGACACAGCCGGCTCACTGCTGAGCTTATCAGCCTCAGGGAAGCGGGTAGCACAGTAAGAAATAAGTCTGGAGGAGTAGGCAGGTACCAGAAAATGAATAGCCATGTGTACCCTACTTAGGCGTTTGGACTTGGATGTCCAAGTAATAGGGAAAAGATCCAAGTTACAGAAATATGAAATCAGATCTGATAATTATTTTGAAAAATAATTGGAAAGGGGTATGACTGGATGAAAGCTCTACGGAGGAGAAAGTGTTGAGGAAGGCTTTTAGATTCTTAGTATGGATGTCTAAATGGCTGGGGCATCAATTCCACGGTTCTTCAGAGAAACAGAGCCATGATGGGTGATGGCAAGTCTGAAGTACGTAGGGGAGGTTGGCAGGCTGAAAACTCTCAGGCAGGAGCTAAGCTGATGCTGCTGTCTTGAGGCCAAATTTCTTCTTCTTCAGGAAAGACTCAGTGTTGCTTTGCAACTGATTGGATGAGGTTCACTCAGATTATAAAGATATTTTCCTTTACTTAAAGTCAACTAATTATAGATGTTAGCCACATCTACAAAGTACCTTCTAAGCAAGACCTAGATTAGTGTTTACCTGATAACTGGCTACTATGGCCTAGACAAGTTGACTTATAAAACTGACCATTACAGACTGTGACACTATTAACTGTATAGAGACTACAGGAGAAGCGAATTTGGGGGCAATTGAGAAAAAAAATCTGTTTGGTTTTGGACACGTTGAGAGTGAGGAACCTACAGTACATCTAGGGGGAACAGAGATACTGTAGGGTGTCTGAGAATGTGTTCTGGATTAGAACTTTAGAGTGAGGTAGTTCAAACCACAAGTAAGGATAAGACTCCTGAGGAGGAGCTCATGAGGAGTAGCTGCAAATACTCACTCATGGAAGTGAGTTTAGGGGGTGGACCAGAGATTTCAGTAAGCAGGGAGTGGTGAGGGCTATAGTAACCGGAGAGCAAATGGCCAGCAACTTCTATTTAGTTCCAACTAAGTAGCTATGCATAAATGTTGGTCTAGTGTTGTCAAATCTTTCCATGTTTTAAAGGAACCTGGAAAATCTAAATGAAAAGTTCAGGTTTCAAATCCTGTTTCTTATGTTTGCCTAAAATACCACTGAGCCCAAATTGAATGTATCTGTGGACTGTATCCAGTTTGTGGGCCTCTACTTTGAGAACTGAAGAAGAGTGAGACCAGAAGACTGTGGATGAAACTCTGGGAGCTCCAGCATTTAAGGATCAATATGAGAATGTGTCAAGTGTGGGATACAAGGACTAAAATGAGGCCATAAAACATGACCATTGGAAGTCAGGTGGTGAATTAGCCTGTGAAGTATCTTAGTAGTATGGTGGAGGCAAAAGGTGGATTATACATGTGGAAGAATATTGAGACTATTTTTTCAAGCCCTGTCTCATAAATAATTTTCTTCCACATAAACAGTTGAGTAACTCCCGCCTCACTTTTAGTTCTTGAGAACACAATGTATGTTTCTTGCTCCCTTCATGGGTCTGTGCTCAGACTGAGGGAAAATGTGGTTCTATGGTCCTCGAACACTTTGACCTTCCTGGTTCCTGGAGTTCAAGGGGCGCAAACAAAAAATATCAAATAAACCAAAAATGCAATTTATTTCTACCAATAAATTCGATGTAAGTTTGTGCAAAGCAATTAATAAAGATAATACATTGCAACAATTTATGAACACTGCCCTAGACAGAATCACTGCAACTTCATATATTCAGCAAAAATAATAAAATTTACACAAAACCCTCATTCTTCCCAAGATTCTCTAAGACCTCCAAAGAATAAGTTCATCAAAGGCCAAGGAAGTTGAAGTGTGTAGCTTCTCTACTTGTCAATTGACAATTCAGTATTTAGCCACCAGTCACGCCTGTATTTTTTTCTATGTTCTAAGACCAAAAAAGGTGAAAAAGTGTCCAATGCAATTGAAATTGTATTTGCCCATGAATGAGGAAGAAGTGTTGCTTTGTGTGCATATGCGTGTATGTGTGTGTGTGTGTGTGTGTATGTGCACACATGAATGAAAAACTTTATTTCCTCTTGGGTTTATACCAGTCAGCAGGACTCTGCAAGCTGCTTTCATGCTCCATGAACAAAGCTGCACTCTTGCCGTCAAGCTTGAGATGGCAGCTGGAAGCGACTTTTCTGGGGAAATAAATGTAGAGTCTTTAGAGACTGGCCCTAACCAAAGGGGGAGGAAGCTTCATAAATGAGTTGGAAGTTAAAGGAATGAAGAAGTCTGTTACCATAGATGTCCCCACCCTGTCACCAAAATCCCCTTTAAATTCCATGGGATTTCACTAATTGTAGATGAGTATGGGTTAACATGCTTAAAATGCAAAATCCCAGGCAGGAAAAAGCAGTTTTTTCACACTTTAGGCTTGATTAGTTGGTTTTTCTGTTTACACTTCTCTGAGATCAGCAGGTTTGAAAGAATGTGAGTTTGATGGAAAAGGAAACTGGAAAAAAGTAGTGATCATCTTGGAGGGGGAGAGCCTTCAGAGGAGGCAGGGAGAGGACCTCAGAGAAGACATGAGACTCAAGGGACCAGGGGAGCACGAACCTGGGTAAGGATAAGGAGAGGGTTAGGAGGTAGAGGATAAGAACCAAGAAGTTGAAATGCTAAGTAGCAAAGACAAGTTTTATTTATGTCCTAGTGCCACTTGACTCTCCTTGCGGTTAGGTGATGAAGTGCTTTTCCTGGTGGCAATTAAACTGGCAGGGACTTCCCTGGTGGCACAGTGGTTGGGAGTCCGCCTGCCAATGTGGGGGACACGGGTTCGGGCCCTGGTCCGGGAGGATCCCACATGCTGCGGAGCGGCTGGGCCCGTGCGCCACAACTGCTGAAGCCCACGTGCCACATATTCTGAAGCCCGTGTGCCTGGAGCCCGCGCTCCGCAACAGGAGAGGCCACCGTGGTGAGAGGCCTGCGCACCTAGGTGGGGAGTGACCCCCGCTCGCCGTGGCTGGAGGGAGCGCACGTGCAGCGGCGAAGACCCAGCGCAGCCAGGAATAAAGGAATGAATGATTGAATGAATGAATGAATGAATAAATAAATTTATATTAAAAAAAATTTAACTGGCAGCTGCCTGGGCTGGGGTTGGGGATGATGAGGGTGGGGGAGAGGAGGGATTGATCCCACCCAGAGATGCTGGGCTAAAGTGAAGATGAGAAAGAATCTAATTAAAAGATCTCAAATTAATTAAGAAACCATGGTAGTTGAGGGATGAGTCATCAGAGCACTGCCACAGAAATCACTTTCTAACATCTTCATCTATTGGAGAGGGGCTTTTCTCAAATCTGATTTCTCCATTTGGCTAAACTTAAATTGAAACTATGTGTATGTGTGTTTGTGTGTATATATATATATATAGTTTAACTATATATATATATATATATATAGTTTAACTATATATATATATATAGTTTAACTATATATATATATATATATATATATAGTTTAACTGTACAATTACTCTTGTTCTAACTTGACTTTAATTTGTCACAGATTATTTTTTATAGGTGACTGTAGTTGTGTTAGTTCTTGGATTTTAAATGTATTTCCATAATTTTTATGTTAGGGGAGGAGTTAAAAAACTGGGACTAAATTATCTTTAATATCTTATATTCACATACAGATTTACAGTGCTTATTTTTGGACTGAACAGTAAAGGTGAAAAGAACATTTAACCTTTCAATCTGCACAAATTCCCTGAGGAAGGCATTAGTATTTCTACTTAACAGCTAAAGAAACTTAACTTCCCTCTCTACCCTCTTTGTGACTCTGTGTGAGCTATTTATTCACATATGTTGTTCAGAGGGCATCAGGAGGAAGCAGGCAATTAGGAAACAATCTGAGTAAGGTAAACAAACACCATATAGAATGCTACAGAGTTTGATTAAAATGATAACTCTTGACTTACATTTTTATTTTATTTTTTTTAGTTGATTGAATTGAGAAAGTTGTTTAATTTCTTTGAAATTCAAATAAAATTAATGGCTATTGTCAGGATGGAGAAAATCTGCATAATGTTGTTTGCATATTAATTACTACAAAGTAACACTCTATAATGTTAATTATTGCTATTATTATTATTATAAAAAGAAAAATCTTAACTCTAGTGCTCTGAAATTATAACTATTGACTTTTAAAAGAGTAAAGCAGAACACCAGATTCCTAACAACTTGGCTGTCCACATGTTTCTGTAGTACATGTGGCGGAGGCCCAGCAAATTTTGTCTTCACATTTGTTGTGAAAAAGAAATCCTTATGACTACCTGATAGCTTGCTGTTTTGTTCTGAAGATTCAGTAAAAGCAAATGAAGTAAAGAGTGTGACTAAATATGACAGATAAAAATGGAAGAACTATGCGTCAGACATGAAAACTCAAGAAGACCCGTGATATTCTTATATTGCTGTTTCTCTTAAGCTTCCCAGGGTACGCTAAATTTTTGCAAAAAGTCAGGAGGTTTAGAAACCACACAGAGAAACATTCCTTGGAAAGAGGAACTCTTCAATGGTCTAAGATTACAGATCCTTGAATTGGAATGGTATGCAGTTGAGTTTTCCATTCACAGTTCCAGGAAAAAATGGGATTTTTTTTCCCATTAAGAATACTGTTATTTAGTTATTTTGAAGTATACAGTACATACATGCTTTTTTCTAAAACCACTAGATTTCATAAGAGGCACACATTTGAGTATTTCAAACCTTCTCTGTTGATTTTAGATCAGACATGGGGCTCAACTGCAGATAAAATTTCATTTCAAGTACAGTACAGAACAGAAGCAGAGATATCTATCATACGGCTCATAAAGTGCTTAAATTTACTATTTACTTCTTGGGAATGACTCAGCATTCATATTTATAATAACAAAATACTACACAACAACTGCCAATAAATATTGGAAAGGCTGACCTATCTAGATACAGTGCAGTAATTATTATATCCTGACGAAACTCTTTAGTCTTGATGGCAAAGAGAAAAGTGCTTTAAAACTTTAAAAGAATCTTAATTAAATAAAAAATTAGAGCATTGCCCTTTCAGTCAATTTTCCTTTTGCCCTACCAATTAAGTTGCTTAAGTTCTCTAAACCTCAGTTTATTTTCCTATAAAATAGGGAAAGCAGTAACAGCTCAACAAAAAGCATAGGATTCTTTCAGTTGCAAATGAGAGATACGCAGCTCAAAATGGCAAAAGGAAACAAAAATAATGCATTGACCCTCCAAGGAGTAGCCTTGCATTGGTGTGGCTGGATTCCAGTTCAAACAATATCAGTGAGGACTCAGTCACTGCCATAGACTGAAAGCTTGTGTCCCCCCAGGACTCATATCTTGAAACCTAATCCTCAGTGTGATGGTATTTGGAGGTGGGGTTTTTGGCAGGTGATTAGGGCATGAAGGTCTTGAGGTGAGCTGATAAAAGGTAGTGCGTTTTAAAAGAGACCCCAGTGGTTAAAACTTGGCAGTCCAGTGGTTAAAACTTGGCACTCTCACTGGCATGGGCCTGGGGTTCAATCCCTGGTCAGGGAACTAAGATACTGCAGGCCGTGTGGCGTGACCAAAATATAAATAAATAAATAAAAGAGACCACAGAGAGCACCCCTGCCCCTTCTTGCATGTGAGGACACAGCAAGAAAATGACATCTTTGAACTAGGAAGCAGGTTCTCACCAGATATCAGTCTGCCAAGCAACTTGACCTTGGACTTCCCATCCTCCAGAACTGAGAGAAATAAATTTCACCACCCAGTTTATGGTATTTTGCTACAGCAGTCCGAACAGACTAAGACAGTCACTCTCAATGCCGTGGCTCTGCCTTCTTCTGTTAGATCCAACTCTCAGGCAGGTTCTGCTCATGGGGTGAGATGGCCACCAAGAACTCCAGCTTATATCCAGCGAGCTTCAGAAAGAGAAGGTCTGTTTCTCAACTGTTACAACAGTAGTTAAATCACTGATTGGCAATGACTCTGATTAGCATGACTTGGATGTTGTGTTTATCTCTGAATTACTCCTTGCAATAAGGCAGATGTGAAGTTTTATTGGCCCAGTCTAGGCTATATGTCCACCCATAAATTAGAGGTATAGTCAGCTCCACTCAAACAGTAGGAACTTGAGAGTAGGTGAAGAGTAGCATTCTCCATAGAAAATCTGGGTGCTATGATGACAAATAAAGAGAATATATTAGGGTGACTATGATAATTAAATAAGATAATACATGTACATAAGATATTATGTGAACATAAGGGATTCTTTTGTATTATGCCAGATGTTATTTAACTAGGATATCCCTTAAAAGACTGTGTTTTTTTTTAAATAACGACATTTGAGATTTTGTAACTTGAAACATCTGAGTTCTACATCTCTTGAAGGTCTCTTTCAGTTTGCCAAATTCTCCTCTGTAGTTACGGTGGCAAATTCTCATAGAGCTGATGCAGGATTAAAGAACCACTAAGTATTGGAAAGCCTGACCTATCTAGATACAGTGCAGTAATTATTCTATCCTGACGAAACTTTTCTTAAGTCTCTATAGCAAAGAGAAAAGTGCTTCAAAACTTTAAAAGCTGTTGCAGGATTAAAGAACCACTAAGTATTATCTTTAACATAAGGATTTGAATTTCTCTGGAAGAATTAAGCAAGGCTTTGGCATCCAAATAACAATGTGTCTTAAATGAGTAGAAGAGACTAGTATGATCTTATTTTGGAATTACAAAATAAATGATACATTCTTTGAACAATAAATCTGCATGGGAGCACAAATGTTGACAATTGGTATGTATACTTGTTATTTGAGCACTTACCTGAAAACTAGCTCTTTGATTTTGAATTGTTGTAGAGACTGGCTAGATGGTCATCTATCCTAGTTCCTATTCCTAGGCAGACACAGGGTTGGATTTAACAGCCTCCTTTTTTTTTTAATTAATTAATTAATTAATTTATGGCTGTGTTGGGTCTTCATTTCTGTACGAGGGCTTTCTCTAGTTGTGGCAAGAGGGGGCCACTCTTCATCGCGGTGCGCGGGCCTCTCACTATCGCGGCCTCTCTTGTTGCGGAGCACAGGCTCCAGACGCGCAGGCTCAGTAATTGTGGCTCACGGGCCCAGTTGCTCCACGGCATGTGGGATCTTCCCAGACCAGGGCTCGAACCCATGTCCCCTGCATTGGCAGGCAGATTCTCAACCACTGCGTCACCAGGGAAGCCCTAACAGCCTCTTTGCATTGGGTTAAGACCATGTGACTCTGTCTGGTCAATGGAATGTGGGCAAAGGTGATTTAATCTCCTTCTAGGCATATTCCTTAAAATATCTTGAGCAATTCTTCAGCCCCATCATCTAATATGACACCCTCAGAAGTCACATCTCTAAGATAGCAGATTTATAAAATTGCAGGAGCTTAAATCACTGAGCTAGCAGGAGCTCTGATAAGGGGAACCACTAGACCAACTTTGAAAGGTTTCAAGAGAGTGAATTTTTATCGTATTAAATCTGATTTGGGGATTATTACAACCTGCTTAATCCAATGAGCGAGTCTAGAACAAAACAAAATGTCACTAATAATCACATTGTTTCATTTCTAGACAAATCTACATAGAAGTTCATGAATTTACCAGAGCAGCAATTGAGTCAGGCTTCTCTAGACCTTAGAGGAAGTTTTCCTTATCTTTTCCATCTTCAGTATAAAAATAGCTGAAGAAATAATTAACAAATTTGACTCCTTTATTTTTAAAAATCAAACAATTACTATGCACCAAGGTTATGCCAGAAACTTACTAGATACCTGCAAACTCTCAAGCACAAGATAGCCACATTGAATCCGTTATCTTTCCCTATAACTTTGAATGACATCACCTAAGCACCCAGGCCAAATAATTGAGAATCATTCTTAATTCCTATTTCTCTTTAACTGGGTCCTGTAGATCTTACTCTCACATAATTCTTTAATCTTTACATTTCTCTCCATTCTTATCACCACTGTTTGGAAACATTTGTGACCTTGGATTAGGCAAGGATTTCTTAGATATGACAACAAAAGCATTATCCATAAAAGAAAACAAAATGGAGATGTTGAACTTCATCAAAAGAGAATGAAAGACAAGCCATAGACTGGAAGAAAATATTTGTAAATCAGATATCTGATAAAATATTCTATTCAGAATATTTAAAGAACTCTCAAAACTCAACAATAAGAAATAACTCAGTTTTTGTAAATGGGCCAAAGTTCTCCACAGATACTTTGTAGGCCAAAGTATCTCAAAAGATACTTTGCAGCTAATCAGCATGTGAAAAGATGCCCAACATCATTAGTCATTAGAGAAATGCAAGTTAAAACCACAATAGGGTACCACTACATACCTATTACAATTGTTAAAATGAAAGGACTGACCACACCAAGTGTTGACAAGGCTGTGGCAGAAGGAGAATTCTTATAAACTGCTAATGGGAATGTAAAATATTTGGAAAATATTTTGGCAGTTTCTGAAGACGTTAAATATATACCAATCACATGATCCAGACATTTTGGCTCTAGGTATTTACTCAAGAGAAATAACAGCATATATCTCTTCAAAAACCTGTACATGAATGTTCACAGAGGCTTTATTTGTAATGATCAAAAACTGCAAATGACTTAAATATACATCAACAGGTGAATGGATAAAAAATAAAATACAATCCACATTGACAAATAATGAACTGCTGATGCATGTGACAACAAAAAACCATATTTGTATCCATGGAAAGTGCTTTACAGTTTGCTAATATTTTGCATTTCCTAATGTATGATGTTGTGAACTGAATGTTTATATCCTCCCAGATTCACATGTTGAAGCCTTAATTCCTAATGTGATGGTATTTGGAGGTAGGAGTCTTTGGAAGGCAATCAGGTCATGAGGGTAGGGCCCTCATGAATGGGATTAGTGCCTTTATAAGAAAAGACACAAAAGAGATGATCTCTCTCTGTGTCATGTAAGGCTACAGTAAGAAGACAATGATTCTGCAAACCAGGAAGAGGATGGAGCCAGGAACTGAATCAGCCAGCACCTTGATCTTGGACTTCCCAGCTTCTAAAGCCAAAATTAAATTTCTGTTTTTTAAGCCATCCAGTCTATGGTATATTTGTTGCAGCAGCTGGAATTGACTAAGATATATGGATAGAGTCATCTCATGATAATGTAACTGTCATTTAGTAATGCAATGCTTATACAGTCTAGACCAGGGAGTGACAAACTCTTTATATGAAGGGCCAGATAGCATATATTTTAGGCTTAGCAGACCAGATTGTCACTGTCACAACTATTCAGTTCTGACTTTACCACACAAAAGCAGCTATAAACAATACATAAATGAATGGGGATGGCAGTGATCCAATAAAACTTTATTGAAACAGACAGTGAGTGGATTTGGCCCCCTGGTTTAGATTATTAGCACTGGTGTGAGTCTTTCAAACTTCCCCCTACTTGATAAGTTGGATCTGTGTCCTACTGGCCATTTGCCTAATTCATTGATCCTGGATATCAGGAAAGTCATCAATGGATCTCAGCCATCTCTGTGGTGCCAAGAAGCCTGAGTTATCTGGGGACTTTTCCAATGTCAGTGAACAGATTCTTTATCTCACAAGATGCCAAAAGTCCATGAGAAGTGTGGTGGATTAAATATGACTGCAATTTTTTTGGTCCCCACCATGGAGAGGTGGTTTATTTCTGCTCCCCTTGAATCTGAGCTGGCTCTGTGATCACTTTAGCCAATAGAATGTGATGAAAGTGATACTGTACCAGTTCTGTGCCTAAACCTTAAGAAGGCCTTAGAATATTCTGATTTTATAATTTGGGAGCCCTGAGCCCCTATGTAAGTCATCTTCTTACCCTATGAAGATACCATAAGAGGAGATCACATGGTAAACACACGTGAAGAGCTAGAGATCCTGAAACTAGATGGAGAGAGAGAAGCCCGACCATTCCAGCATCCAAAGCTAAGTTTGGCCTCACATCCATCCTTAACGAGGCATTAGAGTGGGCCATCTTGGGTGTTCTAGCCAAGTCAAGCCACAGATAACTGCAGACTCAGCCAACATGGGAACAGAACTGCCCAGATTATCCCAGTCAACAAAGATAATAAAATAAAAAGCTACTAAGTTTAATTAGCTGAAACAAGGAGATAAAAACATTGAATGAGACCTCCGTCTGAATGAAAGAATTAGAGTAGGTTAGTGATTCTCAGAGTACGTTCTATGAGATGCCTATAGGTGTCCACAAAATAAGAACATAAGGGTTTCATGCTCAAGTAAGATGAAAACTACATTGTGAGTCAATATCAAACAGGTTTAATATTTACTGCAGAATTAATGTGTACATTTAATAATAAACATTATGAAACTCCATGAGGAGGATGTAAAATTTGCCTGTGACTTTTTTTAAGGTGTACTTATTCACATCCTGAGGAAGAATTCCCAGAAGATATGATATCTAAGCTGTGTCCCGAACAAGAAATAAAGTCTGGAAGATGCTGGACAAGATGGTCTTAGTTTATTTCCAGCTCCAAAATGTCATTATCTAGAATCCATTATGAAATGGTCTCTCTCTCTAATACAAGCAGTAGAGCAAGCACATGGAGTTCCTGGTGGATATCCAAGCCTCTCATACAGCCTTCACTCAGTTGCACTCATTATGGATAAAGGCTTCTGCTTTAAGCCACCCAGATACTTTTGACCTCCAATCCAAATTAATGCCTTGAAATGAAAATATGGTCATTGAGGATGGAAAATAAAACCCAAATCATGATCTAAGGTGTGAGACCTCAGCAAAAACTTTATACAAACTAAGCTTTTCTCATTTGGTATCATACTTCAAAATAATGACTCTGGTGACTCTCAATTTGAAAATAGGCTCAATGGGCTTTTCTGTTTTAAACTAGTGAAAACAAAAATGAAAACAGCATAACACTATCCAATCTCATTTACTTGTTAGGATATTATCTTAATTGCTTTACTCAACATCTCAGCACCAAATTTCTTGAGTTAGTTGTCCATACAGTTTGCATTTCTCTCCTCTCTTGCCATTTACTCCACAGTCTACTACAATTTGGCCCCTTCCTCTCATTCTCAATTACTTTCAAAAATGGCACCTGCTCCCAGGTGAGCTCATCCAATCCCAAACTTTCAACTCTTACCTATGTACAACATGACTGAGAGTAACGAGTGTCCCTATTATCTATACTCCAGTCCACCTCCTGCCCATACCATAAGCCCAATACTCACACTCCAGACCTATACTGTCAACTGCCTATTTCTACCTGAATATCACACAGGTATAGAGAAACTTCTCCATCCCCAACAACAACATCAAACCTGTTCAAGTGTTTATTCATTGATTCAACTAATTTTTGTTGAGCACTACTCTGGGTGAAGAACTTTGCTGGATATTAGATTCTGGCTGTGATCAGGACTCTATCCTTGGGGAGCTTATAGTCCAGTGGTGGAGATACATAAATAACCAGAGATAAATAACCAAGTCTTCCACTTACAGGGGAAAACACAAGTTTCTATGTGAGCACCTAGGAGGGACCCTTCATTCAGCCTTGATAGTGATGGTGGGGAGGTTGGAGAAGGGTGGTATAAAGGCATTCCAGAGATAAAAATAATTAAGTCAAGTCTTTAAGGATAGCTACGGCAGATAAAGGAGAAGAGAACAGCAGCCAGCCAGAGGAGGTACCTTTCTGGGAGACTTACAGGGAAGAGACTAAGTCACGTACTCACAGAACAGCAAATCATTCTGCACGGCTGGACCAGTGAATGACGGTGGATGAAGAGTAACAGGAGAGGAAGCACAGGTGGAGGAAGAGTGAATTACATGAACTTCTTGGAAAAATATTTAAATGTCTTTCAAATTAGATACACAACACTGGCTTTGATGGAGACAAAATCAAATTCACAATATGCCATTATAAAAAGGACACGAATGACGAGCTGATTCACAACCATCACCAATTGAAAGAGTATTTAAAATTATTCACGCATCAGAAAATTTGCAGTCCCCTGGAATCTTACAGCTCTTACAGCTTACGTAGGAAAGAAATTTGATTGAGTTTTTTCTCTACTTGACAATTCTGAAAATTTACTTTTAATTATGAATAAGTTGTGAACCAGAAAGAAAACAAATTTTGATCAAGCATACCAGAGGAATAACTGAATTATCATTCTATGGGAAATGATATAACAAAATTCTTGTCATGTGGTCAACAATATGCAACAAAAATTAGGACAAATAGAATTATAGATGTGAACCAGGTAGTTAACTAATAAAAAATATAGTTTTTTCCCCTAGAGTTTGTGATATTTCTGGAATTTGTCAGAATTTTAAAACTTGTAATTTGTTGTGATTTCTCTTTGAGATAAATATTCACTTTCACTCTTAATTTTGTATTTGTAATTTTGTATTCTTTTCTTAAAATGCAGATCCAAAATTACACTAGTGGAAGGCCCTACCACACCTGGACCCAACTGCTGTTTTTAGATTTTGTGTTCTTCAAGGTCGTGGGTTGTGATCCTTTTGTCTTTGTATTCCTGGCACACTGCCTGACAAAAAGTAGGAGCTTAACAAATATATGTGCAATTAAATGGAGTGGGGGAACTAATCTGGTAGCTTAGTATAAAGCAAAACATCATTGATGGAGGGGGCACTGCAGATACACCAGATCACAACCTAAATTCTCTCCAGGGAACAAATATCCTTTTACTTCTTGGGATACCGGCCTGGAAGACTCTAATTTTTAAGAAGGTTTATCCAATCCAGCCCTCCTGTAACTTCACCCCTGCAAGTGCTACTCAGTTAAAATTAAAAATTAAATATAGGATTCTGTACATTGCCTTATCTCTAACTTCCATGTGAGGACATAAACTGAGTATCTTTCTGGTTTCATAATGTTTTGGGAAAATATTACAAAAGGGTAAGTAAGTTTTGAGCCTTTGCTGTACATTAAACTATATCCTGAATAATTTAGTTATCTATCTTTGCATTGCAAAACCTGATGAAAACTGTTTTATAACGCAATTAATTTGATAGTCGTTGTAAGTCCCAGTTTGCTAGGTGAACTGAAGTTATTTGTTACTTTTTCACAATTAGAAATAGAAGTGGTAGAATTACCAACCTATGGGTTTGCTTGAGAAGCTGTTTAGTCAGGCAGTACCACCATTATTCTATCCCAACAGATGTGATGCTATTTTTAAAGACTTCTGGGAAAGGGAGATTCCCTCACCTCCCTCAGCAACCCGTTCCGATGTTTAACAGCACTTGCTGCCAAGGATGCTGGTTCTCTGAGCCTGGCTGGAGTATTTTTACGTTTCTGTGTGTTGGTGTTTTTCCTTGTTCCCATTTCCTCCTTTCGTATTTCTTTTATCCCCTCCCTTCTCTGCCCTTTTTTCCATTAATTTTGCTGGTAGACACCTTTTAATTTTTTTTGCAAATAAAAAAGAAATTTAAAATTGCCAAAAATCTAAAATAAAAGCAAAACAGGTAGAATATTAATTTAGGTGTCACATATACTTGGGATGGAAATGAGTTTTAACTTAAATTTTATGCAAATGATACACAGGCATTTGGTAATCTGTCACTCTGCATCTACTACCCATTTATGGACTTGGCTGTGTTGAGGACATATACCATTTTATTGAAACACATTACATTTTGGTAGCTTTAAACATTTCAACACACGTATAATTTCATTTTAGTCTTTAGTCTCTTCTGAATCTCTCCAAATTTCCATATTTTTCATTCTGTTGATGAGCTCTGAACTGGAAATGAAACTCTAACAGAGGTCTGGGTAGTGCTAAACATCTTGGGCAGAACGCCTTTCATCTTTACCTCGTTAATTTACAGTTTTTACCTGTGAATCCATCAATACCTGTAGTACATAGCTGACCAATAATTCTTAAACACCCAGCTGGCTAAGTCTCATAGGAGAGGTGCGATTTGACAGATGCCAGGAAAATACTGGTGTTTTGAAATAGGTCTCATTATCAGACACCTGACTACTTGAAATTTCACTGTCAGTGATTTATTTAATTGGAACTGTTTCTTTGTGGGACCTTTGAAAATGGAAGACTTCCTAGAATTATAAGACTTTAATCAACTTAGTCCAAGAAATCAGCACCTGGCCAGAAGAGTGTCTGATAGATGGCTGGGGGTGGAGAGATGAAGAGAGAGGGTGACCACACATGCCAGTTGGCCTTGGACTGTCTTGGTTCATGCCAGTTGCTCAATCTTGTTTATTCATAGCTTCTCCTTTCACTCTCACATATATGGTCACTTCAGTAAAGTCAATCAAAGGGAAATGTGGTTACTAAACGCATTTGTGAAGTCTGGGCCATAGCTTTCGAGCCCTTACTCCTGGACTTCAATCTCAGCTCTCACTTGCTGGCTGGCTCATTATGGGTAGGTTATTTAACTTCTCTTGCTCTCAGTCTCCCCACAGACCAACAGGGACCTAACATCAACTGTCTTTTGGATGTGTCTAGTAATGATGCTGCCGACATTATTATTGGAAACTCCTGTTTTGCCCGGGCTTGGCATTTCTACACTGCTCAAACCTACCAAGACAGATCCTTTTCAACTCTAGAGTCACTCTGTATCTTGTTATTTGCATTTCATTTCTTTTTGTTTTCCTAAATTTTACCTTTTTAAATGTTCTTTTATACATACCAAGGAACTGATCACACTTATAATCTGTGCCATTCTGTTTGGCGCTTACTTTCGCCTTCATCTATGTTATTGGCTATGGTTCTGTGTTTACTCTGCCCTTCCTACCTTATTGTAAGTTTCTTGAAAGCAGAAAGATTCATCTTGCCTTTTCCCAGAACCTAGAGCAATATGAAGAACAATAAAGAACAGATTCGTGCGGCTTCACTGAGTTAAAACCCTAGGCTATATAGCACTCTCAGCTTCATTCTCAAATTATTTTTGCCGAGGATGAAAGGCACCGAAACGATGGCCATCTGGTAAAGGGTGTCTAATAGCTTAAGAGAGGCCCAAACATTCTTAAAAAGTGTAGGCATTGCATCTTTCAAGATTGAGATTCAAAATAAAAACAACTTTGATAGTGACAATTTCTTTGCAACGCAAACTGAGAAAATGAGTCTGCCTTGAACTAGAGGAAACTTCTACAGAGTTTGAGCTGCGTCTCCATGGTTCATTGGGTTCTTAGCCTTATCACTGGGCCTGCCAATCAAGACACTTACGAGAGTGTTTTTTTGGCAGACAAGCTCTGACTACTTGAAATGAGGCAGACATCACCAGGGCATTTCAGAGGCCAGACAACAGATGGTAATAGTACATTTCAACTATTAGAAGTTTGGATCAGAAAGATAAAGGTGAAGGCCTTATCTCATTTGTCAAATGATGTAATTCATTATTGAATCAGGACAAACCAGTTAACATCTGAAGTATAATTTTGGTTGCTATTTATAACACACTCACCGGTTCGTTTGGCTTAACTGGCTTATTTAATTGTGTGTAGCATTTCGCAAAAAGGTTGGGGAGAGTGAGGAAATGACCTATGCAAATTGCAGTTCTGGATAAATCAAAACTTTTCTTCAAGGGCCAGTTAGACATTAGCATGCTTGAGTTACTTGATGAAATTATGTTTTATTTAAAATAATTTGAAGCAGGAAACTCTCCAAGCAAATTTAGTGAGCTTTGACAATATGTGTAGGATTTTGGTGCCATAGTTTTTCAGAACGAAAGTGCACACAAAAAGTACTCATATTCAGACTCACAAAAAGACAGGGTGGTGATAAGTGAGTCAGTTAATCTTTTAAAACATTGTTACCAAAAGAAAAAATGAAGATGTTAGCAGATCAGGGTATCTACACTGGGAAATCTCTATTTCTTACTGAGAAGTGAATAAGTTTAGTCTTAAAGAACTTTAGAGGATAAAATCTTGGTATCGCTGGCATTGACTCCAGAAAGAAGATCATATGATCAATCAGATACTAAATGTTTTATAACTATCACACTATTTACCAATGGAGTTATCATTATCATCATCACCATCATGGCTAACATGTATGTGCCAGGCAATGTTCTAAGAATTTCTACCTGTCTTAATTCATTTTATTCTCTCAAAAATTCTGTGAGGTAGGTGCTCTTAGTATGCCCATTATAAAGATGAGGAAACTGAGGACACATAGATAGTAAGAATTACAGAATATTAGAGTTAAAAGGACACTTCGGGCTCACATTGTTCAACTCTCAGTTTATAAACAAGGATTCTTAGGCCTAGAGATTAATGGCTTACTCAGAGTCACATAAGAAGTTAGTGGCCAAGCCACAGATATTTATATAAACAACCAGCACATATTAAGTGCTTACTGCATGCCACTTATCTGTTGCAGTAACACTGAAATAAATACTATTGTCCCAATTTTGCAGGAGAATAGGCTCTCAGAGATGTTAAGGTATTTGTGCAAATTGACCTCAGGTAAATGAGGGTTTTCGGATTTGGACTTGGGTCTCTCACTAGAGGTCTTAATAATACCAGTAGACTGCCTTCCAAATAGGACCACCTCTCCTGTGTGTGCTTTCCCCTGTACCAGCTGGCCTCCTCCTTAGGCTATAAGCAGCTGCATGTTAATCTCTGATCTTGTGAGGTCTGATGAGGGAGGAAGCAGTTCATGGGATCCTGGAATGATTGAAGAAATAAACCAAAATGAGTGGCAGCTTCTCTTCTAACTTCTGAACCACCTAAACCAGTAAGAGCCTTTCCATTTTTTCCATATAAAACCAAACCTCCATAATAATACAAAATTCAACCATATAGCTTTATGCTTTCAGACATTTTGATATTTAAAATCATGCAAATTTTCTTCATTTCTGCTTTCATTTAGTTTTTTTTTTTTTTGGGGGGGGGTTGCTTTTTGCAAACACTGCTATTATATTTATGTGAATCAACCTAGTGATGAAATCACTTATTGAGAACTTAAACTCAAATGTAAGGTGTCTTGTTTTTTTCCTTCCTCAAATTTCACTCTGACAATGAAATTTAATATTTCCCAGCATGTATATCTCACAGTGTTTGTTTTCAAATAACATCATGGTTCTAATTAATAAGGGATGTTTTAAAGGTGATAACTGGCTATTTGTTTTTAGCATGTATTTGTTTCTACACAGTAAATATTAGAAATGCTTTTTAAAATGAAAAATATATATTGTTGACTAAAGAGAAGATATATATGTGTGCATATATATATATATACCTGAAATTTGTTTTGAATGTTTGAATTTTATTTATTTTTTTATACAGCAGGTTCTTATTAGTTATCCATTTTATACATATTAGTGTATATATGTCAATCCCAACTGAAATTTTATATAATCACATTTTTTGTAGTTACACACACATGAAAATTTTGGTTTTCTAAGCTGCCCAGCCAAATATCACATTTTCTGTATAAAGGGGAAAAATTGAAAAATTAGATTTTCAAGAGCAAAGTGAATTTGGGAGTTGCTTCATTGACATGGAGACATAATTTGAACTTAAGTATTCGCTAATAAGAGAAAGTTACCCTTAATAGATATTCAGAAGGCTATTATTTTTACTCATCTACTCTGATAACACAATGAATGTCTGAGACAAGCTGGGGGTGGTAACCAAGGGCTTCATTTATCTGAAATTAGAAGTGCCCATAATGGGTTGGCAGGGCTGTGGGCAACATTATGTGTTTCCCAGTTCTTTCTAATTAGCCGTAGAAAAATGTGAAGAATAGCACCCACATTATCCAAATTCTCTTTAGGATTTGCTACCTTAAAAACTATTTTCCTTTTGTTATGTTCAAAGTGTATAATTACGCTTTCAGAAAGTCCTCTGCTTTGGAATTCTTTCCTTGCTGACCTGCCACCCAGTTGCAAGTCATATCCAGCAGCCACTACTTATTTACTGAAGGTTCTTTACGGGAAAAGTTTTAAAAGTTAGTTAAAAGAATATATCATACATATATTTTTTAAATCTCCAATGTCTGTCCCCTTTTTTTAAGTCACTTACCCCAAAAAGGCGTGTTCCTCTGGCTCCTGGTGGCTTCTCTTACATCATCTGTCACGATTCTCAGAGCTTCTTCTTGTCTTAGGGACTTTACACCTTCAGTTCCCTCGTCCTGGGGCTCTCTTTCCCTGCTCTTAGGTCAGTTCTCAGCGCAAATGTCACCTCTGCGGATACTCCCCACCCCCATCCAGTATTTCTCTACCTTATCTATCTACTGTCTATCGATTACCTTGTTTCATTCTTCATGACTTTTTTCATGATTTAGAACTACCTTGTTAACTTGTCTACTATTAGTTCCCCAACCAGAATGTGAGCCCCACAGAGCCCAGAGGCGTCGTCTGCCTTGTTTATCCCTATATCTCTAGCTACCAAATAGTACCCACCACAGGGGCACTTGATACATTAATTTTGGGAATAAAAAAATAGATACATGGATAGATGATAGATGTCTTCACTCAAAAACTAATCTATGGAGATAGAAGTTAGAATGCTGATTACCTCAGAGGTATAATAACTGGGAAATGGCACAAGAAATCATCTTGCAGTGTTAAAAACATCCTCCATCTTGATCAGGGTAATGGTTATACAAACGCACACATAGGTATATGCAAAAAGCGATCTAGTTATATACTTACAATGTGTTCTTTTTTTTTTGTTTTTCGGTACGCGGGCCTCTCACTGTTGTGGCCTATTCCTATTATTTGTCTGCACTGAAATGAGTGCTGAAGACAAAAGATAAATAAAAGGAGGAACTAGCATTTAGAGAACACCTACTAGGAGCCAGGCAATTTGCTAGACACTGTACACAAATTACAATAACGCTGCATAGTAAATATTTCTACGTCTATTTTACAGATAAAGAAACTGATACTCAAAGTTTTAAAAATAATTTGCTGAATTCCCAGCCAGTAATTGGTATATCTAGAATTTTTGAGGAAGGTCTTTTTTTTTTTTTTTTTGCGGTACGCGGGCCTCTCACTGTTGTGGCCTCTCCCGTTGCGGAGCACAGGCTCTGGACGCGCAGGCTCAGCGGCCATGGCTCACGGACCTAGCTGCTCCGCGGCATGTGGGATCTTCCCAGACCGGGGCACGAACTGCATCGGCAGGCGGACTCTCAACCACTGCGCCACCAGGGAAGCCCCAATGTGTTCATTTTGTGTACCTAAATTTAAAAATGATACTCACTGATGTATCAGTCCAACAAGGCCCAGTCTATGTGCATGGCATTTCGTAAGCTTGGTGCTTTGCCAGGCAACCCTAATGCTCAGCACAAAATCTTTGATTGTGCGAAAGTAATTATTGCCTTAAAGGACAGATCTAAGATCAACAGCAGAACAGGCTGCTTTCCCAAAGCCACATATTATTCTTTTTAATGTAGATCTGTTTTAACTCTGACCCTATCTGTGTCATTATAGGAGACTTTATTTGGCTAAGGCCATGCCATGGCTTGTACATAGCGGCCAGGGAAAGGTAAGAAGGCAGGTGTAAAACACTAACTTTAAAATTTATTGTATTTATTCACCCCAATGCATAGTTGACACAGTCTCTGCTAATTGAGGATTCCACAGTCTAGATCAGGAGAAATAATTAGAAGACAATGACAGATAAAATTAGAGGGCACTAGGGGGACATGAAGTATGGCAGTTTGCTGGGACACAGCCTTTTGACATATTCATCTATATAGGCAAGAATGTCAATGGGAAATGACATACTGAATAAGTGGCTCCTCCATAAAAAATTTTTAAAAAGAATAAACCAAGTAATTAGCTTTCCGGTACTGCCATACTCTATGAAAATCAATGAGAATGGTCTCATCTATGTAGGTGGACTTTTCAGATAACTGAATCTTAACCCTCTTAGCTACAAAATATTTTTAAAATAACTTTAATTTTCTCTTGTGGAAATCTTTCTAAACGATCATGGATTTCTTCCTTTCCTTATGCAAAATGTATTGCTATGACACACTCCTCTCCATGGTTTGAGCTCATGATGCACACTGATGGTTGCATGGGACCATCTCAGTGGTTATGCCCTGCACTGTGTTGCTACTGAAGTAACAGCTTGATGAACGCCCCTGCTGAACATCTATGTAATTTTGCTATCTCCTTCTTTGCTGAGAGTGTTCTCCTCTGGGTCTCAGCTAATATCCTCTACTAGTACATCTCCTCTTTGACGTAAGGCTTTTAACATGCTACCTTATTTTACATAAAGTGTCTAGCTAAGGGCCTGAGTCACTACTCAACCTTTGTGACAACTATTTGACTTCTTTTTCTCCTCTTAACTCAGATTCCAAGCTATATAAAAGAGGGTCAGATCTGATCAGTGGATAGATTGGGAGTGGGTCAAGTCACTATTCTCAGAAATAACCTAAGTGTAAGGATTTAGGTACCAATAAAAGGCTTCATTGGATAAATTCAAGAAAAACACTTTTTTCCCTAAAACGTTTTAAGGCTGATAATGGGAAAAAATTATTCTCATTTCTGGGCATACAGCACATTGAATTTATATAGCATAGGTTTAAACCAAAATCTCTATCCCCTTATCTATAACCATTATTATTATTTTTTAATATCTTTATTGAAGTATAATTGCTTTACAATGGTGTGTTAGTTTCTGCTTTATAACAAAGTGAATCAGTTATACATATACATATATTCCCATATCTCCTCCCTCTTGCGTCTCCCTCCCTCCCCCCTCCCTATCCCACTCCTCTAGGTGGTCACAAAGCACCAAGCTGATCTCCCTGTGCTATGCGGCTGCTTCCCACTAGCTATCTATTTTATGTTTGGTCGTGTATATATGTCCATGCCACTCTCTCGCTTTGTCACAGCTTACCCTTCCCCCTCCCCATATCCTCAAGTCCATTCTCTAGTAGGTCTGTGTCTTTATTACCGTCTTACCCCTAGGTATTGCATGACCTTTTTTTTTTTTCCCCTTAGATTCCATATATATGTGTTAGCGTACGGTATTTGTTTTTCTCTTTCTGACTTACTTCACTCTGTATGACAGACGCTAGGTCTGTCCACCTCACTACAAATAACTCAATTTCGTTTCTTTTTATGGCTGAGTAATATTCCATTGTATATATGTACCACATCTTCTTTATCCATTCATCTGTTGATGGACACTTAGGTTGCTTCCATGTCCTGGCTATTGTAAATAGAGCTGCAATGAACATTTTGGTACATGACTCTTTTTGAATTATGATTTTCTCAGGGTATATGCCCAGTAGTGGGATTGCTGGGTCATATGGTGGTTCTATTTTTAGTTTTTTAAGGAACCTCCATACTGTTTGCCATAGGGGCTGTATCAATTTACATTCTCACCAACAGTGCAAGAGGGTTCCCTTTTCTCCACACCCTCTCCAGCATTTATTGTTTGTAGATTTTTTCATGATGGCCATTCTGAATGGTGTGGGATGATATCTCATTATAGTTTTGATTTGCATTTCTCTAATGATTAATGATGTTGAGCATCCTTTCATGTGTTTGTTGGCAATCTGTATGTCTTCTTTGGAGAAATGTCTATTTAGGTCTTCTGCCCATTTTTGTATTGGGTTGTTTATTCTTTTGACGTTGAGCTTCATGAGCTGCTTGTACATTTTGGAGATTAATCCTTTGTCCGTTGCTTCATTTGCAAATATTTTCTCCGAGGGTTGTCTTTTCATCTTGTTTATGGTTTCCCTTGCTGTGTGAGAGCTTTTATGTTTCATTAGGTTCCATTTGTGTATTTTTGTTTTTATTTCCATTTCTCTAGGAGGTGGGTCAAAAAGGATCTTGCTGTGATTTATGTCATAGAGTGGTCTGCCTATGTTTTCATCTAAGAGTTTGAAAGTGCCTGGCCTTACATTTAGGCCTTTAATCCATTTTGAGTTTATTTTTGTGTATGGTGTTAGGGAGTGTTCTAATTTCACTATTTTACATGTAGCTGTCCAGTTTTCCCAGCACCACTTATTAAAGAGGCTGTCTTTTCTCCACTGTATATTCTTGCCTCCTTTATCAAAGATAAAGTACCACATGTGCGTGGGTTTATCTCTGGGCTTTCTATCGTGTTCCACTGATCTATATATCTGTTTCTGTGCCAGTACCATACTGTCTTGTTTACTGTAGCTTTGTAGTATAGTCTGAAGTCAGGGAGCCTGATTCCTCCAGCTCTGTTTTTCTTTCTCAAGATTGCTTTGGCTATTCGGGGTCTTCTGTGTTTCCATACAAATTGTGAAATTTTTTGTTCTAGTTCTGTGAAAAATGCCATTGGTAGTTTGATAGGGATTGCATTGAATCTGTAGATTGCTTTGGGTAGTACAGCTATTTTCACAATGTTGATTCTTCCAATCCAAGAACATGGTATATTTCTCCATCTATTTGTATCATGTTTAAATTCTTTCATCAGTGTCTTATAATTTTCTGCATACAGGTCTTTTTTCTCCTTAGGTAGGTTTATTCCTAGGTATTTTATTCTTTTTGTTGCAATGGTAAATGGGAGTGTTTTCTTAATTTCACTTTCAGATTTTTCATCTCTAGCATAGGAATGCTAGAGATTTCTGTGCATTAATTTTGTATCCTGCTACTTACCAAATTCATTGATTAGCTCTAGTAGTTTTCTGGTAGCATTTTTAGGATTTTCTATGTATAGTATCATGTCATCTGCTAACACTGACAGCTTTACTTCTTCTTTTCTGATTTGGATTCCTTTTATTTCTTCTTCTTCTCTGATTGCTGTGGCTAAAACTTCCAAAACTATGTTGAATAATAGTGGTGAGAGTGGGCAACCTTGTCTTGTTCCTGATCTTAGTGGAAATGGTTTCAGTTTTTCACCATTGAGGACGATGTTGGCTGTGGGTTTGTCATATATGTCCTTTATTTTGTTGAGGAAAGTTCCCTCTATGCCTACTTTCTGCAGTTTTTATCATAAATGGATGTTGAATTTTGTCAATAGCTTTCTCTGCATCGATTGAGATGATCATATGGTTTTTCTCCTTCAGTTTGTTAATATGGTATATCACACTGATTGATTTGCGTATATTGAAGAATCCTTGCATTCCTAGGATAAACCCCACTTGATCATGGTGTATGATCCTTTTAATGTGCTGTTGGGTTCTGTTTGCTAGTATTTTGTTGAGGATATTTGCATGTATGTTCATCAGTGATATTGGCCTGTTGTTTTCTTTCTTTGTGACATCTTTGCTTTTGGTATCAGGGTGATGGTGGCCTTGTAGAATGAGTTTGGGAGTGTTCCTCCCTCTGCTATGTTTTGGAAGAGTTTGAGAAGGATAGGTGTTAGCTCTTCTCTAAATGTTTGATAGAATTTGCCTGTGAAGCCATCTGGTCCTGGGCTTTTGTTTGTTGGAAGATTTTGAATCACAGTTTCAACTTCAGTGCTTGTGATTTGTCTGTTCATATTTTCTGTTTCTTCCTGGTTCAGTCTTGGAAGGTTGTGCATTTCTAAGAATTTGTCCATTTCTTCCAGGTTGTCCATTTTATTGGCATAGAGTTCCTTGTAGTAATCTCTCATCATCCTTTGTATTTCTCCAGTGTGAGTTGTTACTTCTCCTTTTTCATTTCTAATTCTATTGATCTGAGTCTTCTCCCTTTTTTTCTTGATGAGTCTGGCTAATGGTTTATCAATTTTGTTTATGTTCTCAAAGAACCAGCTTTTAGTTTTATTGATCTTTGCTATTGTTTCCTTCATTTCTTTTTCATTTATTTCTGATATGATCTTTATGATTTCTTTCCTTCTGCTAACTTTGGGGTTTTTTTTTTTTTGTTCTTCTTTCTCTAATTGCTTTAGGTGTAAGGTTAGGTTGTTTATTTGAGATGTTTCTTGTTTCTTAAGGTAGGAATGTATTGCTATAAACTTCCCTCTTAGAACTGCTTTTGCTGCATCCCATCTTACCCATTATTTATCCATCCTCCCAAATATATCAATTTCTTTAGATCTAGAAATTGAGGTTTTGCCCTAAGAAACCACTCAATAGCTTGGGAGGAATGTAAAGGTCCTTGATAAGCTCTTTCCCCTATTTTTCTCCTTTCTGCTCCCCTCTCTTCCTGTTCCCTCCCTTCTGACCCTGCTGGATTGCCAGGAGTTCAAATTTCAGAATCTGTGGTTAGAAGGGGATCCCTTTGTTGTTTGGATGAGGAAGTGGAGGCCTAAAGAGGGAAGACAAGTCTCCCTCTAGCTCAAGGTGAGAGTGGGACATATACTTTGGGCTGACAGAGCCACCCACCTCACTGCTCCCTGAGAAGCGCAGATCATCATGGTGCCCTCTCCATGGGTCCTGAGCAGAGGCATCCTCAGTGGGTGCCAAAGACCTTGTTCTGCTTTGCCTCTCTTTCACTTCATATTTCCACAACTTTTCCCCTTTAGTCTATGTCCTATTCCTCGACCTCTAGTTTAGCCCATAGCAGTTCTGTCCAAGCTTTGGCCTCTCTGTCTTATCCAGGTCCCCAATATCATTCCCATTTTTGCTTTATCAAGATAAATCAGTGTGCGTCCTAAGGTAGCTGTCACTCTGGAAAGGCAATTTAATAAATTAATCTCTCATAAGAAGTTAATGACTTATTAAGAGCTTAGGATATTAAGACCTCACTATTTGTATTTGGCTCGAAATGGAAGATTTCTATAGGTGCAAAGCCTTAACCCCAAGTGATGACTGTTGAGTGAAGGAATTTCAGCTACGACTTATTTTGGAGTGGGGAGGTGATGGAAGAGAGTAGAGTGGGGAAGGTCTAATTTGATGTTGTTAAATTATTAATGAGGCATTGTAAGCCTACATTTCCCTATATCTAAGGGGGCATTTGGGCTTCAGTAATCCTGGACAGAGTCCTACTCCTGCTACTGACTGTTTCCTAATCTGATTTTTTTGTTCTTTACTCTTCAAGAAGGTTTTCCATGAGAAACCACTGAACTTGGTTTAGGATAACTTAGGATAAAGACCAGATGTGTGCAGTCCTTGAGTGCTCTCAAGAATGAAGAAGCTAGTTTCCCTAGCAGCTTGGACTGCTGAAATGTGCAGTACCCTTTCAGAAACTGTGGACATGGCTAGTCTCAAGCTAAACCAGAAAATCATCAAAGTTTGTTTGCATCTTGTTCATCCCCATCAACTAAACTCTCCCTCACCCTTTTCTCCCCTGTACATTCCTAATTCTGTTCTCTAGCAGGCCTTCATCCGCTCTCCATCCTTCCCATCCCCAGGGCTGGTTTATTCACTGGGGCCTTTTCTTTTCTAACATATTTTTACAAAGATGAAATCTGGTTAAAATAAGATCCAAGAGAATGTCTTTGAAGAATAAAAAGGGCCAACTTGTCAAAAGGGATCACATGAAACCTGAGGAATGTGATAAAGAGGGGAGAAGGGGGTTCTCAGGCAGCCAGCCAGCCCCAGATCAGTCTTAGGGGTAAAGTGTAAAGCAGTGGTTCTCAAGCTTAAATGAGAATAGGAGTCAGGGGAATCTTATTCACTTAGGAGTTTCCCAGGCCTAACATTGAGGATTCTGGTTTGTAACTTTAGGGGACAGCCCAGACTTTTAAATAGGCATTTCAAGAAATGTTGCTACAGGTGGTCTTTGGAATATACCTAGAGAAACTCTGGAGTGTGGGGTGACATGTGGTTGGTTGGATATCTCTGGGCTCCACCCACCCTGCGAAAGGCAGGAGGATCAGAGCTTTATCCTTCATCCTAACAGATGTCACCTTGCGTCTCACTCAATAAGTCTGGCTTTAGCTGATTTGTCCTTAATTACCACCCCCTCCATCCACTCCCCAACCAAAGGAGGTTATAGTGGGATAAAGAGACTGGTCTGCATTACAGTGGCTTGTATCCTAGTAACAATTCAACAGACAGGCTGTTTCTCCCTCAAGATTCTTTTCTTCAACTAA